>NC_080112.1:74853662-75453662 GCF_950005125.1 Chionomys nivalis | reverse complement strand
AAAAAAAACCTACACTTTTAAAAATTTTATTTGCGTGTGTGTGTGTGTGTGTGTGTGTGTGTGTAGGCACACATATACTATGGTGCATATGTGGAGGATGAAAGACAGTTTGCAAGAGTTGGTTCTCTCTACCATGTCGGCCCCGGGGATTGAATTCAGATTGGGTTTGGCAACAAGTGTCTTTACTAGCTGTGCTGAGCTATCATACCAGTCCATACTTTTGATAGGTCTAGGTATGTAGTCCAGGCTGGCCTCAAACTTGTAGTAATCTAGCCTCAGCCTCCCAGTGCCGAGATTACAGTTTTTTTCTTTCATGTGAGGGGGTACTGATAGATTTTTCTGTCCCCTGATAATAAGTTTCTCCACCAATTTATTAAGTCAGATCAAGCTGAATTTGAAAAAGTAGAACAGTATTATTTGAGCAAAGCAAATTCAGGATGGGTTCACTAGTCCCAGAGATAAGGCTGGAGAAGCCACACATCTGAAATAAAGCAGGGAGCTTATATAACCTGTAGGCGAGGAGTGGTGACATGTCTGCCACAAACTGGTTTTGTGCCCAAGTATGGTCAAAAGCTGAATGCTTAGGCAGGGTTTGCAGAGAGAGAGACAGGAATGGGGCTTTTTCCAGATCACCCTGTGATCTGGAAGTTTCAACCAAATATATGTATATGTATGTATATGTGTATTTATACATATACATTATATGATATATGTTATGCGCGCGCGCACACACACACACACACACATATATACATACAGGTTTTCCATGTCGAGCTCTGACTGACTGTACTGGAACTCTCTCTGTATACCAGGCTGGCCTCGAATTCACAGATCCACCTGCATGCCATCTGCCTTCCGAGTGCTGGGATGAATGGTGTGAACCATTATGCCTGGCTACAATATTGTTTTATTATTTTAAACCATTTGTGTTTGTGTCTGTTTTAGCATGTGCACCTAGAACAGATGTCTGAGGAGGCCATGAAATCCTGGGCCCAAGAGCTGGAGTTACAGATAGTTGTGAGCACCTCACCACGGGTGATGGGAACAGAACTCAAGCCATCTTCAAGAACAGTATGCACTGAAAAAAGGAAAAAAGAAAGCCGGGTGGTGGTGGCATATGCCTTTCATCCCAGAAGGCAGATCTATGAATTCGAAGACAGCCTGGTCTACAAAGTAAGATCCAGGAAAGATAGCCAGGATTGTTACATAGAGAAACGCTGTCTCAAAACACAAATAAAATAAAAATAAAATAAAATACTGTGTGTATATGAATGTTTGGGCCACGTGGAAGTATGTGCACCAGGTCCCTGTGGACGTCAGAATAAGGCATCAGAACCCCCCCCCCCCCAACTGGAAATTTGGTCGGTTGTTAGCTGCCATGGGGGTGCTGGGAGTGTCCTTTGCAAGAACAGTTAAATATTCTTAACTGAGACATTTCTCCAAACGCTCTTCCAGAATATTATACTAAAATAGGTTTCTAAAATATGCTTTTTGATCTAAGATCTCTTGTAGCCCAGGCTAAATTGGAACTCTGAAGGTTTGTTTAAGTTTTTGAGCTCCTAATCCTCCCATTTCCACCTCCCAAATGCTGAGATTTTGGTTGTGAGAAACCACGAGGGCTTTTTTTTTTGATACAATCTTACATTGCTTAGGCTGGCCTAGAACCCTGGCAATGTAGCCAAAAACGACCCAATGTTTGGATTAGAGGCTTGCGTTACTTAGGCAGGCTAGAATTTGAAACAATTCTAAACGAACGCTGTCTGGAAGATAATTCCATTTTTAAACGTACAAACCATTTTGCTCAACACTTCCCTCCAAAAAATACAAGCGCAGCCTTGCACAGCTGCGCATGCGGATTGAAATTCGCAACCCGCGACGTCTTCACGCACCACGAAAAGGGCGGTGCAGCCTTTTTAGCAAACCAATAAGAAACCTCCAGATTGTCTTTTCCCTATTGGCTCCCCGGAACCAATCGGAAGCGAACTGCTTTTTTTAGCGGGCGTCTGTGGCGCGTGACGTAATGTGAGGGGTCGACCGGCAGGGCTGAGCCGGGCCAATGGGGAACGACAAGGGTTCGGCTCGCCCATTCTCACGCCCCACCCTCGGACCTTGCTGGAAGAAAGTTTCGCCCGGCCGCCAAGGAACACGAGCGAACATGGCCTCGCCGAGGTGGCTCTGGTGTGCGTGTGCGACCGCGGCGGTGGCACTGCTGCTCGTCTCCAGGTTTCCCTCGGCCTCTGCCCAAAGAAAGAAGGAGGTGAGGCGGCGCCTGCCAGCGCCAGGAAGTTTCTCGGCTTGGGGCTAGAGAGGGTCAACTCGCTCCTTCCCCAGGATGTGTGCTGGGCGTGACTTGGATTCCGCCTTTGGGAGGAAGTTGGCCTCACAAAAGCGGGAGCTGTAACTTCTTGTGTTTTGGGGTCTCGAGTCCAAAAGCAGGCTGGAGCGGGTGACCAGCTGGCTTCCAGCAGCTGGAAAATGTGCAACTGTAAGTTGTGACACTTCTGGAGTTCGGGCCGTTTTGGGGGTCGGGCTGAGAAGCCCGATTTGCTACCCAGAGGTATAATGCAAGCTCTGTTGTCGACCATGTCGCTCCCTCTGCCGTGTTAGGACTGTCTTGTCCGCCCAGGAGTTGAAGCAGATGAACGAAATGATGCCATTCTTGCCCGTTTATCAGCGTGCTCGGCTGTGTTCTGTTTGCTTGGTAGACACAAATGAGCAAACTGAAACACCCCACGCCACCCTTTTGTTAAACAGACTTTGCGATGTGGAAGACATGCAATATCCTTTCTGTCTATTTTTGTTCTGTTTTCTTTGAAGCATTCTCCTACTGTAGCCCATGCTGGCCTTGTTCTCATGAAAATCCTCCTGCATTTGCCTTCCAAGTGTTGGGGTTACAGGTGTGAGCCGCGACACCCAGCTGTATTTTTTAGCTTGATGTTTAGCAGTCCAAGCAGATGAATCTTAACACTGTGCTTTTGAACATTTGTAACTTAGAACCATATACCCTTAGAGCCTTAAAAGACTACTAACAATTAGTAACAATTATTTATACCCTCTAATTTTATAGGTAAGGGAAACCAACCCTAGGTTTACACAGTTAACTTCTGTAGTTAAGGTATGCATTCCAATGCTGTTTCCTGTGCTTTCTGCACTGTCTCGAGTATATAAAACCTATGTGCACATTTTTTGAAATGCCCGTAAAACATTACAGCTATTAAGTTAAATTAGTAAATAAACTAATTTCAATACCTGAGTATTTGAATTATTTCATAAGACTAAAAACTAAGCTAAGCCTGGCCTGGTGGCCATGCCTGTATTCAAAACATCGTAGTGAAAGAGGAACAGGAATTCAGTATCATCCAAGTGAGTTGGAGACTAGTCTGGGCTACACGAGACCCTATTTGAAAAAACAAAAACTAGCAAATGAAAACATTGAATTAGGGAAGGTGGCAAAGAGGAAAGTAAAAATACAATTAACAAAGATATGATCTAGTGAGCAGCCTTTATGCTAGGCCAAGAAATTGATATGACTTTTTATGTTTTTTGAGCGTTCAATTCATGGATAGATGCTCACCAGCTCCTTGGAGGCCTAAGAAGGTGTGGAATCACCTGGAACTATAGTTGACAGTTGTGACCTGCTATGTGGGAGCTGGGCACCAATCCCAGGTGCTGTGCAAAGGCATCAAGAGCTCTTAACATGAATTAGCTCTCTAGCCTCTGATGTGACTTTTTGAAAGAATCCCAATCCATTCTTTTTTGGTGGGGATGGGGTTGGAATTCAAGACTGAAATTCTCTGTGTGTAGCCTTGGCTGTCCTGGAACTCATCTGTAGACCAGGCGGACCTCAACTCAGAGATCCACCTGCCTCTGCCTCCCAAGTGCAGAGTTAAAGGTGTGTACCACCACTGCCCAGCCCAAGCTATTCTTTGTAGAAAACAATATGCAAGGCAGTACATAATTTTGTACCCTCAAAGTCCTGGTTTTAAGCTGTAAGTTAGTGTATCTATCTAGGGAAAACTGTTAGAACATGACAATACCTTAGCAGCTGCTATCTCTGGACATTTAGTAATGATGGTAAAGGAAATGCTTTCACGTTTTGCACTGTATATTGGTCTTGTTTTAAGAGAAAGAGTAAGTCATTCGGCCGGGCGGTGGTGGCGCACCCAGCACTCGGGAGGCAGAGTCAGGCGGATCTCTGTGAGTTCGAGGCCAGCCTGGTCTACAAAGGGAGTTCCAGGACAGGCTCCAAAGCCACAGAGAAACCCTGTCTCGAAATCTCGGAAAAAAAAAAAGAAGTAAGTCATTCCTGTGGACATTTAGACAAGTTTTTGGTATATATTCCACACTGGCCTTGAATTCCTCTGGGGTGCCAGAATCACAAAGTAAGTGTTTTGCTCCGTGGCCTAGACTGGCCTTGAGCTTTTGGTCCTCCTGCCTCAGACTACCCAGTGCTAGAATTAAAAGTGTCTGCCACCATGCCTGGTCACTTACTCTTTTTAAAGATTTCCTTTTGGGGCTGGAGAGATGGCTCAGCGGTTAAGAGCATTGCCTGCTCTTCGAAAGGTCCTGAGTTCAATTCCCAGCAACCACATGGTGGCTCACAACCATCTGTAATGAGGTCTGGTGCCCTCTTCTGGCCTGCAGGCGTACATACTGACAGAATATTGTCATACATAATAAATAAATATTTAAAAAAAAAGATTTCCTTTTATTTTTAAGTAATTAAAAATTAGGTATATGAATGTTTACCTGGTGCCATTGGATGTTAGAGCATCAGAGCCCCTGGAACTGGAGTTACAAATGGTTTTGGGCCCCTATGTGGGTGCTGAAAATATAATCTGGTCCTCTGCAAAAACAACAAATGCTCTTAACTGGCTAAACCATCTCTTAAGATGTGCGTGTATGCCTGTGTGTGCATACGCGCGCGTGTGCGACTTGTGTGTAGGTTCCAGTGGAAGCAGGACTACCCAGAGCTGAAGTTACAGGCTATTATAAGCTGACCGATGTGGGCGATGGGAATTGAAGGGTCCTCTCGAAGATCTGAGTTATCTCTTTGGTCCCTTAACTTTTATTTACTTGTTTGTTAGTTTGTATGGGGGGGGTGTCAAGTGGCACTACACACATGTGGAGGCCGAAAGATAAATTGCAGGCTTAAGTTCTCTCCTACCATATGGCACCCGGGGATGAAACTCAGATCATCAGGCTTGGTGACAAGCACCTTTACCCATGAGCCATCTCACTGGCCCCCGCTTAATCTTTTAAAATAAAGGTGTGGGGTTCTTCGTTGTTGCTTGTTTGTTATGAGACAAGGTCTCCTGAAACTAGCGCAGGCCAGCTTCATACTCTCCGTGGACATGAGATCACCTTGAACTCCTGCTTTCTTTTTAGATGCTGGGATTATAGGACTGTTCTACCAAGCCCAGCAGAAAGGGTGAAGGGCTTGTAAGCTTAGAATTTCCATCAGTGAAATTATGTTTAGTAATTTTTTATTGAACTAAAAACACGAATACCTATTAGAAAGTAGATTTCTTGTAGGGGGCAGCTAGAGAGATGGCTCAGCAGTTGGTTTTTTGTTGCTCTTGCAGAGTACCTGGGTTCAGTCCACATGATGGCTCACAGTCTTTTTTTTTTTTTTTTTTTTTCCGAGACAGAGTTTCTCCGTAGCTTTTTGGTTCCTGTCCTGGAACTAGCTCTTCTAGACCAGGCTGGCCTCGAACTCACAGAGATCTGCCTACCTCTGCCTCCCGAGTGCTGGGATTAAAGGCGTGTGCCACCACCGCCCGGCACTCACAGTCATTATTAACATCAGATCCTGAGGACTTGATACTCTCTTGTGACTTGTACACATGCGTACATGTAGATAAAACACAAATCTTTTTTAAAAATTGTTTACTTTTTAAAGGAATATACTAAATTGTATATTTTAAATGGTTAATCTGGATTTTATGTTACATAAATTTTGCCTCAATAATTTTTTTTAAATAATCTGATTCTAACTCCCTTTTATTCATGCCCACTGTTCAGACTTTGAAAATTACATTAACTACTTATCTGGCTGACCTTTAACCTATCCTTTTTTATGTATATCAAAGGAAATTATCATTAACAGGATATAAGCACAACAACAAAGAAATATGGGAAATGTAACTCAGTGGGTTTTTTTTTTAATTAAGAAAAATATTTTCCAAGGGTCCAAGTCCTTATGTCGGAAATCCATAACCAAGATACAGAAAAAAGTTAGTATGGAGATAATGTAACGGTATTCACTGTATATTTCAAATAACTTTTACTACTGTATCCATTGACCACTATACAACAGAGTAACAAATACTGTCAACAGAAGTCAGAGTTACAAGCCAGTGACATAGCTCAGTGATAGGTAGAGTGCTTGCCTATCCTGCATAAGGCCCTTTTGACCCATTTTTTGCTTCCAGAAGTGCTAATACAAAAAACCTGAAAACCTCTTAACCTACTTTACAGAGTAGAAAAATGGCCTCTATAACTCCTGTATTCTGCTTCAACCAGCCTTGTATCAGTCCAGGATTTTTGGTTTTCTCTGTGTAGCCCTAACTGTCCTGAACTTGTTCTGTAGACCAGGCTGGCAGGTTTCTTCTTGTTTGCATGTTTGCTTTTTGAGACAGGGTTTCTCTGTGTTACAGCCCTGGCTGTCCTGGAACTCGCTCTATTTTGGAGGCTGGAAAGGTTACTTAGTGGTCTGTAGTGCTTCTGCAGAGGACCCGAGTTCAATTCCTAGCACTCATGTCAGGCAGCTTACAACCACCTGTAACGCCAGCTCCAGGAATCTGACTCCTCTGCTCTCTGTGGGCTCCTGAACTCAAATGCCCATACCTAACTCACATGCACATACCTATACACAGAAACATATACATAACTAAAAGAAATCTTTATGCACATGAATGTTTTGTCTGCACAAAGACATGTGTAACGTGCATGCAGTGCCCATAGAGGCTAAGAGAGGGTTGTCAGATCTGACCCTAGAGTTACAGACAGTTGTGAGCTACCATGTGGATGCTGGAAACCAAAATTGTGTCTCTTCAAGAACAGCAAGTGCTCTTAACCAAGTACTACCAGCTGAGCTATATCCTCAGGCAAGACCTTGTTTTAAAATTTTTTTATTTTCTTTCTGTATGTGTATCTGTGTGAGTGTGTATATGTGTGTAGGAGAGTCTGCAGATGCCACAAGATGGGGTTTAATTCCCTTAGAGATGGGGTTACAGACATTTGTGGACTGTCTGACTTGGGTGTTAGGCTCTCAATCATTTGAGAGGCTGAGGCAGGAAGATACTCTGAGTTTCAGGTCAGCCTGGGTTTCCCAGACCATACCTAATCTCTGCAGCACTGGCAAATATCCTGGGGCTTCATGTATGCTAGGCAAGAATTCTACCCACTGAGCTACATCCCCAGCCAGGACCTTGTCTTTAAATAATTTTTATTTTACTTATATGTGTATATGTGTATGTGTGTTAGTTCCTGCAGATACCAGAAAGTGGAGTCAGATTTCTTGGAGTTAGAATTACAGGCGTTTGTGGGCTTTTTTAGAAACATGGGTGCTGAGCTCCCAACTTGAGTCCTCATAATTGAGCAGCAAGTGCTTACTGCTGAGCCATCTCTCCAGAAGGGAAGGGTGTGTTTGTGTGAGTGTGTGTCTGTCTGTCTGTCTGTGTCTGTGTGAGCTTGCTGAGCCATCTCTCCAGAAGGGAAGGGTGTGTGTGTGTGTCTGTCTGTCTGTCTGTCTGTCTGTCTGTCTGTCTGTCTGTCTGTCTGTGTCTGTGTGAGCTTGCTGAGCCATCTCTCCAGAAGGGAAGGGTGTCTGTGTGAGCTTGCTGAGCCATCTCTCCAGAAGGGAAGGGTGTGTTTGTGTGAGTGTGTGTGTGTCTGTCTGTCTATCTGTGTCTGTGTGAGCTTGCTGAGCCATCTCTCCAGAAGGGAAGGGTGTGTTTGTGTGAGTGTGTGTCTGTCTGTCTGTCTGTCTGTGTCTGTGTGAGCTTGCTGAGCCATCTCTCCAGAAGGGAAGGGTGTGTGTGTGTGTGTGTCTGTCTGTGTCTGTGTGAGGTTGCTGAGCCATCTCTCCAGAAGGGAAGGGTGTGTTTGTGTGAGTGTGAGTGTGTGTGTGTGTCTGTCTGTGTCTGTGTGAGCTTGCTGAGTCATCTCTCCAGAAGGGAAGGGTGTGTGTGTGTCTGTCTGTGTGAGCTTGCTGAGCCATCTTTCCAGAAGGAAAGCGTGTGTGTGTGTGTGTGTGTGTGTATTTGTATGTGAGAACAGCAAATGCTCTCTCTTACTCCTGAGCCATCTTTCCAGACTGGAAGGGTGTGAGTGTGTGTGTGTGTGTGTGTGTGCGCACGCGCGCGTGCGTGTGCACATGTGCTCAGGGACTGCTGAGGATTGAATACCCAGGTCTTTTCAAATGCCGGTTAAATGTTCTACTAACTGATCTATATATCCCCAGTGTTTCAGTCAGAGTTAGTATTGCCGTGTTGAAACACCATGACCAAAGTAACTTGGGGAGGAAAAGGGTTTATTTGGCTTACACTTCATATCACAGTTCATCATGAGAGGAAGTCGGGACAGGAATTCAAACAGGGCAGGATCCTGGAGGCGGGTGCTAATGCAGAGGCCATGGAGAAGAGCTGCTTACTGGCTTGCTCCACATGGCTAATTCAGCCTGCTTTCTTGTAGAATCAGGACCACAAGCCTTTACCAACCCCTCAGCCCCACCCACAATGGGAGGGGCCCTCCCACATCAATTACTAATTAAGAAATGCCCTACAGGCTTGCCTATAGCCCTATCTTCTTCTGGAGGCCTTTTCTCACTTGAGGCTCCCTCCTTTCTGATGACTCTAACTTGTGCCAAGTTGACATAAAACTAGCCAGAACATCCAGTTGAAAACAATTTTTGGACTGAGCTGGTACCCTAGACTGAACCCAGGGCCTCATGATTGCTGAATAAACACTGCCACTAAGCTGCATCTTCTGGTGAGCAGGATTTTAAATACAGGGCTAAAGATAGAGATCGGCAGTAGAGTGCATGTGTAGCTTGCTCAAGACCTTGGATTCAGTCCTCAGTACAGGCTAAAATAGTTGTATTTCTTTTTTAATGTTGCTTTCTACTATTTTTATTTTTGTTTTTGTGGGTTTTTCTTCTTTAATTTTAACCTAGGTTAGTCTTTTTTTTTTTTAAAAATATTTATTTATTATGTATACAATATTCTGTCTGTGTGTATGCCTGAAGGCCAGAAGAGGGCGCCAGACCTCTTTACAGATGGTTGTGAGCCACCATGTGGTTGCTGGGAATTGAACTCGGGACCTTTGGAAGAGCAGGCAATGCTCTTAACCAATGAGCCATCTCTCCAGCCCCCTAGGTTAGTCTTAAACTTGCTGCATTGTTGAGGATGATCCTGAGATCCTGATTCTCTTATTCTGAAGTGCTGTGGGTTCTTTCGTTTTTAAGACTGGGGCTTGTGGAGTCTTCAGGTGACCTGGAACTCAATATATGTAGATGACTTTGAACTCCTGATCTTCTTTCTTCCACTGTTTTTAATTTTGTTTTTTTTAAAAGAGGGTCTTACAGTATTGTTCATGCTGCCCTAAAATTCACGATCCTTCTGCCTCAGCCTCCTGAGTACTGAGGTTATAGATATATGCCACCATACTTGGTAAGATTATATATCTTTTTTTCATTTTTTTTTTGTGTGGGTATTGTGCCTGCATGTATGTCTGTGCTCCATGTGCATGTCTGGTATCCAGAAGAGGGCACTAGAACCCTTGGAACTGGAGTTAGAGCTGGTTGTTAGTAACCATGTGGGTGCTGGGAAACAAATCCTGGTTCCTCTGCCAGGCCACAAGATGCTCTTATTAACCAGTGAGCCATCTCTCCACCATCTAAAGTTATGTTTCGTGACCTCTTTCTGAGAATCTGTATCCTTTGCCCTAGCTAGTTTTGCTTCAAACTGGCACGGGCTAAAGTCATCTGAGAGGATGGACCCTCGATTGAGAAAATGCCTCCATAAAGTCAGGCTCTAAACAGACAAGCCTGTAGGACATTTTCTTTTTCTCTCACTGCTCCCCCACCCCGCAAGACAGGATTGTTCTGTGTAGTCCTGGCTCCCCTCCAGGGCATCTTCATTAGCTCCTGCTTTTAGGTTTCTGCCCTATTTTGAGCTCCTGTCTTGACTTCCTTTGATGATGAACAATAAGGTGGAAGTGGAAGTGAAATAAACCTCTTTCTCCCGCTAGTTGCTTCTGGTCTCGATGTTTTATCGCAGCAAAAGATACCCTAACCAAGACAAAAAATGGTAGAAAAATATGTAAAGGCATAGATGCAAAAAGAATACCAAAGAATGATAAAATGATCATGACAATGTTTGAATGGCTGTCTTCCTGCTTCTCGGTTCTCAAAAAAAACTTGTCAAATATTAAAGAGGATTTACTTTAATCCAGTCATACTGAACTGTATAGCAAATTGCTGAGTCTTGTTTTCAGCAGCAGCAGTTTGGGGGGGGGATCCCCATTATTTGGCTTTTGTGAAAATTAAGTGAAATGAGCACAGTCCATAGATTCTCCATGGATTTTCTGTCTTTCTTTCTGCCTTCCTTCCTTCCTCCCTCCCTCCCTCCCTTCCTCCTTCCCTCCCTCCCTCCCTTCCTTTCTTTTTCTCTTTCTTTCATGTATAGTGTTCTGCTTGCATGTATGCCTGCAGGCCAGAAGAGGGCACCAGAGCTCATGGATGGTTGTGAGCTACCATATGGTTGCTGTGAATTAACTCAGGACCTCTGGAAGAGCAGCCAGTGCTCTTAATCTCTGAGCCATCTCTCCAGCCCCTCTCCAAGGATTTTCTAATGCAGTACTTGGAATATAAAATATAGGTGATTCCTTTCCTCTATAAACAGATGGTTTTCAATTGCTTTTTTGCTTTTTCAGTTCTATGGCTCACACCCAGGCCCTTACACGTGCTAGGCAAGCCCTCTCCTTCCAAGCTACACCTCCAACTCTTTATCTTTTTCAAATAAAGCAAGTTCAGAAATAGTTACCTGTGTGTATGTATGCATGTATGTATGTATGTGTGTGAGTATGTATGTATGTGTATATATATGTGCACATATATATGCGCGCGCACACACACACACACACACACACACACACACACATATATATATATATATATATATATATATATATATATATATATATATTTGAGACAAGGTTTAACAGCTCTGGCTATGCTGGAACTCACTTTGTAGATCAGGCTGACCTTGAACTCACAGAGATTTACCTACCTCTGCCTCTCAAGTACTGTAATTAAATGCGTGCGCTACCACCGCCCGGGCATGAATTACCAGCATCTTTAATGAGGCAGGGTATCACTTGAAAAACTTTTGGATTCTTCAATGTAGAAAACTGACACATCAAAGTATCACAAATGTTAGCCTGGAGAGATGCCTCAGTTTTTAAGTGTACTCTGCTCTTGCAGAGGACCTGTATTTCATTCCCAGCACCCATATGGTGGCTCACAACCATCTGTAACACCAGTTTCAGGAAGTATGAAACCATCTTCTGTCCCCCTTGAGCCCTAGACATGTGTGTGGTGCACATACACACAGGCAAACAAAGCAAGCATACCCATGAAATAAAACTTGAAAAATAACCTTTAAAGAAATATTACAGATGTATACCCTGTAGCTCTGTAGGCAGTATCTATTACAGAAACAAAGCAACTGCAAAAAAAATGAGACAGCCCCCCCCCAAAAAAAAGCATCAGAGAAGGAGATAGGAATGTATTTTAGCTATGTTTAGGAAGTAGGTAAACAGAGTGGAGCAGATGGCAAAGGAATTAAAAATGCTCAGTTCTCTGCTCACAGTCTGTCTCTTTCAGTAATTATCTGCCAATTATGTTTCTAGATCAGTTCCATTTTAATTGAAGAACAGAGTTATAAATGTATTACTGAAGACCAGTTAAATGAGTAGGAAGGCTAAAAATAAGATTTTCTTAATGAGTACACATGCCCTGATGGACTAGAACAGACATAATATCAAGGTTTTGAAGAAAGTGGGGATATGTTTTAGAGGAATCCAGACTGGTGACGCTTTTGAAACTCAAATAATTTGAATGACAGAACTAATTTTAGTTCTAAATGGTAATGGATTTCTGTATTCCATTACCATTGGGAGATGGTAGTGTCAGAATTCATAGTGGTTACTTTTTTTTTTTTTTTTTGAGTCAGGGTTTCTCTGTGTAGCCCCAACTGCCTTGAACTCGGTCTGTAGACCAGGTTGGCCTTGAACTCACAGAGATCCACTTGCCTCTGCCTCCCTAATCCTGGTATAAAAGGCACGTGCCACCACTGCTTGGCTAAGATTCAAGCTTCTTTGATAGAGCTAGGGGAGATAAATATGCCTGGGTGTAGTGCTGCATACTTGTTAAAACAGGGCTTGAGAGTCAAAAGGAATAGGATCTTTATAAGCTTAAGACTAGCCTTGTCTATATAGTAAAGTCCAAGGTTACACAGGGCTACATAATGGAAGAGAGAAAGCTAGATTTCTGGGAGTGAATTTCTCTAATCCTAGCACACACTGGGGAGAACAAGGAAAGAGGATCATGCCTTGTTAAAGCGTGACTAGGCTACATGAGTTGATAGCCAGATTGAGCCACAGAGGGAGACCCACTTTCAAAACAGAAGTAAGAAAACAGAACTAAAACCTTTTCATTTAAATTGAATGAGAGAGTTGGGCAGTGGTGGTGCACACAACCTTTAATCCCAGCACTTAGGGAGTTGCAGGACAACCAAGGCTGTATAGTAAGATGTTGTCTTAAAATCAAGTCTATAGAGGCTGGAGAGATAGCTCTGTGATTAAGAGCACTGGCTGCCTTGCTCTTCTAGAACTTCTGAGTAAACAAAATACATGAACAAATAAACCTTTTAAAATACCCTTAGAGGAATAGAGAAGGCTAAAGTGTGAAAAAAGTGTCTAAGAATTATTAAGACGTGAGGCTAGAGAGATGACTCAGTGGTTAAGAGCACTTAACTCTTGGAGAGGACCCAGGTTTGGTTCTGAGCACCTATGTGGTAGCTTCTTTTAACTTCAGTTCCAGGAAATTTTTTTTAAAAAAATATTTATTTATTATGTATGCAATATTTTGTCTGTGTGTATGCCTGCAGGCCAGCAGAGGGCACCAGACCCCCTTACAGATGGTTGTGAGCCATCATGTGGTTACTGGGAATTGAACTCAGGACCTTTGGAAGAGCAGGCAATGCTCTTAACCTCTGAGCCATTTCTCCAGCCCCAGTTCCAGGAAATTTGATGCACTCATCTGACCTCTTGAGGGTACAGTGCACACACATGATACACATATACACATGCAGACAGAACACTTATACACATTTTTTTAAATCTCAAAAAAGGATAAAAATAATAATTAAGGTATTTACTTCTGGGCTGAGGAGATGGTTTAGTGGCTAAGAGTGCTTCCTGCTATTTCAGAGGACCTGAATTTGGTTCTGTGCATCCACATTAGGCTGCTCATAACTGCCTGTGACTCCAGTTTCAGGGGATCTAACACCCCATTCTGGACTCTGGACACCTGCAGTGATGTGTGCATACCCACACAGGGACATACATATATGCACATAATTAAAAATAAAATGTATTCTTTTATAAGGTCAGGTGTGGTGGTACATGCCTTTAATCCTAACAGTCTTGGGAGGCAGAGACAAGCAGATCTCTATGAGTTCGAGGCCAGCCCAATCTACAGAGCAAATTCCAAGACAGCCAGAGCTACACAGAGAAACCCCTGTCTTGAAAAACCAAAAAGAAAAGAAAGAAATTATTTTTTTAAAGAATGGATTTGTTTATTTATTTTGTTCTTTTGAGACAGGGTTTCTCTGTGTAGCCTGGAACTCGCTCTATAGACCACGCTGGCCTCGAACTCACAGAAGCAAACAAAGCTGCTATGAACATAGTTGAGCACACGTCCTTGTGGCACGATTGAGCATCCTTTGGATATATACCCAAAAGTGGTATTATTGGGTCTTGAGGAAGGTTGTTTCCTAATTTTCTGAGAAATCGCCACACTGACATCCAAAGGGGTTGTACCAGCTTGCACTCCCACCAGCAATGCAGAAGTGTTCCCTTTTCCCCACAACCTCTCCAGCATAAGTTGTCATCAGTGTTTTTGATATTGGCCATTCTTACAGGTGTAAGATGGAATCTCAAGAGTTGTTTTGATTTGCATTTCTCTGATGACTAAGGATGTTGAATATTTCCTTAAGTGTCTTTCAGCCATTTTAGATTCCTCTGTTGAGAGTTCTCTGTGTCTGTACTCCATTTTTTTTATTGGATTATTTGTTCTTTTGGTGTCCAATTTCTTTTTTCTTTCTTTTTTTTTTTTTTTTTGATTTTTTCGAGACAGGGTTTCTCTGAAGTTTTTGGTGCCTGTCCTGGAACTAGCTCTTGTAGACCAGGCTGGCCTCGAACTCACAGAGATCCACCTGCCTCTGCCTCCTGAGTGCTGGGATTAAAGGCATGCGCCGCCACCACCCAGCTCTTGAGTTCTTTGTCTATTTTGGAGATCAGACCTCTGTCTGATGTGGGGTTAGTGAAGATCTTTTCCCATTCTGTAGGCTGTCATTTTGTATTGTTGACCGTGTCCTTTGCTTTACAGAACCTTTTCAATTTCAGGAGGTTCCATTTATTAATTGTTTCTCTCAGTGTCTGTGGTGCTATGGTTATATTTAGGAAGTGGTTCCCCATGTCAGTGCATTCAAGTATACTTCCCACTTTCTCTTCTATAAGGTTCAGTGTGGCAGGCTTTATGTTGAGGTCTTGATCCATTTGGTCTTGAGTTTTGTGCATGGTGATAGATATGGGTCTATTTTCATTCTTCTACATGTTAATATCCAGTTATGCCAGCACCACTTGTTAAATATGCTTTCTTAGCCGGGTGGTGGTGGCATATGCCTTTAATCGGGAGGCAGAGGCAGGCGAATCTCTCTGAGTTCAAGGCCATCCTGGTCTACAAGAGCTAGTTCCAGGACAGGCTCCAGAGCTACAGAGAAACCTTGGCTCGAAAAAACAATAAAATAAATAAATAAATATGCTTTCTGTTTTCCATTTGATATTTTTTGCTTCCTTGTCAAAAATCAGGTATTCGAAGATGTGTGGATTGATATCCAGGTCTTCTGTTCTGGTCCGGTCCTCCTGTCTGTTCTTATGCCAATACCAGGCTGTTTTTAGTACTGTAACTCTGTAGTAGAGTTTGAAGTCAAGGGTTGTGATGCCCCCACAAGTTCTTTTATTGTTCAAACTATCCTGGGTTTTTTGCTTTCCATATGAAGTTGAGTACCGTTCTTTCGAGGTCTTTGAAGAATTTTGCTGGAATTTTGATGGGCATTGCGTTGAATCTGTTAGAATTCCATATGCTTGAAGATTTTTCTAGATCTACTCAGTCAAGTCTATTGGAAGATGAAATGGAGAAATCTGTGCTTTTAACAGAATTTGTTGCCAGACATGCTCATATTCTGAATGGTATTTTCTCTATAAAACCAAGGTAGGCTTACTTATTTTAAGATATATTAAAATAATAGTTTGCTGTTTTCTTGCTATTTCAAGATAGGGTTTCTCTGTGTAGTCCCTGGCTGTCCTGGCACTCGCTTTGTAGATAAAGCTGGCCTCTCTCTTCCGAGTGTTGGGATTAAAGGCATCAGCCATCACCACCCAGCTTATTTTGCCTTTTTTTTTTTTTGAGATTGAATCTCACTGTGTTATCTCATCTTGCTTTGTACTTCTGGCTTAAGCAACTCTCCTGTCTCAGACTTCCAAGTAGTTACGTCTGCCGGTATGTACCATCTTAATTGTGAAATTCCAGCTTGTGTTCATGTTCTACCATCTAATTGTGAAATTCCAGGTTGTGTTCATGTAATTTTATGTAGAAGTTTAAAACTACTTCATCTCTTGTGATCTGGCTTCAGTTTATTTTCAGAAAGTATACTTAATTGCTCTCACTTTAAGCAGTATTTTGAAGATAATTTTATTTTTTAAGAACTTTAGCCGGGCGTGGTGGCGCACGCCTTTAATCCCAGCACTTGGGAGGCAGAGGCAGGCGGATCTCTGTGAGTTCGAGACCAGCCTGGTCTACAAGAGCTAGTTCCAGGACAGGCTCCAAAACCACAGAGAAACCCTGTCTCGAAAAAAAAAAAAAAAAAAAAAAAAAAAAAAAAAAAAAAAGAACTTTAGAAGCCGGGCGGTGGTGGTGCACGCCTTTAATCCCAGCACTCGGGGAGGCAGAGGCAGGCGGATCTCTATGAGTTCAAGGCCAGCCTGGTCTAGAAGAGCTAGTTCCAGGACAGGTACCAAAGCTACAGAGAAGCCCTGTCTCGAAAAATTAAAAAAGAACTTTAGGAAGAAACTACGGGACTAGTGGTGAGCTGTCTTAAACTAAAACTAAAAAGACTAAAAATGTGAGCCACTGTTCTCTGAACTGAGAGAAGCTGTGTTTAGTTGCTTTTATTTTATTTTATTTAATTTTAGACTATCCATATTCTTTAACAATCTGATCTATGTACTCAGTGTATCTATATCATATCCTCTAGTTGCTTATTTTTTAAGGAACTTCCAAATGCTTTTCTCAGGTGGCTTTGCTGTAAGAGAACTGTTTGTGTTTTCACTCCAAGACCACCCATGGAGTGGACCATAGAGTTTTCTAGTGGATTCAGAGAAGATAGAAGGATGCAGAGAACAAGGAGAAGCTAAAAAGAAAAGGGTAAAGTGATCTTTTCTCTGTCGCTTCATGAATCAACTGGATTCATTCCATAATATTTGACTCGAGCTTTATTGAATAATAAAACATTAAAAGAAGCTGAAATAATAGGCTTTATATAGCTTCCTGTATGTGATTTCAAGCTTGAGTCCTAAGCAAGTAACTAAGTACTAAGTTTGTATACCCCGAATGTATTTAGTAGATTGTGATCCTTTAACCTCTCTGAGGTCTGCTGCATGAGACATTTAAGATGCTTAAGTTTTCTGCAGTGAACCATGACCATTCCTAAAAGCGACCCATGCCATTACGCTGACAAACACCCCCCAAAGATAAGCTTTGTACTACAAACTGTTCAGGACAATATCGAGGTGATTAGCTAAGATGGTCCAACCAGGACTTCAGATAAGTCCTGTACTTTCTCATCACATGGAGACTGGACAACTGCTAACTTTCCTGGGACTTGACTATTATCTCAATTTTCTCAGGCTCCTCCACATATGCCATCATTTCCAGATGGCAGGAAGTAATTTTTTTTTTATTCTTTTTTAATTAAAATTTCCAACTGCTCCCCGTTTCCCATTTCCCTCCCCCTCCTCCCACATATTGCCCCCTCCCCCCGCTCCACTCCCCCTATCCCCACTCCACTTCTCCTCCCCCCAGTCCACTCCCCCTCCCTCTCGATACTGAAGAGCAGTCCAAATTCCCTGCTCTACAGGAAGACCAAGGTCCTCCCACTTCTATCTAGGTCCAGGAAGGTGAGCATCCAAACAGGCTACGCTCCCACAAAGCCAGTATTAGGATCGAAACCTAGTGCCATTGTCCTTGGCTTCTCATCAGCCTTCATTGTCCGCCTTGTTCAGAGAGTCCAGTTTCAACCCATGCTTATTCAGTCCCAGTCCAGCTGGCCTTGGAGAGCTCCCAATAGATCAGTTCCACTGTCACAGTGGGTGGGTGCATGCCTCGTGGTCCTGATTTCCTTGCTCATGTTCTCCCTCCTTCTGCTCCTCATTTGGACCTTAAGAGCTCAGACGGTTGCTCCAAATTGGGTCTCTGTCTCTCTCTCGATCCATCGCCAGATGAAAGTTCCTGTGCCATTCTCCTTGGCCTCTCGTCAGCTCTCATTGTCTGCCACATTCAGAGAGTCCGGTTTTATCCCATGTTTTTTTCAGTAGCAGTCCAGCTGGCCTTGGTGAGCTCCCAATAGATCGGCCCCCCTGTCTCAGTGGTTGGGTGCACCCCTCATGGTCCTGACTTCCTTGTTCATGTTCTCTCTCCTTCTGCTCCTCATTATAACCTTGGGAGCTCAGTCCGGTGCTCCAGTGTGGGTCTCTGTCTCTATCTCCATCCATCGCTAGATGAAGGTTCTATGGCGATATGCAAGATATTCATCAGTATGATTATAGGATAGGTTCATTTCAGGTTCCCTACCCTCAGGTGCCCCAATGAACTAACTGGGGACATTGCCCTGGGCATCTGGTAGCCATTCCAGGTTCAAGTCTCTTGCCAACCCTTAGGTGGCTCCCTTAACTAAGGTATGAGTTTCCCTGCTCCCCAATCCAACCTTCCTTTAACCCCAGTCACCCCGATTCCCCCAGTTCCCCTCATCCTCTCCTTCACACTTTTCTCTCCCCATCACTCCTCATCCCCATCCCACCCCACCCCCCAAGATTCCAATTTTTTGCCCATCAATCTTGTCTATTTCCCATAGCTGGGAGGATATCTATATGTTTTTCCTTGGGTTTACCCTCTTGTTTAGCTTCTTTAGGATCACAAATTATAGACTCAGTGGCCCCTATCCATGGCTAGAAACCAATTATGAGTGAGTACATCCCATGATCTTCTTTTTGGGTCTGGGTTACCTCACTCAGGATCGTATTTTCTATTTCCATCCATTTGCATGCAAAATTCGAGAAGTCATTATTTTTTACCGCAGAGTAGTACTCTAATGTATATATATTCCACACTTTCTTCATCCATTCTTCTATTGAAGGGCATCTAGGTTGCTTCCAGGTTCTGGCTATTACAAATAATGCTGCTATGAACATAGTTGGACAAATGCTTTTGTCATATGATAGGGCATCTCTTGGGTATATTCCCAAGAGTGCTATTGCTGGGTCCAGGGGTAGGTTGATCCCAATTTTTCTGAGAAACCGCCACACTGATTTCCAAAGTGGTTGCACAAGTTTGCAGTCCCACCAGCAATGGATGAGGGTACCCCTTTCTCCACAACCTCTCCAGCAAAGGCTATCCTTGGTGTTTTTGATTTTAGCCATTCTGACAGGTGTAAGATGATATCTCAAAGTTGTTTTGATTTGCATTTCTCTGATCGCTAAGGAGGTTGAGCATGACCTTAAGTATCTTTTGGCCATTTTAACTTCTTCTGATGAGAATTCTCTGTTCAGTTCAGTGCCCCATTTTTTAATTGGGTTAATTATCCTTTTAAAGTCTAGTTTCTTGAGTTCCTTATATATTTTGGAGATCAGACCTTTGTCTGTAGCGGGGTTGGTAAAGATCTTCTCCCAGTCAGTAGGCTGCCTTTTTGTCTTAATGACAGTGTCCTTTGCTTTACAGAAGCTTCTCAGTTTCAGGAGGTCCCATTTATTCAATGTTGCCCTTAATGTCTGTGCTGCTGGGGTTATACATAGGAAGCGATCTCCTGTGCCCATATGTTGTAGGGTACTTCCCATTTTCTCTTCTATCAGGTTCAGTGTGTTCAGATTGATATTGAGGTCTTTGATCCATTTGGACTTGAGTTTTGTGCATGGTGATAGATATGGGTCTATTTTCATTCTTCTACAGGTTGACATCCAATTGTGCCAGCACCATTTGTTGAAGATGCTTTCTTTCTTCCATTGTATACTTTTAGCTCCTTTATCGAAAATTAGTTGTTCATAGGTTTGTGGGTTAAAATCCGGGTCTTCTATACGATTCCATTGGTCGACTGCTCTGTTTTTATGCCAGTACCACGCTGTTTTCATTACTGTAGCTCTGTAATAGAGTTTGAAGTCAGGGATGGTAATGCCTCCAGAAGTTCCTTTATTGTATAAGATTGTTTAGGCTATCCTGGGTTTTTTGTTTCTCCATATAAAGTTGATTATTGTCCTTTCAAGATCTGTGAAGAATTTTGATGGGACCTTGATGGGGATTGCATTGAATCTATCAATTGCCCTTGGTAGAATTGCCGTTTTTACTATGTTGATCCTCCCAATCCAGGAGCAAGGGAGATCCTTCCATTTTCTGGTATCCTCTTCAATTTCTTTCTTCAATGCCTTAAAGTTCTTGTCAAATAGATCTTTCACTTCCTTGGTTAGAGTTACCCCAAGATATTTTATGCTTTTTGTGGCTATCGTGAAAGGTGATGATTCTCTTATTTCCCTCTCTGCTTCCATATCCTTTGTGTATAAGAGGGCGACTGATTTTTTGGACTTGATCTTGTATCCTGCCACATTACTAAAGGCGTTTATCAGCTGTAGGAGTTCTTTGGTGGAGTTTTTGGGGTGCAGGAAGTAATTTTAAGAACATGACACCTAACTCTCAAAAGATGGGGTGGGTGTATTTCATTTATTTGTTGGATTATGAATGTTTGTCATTATTTAGGGTAGGTGGTTACGCATTGTTACTGGTCACGGTCAGGGAGGAAACTAAACAAAGGAGATTAAATTCTATGATCTTGTTCTGAAAAACAAAAGGGGGATTTAGAAATGATAGGATAAAAAGGTAGATTATTGAATTACTTTCAAACTGAAAAAGCAACTACTAGTCTCAAATATTTTACACTGGTATGGGTTTTTGTATATGATACAAATTTAAGGTTATTTTTGTTATACTGTATATATGTTTTGTTATTGTATATATGTTTCTTTCATTGTTTAAGATATTTTTGTACATTGATACAAATTAGGATTATTTTTCTTATGCTGTATATGTTTCTATTCTTGTTTAAGGTATTATACCTATGCAGCTCATTTTGAAATGTAATATAAAGTTTTAGTCCTTGAAAGCTATTCAGGATTACAACGAAAGACAGGTTAGTAGTTAGTCATAATACAACAATCAAACTTAACAATTATTTTAGGTATGTTTCCAAGGTCATAGATAGATAGATAGATTATATATATATATATATAGTCTCTATATAGATAGATGGTCTTCAAACACTGCAGAGACCTACAGAATTTAACATTTAAAATGTTTTAATAACAAGGCTTTTCATGACAGTGAGAAACATCTATTACTGGCAGCACCAGTTTACTTAAAAGGATGATGGGCATCAATGAACCTCCATTTTGAGTTTGCTTTCATTGTGGCAAAGATAGCCATTTGGGCAAGAAACTGCCCTTGCCTTAACTAACAGTGTGCTGTCCAAATTAGACAAGTTAGACACAAAAGAAGTGACTGCCAAACTTTGCCAAGACTTCGGACAGTCCTTCAAAATTTCCTTCTTCACAAAAAAAAATTCTGTTAGATATTTTAGGCCTGTAGGCCAAAGATGGATGCCCAATGTTAGAGAGGAACCTTGAGGCGACTTTCTAGGTAGCCAGATGTCTCTGTTATTTCTATAGTTTTAGAAGTTGCTTGCTCTGCACTACTCAAGTCTTTGATGGGGTTGAAGATTAAATTGTTAGAGTTTTCCTTAGAAGTTAAATTAGATAGAAAAAAACCTAAAACTAGATACAAAATTTTTGGACTCACCAAGATAGGATAGATAATGAAGTATTTTATCTGAATTTGCCCAATACTTAATGGACTGGACATTGTGAATGTATTTTTTACTTGATAATTGTTCTTAATATATATATATAGTTTCACTTTGTTAAAACTGATCCTTTTTGATCTAGGCAGTGGTGGTGCATGCTTTTCATCCCAGCACTCGGGAGGCAGGGACAGGTAGATCTCTTTGAGTTCGAGGCCAGCTTAGTCTACAGAGTGAGTTCCAGGACAGTCAAAAATACACAGAAACCCCATCTCGAAAAACAAAAAACAACTAATACCTTGTTATATATAGTTTTACTATGTTAGAGTTAAAACCCTTCCCTTTTATTTAGACAAAAGGGAGAAATGTTGTGGGAGGTTTACTTGTTTTCACTCTAAGGCGGTCCATTGAGTGAACAATAGAGTTTTCTGGCTCACTCAGAGTAGATAGAAGGGTGTAGAGTATAAGGAGGGGCTGAAAAGATGCTTGTTCTTTTCGATTGGAAAGATGGAGAAGATTGTAAAGTGTTCTTTGCCCTATGGTTCCATGAATCAATCAGGTTTATTCCCTAATATTTGACTCCCGAGCTTTATTGAATAATAAAATATTTAAAGAAGCTGCAGTAGGCCTTATCTACCTTCTCTAACAGCAGTGTATGAGAGACCTCATTCAACATCCTTTCTAGGATTTGCTGTTTCCACTGTATTTCATTTTATTAAAGGGTGTATAGTGGCATTGAGTTGTATTCTTTTTTGTTTTTATATATCCCAGAGTGGCCTCCAACGATGGCCTTGAACACCTGATCCTCCTGTCTTCGCTTTCCAAGTGTTGTACTTATAGGCATTCACCACCATACCTGATTTATGTAGTGCTGGGGAGAAAACTCAGGGCCTTGAGCATGCTGGGAAAACACCCTACCATCTGACCTAAATTCCTAGCACCTAAGTAAAGTGTGTTTAGGGTTTTATAATCTTTGAGGTTTTCATTTATGCAAGCATGATTTGTTGAAAATATTGTTCTCTGGATTTGCAGAGTAGTTCATGCTTGTAATCCTGAAACTCAGGAGACTGAGGCAGAGGAATCACCTCAAGTTTGAGGCCAGTCTAGACTATATGAGACCCTGTTCCAAAAAGAAAAAAAAACCTCCAGGACAGCCAGAGCTATTACACAAAGAAACTGTTTCACAGTGGGGGGGGGGGGAGCAACGATGACTATGAACAGACAACACAACAAAAACCAAAAGCATATACCAGCAGTTCAATTCAACATTCTTTAGAATCTTTGACAAATGAAATGTTTTATGATTTTATATTATTTTATATATTATTAAATAGTAATGTACTTTAAAGTATAATGTTTGCTTAAATTTTTTGGTGTTTTTAAAGATGTGTCTCATGAGCTGTGTGGTTACCACCACACACACCTTTAACCTCAGCACTCGGGCAGGTGGATCTCTGAGTTGAAGGCCAGCCTGGTCTACAGAGCTAGTTCTAGGACAGCCAGGACTACACAGAGAAACCCTGTCTCGAATAACCAAAAAATAAAAACAAAAAAGATGGTGTCTCATGTAAACCAGGTTGGCCTGGAACTCTATAAAGGTGAGGCAACCTTGAAATCTTGATCCTCTTCCTCCTGTACCACCACCCTCATCTTAAATCTTATAAAATACTAAACTTTAAGGATAATTTTTAGGAAAGAATATTTGAGTCACTTGTGGTGGCTTACCATGTAATCTTGGTGCTCAGGTGAATGAGGCATGAGGATTTCAAATTTCTGGTCCTTCTGAGCTGCCAGATGAGATCTTATCACAAAAAAAAGAAAAAGTATCATCAAGTCCAGCTCCCAATTTATTTCATAGGATTTATATTTTCTTTTTAAAAAAGATTAATTTGTTTTCTTTTATTTCTGTGTTTCTGTACCTGCATGAATTTTTGTTTATCACATGTGTGGAGACAGGTGTACAAATGTCTAAAGAGGCTAGAGGGCTTTGGATCCCCTGGAACTCGAGTCACAGGAAGTTGTGAGCCATTAGTCCACCCTCTGGGATTCCTATAGTCTGTATACCTCTGCTTGGTGGGAGCTTTGCAAGGCAGGCGATGGTGGTAAATGCCTTTAATCCCAGCACTTGGGAGGCAGAGCTTGGCCGATCTCTGTGAGTTCAAGGCCAGCCTGGTCTACAGAGTGAGTTCCGGGACAGCCAGTGCTGTTACACAGAGAAACCCTGTCTCAACCCCCCCCTACACACACACACAAAAGAAAGTTGCTTTGCTAAAGTAATTTTAACATATATACTTATTTCATTGTGTAAGTATGCATGCACTACAGCACATGTGTAGAGGTCAGAGAACAAGTTCTAATTGGTTCTCTCCTTTTACCATAGATTCCTGGGATCAAACTCAGGTTATTAGCCCTAAAGTGACTTTTTGGTTTTATTGTATTTTTGCTGTTGTTGTTGCTGCTGCTGCAGACTCCTCCACCACAAATACTTGGTGAAGCAAGGTTTCTCACTAAGTAGACCAGGTTTGACCTTGAACTCAAAGAGATCCACCTGCCTCTGCTCCCAGGTGCTAAGAATAAAGGCATGTTCTACGATGCTCAGCTGTTTCTTTGTTTTTGTGGGGTTTTTTGGATACTGTTTTGGTAGGAATCTTAGGTCGGCCTCAAACTTATGAACTTGCCTTCACCTCCTGAGTGCTGGGATAATAGGCATATGCCACCACACCTCTTTGTGGCTTTTTGTTCCTGATATTTGAGGTTTAGGTCTTAACTATGTTGCCCAAGCTGGTCTTGGGCTTTGGGGCTCAGGAGATCCTCTTATTTTAATGTCCTGGGTAGCTGTAATTATAAACAAGACCTGCTAAACCCAACCTTTTTTTTTTTTTTTTAAGTTTTTCGAGACAGGGTTTCTCTGTGGTTTTGGAGCCTGTCCTGGAACTAGCTCTTGTAGACCAGGCTGGTCTCGAACTCACAGAGATCCACCTGCCTCTGCCTCCCAAGTGCTGGGATTAAAGGCGTGCGCCACCACCGCCCGGCTAAACCCAACCTTTAATGCCAACTTGAGTATATTCACAAGATCTCATTTTGTCTTTTGTAGATGGTGTTATCTGAGAAGGTTAGTCAGCTGATGGAATGGACCAATAAAAGACCTGTAATAAGAATGAATGGAGACAAGTTCCGTCGCCTTGTTAAAGCGCCACCAAGAAATTACTCTGTTATTGTGATGTTCACTGCTCTCCAACTTCATAGACAGTGTGTCGTTTGCAAGTATGATCTTTCTTCTCCACTTTGAAATTAAATAGGTTTTTGGTTTTTAACTGTTTTTCTATCTCAGAAGAATCAAATTTGTACAATGGGTTCATTAATAAATAGATTATACCTTACTCATGGGTTATATAACAGATAATATTACTGTTTTGTTTTTTTAAGATTTATGTATTTTGTGTATGTAAGCGTTTTGTATTCATTCATGCCAAAAGAGGGAATCAGATGCTATTATAGATAATTGTGAGCCGCCACGTGGTTGCTGAGAATTGAATTCAGGAACTCTAGAAGAACAGCTGAACCATCTCTCCAGTCTTCAACACTATTCTTTATAAAAATTAGTCTTGGTTGTGAAATTGGTAGAGGAGAAAGAATAAAATATTGTAGCTATCATGAATTATATAAAAATCAAAGAGCCACCATTTGGATTGATAATCAGTTTATACACTAGTTGTAGTGACATTTTTTGGGGGGGGGGGTTTCGAGACAGGGTCTCTCTGTAGCTTTGGAGCCTGTCCTGGAACTAGCTCTTATAGACCAGGCTGGCCTTGAACTCACAGAGATCCGCCTGCCTCTGCCTCCTCAGTGCTGTGATTAAAGGCGTGCACCACCACTGCCCGACTGTTGCATAATTTTTATTATGTATTTGTACATGCACGTGTACATTTGTGTGCACAGTGTTACATGTAGAGGCCAGAGAACAACTTTCAGAAGTCAATTTTGTCCTTCCAACAGGATCCTTCCACCATAGAGTCTGGGGATAGAACACAAGTCAACAGGCTTGCATGGCAAGTACTTTCTTCCACCCACTGAGTATCTCCTGGCCCCATGTTACAAATACTTTTAGGCTGAGGATGTAGCTCAGGATATCAGGGTAGACAATTGCCTAGCATTAGAAAAAGTCCTGGGTTCAATCCCCAGTACTCCAAAAGGAAGGGTTTATAAATGCTTTCAATTTCACACTTTTTTTCTTTTGGGGTTTTATTTTATATTTCTGAAGTAGAGTTATAGTTTGTTATAGGGGATTTATTTATTTATTTGTGTGTACATGAATATTATGCAAGTATATAGAGGTCAGAAAACATGTGTGGAAGTTGGTTGTCTCTCTCTAGCATATGGGTCCCAGGAATTGAACTTAGATTGTAAGTCTCAGCAGCAAGCTCCTTTACCCCCTGAGCCAGCTCACCAACCCTTAAAAGGGGATTTTTACTCTATTTCTTTTAAACTGGGTCTCACTGTATATCCTTGACTGTCCTGAAACTTGGTAATATGTAGGCTGTGCTGACCTTGAACTCACAGAGATCAACCTGCCTCTGCCTCCCAGATGCTAGGGTTAAATGTGTGTGCCACCATACCCAACCTTATTTTTATTGTTTAAAGGTTTGATTTTTATTATGTGTATCTATGCGGAGGTATGTGTGCATGAGTTCAGGTTCCCTCGGAGGCCAGAGGCATTTGATATTCCTGGAGCTAGAGTTACAGGTGGTTGTGAACCACCTGACCTGGGTACTGAGAAGTAAAGTTAGGTTCTCTACAAGAGCAGTACATTATCTTAATACCTGAGCCATCTTTCCAGCCACTTTTTAAAAAAGATTTTCATTTATTATGTATACAGTATTCTCAGTACTCTGCCTGCAGGCCAGAAGAGGGCACCAGATCTCATTACAGATGGTTGTGAACCACCATGTGGTTACTGGGAATTGAATTCAGGACCTCTGGAAGAGCAGGCAGTGCTCTTAACCGCTGAGCCATCTCTCCAGCCCTCCAGCCACTTTTGTTCCCTTCTTAATTATGTATAGGTGGAGAGGAGGTGGAACTTAAATGAAATAGTGTAAAACTCCCTTTCAAGGGCTGGTGAGTTGGCTCAGAGGAGTTGGCATGTGAATGTAGATACCTATAGAGGCTAATATGATCCATTAAAGATGCTTGTAAGCTGCCTGATGTTGTTCGTACAACCAAACTCAGATTCTCTGCAAGAGCAGTGTAAGCTCTTAACAGTCGCGGCAACTCTCTAACGCCTTATGTAATTAAAAACAGTTGTACGTGGGTGAGTGTTTTGCCTGCATATATGTCTGTGTGCCACTTGAGTGAAGGGCCCACAGGCCAGAAGAGGGTATCAAGTCTCCTGGAATTGAAGTTAAAAGGCAGTTGTGAGCCTTCACGTAAGTGCTGGGAATTGAACAAACAATACTCTTAAATGCTGAGCCATCACTCCAGCCTTGTCCTTAGGAAATGTTTGAACCAGTTCATTGCCTAGAAATGGAGGAAGAGGTATAAGGGGAACTGGAAGTATGAGAGAAGTCATTTCCAGAGTGGAGCCTTCTAGCTATGTGTGTCTGAGGAGCTACAAACGTTTTGCTGAGGCATTAGTGTGCCGCTGGACCATAGGCTAGTTGGCACAGTCTCTTTGCCACCATCATATCATAACAACTACCTCCCCCCCTCCAAATAGCTTTTCATCAGGAATATGGTAGTCAATGCCAGGATTGAATATTTATGCTGTAAATTTGTTCATTATGGTCCCACAATTGGTATGAATCCTTTGATTTCATCTCTAGACACTAAAAAGATTTGCTTATGTTCATGTTTGGGATACTGAACAAAATTTACAAAATGTGGCTAGAGAATAGATTAGTGCATGTCAAAATGAAATAGACTCTAGGTTTAATCTCCAGCACTAAAATACATACAGAATAGAAAAGGATGGAATTAAAAATTTTATCACAGATGAAAAAAATGTTTTCTAACTGGGTGATGGTGAGACACACCCTTAGACCCAGCACTTGGGAGGCAGAAGCAGGTGGATTCAGGCCATCCTTGTTTACAAAGTTATTTCCAGGACAGCCAGAGCTGTTACACAGAGAAACCCTGTCTCAAAAACCAAAAAAAAAAGTTTTCTAGAAGAATAAGAGTTAAAAAATAAATCAGAAATACTAGAACCCCCAAACTTTCTTTGATAAATAAGTATGTTTATGCATTTATGTTACTTAGATTTAACCCCAAAGGGTTGAAAAAAAGTAAGATAAAGACATATACATATGGGAAAAACATGTAAATAAACAGACCTTTAGAATGAAACAAGCTGGGCAGTAGTGGCACATACCTTTAATCCCAGGATTTGGGAGGCAGAGACAGACAGATCTCCATGAGTTCGAGGCCAACCTGGTCTATCAAGTGAGCTCTAGGAGCGGCTCCAAAGCTACAGAGAAACCCTGTCTCAAAAAACCAAAAGGAAAAAAGAGAAAAAAATAAAATGAAAACATAAAAGAAAGGAAAATTCAAGGATAACTGAAGGTTTGTTCATCTCAAGTCCCTAGATTTTTCTTGTCATTTATTGTAATAATTCATCTGATTGTATTTTTACTTATCAAAATAGCATCTGTGCCTCAGAGTATGTGTGAGAGTTTGTACATGTGTTCATATGTGTGCGGGTACATGTGTGTGCCTGGGTGTAGAGGCCTGAGTATTTGGTGTCATCTTCAGAAATGTTGTCTACCTCCTTTGAAGCAAGGTCTCTCCTTTGCCTGGAGCACACTGGTTAGGCTGGATTAGCTAACCAGCCAGCCCAAGGGATCTGCTTGTCTCTGCTTCCCAAGTGCTGCAATTAGGATATCACCACTCTTGCTTTTTAAACATGACTTCTGGGAGATGAACTAATGTCCTCATGCTTTCAAGGCAATTATTTTACTGACTGAGTCATATTCTCAGCCTCCAGAACTTATTTAATTTTTAAAAATTTGAGACAGGGTCTCACTGTGTAGCCCTGGCTGTTCTGAAACTTGCTATAACAGCAGGCAGGGTTTTAACTTTGACTATCTTTGCCTTCTGAGCTTTAGTATTATAGGCCTGTGCCATTGTGTCTGTCTGGTTACATACTTTTGATATTCAAGGTAGGCTGTTAGATCTTCTTTGCCTGATGATTTAGGATCTCAAAATTGTGAGAGTTTGTGGTATAAATCAGTGTTAGATTCCAGCCTAGAATGTGTGGGACCCTGGGTTCAATCCCCAGCACCAAACCCAAAAATTGTTGTATGCCCATACTCCTTTCTACAAGGAGTCTGAAACAGAAGGAGCATTTGAGACCAATGATGTGGTATAGGTTGAGCAACATAGCAAGACCTTGTCTTAATAACAAGAGTGGAAGCAGCACACTGGCTGGAGAGAGACCAGCTGTTAGAGCCCATTATTGCTCTTGCAGAGTACCCAACTCAGTTCTAGAAACCCATGTTGGGCAGCTGACAACCTCCCGTAACTCCAGCTCCAGATCAGTAGATCTGATGCCTCTGGCCTCAGTGAGCACTGGCACTCATGTGCACACATCCTCACACAGACACACGTACCTAGAAATAAATCCTTTAGTTCTGGGACATCTAGGGCTACACAAAGAAACTCTGTTTTAGTGGGAAAAAACACCAAAGGAGGGAAAGCCTCCATAGTTTATAGAGGATGTTAGCTGCATTTCTTTGTTTTGTGACTACCAAAGATGTTTTGGAGCCAGGCTGTGGTGGCACATACATCTAATCTGGAAGCAGAGGCAGGCAGATCTCTGTAAATTAAGGCCAGGCTGGTCTATAGAGTTACAGAATAGCCAGGGCTACCTAGTGAGACCCCCATCTCAAAATAAATTTTTTTTAAATTGTTTTGGGTGGCTGGAGAGATGGCTCAGTGGTTACGGGCACTGACTATTCTTCCACAGAACTTGGGTTCAATTCCCAGCACCCACATGGCAGCTCACAACTGTCTGTAATTCCAGTTCCAAGGGATCCAACACCCTCACACAGAATATGTACAAGCAAAACACCAGTGCCCATTAAATAAATAAATGACTCTTTTAAAAAAAGAAAAAATTGTTTTGGGATTCAAAAATAAACAGTATAAAAGTATAAAGCATGAAATGGAGTCATGTAATTAGTAATTTCTGGTGAGATTTCCAACACTTAGATGTGAGGCTTCTTTTATACTTAAACAAAGTGTGTTCTAACTGACTGTGTTCTAACTATACCTGAATTATGTACCAATAACCTTTTTTTTTTTTTTTGAGACAGGGTTTCTCTGTGTAATAACCCTGGCTGTCCTGAACTTAATCTGTAGATCAGGCCAGCCTCAAACTCAGATCCACCTGCCTCTTCCTCCCTCACAGCTGGGATTAAAGGCGTGTGCTGCCACCACCACCCAGCTTGCCAATAATTTTTAATATTTCTTTTACTAAAAATTGCTATTATGCTAGACAGTTGTGGCACATGCCTGTAATCCCAGGTCTCTGGAAGCAGAGGCAGATGAATGTCTGAGTTCAAGGCCAGCCTTGTTTACAGAGTGAGTTCCAGAACAGCCAGGTACACACCGAAACCCTGTCTCAAAAAAACAACAGCAACAAATTGCTATTACTTAATTAGGTTTTGTTTTACTGCTGATAAACTGGGTTGATGTTTAAATTGTTTCATATATTTTTTGCTTTATTCCCCACCGATCTGATTTCATTCAGGCAAGCTGATGAAGAATTCCAGATTCTGGCAAACTCTTGGCGGTACTCCAGTGCATTTACCAACAGAATATTTTTTGCCATGGTGGATTTTGATGAAGGTTCTGATGTATTTCAAATGGTAAGATGTTTGATTTTTTTCTTGTATACAGGAATAAAGCATGGATAAAGCAAAATACAATTTTGGTGATTACAAGAAGTTAAATAGTAGGGCTGGAGGTATGGCTACTTGGTTAAGATCACTCATTCCTCTTGCAGAGGACTTGGGTTTGATACCTAGCACCCACATGGTAGTTCAAAACCATCCATAACTCCACTTCCAAGGAATCTGATGCCTTCTTCTAGTCTTCACGGGCAGCAGGCATGCATATAGTACACATACATACATGCAAGCAAAACACTCATACACATAAATAAATCTAAAAATATTGTTAAGAAGTTAAATAGGAATACTAATGCAAAAGCTAGAGTAGCTAGTGAACTAAAAGCAAAATTTGACTAATCAAAAAAGTCAGTAACCAATACCAACCAGTATGTTGTGTAGCATGGTCTGTGTACACTTTTAAGTGTGTTGTGTGGCATGGTCTGTGTAGCAAAGGCTGGATACAAACTTCCAATCCTTTCTCCTCCATCTCCCAAGTATTGGGACTATAAGTGTTCATCATCCTACCTGATAACTTACACACATACACACTCAAACACACAAATGTGTGTGTGTGTGCATGTAAAGCAGAGAGGGAAGAACAGATGACTAATGACCCCTTCTGTTGGTACTAGTTTAAACAGAAGAATTGGGCAGTGGGGAGAGTATGTGTAATTAATTAAACAGCCAGGTAAAGGTGTCATCTGATCATTTTCTCAGTTCTGGTTCATCAAGATGGTCAATCCAAAGTCAACATAGCTTGGGATCAATCTGGTTCCCCCAACATCATCTCTGCTCCAGAATACAGCCTTGTCTTCCAGATAATTGCCTTATTTGACAGAAGGTTGTTCTTGTCCTTCAAGGATTTGTTTTTCTGGGACTTGCACAAATTTTTTTTGTAAATATATAAAGAACAAGCCAGGCACTTGTTCCTATACTCCTAGCAGTTGGAAGGTGCCTATTCTGGAACTTGCTGTGCAGACTTGACTGACCTCCAACTCATAAATATCTACCTGCCTCTGCCTCTCCAGTGCTGGGGTTACAGATGTGTGACCACATGTCTGGTGTTTTATTTCAAGACAGGGTCTTGCCAAGTGTCCAAGCTTGTCTTAAACTCAGAGTATTGCTCTAACAGTCCTTTAACCTGAACTCTTCGTGTTTTAGTATCATGAGGTTGCAACAGCCATATAAAATAACGTTTAGGTGTCATGAATGTATACTTAATACTTTAAGAATTTCTGAGCAGCCTTAAATAACTGGTATGGGAAATTTTCTATTCAAGTTAAAAAAATTGTATGTTACCTAGAAATTTCTATTTGGATAATAAAATGTAATTGTTACAGTCAGGGGTAGCCTTGCATTTGAAAGCCTACTCCACAATGCTCCTTAGATAATCATGATCTTCATGTGTGTGAAAAGCCTAACTTTCTCCCAGGCATGGTGGTACATTCTTTTAATCCTAGCACTCAGCAAGCAGAGATAGGAGGATTATTGCAAGTTCAAGGCCAGCCTGGTCGACACAGCAAAACCCTGTCTTAAAAAAAAATGTTTAATTTTAAAAATTAGTTGCTGTTAAGGTTATTTTCTTGGTAACTATGTTTCCATGGACTATTTTTGATTCAGCTGAACATGAATTCCGCTCCAACTTTCATCAACTTTCCTCCAAAAGGAAAACCCAAAAGGGCTGATACATACGAGTTACAGGTGCGAGGGTTTTCAGCTGAACAGATTGCTCGCTGGATCGCAGACAGAACTGATGTCAATGTAAGTTTCCCTACTTTACAAAAAGTCTTTTTTTCACTGTCTTTGAATCTGAACTGGGAGTCATAGCTGGTCTTGTCTTCATGTCACTGAGATGGAATCATTTGGTAGATCTTTCATAAGTAGGATTTAACAGAATCATCTTGATAAAAATTAAAAAATTTTACTCATCTTGAGTAAAATTATAAAATACCTTGTCTTAGCCTGTTGAGTTCAGAATAGAAACCATTTTCCTGACCATAAGTGTGTGTACTTGGCAAAATTTCTTAATCTAAGGGGTACTGTGTTTTAACTGAAATAATACTGTGCCTATTACATATTATTTCTAGGGTATAGTTTTGACTGGAGTAATATGGTTAAAAATATTTTTTCTGAAAATACATTTTTGACTGCTTTCATTTCATTATTATTAATTAGAAAATAAATTTTATATCTTAGAATGTTTTTCTCTCTCTTTTCCATTAGATTAGAGTAATTAGACCTCCAAATTATGCTGGACCCCTAATGTTGGGATTGCTTCTGGCTGTTATTGGTGGACTTGTGTATCTGCGAAGAAGCAATATGGAATTCCTCTTTAATAAAACTGGATGGGCTTTTGCAGCTTTGGTAAGTGAATTGAAAGAGAAAAGTTTTTTGAAAAAGAACTTAATCTATTTTCTTTACCCTTTTTCTTGTTTTCTTTTTGTGCTTGTATATAGGCCACAGATTGCTATTGGGTGTCTTCCTCAGTCACTTCTTCAGCTTATTTTATTTTATGAAATGAGTCTCCCTGAACCAGGAATTCACTAGTGATCCCTAGAGAGCCTCCTGTCTCCATATCTTTAGTGCTGATATTACAAGCGCATACTGCTTCACCCAGAATTTTTTCTTGGGTTCTGTTAGCTGTTATCTCTGTGAAAAATACTTTTTTGATGTGTGATGTATGTGTGTGTGTGTGTGTGTGTACACCTGTACGTGTACTTGTACATGCATACAACTGCACATGCGTAGGCCAGAGGAGGATATCCAGAGTCATTCTCTGTTGTTCTCTACCTTTTCCCCCATCCCCAAGACAGGGTTTCTCTGTGTAACAGCCCTGGATGTCCTGGAACTCACTCTGTAGACCAGGCTGGCCTTGAACTCAGAGATCCACCTGCCTCTGCCTCCCCAGTGCTGGGTTCAAAGGCATGTACCACCATAACCGACTCCACTGTTCTTCGACAGGATCTAGCACTGAGCCTGAAGCTCCCCATTTGGGCTAGAGCAGATGGCCAATAAGCTCTTGGGCTCTTCCTGTCTGTTCCTCAACACAAGGACTCTCTAGGATGTCCATCCATGCTGGGGATTTAGACTCGGGTGCTCTTGTTTTCACAGCATGCAGTCTTATCCGCTGAGCCATCTACTCAGCCCCATTTTTGTTGTGGTGAGTGTGCATGTTGGTGCTTGTTCGTGGAGATGTGAGTATGTGCTCGTTTGTGAACTCAGGTGTTCTTCCTTAGGCTCAGTCTACCTTGGGATTTGTTGTTTTCGGGAGGTGTCTCACTGATTAGAGCAAGGTTGGCTGGAGGACAGAAGAGGGCACTGGGTCCCTGGAGTTATAGGCATTTGTGAACTGCCTAACAGAGGTTCTGGGAACCAAACTCCACTATTTTACAAGAGAAGCAAATGTCTAGCCAGTGCCCTCAGCTTTTTTATTTGGATTCTGGGAATTGAACTCAGGTCACTGTTTTGGCAACTTCTAAAAGACAGCCTTTCACTGAACTGGAGTTCATGATGGTGGAGTGAAGGAACAGCTGAGAGCCCACATGTCATCCACTGTCAGGAGGCAGAGAACACATTGGGAACGGCACAATCCTTCTTCTTTTTTTTTTTTTTTTTTGGTTTTTCGAGACAGGGTTTCTCTGTAGCTTTGGTGCCTGTCCTGGAACTAGCTATTGTAGACCAGGCTGGCCTCGAACTCCCAGAGATCCACCTATCTCTGCCTCCCAAGTGCTGGGATTAAAGGCGTGCGCCACCACCGCCCGGCTCGGCACAATCCTTTTGAAACCTTAAAACTCACCCCCAGTGACACACCTCCAAAAAACTCACATCTCCAAATCCTTTCCTGTAGCGCCCGGCTGTACTACGTGACAGTACAGCACTACTCCTGTATTGCGGCGCCTGCACTACAGGACCATTCGTGAGCCTCAGGCAAGGGGCTGGAGATTGAAACACACAAAGACACACACAGACAGCACAGACAAGAGACACACACCTCTAGTCACTGGTAAAGAAGTCCTTTATTGAATAGCACCACGGAGGCTTATATACCCAACACAGTCAGGTGGGCCAGCAGGTGAAAACCTCATCTCCTGATCCTCAATCAAGGACAAGGCAATACACGCTCAGGAAGCAGAACTGGACAGAGCTTTCAGTAGCACAAATCAGAAGGCCAAGTAAAGGTCACTAGCAGGGGAGAGCAACTGGAGGCCAGGACTCCAAATGGTCCCAACACTTTCCAAACAGTTCTGCCAACTGGATACCAACCATTCAGACATAAGAATTTATGGATCTGTTTTAGTCAGTATTCTATTGCTGTGAAGAGACACCATAACCGCAGCAACTCTTACAAAGAAAAGCATTTAAGGGCTGGAGAGATGGCTCAGCGGTTAAGAGCATTGCCTGCTCTTCCAAAGGTCCTGAGTTCAATTCCCAGCAACCACATGGTGGCTTACAACCATCTGTAATGAGGTCTGGTGCCCTCTTCTGACCTTCAGGCATATATACAGAACATTGTATGCATAATAAATATTTAAAAAAAAAAAAAAGAAAAGCATTTAATTGGTACTTGCTTACAGTTCAGAGGTACAGTCTATTATCAACATGGTGGGAAGCGTTGTGGCATGCAGGCAGACATGGTGGTAGAGAAGGAGCTGAGAGTTCGACATCCAAATCCACAGACAGAAAGGAGAGAGAGAGAGAACACCACTAGGCCTGGCTTAGGCTTCTGAAACCCCAAAGCTTACCCCAAGTGACACTCTTCCTCTAGGTTTATGGCCATATCATTTAGTACTTATAGTACAAATTCAGTAGACCCCATGTTCATTCATCACCCTCCATCATGTAGGTCCTGGAGATCAAATACATTGTCAAGCTTTTGTGGCAAATACTTTTATATGCCAAGCCATCTTTCTGGTCCTAAGATTTTCTATATTTTTATTTCCTGTCTTAAAGTGGGCTTCTTTCCCTCTTTTTTTTTTTTTTTTTTGGTTTTTCGAGACAGGGTTTCTCTGTAGCTTTTGGTTCCTGTCCTGGAACTAGCTCTTCTAGACTAGGCTGGCCTCGAACTCACAGAGATCCGCCTGCCTCTGCCTCCCGAGTGCTGGGATTACAGGCGTGCGCCACCACAGCCCGGCTTCCCTCATTATCTTATTAGGTTTTCCAAAGTTTCAAGCAACTGATTCTGTTTATAGTTCTTTTTTATATTTTATTTTATGTTTAGCGTGTGTATATGTGTTGGCGGTTATGTACATAAGTGCAGGTATGCATAGAGATCAGACGGGGCCATTTGATTCCTTAGAAGCTGGAGTCACGGGAAGTTATAAGCCACCCATCGTGGGTCCTGGGAACCAAACTCATATCCTCTGCAAGAACAGTATGTATATTCTCGCTATTTCTAGTTACAATTCTTTTGAAAATTTTTTTGAATGTTTTTTCTTTTTTTTTTTTTCTTTTTTTTTTTTTTTTTTGGTTTTTCGAGACAGGGTTTCTCTGTGGCTTTGGAGCCTGTCCTGGAACTAGCTCTGTAGACCAGGCTGGTCTCGAACTCACAGAGATCCGCCTGCCTCTGCCTCCCAAGTGCTGGGATTAAAGGCGTGCGCCACCACCACCCAGCCTTTTTTTTTTTTCAAGACAGGGTTTCTCTGTGGCTTTGGAGCCTGTCCTGGAACTAGCTCTTGTAGACCAGGTTGGCCACAAACTCACAGAGATCCACCTGCCTCTGCCTCCCAAGTGCTAGGATTAAAGGCGTGTGCCACCACCACCCAACTTCAAATGTATTTTCAATATTGAATTTTGTAACTTCTCTGTTTATAGTTTAAAATTCCTTCAGAAATGATGTTGAATTGTGATCCTTTTGACAAAATATAAACCTTAATAAAGAAATAATTTTTTTTGAAAAAATAAAGTCTTGTGTTTCCTGAATGAATAAGCATTTTCATGTACCTGCTTAACTAATCCATATGGGCTAGCTGGACCATGAGTATTCCAATATTTTTGTTTCCTAGTGTTTTGTACTTGCTATGACATCTGGTCAGATGTGGAACCATATAAGAGGGCCACCATATGCTCATAAGAATCCCCATACAGGACATGTGGTAAGTTGGTCATTTCTTTACATTGTATACCGAAGTTGATGTAATATGATTACCCTGTGAAGCCAGAGCCAGCATATACAGGAACTAGATAGAGTTTTGCCTCTTTCATCCCTGTTATGGAACTTCAGGTACAATTAGAGCATGTGGTCTTCCAAAGTGGGATGTTCTTTATTCCATTTCTTGAATTCTTTTGACTAGGATGGCTAAGAAAATCATTCTCAAACTAAATATAAGAATTAATCAACTGGCGGCTGGAGAGATGGCTCAGAGGTAAAGAACACTGGCTACTCTTCCAGAGGTCCTGAGTTCAATTCCCAGCAACCACATGGTGGCTCACAACCACCTGTAATAAGATCAGGTGCCCTCTTCTGTACTGTAGGTAGGACACATGCAGGAAGAACCCTGTATACATAAAAATAAAAAAATTAAAAAAAAATCTTAAAAAAAAAAAGAATTAATCAACTATTTGAGCATCTGTTATTTCTAGTACTGTGCTAGGCACTATCAGACATGGTAATTAATTGGAAAATTGTGGTTCCTGTTGTCATGTCTACATTGTTTTTTACCTCATAGTTTTATACTTTTAAATATTTTTCTCAGCCAGGCGGTGGTGGCGCACGCCTTTAATCCCAGCACTCAGGAGGCAGAGGCAGGCGGATCTCTGTGAGTTCGAGGCCAGCCTGGTCTACAAGAGCTAGTTCCAGGACAGGCACCAAAGCTACAGAGAAACTCTGTCTTGAAAAAACAAAAAAAAATATTATTTTTCTCATACACTTTTGTTAAATAGATAGTATAAATACAAAGAAAGAAGTAAGTAAATAATATAGAAATAGCTTTTAGTAGACGAACAAAGTATGGTATATACATACAGCAAGTGAATTGATAATTTCATAAAGTTTAACATACTTTATTTTAGGGTTAGGACACTACAATTCAATGTATAATTTAAAGGTTCCTTTTTGTCTTCCTCTCCCAGAACTATATCCATGGAAGCAGCCAGGCCCAGTTTGTAGCTGAAACCCACATTGTTCTTCTGTTCAGTATCCTTTTACAATAAGTCTTTATTGTTCCATTTTAATTTGATTATTTTCTTACAATCTTATGTTCTCTGTACAGATTTGGTTGGAGCTGCTGTCCTAATGCAGGCAGTAATACCTTTTGGGAATTGTATTGCTTGTGTCTTCCTTCTTGACCCAATATCTTAGACTAATGAGAGACAAACCTTTAGTCTGGCAAAGCCAGGTTGATTAGCTCATTGATGTATGGATTTAGAAGAAAAATGAGGTTTAGGTGAGACTTAAAATGAAACATTAAGAGCTGGAGAAATGGCTCAGCAGTTAAGAGCACTGGCTGATCTTTCAGAGGTCCTGAGTTCAATTTCCAGCAACCACATGGTGGCTCACAGCCATCTGTAATGAGATTTGGTGCTCTCTTCTGGTCTACAGCATACGTGCATACAGAACACTGTATACATAATAAATAAATCTTTAAAAAATGAAACATTAAGCTGAGTGTGGTGTCACACACCTTTAATCCCAGCACTCATGAGGCAGAGGCAGGCCAATTTCTGGTTTACAGAGCAAATTCAAGGACAGCCAGAGCTATTACACAGAGAAACTCTGTCTCGAGGAAAACAAACAGAGAGATAAATTAACAAATGTAAAATGAAATGTCATTTTAATACACTAAAAGCATAATTGGGACTGAGATATACCTCATTGGTATAGCACTTACCTACCATGCATAAGACCCTGATTTCTAGTGTCCTTCAGAGAAAACCTAGATATAAGAGCCACAGTAAGTAAAAGGAAAAATGTTGGCTGAATAGATTAAATAAAAAAACAAAACCAAAAATAGCATTGGGCTGGAACGAAGGCTCAAGCAGGGTGCCTACTTACCCACCCTGACAACCCAAGTTGAATCTCCAGGACCAATATGGTTGAAGGAAAGAACCAATTTCTGCCAGTTGTCTTCTAACCTCTACACATCTGCTGTGACGTAAGTGCAAACAGGTATACTGTGTCACACACACACACAGATTAATTAATTAAAAACATGGAAAATGAACTGTCATTCCTAACAGGAGGCTGTTTGAGAGCACAAGATGAAGAGATGAATGTAGTCAGTTACAGAGCTTCATTAGAACACCTGACTCTTAGCACTTAATTACAGCCACATGCAGTAGCATGCAATATGCATCATGTACATAATTAGGAGTGTGTGACCATTCCTAGTACTCACAAAAGTACAGGTGATGGTCTCTTTTCTGCTAGAACATAGGCACTGATACTGCTCATTTCATTATTCAACCATGTGATGTGCTTTTTGTTTACAGTAGTATTTCCATTCTGAATTATATAGCTACTGTTATTAAAATGAATAAGGTCATGCCCCATGAGGGATTTTCCTTTTTCATTAGAATAAGACAAAATTGGGTAGCTGAGTCATAATTAGTACTCCAAATATTAATTGTTGAAAATCTGAAGAAGTTTTTGAGATTATTTTCTATTAAAAGTGAGTTGCTATTGTCTTAAATGGTGTGTATTTCAAGTATGCCCTTTTCAGGGATGTTAAATTGCTAACAGTGACTACTTAGTATTTTGTAGTGTGTATGAAGTTGGAAAACTGCTGTGATCAGGCAGTTTGTTTTAAGGTATGATATCCAAAAAGCTGATTTTATATATAAGTGGAATTTTTTGTGGTTGCTGTTTTTGTTTTGTTTTGCTTTTTTGAGACAGGATTTTTCTGTGTGGCCCTGGCTGCCTGGAACTTGCTCTGTAGACCAGGCTGGCCTCGGTCTCACAGAGATCTGTCTCCCTCTGCCTAGCAAGTGCTGGAATTAAAGGTGTGTGTCACTACCACCAAGCATAGGTGGGATTTTTTAAAAATTACATTTGACTTTACAAAACTGAAGTATTTTCAACTTTAATTCTTTTGGGGGGTACCAGTTTGAGGTGTTCATTTGTTTTGTTTCTTTAAGACAGGGTCTCACTCTGTAGCACTGGATGGCCTGTACTATATAAACCAGATTGACTTTGAACTCACAGAGATGTGCATGCCTTTGCCTCCCAAATGCTGGGATTAAATGTATCACCTTTCCAGGGGCATGGGGCCAGGGTTTGTTTTATTTTGTTTTTTCTTTTTTAGACAAGAGTCTTATATAGGCCAGGCTGGCCTTGCTTTACCAAATGCCTGGTTTAACCTTACTTTTCAATTTAATCTTTATAGTAATTAACACTGTGCAATATAAGAGTGTTTTGGTTACTGTTTTAAAATAAAAAATTGAAGGTTTATAAATTCATCTTATTTTCTTCATGAGAAACTGGGAATAGGAAAGTGGTATGTCTTTTGTGGCTTACATGAATTTCTCCTTAAACAGTTTTTCTAAGATGGCGGGGTTACCTTAGGCATGGTGCTTTTATGTGAAGCTGCTACCTCTGACATGGATATTGGGAAGCGAAGGAGTAAGTCATGTGTCATGGTGTTCCAATTCTGTCTTTAATACAGAAAAAAAAAACCTCTCTAGTTAATTTTCCCTTTATAATCTATTTCTTTACACTTTTTTATTTGATCAGTTGTTTTTTATTTTGAGATAACTGTTATGTGGCCAAAATGACCTTGAACTTCCAATCCTCTTGCCTCAGCCTCCTCTGTGTTCATCATCTCACTCATAAGAACATCTTGTAGCCAGGCAGTGGTAATGCACACCTTTAATCCTGGCACTTGGGAGGCCGAGGCAGGTGGATCTCTGTGAGTTTGAGGTCAGCATGGTCTACAGACCAAGTTCCAGGACAGCCAGGGCCCTGTCTCATAAAACCAATACTAAAATAAAACCAAATAAAAAACCATAAGAACATCTGGGGTTTTATTTATTTATTTATTTATTTATTTATTTATTTATTTATTTATTTATTTATTTATTGAGACAGGGTCTCCTATAGCCTAGATCAGTTTCGAACTGACTGACCTTGAATTTCTGATCCTGATCCTCTTGTCTCCACCTTTCAAGTATTAGGATTTACCAACTGAGCCACTTACCCAGCCCCATCGTAAAACACATTTTAAAAACTGTATATGTAGGAACCAGACTTGATGCTACTGGCCCATAATTCCATACATTCAGGAGGGTGGGGTAGGAGGATCACAAGTTCAAGGCCTAACTGGTCTATAAAATGAGATGGAACTCAGACTGCAACTTAGTAAGACCCTGTCTCAAAAGAAAAAAGTAAAAAGGGGACTGGGCATGTAACTAACTCTGTTGTAGAGTACTTGCCTAGAGCCTAGAGTATACTGGGCTCTAGATTCAATCTTCAATATACCAAAACAAAACAACAGGAAAAAACTATGGACAGGCCTGGGGATAGAGCTCTATGATGTCCTTCACAGACAAGATCACCAATAGTACAAAAGTGTGTGTGTGTGTGTGTCTGTCTGTCTGTCTGTGTGTGTTTGAGTCTTTTTGTTTTGTTTTTTTTGTTTTGTTTTGTTTTTCGAGACAGGGTTTCTCTGTGGTTTTGGAGCCTGTCCTGGAACTAGCTCTTGTAGACCAGGCTGGTCTCGAACTCACAGAGATCCGCCTGCCTCTGCCTCCCGAGTGCTGGGATTAAAGGCGTGCGCCACCACCGCCCAGCATGTGTTTGAGTCTTTTTTTTTTTTTTTTTTTTTTTTTTTTTTTTTTTTTTTTTTTTTTTTTTTTCCCGAGACAGGGTTTCTCTGTGGCTTTGGAGCCTGTCCTGGAACTAGCTCTTGTAGACCAGGCTGGTCTCGAACTCACAGAGATCCACCTACCTCTGCCTCCCAAGTGCTGGGATTAAAGGCGTGCGCCACCACCGCCCGGCGTGTTTGAGTCTTATACTCACTTTAAAAATTAAACACTTGGGAGGCAGAAGTAAAATCAATGCAAGTTCCAGGCCAGACAGGGCTATATGTTGAAGACCTTTCTTTCAAATAAAATAAAAACCTTAGATGGGGAGTGGCAGCACACACCTGTAATTCTAAAACTTGGGGCGTCAGGGCTAAGAAAATCACTAATAAGGTCTTGAACCCCAGGCTGCATCTGCTTTTTATGCTTTAGAATATTTGCATATTGTTGAGTGTGGCAGCATAGTCTATAATCCCAGCATGCCAGACTGAGAGAAGAGAATTGCTGCCAATTCAGGCTTTGCTGTCCTATGTAGTAAAACCCTGACTCATAAACAAAAAGTCTGTACAAGGTGCACACTTGCAATCCAAGCACTTGGGAGGTGGAAACAGAAAGAATAAGTAACTCAAGGCCATTCTTTGCTATATAGTGAGATTGAGGTCACCTCAAATAACAAGACCCTCTATCCGATACACATTGAAAGATGCCTACAATATAATTTCTTAAAATTATCATAGATAATATTTATTTTCTGTAAAAAGATGAGTATATTAGATTTCTGATTTGACAGCTACTTTTGCCAAACATGGTGGTGCATACCTATAATCCCAGCAATTAGGAGGCAGGTGTGAGTTTGAGGCCAGTTTGATCTACAAAGCAACTTTCAGGCCATTCACTGCTATATAGTAAGACCCTGTCTCAAAAAATATAAAAACAAACCCTGTTACAAGAAGAATAGATATTTATTAGCCATTTAATATATAATTCTAGATTTTTAAAAGTATTTTCATTTATTATTTATTTCCTCTGTGTGTGTGTGCATGCATGCATGTGAATGGGTGTGAACACGACACAACATGGATGTTGAAGTCAAAGGACAACTTGTAGGAGTTCATTCTGTCCTCCTACTGTGGGTTTTGGGGCTCAAATTCAGATCGTCAGGCTTGGCAGCAAACACCTTTTCTTATTGAACCACCTTGTTGGCCCAATCATGATTTATTTTTAGTTTTTTTTTTTACTTTTTAAATTTTGTTTTTAATACGTCCAACCCGTTTCCCCTCCCTCCATTCTTCCTGTTACCTCTGCCACCTACCCTATCCCCCAGATCCACACCTCCTCTGTTTCCCTTCAGAAAAGAGCATGCCTCAACACAGCATAGCAAAATACCATAAGTTTTATTCTTTTTTTTTTTTTTTTTTTTGGTTTTTCGAGACAGGGTTTCTCTGTGGTTTTGGAGCCTGTCCTGGAACTAGCTCTGTAGACCAGGCTGGTCTTGAACTCACAGAGATCCGCCTGCCTCTGCCTCCCGAGTGCTGGGATTAAAGGCGTGCGCCACCATCGCCCGGCCATAAGTTTTATTCTTAAAATGTTCGCGGAGCAGCTGCCAGCCCGGCAGAGACGGTTGTGGGTCCCTGTAAGATCCCCGGGCGGTTTACGAGCAGTGGCCCATCCCGGGCGGGCGGCCCCCGCCATGTGGCGGGCTACCCGCGGCAGGTCCAGGGAGAGCCAAGCGGCTGCAGTTTCCCAACAGCAGGTGGGCGCCCATGCCGCCGGAAGAGCCAAGCGAGCGAGTGTAAACTGCACTCGGTGGCGGCGGGTAAAAGACACATAGACACAGAAAATACACATAAACATTTATTAAAGGAGAGAGGGAGAAAGGGAGAGAGAGAGAAGAGAAAGAAGAGAAGGGAGAAGTGGGGAACGTGCGAGCTCCAGGAAGGGAGGGCAGCAAGAGAAGAGCTTCGGGATGAGACGAAAGATCAGAGGTCGCTGGGAGTGGGCGTGGAAAGGGGCGGGGACCAAAAGTAACAATAAGAATAGGCACAAACCCACATATCAAAGCCGGATGAGGCAACTCAGTAGCAGGAAAAGGCTCCCAAGAGCAGGTAAAAAAAAGTTAGAGACACTCCTATCCCCACTGTTAGGAGTCTCATAAAAACACCAACTTAACAAACATATATGCAGAGGACCTAGTTCAGAATCATGCCACCTCAGTCTCTGTGAGCCCCTATGATTCCTATTTAGTTGAAGTCTGTAGGCCATGTTCTCCCGGTGTCTTTGAACCCCCTCCTACATTTCTTTTTCCTCCTCTTCCTTGGGGTTTCCCAAGCTCAAAGGAGAGGGACCCAGTGGAGATCTCCAGTTTGGGCTCTCCGCCTAATGTTCAGTTGTGGGTCTCAGCATTTGCTCCCATCAGCTGTCAGTGGTAGCCTCTTTGATGATGATTGGGGTAAGCAGTGATATATGAATATATAAGGATATTGTTAGTAATCATTTTATTAATTTTTTTCTAAAATCGGTCTCTGGGCTATCCAGCCTCTAGTTCCTGGTCATCCAGGTGTTGGGATTGGACTCCCTCCCAGGCTGTGGACCTCAGATTAGACAAGTCATTGGTTGGCTACTCCCACAAGTTCTGTGCCTCCATTGCCCCAGTATGTCTTACAAGCAGTATAGACAGATTATAGATAGAAGGTTTTGTGGCTGGGTTGTTGTCCCAGTCCCACCTCTGAAAGCCTTGCCATAGTTAAAGAAAATGGCCAGATCAGGCTCTGTATCCTTTACTACAGGTCCTCCGTGAGGTCATCTTTGTAGAATCCTGGAAGTTTCTACTGAATTCAGTTTCCATATTTCACATGCAACCAAAATCCCTCCAATTCCAGTCATCTCTCCTAATACTCTTCCTCCATCACCACCACCCCCACCACATCTGATTCCTCCAGTACCCATCACCACCCACCCCCAGTCCACCCGATAAATCTATTTCCCCTTCCCAGGGATATCCATGCATCCCCCTTTAGAGCCCTCCCTATTACTTAGCACTTCTGGGTCTGTGGATTATAGCCTGATTTTCATTTACTTAACAGCTAACACCCACTTACGAGTGAATACATACCATGTTTGCCTTTCTGGGTCTGGGTTGCCTCACTCAGGATGATTTTTTTTCTATTTTTTTGTATTTTGTTTTTTTAAAACAGGGTTTCTCTGTAGCTTTAGCTATCCTGGAACTCGCTCTATAGACCAGGCTGACCTCAAACTCAAAGAAATTCTCCCAAGGTGTATGCTACTACCTCCCAGCTGATTTTTTTCTATTCCTACTTTTTTTCATTTCCTTGCAAATTTTATGGTTTTTTTTAACAGCTGAGTAATACTCCATTTTGTAAGTGTACCACATCTAATTCATCTATTCTTTAGTTGAGGGGTATCTAAGTTTGTTTCCAGTTTCTGGCTATTATAAATAAAGCTGCTATGAACATAATTGAGCAGTTGTCCTTATGATAGGATGGAATCCCCTTTGGGGATATGTGTAACTAGTATAGCTGGGTCTGGAAGTAGATCAATTCCCAATTTTGTGACAAACCACTATATTGATTTCCATAGTGGCTGTACAAGTTTGCACTTCCACCAGCAATGTATGAGTGTTCCCCTTATTCCACATCCTCTCCAGCATAAGCTATCATTCGTGTTTGATGTTAGCCACTCTGACACGTGTAAGATGGAATCTCAGAGTAGTTTTGAGGTGTATTTCCTTGATGACTACAGATTTTGAGTATTTGTTTCTTGGCCATTTTGTTCCTCTACTGAGAATTCTGTTTACATTGTGCCCCATTGCTGTGGGATAATGCTTTTTTTTTTTTTTTTTTTTTTTTGGTTTTTCGAGACAGGGTTTCTCTGTGGCTTTGGAGCCTGTCCTGGAACTAGCTCTGTAGACCAGGCTGGTCTCGAACTCACAGAGATCCGCCTGCCTCTGCCTCCCGAGTGCTGGGATTAAAGGCGTGCGCCACCACCGCCCAGCGGGATAATGCTTTTGTACTTGGTAAAAATCTGTCACTTGTATTTGTTTAATAAAATGCTGATTGGCTAGTTGCCAGGAAGGAAGTATAGGCAGGGCAACCAGACTAAGAATTCTGGGAAGAGGAAAGGCAGAGTAAGTTGCCACCTAGATGCAGAGGAAGCAAGATGACAATGCTGCACTGACAAAAGGTACCAAGCCACATGGCTAAACATAGACAAAAATTAGGAATTAATTTAAGTTGTAAGAACTAGCCGGTAGGATTTGCTGAAGGAGGCAGAGGCAGGAGGATCACGAGTTCAAGGCCAGCCTGGGCTACACATAAAAAAAAAAGAACTAGTTAATAACAAGCCTGAGCTAATAGGCCAAACATAATTAATATAAGCCTCTGTGTGTTTCTTTGGGATTGAATGGACACCCCATTTTAAAAATTGGATTATTTGTTTTATTGATACCTAATTTCTTTAGTTCTTTATGTATTTTGGATATTAGCCCTCTATCTGATGTGGCATTGGAGAAAATCTTTTCCCATTCTATAGGCTGCTGATTTGGTCCAGTGATGGTGTCCTTTGCATAACAAAAGCATTTCAGTTTCATGAGGTTCCATTTATTAACTTTTGATTTTAGTGTCTACAGTATTGGTGTTCTATTCAGGAAGTTGTTTTCTGTGTCAATGTGTTCAAGCTACTCTCCACTTTCTCTTCTATCAGGATCAGTGTGTCTAGTTTTATTTTGAGGTCTTTTATCCACTTGAACTTGAGTTTTGTGCAGGGTGGTAAATCTATTTGCATTCTTCTACATGCAGACATCCAGTTTGACCAGCACCATTTGTTGAAGGTACTTTCTTTTTTCCATTGAATAATGTTGATCCTTTTATAAAAAGTCAGGTGTCTTGGCCTGGCACTGGTTGGCATGCACCTTTAATCCCAGCACTGAGGAAGCAGAGGTAGGTGGATCTCTGTGAATTTGAGGTCAGTCTAGTCTACAGAGTGATTTCCAGGACAACTGTCTCAAAAAACAAACAAAAAAATGAGGTGTCCATAGGTGTGTGAATTTACATCAGGGTCTTTGATTACATTCCATTGATCCACCTGTCTGTTTTTATGCCAATACCATGCTGCTTTTTTTATTACTATAGCTATATAGTAGAGCTTGAAATCAGGGATAGTAATACCTCCAGCAGATACATAGACAAACACAGATGTATAATTAAGTATTATAAAATAGGTAAATCTTAAAAGCAAAGGGCTTTGTGTGGTTGAGCACACGTGTAATTTAACACTCGGGAGATAAAGTATAGAGCCAGCAGTTCAAGGTCACTCTGGTCTACATGGGGAGTTCAGATGAAAGCATGCCCTTTGTATATAGCAAATTCTAAGCCAGCCAGGACTATGTAGTGAGACTACCTTTTTTGTTGTTGGTTTTGTGTTTTCAAGATAAGGTTTCTCTGTGTAGCCCTGGCTGTCCTGGAACTCACTCTCTTTAAAACAGACTGACCTCAAACTCGTAGAGATCACGGGCCTCTACACCACCACTGCCCAGCTAGTGAGACTATCTTTAAAAAAAAAGAAAGAAAAAAAAAAGATGTCGGGCAATGGTGGGACATGCCTTCAATCCTAGCACTTCGGAGGCAGAGGCTGGCAAATGTCTGTGAGTTCGAGGCCAGCCTGGTCTACAGAGTTAGTTCCAGGACAGACTCCAAAGCTACACAGAGAAACTCTGTTTCAAAAAACCAAAAAAAAAAAAAATGTGCCTTAGTTTCTTCCCATAACCCTCTTCCTCCTAGCCCTTGTCTTCAGAATCCATATTAAAACGATAAACCCTGTCTCTAAAAATGGGGCTTAAATCTTTGGGAAAGCTGTTTCTTAGTCAGTTTTCCTGTTTGGAAGTGTGCAGCCTACACTGTGCTGGTGATTTATTAGGTGCAACTTGATGGTTTTACTCTCTTCTTTTCTCACAGTGATGTGTGTGGCTGGAATCGGACTTGTTGTGCTATTCTTCAGTTGGATGCTCTCTATCTTTCGATCAAAATACCATGGCTATCCATACAGGTATATTCTTATTTTACTTATACTTACAATGGTTAGTTAGTATTGTTTTATAATATTTTATTTTTCCATTTGGTTTTTTTTTGGTTTTTTTTTTTTTTTTTTTTTTTTTTGAGACAGGGTTTCTCTGTGTAGCCCTGACTGTCCTGGAACTCACTCTGTAGACCAGACTAGCCTTGAACTCACTGAGATCCACCTGTCTCTGACTTCCAAGGGCTGGGATTAAAGGCGCACATCACTACGGCCCAGCCTATAATATTTTATTGCTTAGCTTTTTATTCCTTCATTTTGAAAAGTCTCCTGGATTCTACTTTTTGTTTCTCTTTTGTTTTGTTTTTGCAACAGGATCTCATCTACCCCAGGCTAGCCTTTAACTCCTGATCCTTGTGTCTCTATCACCCAAGTTCTGGAATTATAGGCGTACACTACCATACTCAGCCTTTTGGAGGGGTTCACTTTCTTTGAGTGTGTGTTTTACGTATTGGTGGTATTTTTTGAGACAGGGTTCTACTATTTATCCCTCATTGACTTGTATCTCATTATGTAGACCACACTGCCTATTAATTTGGCAGCAGTGCTTCTGCATCCCAAGTGCCACTAGGGGCATGTACCTCCCCTGGCCTGGTTTGTGTGGTTTTCTCTCTCTCTCTCTCGCTCCCTCTCCCCCCCTCCCTCTCCCCCTCTCTCCCTCTCTCCCTCCCCTGTCCTGGTTTGTGTGGTTCTCTCTCTCTCTCTCTCTCTCTCTCTCTCTCTCTATCTCTCTCTCTCTCTCTCTCTGTCTATCTCTCTCCCTTTGTTTTTGAGACAGGGTCTTACTATATAAATGAGGCTAACCTCCAAATCACAGAAATCTGCCTGTCTTTGCCTCCCAGTGCTAGAAATAAAGGTGTGTATCAACATGCCCAGCTATCTGGTGATTTCTTTTGTGGGGTTACAAGAAGTGTTGTTTGTGAGTTTTTTGTTTGTTTGTTCAAGACAGGACCTCTCTGTGTAGCTTTAGCTCTCCTGGAACTCACTTTGTAGACTAGGCTGGCCTCAAACTCACAGAGATTTACCTGCCTCTGCCTCCTGAGTGCTGGGATCAAAGGTGTGAGCTGCCACCACTACCCAGCTTTGTGAGTTTTTTTTTTAATTTTTTTCTTTGTGTGTATGAGGGAATATATATATGCTACATGTGTGCAGAGGCCAGAAAAGGACATCATTTTTCCTGGAGTTGGAGTTACAAACCACTCTATGTGGTTACTAGAAACTGAACTCAGGTCCTACAGGAGAGCAGCAAGCACTCTTAATCACTGAACCATCTCTCTGGCCCCTTTGTTTTTTGTTTGTTTCATTGGTGTGTATCTGTGTGTTTTAAGAAGGGGTATCTTCTGGAGCTGGATCTACAGGTGTTTCCCCATACCTCTGTCATCTCAGGTGGCTCACAGCCATGTGGAACTCGGTGCCTCTGCGGGCACTTGCACTCATGCCCACATACTTACACGCAGACACATACTTACACATAATTAAAATGAATAACAGTAAATCTTTAAAAAAACAAAAACAGAGAGGATCGAGGCCAGCCTGATCTACAAGAGCTAGTTCCAGAACAGGCTCCAAAGCCACAGAGAAACCCTGTCTCAAAAAACCAAAAGCCAAAACCAAACAAAAGGAAACAGCCACATAGTTTCAAATGTTCATAGAGATCCCTGTGGCTTAGGGGAGGAAATTGTTATATCATAGGTTCTTGATTTTTGCTGTTACGGGTAACTGAAATTGCGAATAGAATGTTTTGGTTTATAATCTGAGTATTGGCTAACATAAATTTTTATTTTTTAAAGATTTATTTCTGTCTGTATGAGTGTTTTACCTGCATGTATATATGTGTGTGTAGCAAGTGCATGCCTGGTGCCCACAGAGGTCAGAAGGGTTTTGGGGCCTCTGAAACTGGAGTTACCAGCAGGTTGTGAGTTACCATGTGGATGCTGGGAATTGAACCTAAGTCCTCTACCAAATGCTGTAAGTGCTCTTACCTGCTGAGCCATTACTCCAGCTTCCATAATTTCTGTTTTAATACAATATCATCCTACAGTATACCACTGTGAATACTGACCCATATGGTATTTATAGACCTATACTCCAGCACTCAGAGACAGAGACAGGATCAGATCTGGTTTATCTTAGCCACATAATGAGTTTGAGGCCAACATGGACTATATGAGACACCGTCTCAAAAAAAGAAGACTACTGGATCTTTTAGTGTTTCTTTTTTTGTTTTTGATACTCAGGTCATAGTCCATATATTAAAATCAACATACTATGTATTTGTAAGAAGTAAAACTTACTTTTCTATCAGAGTCTAATGTATTTTTATATTTTTTTGTTTCAGCTTTCTGATGAGTTAAAGAGGATACTAGAGACACATAGACTGTGATAATAATGGAAACTGAAAAATAAGACATATGTGGTGTTTGAAGAAGAATGCAACTCATATATTTTATATTACCTCTTTTTTGTCAAGTGATTTAAATAGTTAATCATTTAACCAAAGATGTGTAGTGCCTTAACAAGCAATTGTAAGATCATGAAGTATTTGAAATTACTCTCCTCTTAACCTTCCCTTCCCTGTGAACTTATGAAACATTTGATTTTTGTAGAATTAGGTACTTTATAAAATTTAAAACTACTACTTCATTTTACGTAGAGCAAACGTCAAAACTACTTTAGTTAACTTTTCGTCATCTGATTTTATCTTATCCAAGGCTGGGGATGGAAGGTTCTGAGCAGGAATTTCCACCTCTGCCTGTTACAAACAACTGTATCTAGAAGCCATCATTAGTTTTCCTTTGTGCAGATGGGTATGATTTACATCTTTCCTCTTGGACAAAGGTATCATATGCACTATTTGAACCTCTGAAAATGGACTTGTGTAGCCTTTGGAAAGATAAATCTGTCTTCTTCCTGTATCTTTCCTGCTGAAATCAGAGCTACATATGCCTCTTTTATACATTAAGAAGTACCTCTAACTACAAAACTATGATTTTTGCATGAGTGTGCTCTAACTACCTTGTACATGGAAAGATTTCTGATTCATTCTGTTTCTAGTTTTATTTAAAGTGGCCCTTCTCTAATAATAATAATAATAATATGTTGCCTAAAATCACTATAAGTTATAAATGGTCTCAGATGTTTGTGTATGTTAGTTAGACATTGTCAATCTCATTTTTAATCTAACAGAAAAATAAGCTGAGTTGTGTTTGTGGAAAGGAATATCTTAGAATGGGAAAAGAAAATCAAGAAATATTGATTGCTGCCTATGGATAGAAATGAAACATTTTGCCAGGCTTGTGGCAGATACAAGCTAAAATCTTCGTGAGTTTATGGCTAGCCTGGGCTACATAGTGAGACCCTGTGTCCAAAAACAAAAGGAGAGAAAAGAAAGAGAAAAAGGCAATGAAATGTAAATGTTTTCAAGCTGAGGCGGTAGCTCAGTGGTAGAGTGCTTGCCTAGCATGAGTGACACTCTGGGTTCAATCCTCAATGCCACACGAAAAAATAGTTCTTGAGCGCTGTTCTGTGAGTTATTTTTATTTGTTTGTTTTTAAAGAATGTTCCTTGAAACCTGGTCTTTTGTTTTTTAAAATACATATTCTTTAAAACCTGGGCTAATTTTAAGTAAGTAGTTTTTGAAGCCTGGTCTGGCTTTTGTTTTTATTTGTGTGTTTGTTTTCTAAAAAAAAAAAAAAAAAAGTTTCTTGAAACCTGGTCCTTTTTGTTTGTTTTTGCCTTTTTGAGACATAGCTCTGGTTGGTTTTGAATTTCCCAAGTGCTGGGATTATAGGCATGTACCATTGACCCTAGTCTGCTTTCTGCTGTCATTTTAGCTTTTATTTCCCCCATAAATAAGGGATACAAAGAATGGTGGTATGCATGTGTCTCTGCTCTTAGCTATCCTGGTGGCTGAAGTAGGAGCCCTGAAGTCCAAGAATTTGACACATAGTGTGGCATCATATCACACCTCATTTCAAAAATATGTCCATAATAAAATTGTGAAGGGATTTTGTTTGAATTTTGTCTTTTTCTGTGATAATGGAAATAACCCTATAGGCTAACCAAATTTCCATGAGGAATATTTAAGTCAAGGTTATAATATGTCTAACTCTGACCTCCACCAGAGTTATGAAGAGTAATTGAAAATGCCACTGTTATGAAAGTGTGGAGTTGGAATGTAGCTCAGTGGTAGAGCACTTGGCTAGCCTGTGTTAGGCCCTGGGTTCAATCCCCAGCACCACAATAAGTGAGAATTTTAACTCTGAAAAAATGTAAAGAATATTAGAAATATTATATTTAAAAGATACAGAGATGGATATGTGGTTGAGTTGATACAGTGCTTGCCTGACATGCAGGAAGCCCTGGGTTTGAACTACAGTGAGACAAAACAAAAGATACTGTGACTGTTTCATGCTATCGATCATGTAATAGCCTGCGCCTGTCCTATGAACAAAGGTTTGTGGAAAGACATCATTGGCCATGAAGAAATGTTTATGTGGGGTTTTTACTGTCGTTGTTACAAATTCAATGAATAAGAGGATACAGTTGATCCCCTTATAAATTGAGTGTTCTGATTTTTTATCCACTATTTTTATACTCATCTCTGCCAAATGGATTTAGGTTATGATTTTTAAGAAACTTGTGTGACACGGCCCTGACTTGTAAGGTTGAACTGGGCAGTATTCCTGCTGTGTAACCTCTGTAGCTCCAGGTCGTGTCCTGTGGTCAGTGTTCTGTCTGTTTCCTCTGTTTAAGAGCAACATTCTTCATTATGAAGAAAGGCGCATTTGGGCTAAAATCTGTGACAGCAGATTTTCTCCGCTTAAAATAGTGTTAATTTTGTGGAAAATTTAAATTTAGCTTTTTTCTGAAGTGCCTTAAGTAGATTCTTAATTTACTTTTCTAGTACTGGTTTAAATATAATTCATTATGGATTTTTAATATACTCTTCAAAAATGATACATTGTTATGGCAAAGATAACCAAATGTCTGGCTTACTGCTTCCTACCAATAAACTTTTGCAATCTAAATTGAGGTGTTTGATTCCCTGTTGTATTCATTTCTTTTCTGTTACTGTTATAGAGTACCCTGATTAGAGCCCCTTGAGTTCCAGGAGAAGACATGGCAGCTGGAGCTTCAAGCCCCCAGGCAGTCAGGAAGCAGAAGGCTGGAGAGATGGCTCAGAGGTTAAGAGCATTGCCTGCTCTTCCAAAGGTCCTGAGTTCAATTCTCGGCAACCACATGGTGGCTCACAACCATCTATAATGAGGTCTGGTGCCCTCTTCTGGACTGCAGACATACACACAGACAGAATATTGTATACATAATAAATAAATAATAAATAAATATTTTTTTTAAAAAAAGAAGTAGAGCCAGGCTATATAACCTCAAAGACTGTCCCCAATGATCTAGCTTTTAAAGGTTCCAAAACCCCATTTGCACAAATAATAAAAACCCAGAGACAGATATTGGGTTTCGAGCAGAAGATCAGAAAAGCAAAGCAGCCAAGCCACTAGAGAAATCTTACCTCTCTCTACCTCAGACCAAAATAGATGATCCTGCCTCTACAAATCCTCAGACAGACTGAGCTGAGACCTGGCTCCTCCCTTCTTATAGTCCTCTCGAGTAATGGTATTAAAGGCATGCACCACCACCACTAGGCCTCTATGGCTGACTAATGGCTGCTGGGATTAAAGGTGTGTGCCACCACTGCCTGGCCTTCATGACTGACTAGTGTGACTGCTTTGCCCTCTGACCTTCAGGAAAACTTTATTTATTAAAACATAAATAATATACCACTATAACCACACAAACACTACCATTAGCTAGATACCAAACAAATGAGCCAATAAAGGCATATCCCATTCAAACCACAGCACCTCTCTATAGAGGGGTCAATTTGAAATATCAAAAGAGGATTCTCTCTTAAAAGCTGTTTTCTTGACAGGTGAGATTAGGGGATTGAATATTTGGAAACAGGAAGCAAGCACACTGACAAAAGTAAAGATATCCAGGGGTTAGTGCTTATTCTGTGACCACATGATCTTAGACAAGCCAGTCAAATCTCTCTGAACCTCCTTTATTCTGAGAGGGTGGGTTCTGTTGAACTAAGTTACCTCAAAGATGAATGTGTTTATATTTAAAATAAACAGAATTTTTGGGATTTAGGGTTGACTTTTCATTGTCATAGTTTAGACAAAGTCTCTTGTAGTGCGGGCTGACCTCAAATTCACTTGATCTCCTGATCCTCCTGCCACCATACTGGCTTAGTCTTTTTAAAAATATCTGTATTCATTTTTGAGAATTTTATACATGCATACAATGTCTTTTGTATGTCTATTCACCCTCTAGTCCATCCCATAACTCCTCCCAGATCCTCCGACCAGCTTTGTTTTCTCTTTTTCTTTTTTAGAGCACACTCATTCTAATTTGTGCTCCCCATACATTGAGTGAGTGTGGGGCTATCCACTAGAGTGTGGTGCTTTTCTTGATGGGATATAATAGTAATCTCCAAGTTTGGTGTTGAATTAAATCAGTTGAAATGTGGGGTGTTTTGTAATAAGATTTCTGAAGATATTAAGATGCTGGTGAAGAGGATAAATCCAGATTGCTTAATATGTAGTAAGCCAGATTTGATGGCACACACCTGTAATGCCAGCATTTAGGAGGTAGAATCATTAGGATCAGATCAAGGTTCAATATGAGCCTGGGCTAAGGAGACCCTGTCTCAAAAAGCATGGGATAAAACCGGTCTCGCTGAACATAACGGACAATGAGGACTACTGAGAACTGAAGAACAATGGCAATGGGTTCTTGATCCTATTGCATGTAATGGCTTTGTGGGAGCCTAGGTAGTTTGGATGCTCACCTTAATTGACCTGGATGGAGGTGGGTGGTCCTTGGACCTCCCACAGGGCAGGGAAACCTGCTTGCTCTTTGGGCTGAGGAGGAAGGAAGACTTGATTGGGGGAGGGGGAGGGAATGTGAGGTGGTGGGCGGGGAAGAGGCAGAAATCTTTAATAATTAAATTAATTAATTAATAAAAAAAGAAATAATAAAGGAATGTATTCAGATGGGAAAGGAGATGAGGAGGAACTTGGAGGGGTAGAGGGAGGGTAAACTATAATCAGGGTATACTGTATGTGGAAAAATTTCTTTTTAATAAAAGGGAAAATGAAGAGGTTAAAAAAAAAAAGCCGGGCGGTAGTGGCACACCCCTTTAATCCCAGAACTTGGGAGGCAGAGGCAGGTGGAACTCAGTGAGTTCGAGACCAGCCTGGTCTACAAAATGAGTTCCAGGACAGCCAGGGCTGTTACACACAGAAACCCTATCTCGGGAAAAAAAAAAAAGGAAAAAAAACCCCAAACCTGAATTACATTTATTTAAATTTAAATACATATATCTTTAATAGTTTACATAATAGAACAAAGGAGCAGGAAAGAGCTCTGAAGGAACTTAGTGCAAAGTCATCTTCAGTAACAGTGAGTTAGAAGCTACCCAGACTACAGAAGACCTTGCCTCAAAAAATTCATTGAAATATTTTTTGGAAAGACTGTGCCTGGAACCTATAGATCTACTATTAGATCTGATGATATGGGCCCTTCCCATTCTGAGTAAGGGGGACACAGTATGCTGATAGTATCAAAAGCCAAAGTCAAAAAGACACTGTGCTTAAATTAGTACCTTCACTAACTCTGCTGAAGAAAACCTGTCCTAGAAAAATGGAGCAATTTACTGAAGGTTATGCCAAGGAAATGCTTACAGGTTTCCCATTTTGCTGAATATACCCTATGGATTATATTTCACTTGCAGATGCAAATTGGTCTCTGGAGACTGTAGTCCACCTTGATTGCTTCCTGCCATCCAGATTTCTGGAAGAAGTCCTAATGAAAAAGGCATTTCCCTAGAGAACTTGAATCGTGCAGGTGCCCTAAAGGAGGGAGTTTTGATTGACACTCTTTAGTCTCTGAAAGTAGAATATAGGTGAGGAGATAGCCTTTAGCCAGGAAGGGAGGCCAGAGCAGTAACAACCTAGAGATGCTTCTGTGTACAAGTGTCCCTTAAACATGGTGTTCTCTTTTTCCTTCATGAAATAGTTACAGTACCAGTGTAAATTAGCATGGTGCCATAACACCCACAATCCCAGCCCTGAGAAGGCAGAGAGAAGCTAGAGAATCAAGAATTCAAGCCGGGCGGTGGTGGGGCACGCCTTTAATCCCAGCACTCGGGAGGCAGAGGCAGGCAGATCTCTGTGAGTTCGAGACCAGCCTGGTCTACAAGAGCTAGTTCCAGGACAGGCTACAAAACTACAGAGAAACCCTGTCTCGAAAAACCAAAAAAAAAAAAAAAAAAAAAAAAAAAAAGAATTCAAGGGTAGCCTCTGCTGCACAGTGTGAGGCTAGCTTGGGCTACATGAGTCTGTCTCAAAAACAAAACAAAAACCTGCCAATGCTTATCATCAACTGAAAGTAGACTACATTTCAAAATAATGAAAGCAAGCATAGTGATAACACGCCTTTAATCCTGTGCTCAGGAGGCAGAGACAGGTGGGTCTTGTGAGTTTGAGGCCAACCTGGTCTACATAGTTCCAAGATGACTGGTCCTACATAATGAAACCCTGTCTCAAAAACCTAAACCAAAAAGCCAGCAATTGTACCTCCGCTTGTAATCCCAGCACTTGGAACCTTGGGCTGGAGAATCAAGCATGAAAGGCCAGCCTGAACTACGTAGCAGGTTCTAAACTGATCTAGGGTACAGATGGAGATGCCTATCTCAACAAGCAAAAACAAGCCCGCTATGAGATACTCCGTCATACCTACCAAGGTAGCTACTATCAGAAAAACAGCAAATTAGTAAGGATATGAAGAAATTGAACCTTTATAACTGTTGGGAAAATAAAATAGTATGTCCACTGTGGAAAACTGATGGAGGTGGGTCTTGCATTTATCTGTTGCTTTCATTGGTTATTTAATAAAAAAAAAAAAACTGCTTGGCCCTGATAGGACAAAAAATTAGATAGACGGAGTAAACAAAACAAAATGCTAAAAAAAAAGAAGCCGAGTCAGGCAGTTGCCATGATTCTCCACTCCAGACGGACACAGGTTAAGATCTTTCCTGGTAAGCCAGCTCGTGATACTACACAGATTATTAAAAATGGGTTAAATCAATATGTAAGAGCTAGCCAATAAGAGGCTAAAACTAATGGGCCAGACAGTGATTAAAAAAATACAGTTTCCATATAATTATTTTGGGTAAAGCCATGCGGACAGCCGGGTGCCGGGGACGCAGCCCCACCGCTCTTATTACAACAGAGTGGCGCCTGAAAACACTGTTAAAGCTTAGGAGACTGAAGAGATGGTTCAATGGTTAAGAGCACTTGCTCTTGCAGAGAACCCAGGTTCAAGTTTCAGACTCAACAACCTAGTTCCAGGGCATCCAATGACTCTGACATCCAAGGGCACCTGGATGTCACACACGGTGCACATACATATATGCAGGCAAAACATTCATATACATAAAATATGATTTAAATTGAATTAAAATTAGCATTAGAGGCCGGGCGGTGGTGGCGCACGCCTTTAATCCCAGCACTCGGGAGGCAGAGGCAGGTGGATCTCTGTGAGTTCGAGACCAGCCTGGTCTACAAGAGCTAGTTCCAGGACAGGCTCCAAAACCACAGAGAAACCCTGTCTCGAAAAATCAAAAACAAAAAAAAAATTAGCATTAGATATGGTAGTACATACCTATAATCCTAACACTTGGGAGGTTGAGGCACAAAATGAGGATCCTATCTCAGAATCCTTAAAAACAGTCAATAATCCTAGCAGTCAGATGTAACAGGATCTGGAGTTGAAAGCCATATTCAACTACATAGCAAGTTTTAGGCCAGTACAGATACTACATACCTATACGTCTATAGTTGGGAATGAGAGTCCAGTGAATTGGGATTTCAAGGCCAGTCTTGAGTATATGGGGCATATAGCTAGTTGGAGGCCAGCCTGGGCTACATTAGACACTCTGAATTACAAAAGTAATCCAAGTTTTAAATAGAATTACCTTATAATCCAACAATTAAATTTCTAGTTCTATACCCAAAAAAACCCTGAAAATAAGAATTTGAAGGCTGGAGAGATGGCTCAGAGGGTAAGAGTACTAGCTGCTCTTCCAGAGGTCCTGAGTTCAATTCTTAGCAACCACATGGTGGCTCACAACCATCTGTAATGAGATCTGGTGCCCTCTTCTGGCATGTGGGCATACATGGAGGCAGAATGTAGTATACATAATAAATAAATCTTAAGAATTTGAGCTATTTGTATCCCCAATGTTTGTAGCAATATTCATAAATAGCTGAAATGCAGACACAAGATCAATTTCCAACAACAAACAAATGGATAAGCACAATCTGTTTCCATGTTACTCAGCTTTAGAAAAGACATTCTGGGGCTGGAGAGATAGATGGCTCAGTGGTTAATAAATAACACTGATTGCTCTTCCAGAGGACCCAGATTTAATTCCCAGCATCCACATGAAAGGTCACAATAGTCTGTAACTCCAGTCCCAGGGAACCAGACACCCATTGCAAAACACCAATGCACATTTTAAAAAAGGACATTCCAAGGTGGCTATAGTGGTATGCCTATAGTCCCAGCTACTCAGGATGCTGAGGCAGAAGGATTACTTGAGCCTAAGAGTTTGAGAGCAGCCTGTGCAATACAAGATTACATCTTTTAAGAAAGGGACAGGAGGGGAGACTGTGATATTTGCAACATGACTTAACCTTATGCTGTGATACTAAATTAACGCACAAAAAATAAATTCTGGGGCTAGAGAAATAGTTCAGTGGTTAGGAGAACTGACTGCTCTTGCAGAGGACCTGAGTTTGACTCCCAGCACCCACATGGCAGCTCATAACTGTCTATAACTCCAGTCTCAGGGGATCTAACACCTTCTGGCCTCTGTAGTCACTGCACGCAAAGTGTCAGGGACCATAGGCCCCAACATAGAAACTATCTTTCCCTATCTGGACTGGTACTGAGGCGCGAGAAATAACCACAGTTCACACAGTCATCATGGAAGGGCATCTCAGGCTTCTCCCTCTCCTGAAGATCTACCCGTGTTTATTATACAAAACTTCTTTTATCCCCCCCTCTCCCCCCCCCCCGTTAACCCAAGGTGGATACCTCATTAATATTCTCTTTCCAGGGGACCTAGGGCTAGGGAAACACCTGCAACTTAGACATCAGCTTGGGCAAACACCTCTCCCCAGGTGATCTACATTTTTAACAAAGGAGAAAGGAGCAGTACATTTCAGAGCCTGGCTGCCACACCATATAGAAATATGGGCCTACAGCAAAGGACATGCATACAGGCAGAACACTGATACACATAAAATAAAAATAAAGGTTAATTTTTTAAAAAAAAAATACAGATCGGGGGCTAGGGAGATGGCTCAGAGGTTAAGAGCACTGACTGCTCTTCCAGAGGTCCTGAGTTCAATTCCCAGCAACCACATGGTGGCTCGTGGCCATCTATGGTGAGATCTGGTGCCCTCTTCTGGCATGCAAGCATACATGGAAGGAATGTTGCGTATATAATAAATAAATAAATCTTTAAAAAAAAATACAGATCCCAATCACACATACATAAGGTGTATAGAATACTGAAATTTGTGGAGACAGCAGGTTGGATGCAAAGGCTGGAGTGGGTAGCAGAGGTTGTTGAATAATGTGCATTTTCAGTTTTGAAAGGCAGAAAGAATTTTGGACATGATGTTTTTCTCACAGAGAACTTGCACAACACACACAAGCCCTGTTGCCTATCACCCAGCCACCACAAATGTGATTGCAGGGGATACTGTTCATTGGTAGAGCTTTTGTCTAGGTTAAATCACACACCTACATTTCCAGTACTCAAGATTTAAGGGTAAGAGTATCATAAGTTAAAGGTCATTACTAGCTACATCACAAGTTGGGACCAGCCTGAGGAATACCGAGACTGTGACTCAAAGAGCAAAAGCAAAATAGGCACCATGGTCAATGCCTTTAATTCCAGCACTCAGGAGGCAGAGGCAGGTGGATCTGTATGACTTTGAGACCAGCCTGATCTACAGATTGAATTCCAGGACATAGTAAGACCCTGTCTCAAAAACATCAAACAACAAAAACATTAACAACCAATTGTGTTCTGGAAATTGATTGCAAGGGGTGACTTAGCATTAGTGAATTACACAAACTGCAAAATGGTTAAACAAGCTGGGCATAGTGACTCACATCTGTAATCTCAGCACTGGGGATGTAAAGGCAGGAGGATCACAAGATAATGACCAGCCTAGGTGATATAATTTGATCATGGGGGCGTACATTTTTAACTAAGGTCAGGGAGATTCCCATAGAGGGCATTAGATTACACTGATTTCTTTAACCCTCTTCACCTTTAAGCTTCTAAAGAGCACCAAGCATACCTGCAGGCAGAAAACCTATACACATATTTTTAATTAGATTTTTTTTAAAAAATTGTACTCTATTTAATTACGCTTATGGTGGGGAGTACATGTGAGGGAAGGTACCAGCAGAGGCCAGAGGTGTTGTATCCCCTTGAACTGGAGTTACAAGTGGTTGTGAGCCATTTGATATAGGTGCTGAGAATTAAACTTGGGTTCTCTACAAGACTAGGCTAGACTAGTATGTACTCTTAACTACTGAGCCAATTCTTCAGCCCCTAAAATTAGATTAATAAAATATTTTTTGTTTTGTTTCTGATTTTTCAAGACAGGGTTTCTCTGTAGCTTTGGAGCCTGTCCTGGAATCCACTCTGTAGACCAGGCTGGCCTTGAACTCAAAGAGATCCACCTACCTCTGCCTCCCTACTTCTGGGACTGAAGGTGTACACCACCACCACTCGGTTTTTGTTTTTGTTTTTGAGACAGGATTTCTCTGTGTAACTGTCCTGGATGACCTGGAAAATAAAATTAATTTAATTTAATTAAAACAAAACTCAAAAGATTACAATGGTAAGGGTTCCAGTTTATGTTTTTCATTTTTGTTTCTTTTGTTTTATTTTGTTTGAGAACCACTCTCCTGTAGCCCATGCTGGCCTCGAATCCTGAGCTTCCTGCATGTACCCCACCTAACACACACACACACACACACACACACACACACACACACACAGAGAGAGAGAGAGAGAGAGAGAGAGAGAGAGATTGAGAAACACATAGTTACAAGTATGTGCACTATGCCTGGTTTATTTAGTGGTGGGGACTGAGTCCAGGGCTTCATACATCCTAGATAAGTACTCTACTAACTAAATTAAATTCCTGCCCCCAGAAACATTAAGCTGTTTGTTTTGGAAATGGGGTTTCATGTACTGATGGCTGGCCTCACACTCAATGTGTTGATGAAAGACCCTACAGACCCCCTCCTCAGAACCCGCAGCTAGCAGGCTCCCCGGGAGAACGTCCTGTTTGCTTGAAAGATTCTCAGGATCACCAGCTAGCCTGCTCTCTTGAGAGGAAAACAGGATATCTATAAGATAGGACATCTACAAAGCAGGATGACTGCAAAGTAGGATATCTATAAGATAAGAGCAGGATGTCTGCTACCAGACATCCATGCTGGGAGAGGAAAAACCATTCATGCCCCACCCCCTGCCTCATTCCGATAACCACGCTTCTGCTTCTGTAAAACTTGCTTTTGCTACCCTCTTTCCTATAAAAAGACCTCCTCCCAGTCTGCAGGCGCTCAAGTCCTCCGAAAGACTTTGCCACCCGCAGGTACCTGTGTCTACCTAATAAACCTCTTGCAGTTTGCATCCGACCCATGGTCTCGGCCTGGTCTCTGGGTCCGGGGGTCTCCACCTGAGGGAAGGTCCCTACCGGGGTCTTTCATTGAGAAGGCTAACTTTGAAAAACATTGTTTTCTGGGTAAGTATATTTCAAAAATGCTTTCCAGTCTTCTATTATTTTCTTAATAGATTTAGTCTCAGTATCAATATTCCTAGGCATGGAGATTCTGATCATAACACCTCCACCTCTCCAGCACTGGATTACAGGTGTGTGCTACCATGCTTGGTTTAGACAGTGCTGGGAAACAAACCAAGGGCTCTGTGCATGATAGGAAAGAAGTCTACCAACTTAGCTACATCTGCAGTTCTCCAGTCCTTTTTTCCTATTTCAATTTGAGACAGAATCAATCTAAATTGTCCAGTTAGGACTTGAACTTTAGAGTCTAGTTTCTTAGCATCCCAAGTAGTTGGGATTACAGGCCAGTATTACCAGACCAAACTGCAAAAGAAATTTTCTAAATACTAGTGCCTGGGCTACAAGCCAATATTGACATATTTCCATTGACATGACTTTGTGTTTTATCTTTTATTTATTTACTTTTAGTTTTTTAAAAAATATTTATATATTTATTATGCATACAATATTCTGTCTGTGTGTATGCCTGCAGGCCAAAAGAGGGCATCAGACCTCATTACTGATGGTTGTAAGCCACCATGTGATTGGTGGGAATTGAACTCAGGACCTTTGGAAGAGCAGGCAATACTCTTAACCACTGAGCCATCTCTCCAGCCCTTACTTTTAGTTTTTTAAGAACAGGTTCTCAAGCCGGGCGGTGGTAGCGCACGCCTTTAATCACAGCACTCGGGAGGCAGAAGCAGGCAGATCTCTGGGAGTTCGAGGCCAACCTGGTCTATAAGAGCTAGTTCCAGGACCGGCACCAAAGCTACAGAGAAACCCTGTCTCGAACCCCCACCCACAAAAAAAGAACAGGTTCTCACATAGTCTAGGTTGGTCTCAAACTCAATACCTAGCCAATGGATGACCTTCAACTCATGATCCTTCTTCCTCCACATCCCAAGTGCTACAAATGTGCACCAACACATTGCCCTGTGTTTGATCTTTTACAATCTTTTATATGAATCCTGAAAATAAGACTACAGACAACTAGATTGCTTGTAATCCCAGCACTTCGGAGGCAGAGGCAAATGGATCTCTGTGAGTTTGAGGCCAGCCTGGACTAAAGAGTGAGTTCCAGGACAGCCAGGGTTATATAGAAAGACTGTCACAAACAACAACAAAATAATGACCCATGGTAAATCTAAAAACAATCTGTTAAAAGTTTCACAGAAGTATTTCTATGAATAAAATTGGAAAACTAAAAACAAAGAATGACTGGGCGGTGGTGGCGCACACCTTTAATCCCAGCATTCGGGAGGCAGAGGCAGGGGGATCTCTGTGAGTTTGAGGCCACCATGGCCTACAGAGTGAGTTCCAGGACTGCCAGGGCTGTTACACAGAGAAACCCTGTCTCAAAAAAAAAAAAAAAAAGAATGACTCATGGTACAGATGTTGAGAGATGGTCTTCAGGCTCTTTTGGGGTGACAATTTAAGGTCACTCAGTTAAAAGTTAAGCCATCTGTACCATGAGTGATGATTAGAGTATTCCAATAAATGTTTTATAAATAATGACTTCCACCTGGGGGAAAGGACGCACATAAGTGACAGTACTTATTGGTCCCACTCAATAACCATGTTCAGAAAAATTCCATTTCATCTAAATCCATTACCCCATAAAGCCTGATGGAGGCTCTATCACCAGAAGATGAAGTTATATTCCTGAGAATCTAAAGTTTTGGTTTATTTTGCTTTGCTGTTGAGACAGGGTCTTCAAATACAGGTATCTCTGGATAGCTTGGCCTCAATTCATAGAGATCCTCTTGCATCTGCCACCAGAGTACTGGAATTAAAGGTGTACACTGCTATTCCCAAACAAAAGTGAAATGCTGTCTCCCCTAAACTCAAACATAAAAAGCTCTCCTGATTTCTCTCTTTGAGTTCTGTATGCTTCCTCTATTCAGTACATGCTGAAGTGGTGTGTGTGTGTGTGCATGTGCTTTTGTGTGTCTGTGTGTATATGCACACACGTGTGTGTACATGTGTGCTTATGAAATACAACCCACAAGCCTAGTTTGGATGCTCACCTTACTAGACCTGGAAGGAGGTGGGAGGTCCTTGGACTTCCCACAGGGCAGGGAACCCTGATTGCTCTTCGGGCTGACGAGGGAGGGGGACTTAATCGGGGGAGGGAGAAGGAAATGGGAGGCGGTAGAAATCTTAAATAAATAAATAAATAAATAAATAAATTTTTTAAAAAAGAAATACAACCCACAGTACAGAGTACAGAAGCCAGAGATCAACCTTGGGTAGTGTTTCACCTCTTTTTTTTTTTTTTTTTTTTTTTTTTTTTTGAGCCTGGGTCTCTTGCTGACCTGAAGGTCCTCAAGCAGGTTGGGCTGGCTGCTTAGCAAGCGCTAGGGACTCACCTGTTTCTGCTTCCCCAGTGCCAGAACCACATTATGGTCCCTTTGGTTCGTTTGTTTGTTTACATGGATTCTATGGATCAAACTCAGATCATGAATCCTCTCCCTAGTTTTGAGTGCTCTATCTGCACCCACACACCAGAAGAGGGCATCAGATACCATTATAGATGGTTGTAACCCTCAATGTGGTTCCTGGGAATTGAACCTAGGACCTCTGGAAGTGCAGCTGGTGCTCTTTGAAAGGTATTTCTGTGCCCTGGTATTAAGCCTCTCTGCCGATGCAGCTAATCAAACCAAGCCAAACTAAGAAACCACATGGTGACTCACAACCATCTGTAATGAGGATCTGGTGCCCTTTTCTGGCCTGCAGGCATACATGCAGCCATAAAATTGTACACATGATAGATGATAGATAGATAGATAGATAGATAGATAGATAGATAGATAGATAGATGATAAAGAAATAGAGAAATAGATAGATTTTTAAAAATAAGAATAAGTCCAGGTTTAATCCTAGCAAAGCATTCCTGGGTGACCCCAGGGGAAGAAGAGAAACCCATGAGAGAAAAACATGTGGCAAGTCATGGGGTTGGGGGTGCACTCATCTTAAATAACGTGGAGGCATGGTCCCAGGCATCTGCGGGAGCGGAGCTGCCCATGGCAGGCTTTCTCAGGGACGGGGTCTGGAAGGACACTCCAGGGAGCTGCTACCTGGCATGCTGAGGGTGGGGTCTGAAATGGGCTCCCCCAGTGGGAGATTCCACTCTTAACCACTGAACCATCTCTCTAGTCCCTTATTTCTGATTTTCTGTTTATTATTGCTATTTATTCACAGAAAAGATTGACACTTCAAAGAAATTTACTTTAGCATGTGCCCTATAAATATAATTTTATATGAAGAGGAACTATGGGAGATCAGGATGCTTTTACAAGGAAATAAGGAGCTATAAAAGAATTCTTTCATACAAACATTTTAATCGAATTATTTTTTTTTCCAAATACAAAACCTTAATTGTTAGAAGGAAAGAGAAAAAACAGCAAAGAGGACAGTAAGATAGAAGACCAAGAATAAGGAATTCTTTTCTATAGGTGCACTACTTATGTAGTTACACGTATGGGTTGAGTTATAACAAAAATACTCAATATTATAGTCAATTATTATACAGCTGGAAACAGGATTTTCCAAATAAATCCAATCGGCCTGACACTTGCCTAGTCTTCAATTCCATGACAAGTTAAAGCTGTGTAGCAGTCACAGCTGACCAGCAGTATCAAGACAAATGCTTGATGAGATACAGTTTTACTCCTTTTCACTTGGAAAGACTCTGCCTTTTTGTAATATTCTTCAAGTTCCTCCATGGTGCTGAATTTCTGCTGCCCAGTGCAGTAAACAGTCTTCCTTGTACTTGTCCCAGCCCCGTAAAACTGTAAACGCGGGGCTGCAGAGATGGCTCGGGGTTAAGAGCACTTGCTGTTGTTCTTCCAGAGGACTGGAGTTCGCTTCACAGTGCTCACGTCACATAGCTCATAGCCATCGGTAACTTCATTTCCAGTGCGTCCAGGGTCCTTTTGTGGCCAAAATAAAAACTAATCTTAGAAACTAAGATATCTGAGAGAAATTAAATAATAAGGAAATAAAACTGCCAATCAGCAAATGAGCAAATAACTGAATAGTTTTCAAAAAAGAAACACAAATGGGAAATAACTCTTTTTAAACATGTTCTATTTAATATTTCTAGTCACCAGGGAAATGCAAATTAAAACTACTTTGAGAGAGCACCTCAGCCCAGTCAAAATGGCTACCACCAAGAAATCTAACAAGCCAGGAAGTGGTGGTGCATACCTTCAATTCTAGCACTTGGGAGGCAGAGGCAGGCAGATCTCTATGAGTTCAAGGCCAGCCTGGCCTACAATGCAAGGTCCAGAACTTCCAAGACTGTTACAAAGAGAAACCCTGTCTCAAAAAGCCAAATCAATCAATCTAACAGCAAAATTTGGAAAGAATGTAGAGAGACAGGAGCCCTTATTCACCGCTGGCAGGTGCATCACTACAGCTGGTATAGGAATCAGTTTTGAGATTTCTCTAAAAATTAAAATATAGACTGGCATGGAGACACACGCTTTTAATCCCAGCACTTGGGAGGCAGAGGCAAGCAGATCTCTGCGAGTGTGAGGCCAGCCTGGTCTACAGAGTGAGTTCCAGGATAATCAAAGTTACACAGTGAAATGCTGTCTCAAAAATTTAAAATTTAAATAAATAAGAATAGAGCTACTATATAACCCAGATATTTTGCTCCTGAACATATACCCAAAGGACTCTGTAATCTACCATAGAGACATTTGTACCCTTATGTTTATTACCGTTTTCTTTATTACAACAAATAATTGAAAACTATCCAGTTGTTCATCAAAGGATGGATTCATATATATAGTATTCATATTTATATGAATACTACTTAACTCTAAAGAGAAATGAAGTTAAAATTTACAGGCAAATGGATTTTTAAAAATATTTTATTTATTATGTATACAATATTCTGTCTGTATGTATGTCTGCAGGCCAGAAGAGGGCACCAGACCCCATTACAGATGGTTGTGAGCCACCATGTGGTTGCTGGGAATTGAACTCAAGACCTTTGGAAGAGCAGGCAATGCTCTTAACCTCTGAACCATCTCTCCAGTCCTGCAAATGGATTTTGAATCTCTAATAATAAGCAAGGCCACACAATCTCAATATAAAAAAAACACATGTTCTTTCTCATATGTAGAATCTAGACAATAATGTATATCCATATGCAGTCAAATGTGCATGTGAGTATAACATATATAGCATATAGCACGTATGAAGGAGAAAAACAAAAGGATAAATATTAGACTATGAGGAAAGATCGAATGTAACGATCAGATATGAGTTATGAAAGATGATGTAAAATTGTGTTTTCTACTTCTAATTCTGTCATGAACTTTTCTGGTTTTGGTGCTTGGCAAGTGCATAAAATACATTCAATAATAAACCCAATAAAAGTATAAAATTTAATTTGGAGCTCCAGAGCTTCCATTTCGAATGTCTATTCTAACTATTGAGTTGTATAGCCTTTGGGTCTGTTTAATTTTAGTGTGTGATGTCCTTATATTTGCAAGTTGCTACAATAAAGTTTTTAAGTAATTTATTTTTATTTCATATGCATTCATGTTTTTGTGTGCATGCGTATCTGTGTGAAGGTGTTGAATCCCCTGGAACTGGAGTTAAAGACAGTTGTGAGCTGCCATGTGGGTGCTGGGAATTGAACCCAGGTCCTCTAGAAAAATAGCCAGTGCTCTTAACTGCTGAGTCATCTCTCCAGCCCAATAAAGTTTACTTTTTAAAAAAGGAGAAAGAAAACGTCCTAGAGACTTGCCTCCAAGTAAACAGGATAGAGGCTTTTTTTCAACTAAGGTTCTCCTCCTAGATGATTCTAGCTAGTATCATGCTGACAAAAAGAAAGGAAAGAAAGAAAGAAAGAAAGAAAGAAAGAAAGAAAGAAAGAAAGAAAGAAAGAAAGAAAGAAAGAAAGAAAGAGAAAAAGAAAAGAGCTGTGTAGCGGTGGAAATCAGTTTTGAGATTTTTTTTTTTTAATTAAAAAATAGCTTAGCATGGTGGCACACGCCTTTAATCCCAGCACCTGGGAACCAGAGGCAGGCGAATCTCGGTGAGTTTGAGGTTACCAGCCTGATCTATAGAGTGAGTTCCAGGGCAGCCAGGACTACACAGAGAAACCCTGTCTTGAAAAACTAACAAATAAATTAAACAAACAAATACCCCCCCCAAAAAAATAAGTACAAATGCTGTTACCACACTTTTTCTTGTTTCAAAAGTTGTCCATATCGAGCTTGCGTCCCCTCCCCTCCCCCAACGCAGGCCTTTCGCAGCTCTTTCTTTGCCGCTCCACACCCGCTACCAGTTCACCGTAGATGGCGATATCGCTGTGTTCGCGGTTGACAATGGCTCCGGCATGTGCAAAGCCGGCTTCGCGGGCGACGATGTTCCCCGGGCCGTCTTCCCCTCCATCGTGGGCCGCCCTAGGCACCAGGGCATGATGGTGGGTATGGGCCAGAAGGACTCCTCCGTGGGTGACGAGGCCCAGAGCAAGAGAGGCATTCTGACCCTGAAGTACCCTAATGAATACGGCATTGTCACCAACTGGGATGATATGGAGAAGATCTGGCACCATACTTTCTACAACAAGCTGCGTGTGGCCCCCAAGAAGCACCCTGTGCTGCTCACCCAGGCCCCCCTGAACCCCAAGGCCAACCGTGAAAAGATGACCCAGATCATGTTTGAGACCTTTAACACCATGTACGTAGCCATTCAGTCCATGCTGCCCCTGTATGCCTCTGGGGTACCACTGGCATTGTGATGCACTCCGGAGTCGGTGTCACCCACACTGTGCCCATCTATGAGGGCTATGCTCTCCCTCATGCCATCCTGCATCTAGACATGGCTGGCTGTGACCTGACAGACTACCTCATGAAGATCCTGACCGAGTGTGGCTACAACTTCACCACCACAACCAAGAGGGAAATCGTGAGTGACATCAAAGAGAAGCTGTACTGTGTTGTCCTGTACTTCGAGCAAGAGATGGCCACTGCTGCATCCTCTTCCTCCCTGGAGAAGAGCTACGAGCTGTCTGACAGCCAGGTCATCACTATCAGCAACGAGCAGTTCCGTGCCTCTGAGGCTCTTCTCCAGCCTTCCTTTCTGGGTATGGAATCTTCTAGCATCTACGAAACTACGTTCAATTCCATCATGAAGTGTGACATTGACATCCGCAAAGACCAGGAACTGCATTCAATCTCCCAGAGCTCTAGAATGTGAATGCTTGCCTGCAGCAGATGTCTTTTACCTAATATTTTGTTTCTATTTAGCATAAAAATGCTGTTTAAGTGTTCTGCTCTGCAGCAGGGTTTCTTAAAGGAGATTTTTTTTTTTTTTTTTTAGCTTTCTCAGGCTCTACATGGACATTTGGGCCAAAATGTTTGGGTTTTTTTGTTTGTTTGTTTTTCTTTTTCTTTTTTTTTTTCTCTAGCCCCACATTAGGTGCCAAAATGTAGTTGATTGTTTTTACTCTTATTACTCTTTTACTCTTTACTGTTTTGGGAGGTGTAGGTGAATGTGTTCCATCTGTGGAGCTGCAAAGATATCCTGACTTATTGGGGAGCCAGGCTATAATTAGAGCTGCAACAGTTCAGTTCTGGAAGGGTAGCGCCACAATATGACAGCCCTGGAGGCTGGAGACACAATAGGACAGCTCAGTCCTGGAGGAAAGGTGTCTTGACTTTATTGGGAAGCCAGGCCACAGCTGGGATTAAAGGCGTGCACCACCACCGCCCGGCCTATAAATAAATAAATATTTTAAAAAAGAAATATCTCCTAGCACTTCTTGAAAGTCATTAAGAGTCTGCAATTGCCAGATGGTGGTAGTGCAAGCCTTTAATTCCAGCATTTGGGAGGCAGAGTCAGGCAGATCTTTGTGAGTTCGAGGCCAGCTATGAGAGCTAATTCCAGGACAGGCTCCAAAGCTACAGAGAAACCCTGTCTTAGAAAAAATGAAGAAAAAGAGTCTGCAATCAAACCAGGCAGTGGCTGGCACTTGGACAGGCACTTGGGAGACAGAGGCAGGTGGATCTCCGTGAGTTCAAGGCCAGACTGTCCTACAAAGCGAATTCCAGGACAGAATCCAAAGCTACACAGAGAAACCCTGTCTTGAAAAAAAAGAAAAAAGAGTTTGCAATCGATATTTCTTAATTTGTACCTTTTGGGGTATAATTTTTTGTAAACACATTTTTTTTTGTTTTTGTGAGACAGGGTTTCTCTGTAGCTTTTGGAGCCTGTCCTGGAACTAGCTCTTGTAGACCAGGCTGGCCTCAAACTCACAGATATCCATCTGCCTCTGCCTCCTGAGTGCTGGGAATAAAAGTGTGTGCCACTGCCGCCTGGCTTATATAACCTAAATAATTAATAGAATCTTCTCTTTGTATTTTTTCAGGAGCAATTTGTAGTCCCCAACAAGACAAAATTTCTTTACTTCTTCAAACATTTTTTAAGTATCTACATTTGCCGGGCGGTGGTGGCGCACGCCTTTAATCCCAGCACTCGGGAGGCAGAGGCAGGTGGATCTCTGGGAGTTCGAGGCCAGCCTGGTCTACAAGAGCTAGTTCCAGGACAGGCTCCAAAGCTACAGAGAAACCCTGTCTAGAAAAACCAAAAAAAAAAAAAAAAAGTATCTACATTTGAGTTAGCTAGTAAAATATCATCCATATAATGCTAAAATACAGATTGAGGAAATTGCTTATGTATTATTTCTAATGGCTGACTTAGAAAATATTGGCATAGAGTGGGGATATTGAGCATTCCCTGTGGGAGGAAAGTCCACTGGTAACTCCTAGTAGGCACCGTGAAAAACAAATTTTTCTCTGTCTTTTTCTTGTAAAGGTACAATGAAAAAACTATCTTTTAAGTCAAGCCCTGTAAGAGTTCATCCCTTAGGTAATATAGAACACGAAGGAATTCCAGACTGTAGAGAGACCATTGACTGAATCACCTTATTAACAACTCTTAAATCTGTTATTATTCTCCATTTTACAGACTTTTTTGACAACAAATATAGGAGAATTCCAAGGGCTGGTTAATTCTTCAATATGCAGAGCATTTAACTGCCCTTGTACCAGCTGTTCTAAGGCCTGCAGTTTTTCTATTATTAAAGGTCATTATACAGCCGGGCGGTGGTGGCGCACGCCTTTAATCCAAGCACTCGGGAGGCAGAGGCAGGTGGATCTCTGTGAGTTCGAGGCCAGCCTGTTCTAGAAGAACTAGTTCCAGGACAGGAACCAAAAAGCTACGGAGAAACCCTGTCTCAAAAATCCCCCCCCCCCAAAAAAAAGTCATTATACAACCCATACAGATTTGTCTGTCAACCATTTTAAATTTAGGGTTGTTGGTGCCTTCCAAAGATCAGCAGTTGTTGTGCCCTGTTTTTGTTCAACCTGAATGGTCAATGACTGTTCTTTATAATATCTTCTAATATTTTACCCAGAAACATACATTAATATATGGCTTGTCTCTGAGATTGGGAGAATGTTAATCTGGGTATTCCATTGCTGTAACAAATCACATCCCCACAAATGCATTGCTACTAGCCACATATGACTTTAATTTTCCTCTGTGTTGTTCTGGCCTTATACATTTGAGCCATCTTGTGCTCTGTTTTACCTGAGCTAGAGTTCCAATCACTAGAAGCTGAACATTTACCTCCTGAAGAGGCCAATTGGGATGCCAAGATTCTGATGAAATTATTATTATATTCATACCTGTGTCTACCAGACCTTCAATAACAATGTCATTTGTTCATATTTTTAATTTTGGTCTTTATTTATTTATAGACATTTGCCAACATATTGCTTTATGGTTTTTCCTGAATTTTTTGTTCTCTCTTTTATAGTTGTTCTACCATCCAGAGTAGTATGGGTTTTTCAAACCATTAGGTTCTTTAATTGCTCTGGCAAGGAATTTCTTCCATGATGACGGAAAATGACTGAACCGGATTTGGCACAGGGGACTGCAAGAGGACCCTCAAAGATTCTCCCAATGGCAAAGGGTTACCTTGAATGTCACTTGTTGATCTATATTTATTATTAGTCCAATGCCTGTCTTTGCCACAGCCTTCTGCATAATCCAGAAGTAAGGGGTGTTCTGTTAGGATTATTTTTAGAAAAAAACATTGTTTCTAGGAATGCCCTGTTTACAATCCCTTTTAAGGTGACCTTGTTTGTCACAATTGAAACATTTGATATTTTGATTTTTCCTCAAACCTCAGGAAATCACCTCTCCTATCCAAGCAGCATCATTATCTTGAGATTCAGTATTGATTGTATCTCAGATCCATTCCTCTAAGGGTGCTGACCTTGTCTTTAAAGGCCTAATTATCCTTTGCATTGTGCATTAGCACTTTCAAAACCCAGAGATTCAATTATTATTTGTCTAGCTTCTGAATTTTGCATCATACTATTTACTGCTAAAGTCAATCTTTGTAAGAAATCGGTGAAGGTTTCTTTGGAGCCCTGTAATAACTTTAGTAAGTGACTCTGTTTTCTTTCCTACTTCTTCAATTCTGTCCCAAGCACTCAAAGCTTCTGCAAGATGTAAAGCCAGAGCATGGTGGTAGGGAAGTCCTTTATATGTGTTGCTTTTATTGGTTAATGAATAAAGAATCTGTATTGGTCTGTGAAAGGGTAGAGTAGAGCTAGGCTGGAAAAACTAAACTGAAAACTGGGAGAAAGAAGATGGAATCAGAGATGCCATGTAGTCACCACTGGGAACAGACAAGCTGAAACCTTGCCAGTAAGCCACAGCCACATGGCTTAATTAATACAGGGATTAATAGAAATGGGTTAAATTAAGATAAAAGTTGATGGAGGAAGGTCATTGGTTAAAAATAAAGAAACTGCTTGGCCCTCATAGGTTAGAACATAGGTGGGTGGAGTAAACAGAACAGAATGCTGGGAGGAAGAGGAAGTGAGCTCAGATGCAGGGCAGCTCCTCTCAGAGACAGACGCCATAGCTCTGCTCTCTGAGGCAGATGCGATGAAGCTCCAACCCAGGATGGACATAGGCTAGAATCTTCCCGGTAAGTGCACCTTGGGGTGCTACACACATGAATAGAAATGGGCCAAGCAGTGTTTAAATGAATACAGTTTGTGTGTTGTTATTTTGGGGCATAAGCTAGCCAGGCAGCAATGAGCCGGGCTGTGGGAAGAGACCCGAAGCCCCCACAACAAAAAGAGCTAGTCAATAAGAAGCTAGAGGTAATAGGCCAAGCAGTGATCTAATTAATAGAGTTTCTGTGTGGTTATTTCATGGTCTGGGCAGCTGGGAACAAACTTGCAGCTTCCTCTTCCAACAAATTGGTGCACCAACATTGTCGACTATATCCATGTGAAAGCTAAGAAATCTTAAAAAGGAACTCTAGACACACACACACAGAGGGAGAGAGAGAGAGAGAAAGAGAGAGAGAGAGAGAGAGAGAGAGAGAGAGAGAGAGAGAGAGAGAGAGTTTAACACAGCTTCTTGCTCTGTTTGCTGGCTATATGCTTCAGCTCCTTTAAATTAAGTCTTTCTGATTCAGTGGTAGCAGAAAAATAAAAACGTGGTTTTGAAATGGCGGCTTCCTGGGCCATGCTGCTAACATGAACTCTGACTCTTCTGGGAGGTCCAGCTATGGAGTATTTAATGGGGTTTGTGAGCAGTGTGTTACAACTTGCTTAATGGCAACATAGACCTGCCACGACCTGACCCTGGTTCTGGAGCAGAGAGAATGGCTCTCAGAGACAGTGAACATGCCTCCACCATGTTGGACTAGGCAGAGCCAAAAAGCAAAGCAGCCTTAGTCCTAGTCAAGCTGTTTTGCATTTTAAAAAGCACTCCTGGGATCCTGGACAGAAAAGGATTTTAGATATACAATTGGACAGATTCCGACGTAAAAGACCTGTAAACAAGGTACAGTGTGTTAAAAAAATTATGTAGGCTTGGGAGAGAGAAGAAAAAGAGTAAAGAGACAGTAAATGTGATACAAAAGAGTACAGTCATACATTAAATGAGTAAAGATAATAAAATAAATATTAAACTTGTAGAAAAACTAATAAAATAAAAAATAAGCCACATAAAGATGGAATATTTATAGAGAGCCTGGGTTATGTATATTATCATGTTTTCTTTGAATTTTTTGACTCTGAAGGAGCTAAGCACAGAGAGACATTTCATTGTATGAGCTGCTAAGCTAAACCAACATATATATTTTAAAAGTATCTTGATTTCAGAATTTGGGTCTAAGGATATGTTACTTTGGAAAAGATGTTCTTTTTTGTTTCCACAGAAGTTGAGAACCTATGGATTTCTTCCTGACTAATGTGGTTTGATAAACCAACACCTCCCGAAAGGTCTCTATGAATACCCCCCAAAATTTACATTGCCCAACAAAAAACAGGAAGCAGTTTGGAGAGAACTATGCCCAAATTTCCAAATATTGTTTATAAATATTTGTTTACATTTAAAGGGGGATATGCTATAGAGATTTACATTTGTATGAATCTTGGTTTGTTGATACAAATTTAAGGTCAATTTTGTTATATATATATATATATATATTTCTGCTCTTGATTAAGGTATTGTGTTTGTGCAGCTCATTTAAAAATGTAATGTACAATTAAGAAATATAGGTGAATAGATAATCATCTATAATAGTCAAGCTTTGTAGTCATGTTAGTTAGGTTTTCAAGATATATAGAGATATTTCAGCTAGATAGGTATTCTTCAAATCTTTTAGAGACCTTCAAAATATGGCATTTAAAATGTTTTAATAACTTAAGACTTTTCATGACAATGACACACATCTGCTCCTGGTAACACCAATCTATTTCAAGAGGATGATGGGCACCGAAGAGGCTCCTCATGGAGTTTGTTAGCCATTTGGGCAAGAAACTGCTCTTTCCTGGACTACTTAATGTTATGCTGTATGAACTGGACATGCAGTATCCACAGAAAAAGGATTGCTGAAGTAGCCTAAAGAAGGTGAGACAGTCCTTTGAGGTTCCTGCTTCATGAAAGAGTCTGCCAGAGATTTTTCAGGACACTGAAGAAAGCAACTGATAGATTTTGCCATTACAAGGCAGAACAGATCTTCAAATTCCCCTAGTGCTGGGATTAAAGGCGTGTGATCTTTATTTCTCTTTTAATCAGATTCAATCTTTTGTAGTCTAGTCCAGAGTGGCCTTGAACTAACAGTGATCCATCTGCCTCTGTCTCCTAAATCCTGGGATTAAAGATGTGTGCCACCACTGCCTGGCTTCTAGTGTTCTGTACTCTGGTCTTCAAGTAAGCTTTATTTCTTAAGACAAAAACAAAATGTTGCTATATGAATTATTTCTTTATTATACTTTTATGTGTATGAGTGTTTTGACTACATCTATGGAATTACAGATGACTGTGAGCTGGAAATTGAACCCAGACCCTCTGCAAGAGCAACAAGTGCTCTGAGCTACTTAGCCATATCTCCAGCCACAGTTTTGGCGGTATTTTAGTCTAGGCCTTCCCCATCCTCCAGGTTAGTTATAGAGCTTCTAAAAAGGACAGAGTGTTCTCAGTGTAGGCACCTACCTGGTCCTGATGAGAGCAGCACATACCTTGTTCTTAACAAATCATGTTTATTGTTTTTCTGTTTAGACTCATTTGAGGATTTTCTGAGGAATGACATAAGGAGATTGTTTCGGTTTTGATTCAGAACTCATGGATAAAAGGAAAGCAGTGACACAGGAAGTAAACCTAGAGGGAGGGGCTCATGAGGCTCTGCCCCTCCCTGCTGATCTATAGGCAAGTAATGGTTGCTAAGGAGAGGAGAAACATAAGTGGTGTAGCTATTGGTAATTTATGTGTGTTCCAGCTGGGCATGGTGGTACATGCGCTAAATCCCAATACCTGGGGAGCACAGACCGATGGATCTCTGAGTTTAAGCCTAGCTTGGTTTATATAGTAAGCACCAGGTCAGCTAGGGCTGCAAAGTGATACCCTGGTTTGGTTTTTTCATTTTTTTAAACTTTGCTATACAATGAAATTGTACCGAAATTCTATTCTGTGGCAAAGTTAAGAAACCTGGCTTCACCTGAGTGGAGATCTCTAAAAGAACTCAGGTACAGTTCGCAGCATGGTGCCAGTCTCCTTCAGCTGACAATGCAAGGCTATCCTGTGAAAATACCAGAAGGCCTATCCACGTTGCATAGAACAAAACATTACATCGGGACAGCTACAACAGTCATGAAGAACCTGGGAGAAGCATAGAAGAGATTTTCAATGTGGAGCAAGGGCTTTTTGTACCCAGAACTAGTAGGATGCATGTTCTAAAAAGACTGGAGAGATCACTGAGTTTTCACTCCTGGCTAATCTTTATGCTTACTGGAAGAAGGAAACAGATGACAAAACAGATGCTAAAAACAGACTGGCTAAATGATGGAGTTCCCCATGACAGAGCCAATTTGAAAATATCTTTTTTCCTTCCTTCATTTCTTTCTTCCGTCTTTCCCCTCCTCTCTCTCCATTCCTATCTTCCTATCTCTCTTTTTCTTTTTCTTCATCACTCCCTCTCCATTTATGAGTTGTTCAAAATAATCTGTCAACCACTAGCTGACCATTAATGTGTAGATTAGAATTTAGAATCACCATAAAAACATACCTCTGCGTATGTCCATGAGAGTATATTCATAAAGTTTTAAATAGGCAAGGAAAACTCACCCAGAATGTAGATGACACCATCATGTAGGCTGGTCCCAAATTGATAAGAAAGGAGAAAGTAAAGTCAACATCAACATGTCTCTCTTGGCTTCCTGACAGCAAAAGTAATGTGACGAGACACCCTCATGCTCATGCTATCATGAGTTCTTTGACGTGATGGACTCTGTCTCCTGGAACTATAAGCCCTAATACGCCCTTTCTTCGATAAGTTGCTTTTGTTTGGTATTTGAACACAGCAAAGAATAACTCATGTATCAAGTGTGAGGGTAGCTTGGGCTACATAGCAAGCTCCAAACCAAATTATGCTACATAAAAATGACCTTTTCTCAAAAAAAAAAATGGGGTGGGAGTTGAAGAGATGGCTCATCTGTTAAGAGTACTTACTCTTCTTTCAGAGGGTCAAGGTTCAATTCCCAGCATCCATCTAGTGACTTACAACCATCTATAACTCCAGTCCCAGAGGATCCAACACCCTCTTCTAGGTGCTGAGGCATCAGAAATGGATGAGGCACACAAAGATACATGCAGGCAAAACACTTATACCAATTTTTTAAAAGTCATTGTACAGAACCAGTAACCCACAAGAAGCAGCAACAAAAAAACCTCATGGAATGAGAAAAGTCTCAAAATAACTACATTATAGTTTGAGGGGGTAGCTCAGTAGTACAGTGCTTGTCTAACATAAATAATGAGACTCTGGATTCTATCACCAGGATAAAAATACAAATACAGTATCTTAGGCTGAAATAATCACAAAAAGATGTTAAACTTATACAGTTTTCTTTTTCGTTTGCATCCCCCCCAGGGCCAGGGTTTCTCTGTGTAACAGTCCTGGCTGTCCTGGAACTCAATCTATAGACCAGGCTGGCCTCAAATTCACAGAGATCCACATGCCTCTGTCTCCTGAGTGCTTGGATTAAATATGTGCACTACCGATGCCCAGAAAATTACCCAGTTTTCAACTAAATTAGTGAGGCATTTAAAGAAACAAGAAGGATGGTTCAGTGATTAAGAACATGTATTGCTCTTGCAGAGGACACAAGCTGAGTTCTCAGCAGCCAAGTCGGCCGCTCACAGACACCTGTGACTGCACCTCTAAGGGATCTTTTACCCTCTTCTGGCCTTCACGGTTTATGCATGCATGTGCACAAACACAGACACTCATACACACAATTAAAAATAAATCTTAAAAGAAGAAAGAAATAAGAAAAGGTGGTCTGCTTTCAGGAAATAAATGACATAAAGCAGGACAGGATGACAGCTGAGTAGTCATTTGCCCACTAGCACCCTAAAGTAAGCAGTTAGCCACACAACAACTTACCTCCCCAGGGGCAGAATGAATCAGTGGGGGGGCACAGAGTCTCCATCTGTTCTGCTAAAATACAAAGACACTCTGAAGGTAGCAAAAAATCACTTGTGTTGTCCTTCCCCCAACTCCAAAGAGCCTATTTTGGGGATACATGTCTGATGTGTGACCATGGTCTGTATTCTGTCAATTATATTTTAAATAAACGCTGATTGGCCAGTAGCCAGGCAGGAAGTATAGGTGGGACAACCAGACAGGAAGTAGAGGTGGGTCAAGGAGAACAGGAGAATTCTGGAAAGAGGATGCAGTTGTGGGCCCAGACACGGAAGAAGCAAGATGTGACTGCCTTGCTGAAAAAGTTACCAAGCCATGTGGCTAACATATACTAGAATAATGGGCTAATATAAATTATAAGAGCTAATAAGAAGCCTGAGCTAATGGGCCAATCAGTTTATAGTTAATGTAGACCTCTGTGTGATCTCTTTGGGACTTAACGACTGTGGGAACAGGGCAGGACAGAAACTCCTACAACACATGTCTCCTGCCCAGGCAGATAGAGAGAATTAAGCCTAGGTCTTAGTCTTGAAACCCAGACCCCAGACCTCTGTGACACCTAGTGCTAGGTAAATCCCCATCACTCTTGTTATCTGAGCCACTGGAACGGAGGAAGGCAAGCTTAAAGGATATTTTAGTAACATGGGACTCTTCTTGGTTTGGGGTCTACACACCCTACTTCTAATAATGCTCTTGGCAGCCTAGCTCCCTCACTCATATGAACTAAACACATACACACCCCACTCTGAGCAATGCATTTAGTAACCTGTTGCATGTAGCTGCACACCACATTTCAAACAATTTCTCCTTTCTTAATAACCATCAAGTTTGGACAAATTATTTCTCAACATATTCCCATTTATGTCAAGGTACAATTTATGTATGTGTATCCATGACACAGCCTGAATTGGGTTGGGGTACATGCACAATAAGACAAAATGGTGTCCTCAAGTAAACTTTAGGAGAGAATCCTCTGTTTACCTTATCATGCCTATGTATAATTGAACAAGCATATAATTGAAATCAGATGTATTATGGGATGGGACATAAGAAGTAAGCAAAGATGGATATAATCTAAGCCTATCAATCAAAATAGAATACTCTGTAAATTATATCCATAGCAACCTCCCCTATCCCTTGCTTTTAATTTTTTCAAGTCAGAGTCTGGCTATCCAGGAACTCCTTATGTAGACCAGGCTTCCCTTAAACTAAAAAAGATCTGCCCAACTATGTCCCCTGAATCTGGGATTAAAGACATGTGTCACTACATGTGACTGCAAACTGCTTCTCTTGAACTTCGTGAAAGGAAAACCCAAATAGTAATAGGGGTCTTTCGGTATCTTCAACTGTGACCTCTGACCCACCTCTCTCTTGCAGCCATCCAGATATTTTCTACTGATTTGCTAAAGCTAAAAAAAAAGTTCCATTGCTACCTTTGTAAATACATGTGGGCTTTTATTTTATTCTTGATTAAGAGACCAAGAACTTGAGAACATCTAATCCCAAACACTGGTAACTGGATTGTGTTAGGCTAGGCAACAGAGAGCAGCCACCATCCCTCCTCAACCTCCACTGGCACAGGTGATCACAAGACTCTGGCACCAGAGGAGCAGGTAGAAGAGTGAGCACAGGACTTTGACTTGGAGTCAGATATGGGATTAAGGCTGTGTGCCCTTTGGGACAAAGCGGGGAAAAGGGAAAGAGAGATATGTCTCCATTTCCCCTTCTCTGCCTTAAGTGTCTCCTCTCCTGTTACTTCTCTCTTTCTCATTTACTACAACACTAAATGTGGGTTCTGGAGTACACCAGTGATGACAGCCAAGCAGCAGCTACCGCTGCGTTCATGTATAGAAATACAGAACATGAGGGCTGGAGAGATGGTTCAGTGGCTAAGAGCATTGACTGCTCTTCTAGAAGACTCGAGTCAATTCCCAGCACCCACATGGCAGCTCACAACTGACTGTAACTCCAGTTCCAGGGGATCTGACACTCATGGCAAAACACCAGTGCACATAAAATTGATGGAGAATCTTGTTAGCCAAACATCTTTAAGAGGTGGGTCTTAGTTAAGGCATGGCTTCGCTGGGACCCAAGGTAAAACGCGTTCACCTCCAGGTGCTCACTCTCTCTGCGCCTTTTTCCACAGGACATTACTGTGCTTGGATTTCTCGTTTCCTGTTTTGTGAGTTTTTTCCCCTTATAATAAATAAAATATAATTGTTTTATCCTTAGCTAGCCTGGTTATTTCAACACTTCATGCTTAACATATTTATACTGATACAAATAAATCAGGGAAGGCAGGTTACAAATCAGAAAAATTAAGTAAGATGGAACAAAGCCCTTATAATTCTGTCCAGAAGGCAGAATTATATGGTATTCTTATGATACTAAGGGATTTTAAAGAACCTCTCAATATAGTTATTGATTCACAATATGCAGAAAGAGTTGTCTTCCAGATCCAAACCACTGAATTCATACCAGATGATACGGAATTGACTTCATTATTCATTCAGGTGCAAAACATAATCAGGAACAGGCTTTGTCCTATATACATAACACATCCAATCCCATACGGATCTGCAAGGTCCTCTAGCACACAGTAAGCAGAAATTGATCAATTATTGATTGGAAGTGTGTTGCAGGCCTCAGAATTTCATAAAAAAACATCATGTCAATAGCGAAGGTTTAAAGAAAGAAATTTCTATTACATGGCAACAAGCTAAGGAGATTATAAAGAGATGTCCTACTTGCTCTTTCTATAACCAAACACCATTGCCTGCAGGGAGTAACCCAAAGAGTACTCAAAGGAATAAAATCTGGCAAATGGATGTGTTTCACTTTGCAGAATTTGGTAAATTAAAATATGTGCACCACACCATAGACATGTATTCAGGTTTTCAATGTGCAACCCATAGACATGTATTCAGGTTTTCAATGTGCAACCTCCTTGAGCTCAGAAAAGGCTGATTCAGTAACCACACATTTATTAGAAGTTATGGCTATCATGGGTATTCCTGCACAAATAAAGACAGACAATGGTCCGGCATATGTGTCTAAGAAAATAAAATGTTTTTTTGCCTATTATAATATAAAGCACATTACAGGTATACCAAATAATCCTACAGGTCAGGCAGTTACAAAATGATCAAATCAAACTATAAAGGATGTGCTAAACAAACAAAAAGGGATGGAAACTCTCCTCAGAAATAGATGGCATAATGCTTAACTAACCTTGAATTTTCTTAACGCTAATGAGAAAGGAACAACAGCAGCAGAGAGATATTGGATAATGAAAAAAAACTTCTAAATTGAATCAACCAGTGTATTTCAAGATGTGTTGACTTCACAATGGAAACCAGGAGATGTGCTACATTGGGGAAGGTGTTTCGCTCTTGTTTCCACAAGAGAAGGAAAACTATGGATACCATCAAAATTAATAAAGGTTCGCTTTAAAAAGAAAAAATCTTTAAAAAGAGAAATGACAGCTCATGCAGAACAGTGACAACCATACAGGTCCAAGGAAAGCATATAGGGTTGGGGCAGGGAGCTGCTCTTTTTTTTCCAAAGGAAAATGGGGTTTATTTCACACAGTATCTAAAGAACGGAACAGACCAAATGCACCCACTGGTGGCAGGCAAGTCCACAACCCATTGCGTAAGTCCTTCCGGCCTCAGTCAGAGCTCTTCTCATGTTTGCTCAAGGATATTTCTTCATATGCATAGATGTGACTTTCCCAAGAGTCTAAGAGGTGGGCAGGCAGGCGGGCAGGCGAACAGACTTCAGACATTGGTTTCAGGATCGTCTGTGCCATGTAGGCATCCAACTCAGCATCCAAGTGTCCTGTAGGGTTGGACATGTATGCATCCAGTTCATCGTGTTGCTCCTTGGTCAATACAGGGTGAGTGAGGGCACCTCTCCCTCCACCTTGGCCTCCACAGTCCCCTCTTCCCCGACCTATCACAGCCCGACCTCTACCACCGATTCCACCACGACTCATAGCTCCACGCTCTAGGCCCCCTCTGCCAGGACCTCCACGACCTGGAACAGCGCCTTTTCTTGAGTCTTTTTGGGGGGCAGCTAAGGCTTGTCCACCTCGGAGGAGCAGGCTTTGACCTTGGAGCTACAGCCCACCCCTAAGCAGGCTTCTGGTGGCAAGTGCCCCAAGTAGTCCTCCTCCTCGGAGCACACCTCTCTGGATTATGGGTAGGCCTTGTCCTCCAATTGCTCCCCTGGCCAGGGCACCTTTGGGGTAGGCCTAATCGTGCCTGGGTGTTACTCTTCTTATCCAGGTGCTGCTTTAAGCTCTGCTTAAGTGTTAATGCTGCCTGGACAGAGGGTCTATTCTCCATCTGCTGGGCCCGGCTTCTGTTTCTGCCACTGGCTAGCTGCTGCTGCTGCATCGAAGCCCGAATAGTCACTGGCATCATTTGTTTGTTCTTCAGCATACCAGTAAAGCGCTCATTTAGAGACATCTTGGTGGTTATTTTTAGCACCACTTTCATGGCTAACTGTGCAGCCATCTTCAGATCCTGAGAATCGAAGGAGATGGACGCCAGCACTCCCGTCGCAGCGAGGCTGCTGCGGGGCAGGTTGGCTCACCAGGACCGCTCAGGTTAATTTGCTGGGCGGTTGGCTTAGGTGCTTGCCTAAACCGTATGATGCTAAGCTCACTCCTGGTGGCTTAGGTATCTAGTCCACTGATCCTTCTGCTTTTCAGGCCTACCCTTTCTTTCCTTTCCTTTGTGCCAGTGGGCACTGCCAACTCCTGCTTGCTACCTCCAGGAATCTCAGAATGAGACTGTGTCCAGGGTTCTGCTCTTATATTTACAGGAAAATATACACCTTCAAAAAATTCAAGAGACCATGGATGTTTGAATGCAAACAAAAGAAAAAATAACTATCCACTAAGGATCATAAAAAAAAGGAATATGACTTATGAGGTCAGGTAATGGATACACATACATTTAAACATATACATATTTATAAATATATTGAGCTGGTTTTGGAGTTGGGCAGTAGCTCTGTACTTCTCTAAATCCAAGCTTGTTAAAGGAACAGAGTTTCTGTCTCATATCGGGAGCCATATGGTATGGGACAGAAGGAAGACTTTAGGAAAAATTTTACTTTCTCCATGTCTATTTTGCCTATATCATATTCTTCATTGAATGTATGTCTCTATGAATAATGTTTAAGTTTTCCACGATAAGCAATAGATTTTCCTGCAGATCTTTTTCCTACAGTAATCTTTAAAGTTTCCAGGAAAAAGATGGGGCCCCACAGCAACAACTCCACCTGGTTGAAATGACATCATGATGCTGATAGCGCTACTATAAGACCGGTTTTAGGCTACCAGCTGCTAAAATAGGGCACCTTCTCATGATGTTCTGGCCAGAACTCCACATACGAACTTTAAAAAAAAATATATTGACTGCTCAGAAATCGTTTGTGACTATACTAGACAGTAATCTTGAAACTTAACCATCACTTTACTTTTGCAGGATCCCATAAAGAAACATTGCCATCATGACAGTGGGAAGCAATTCTAGAGGACAATGGGCCCCTCTCCAAAAAAGTTTGTTCTCAGGGTTGGAAACACTGTTTAGGGGTTATTGATTGTTACTTTGTATTGGGTAGAGGGTTGGGATGGAAACTATGTTTATTAAAAAAAAATTAAAAGGGTAATAGAGTGAATAATTATGAGCTATTAATTATGGATAATTTACATTGGTATAGTTTTTGTATATTGATACAAGTTCAAATTATATTTTTATTTCTCTTTATAATATGTGTACACCTATGCAAAGTTACTCTTTCAGATTGTATACATGCAAGTTTCTACCTCTGTTTAGGAGATTTTGTATATTGATACAACTTTTAGGATATATTTTTGTATTGTATTATACATTGTTCTTACCTCTGAACATGATACTTATACATTGGTTACATTTTTTAGGTCATTGTCCTCATTTGCTGCACAATTGTTTACAGATTATTTACTATCCTGACATGAAGCCTTAGTCTTTAAGTTATACAGATATTAAATATTATAGGTCAATAGTTGTTCATGTCTGTTATACATACAGTCAGATTAATTAGGTTATTTAAATACATAGAGATTGTATTCTGCATAGATAGGTAATCTTCAACCGCTTCAAGGATCTGTAGAATATGGCATTTAAATAATTTAGGGTTCTGTTGACACGAGACATGATTTGCTCCTGACAGCACCAATCTATTCCAGAGAGAATATTGAGCGCTGAAGCCACTCCACTTGGAGCTTGTTTTCCTCTTGGCACAATTGGCCTTTGGGCAAGGAAAGGAACTGCCTATGCCTCAACCACTGACAAAGTACATGGTATCCGAAAATGTATAAACAGATCACAAGGAAAAAGACTATCAAATCTTACCAAGACAGGGTAAGACGTGTTTTAAAATTTTTTCTGCCTCTGAAAATGGTCTGTCAGTTATGCCAGGCCTTAGCCAAAGTTGGTTGCTTCAACATTGCAAATGAGACTTTGGATGATTGCTCAGGTAGCTAATTGTCTTTGTCATATATTGCTCACTTTGGAAGCTGCTTGATTGCACTTCTTGCCTATTCAAGTATTATTATCTCCCTTCTCAGGCCTTCAATGGGGTTGAAGATTAGATAGTCATAGTAACCTTCCTCTTATGATTTAGTCAAGCTTATTTCTGATGCAAGATTTAAACTCCTTAAAATAGAATGCTTATTAAAACATTTGTCATGTGTTCCTTGCTTAATATTGCTTACATTGTTTTTCATTTTATGCTCGATATATGTTCCTATTGCATATAGTTTTATATTGGGTTTAGATCGCTCTTGTTTAGACAAAAGGGGGAGATGATGGGGAACCTTGTTAGCCAATCATCTTTAAGAGGTGGGTCTTAGTTAAGGTGTGGCTTCGCTGGGACTCAAGGTAAAATGTGTGCACCTCCAGGTGCTGACTCTCTCTGTGCCTTTTCCCGAGGGATATTGCTGTGCCTGGATTTCTCATTTCCTGTTTTGTGAGTTTTTCCCCTTATAATAAATAAAATATAATTGCTTTGTCCTTAGCTAGCCTGGTTATTTCAACATAAAATAAAAAAATAAATTAAAAAATATATGGAACCTAATTCCTGTACGAAAAAAGTTGTACACAAACACCTTAGGATCAATGGAGAAGAGGGGGGAGTTCCTGGAAGAGGACTATTCAAACCAATAAAAACCTAGACCACCTTGAAGTCAACAGTGTCGGCAGCTGTGCAGGGCTTGAGGCAGGAGGGTGCTTCTCTACCTAAGAAGTCTGCAGGCCTTACCGGTAAACCTGTTCACTTTGTACAGAGCTGTTTTTCTGTCTTTTAATTCAACAACTGGTGAAGCGTTATATAGCAGCAGTTTCCCCTCATGGAAGAAACATTCCAACCTTCAGAGAAGCTCCTTAAAACAGGATGCAAACAACTCAAAATGGCTTCAGGAAGTCCCTGAAACTGACCATAATCGTTAGCCCCCTTCTGTACCAAAGAGTAAATAGTAAAGACTGCTGAGAGTCACTCTCAGATGAGCCAAGCTGCCTGGAAAAGGCAGAGACTGGTCAAACAGCTTGAAAAGAAGCTGAGACCAAACAATTCAAGCTGCAAGAAGATTCTGAGACCAGCCAAGCAGCCTGAAAGAAGCAGAAAGGAGCCAAGTAGCTTGAAAAAAAAAAGGCAGAGAGCAGCCAAGCTGCCTGGCCAACTGAGCCATCTGGAAAGGACATTTTCCAACCTGTTGAGCTGCCTGCAGAGTGCTCCAGGTTCCCAGCTTTTGTGAGTTATCACCCAAGCTTGGGTGAACTTTTCTGCTCATGCAAGTAATCCCTCACCCATACTTCTGTAAGTGCCCCCAACAAAACTCATTGGTTCACCAAATTGGACTTTGATGGTATCTGTCCTTTGGTGTTTCACAGGTCCCTGTCTGTGGGGGAGTGGGCATGTGTGTTAAATCTCTCCAGGAATAGTTTGCCACACAACAAAGAGAGAGGATGGTAAGAGCCAATGTCTAGAAGAAACACACGGTCTGGTACATAGGCCAGACAGATGGAGCCTACAGACTGACTGGTCCCCACAGGAGGTAGAGATCGGTCAATGTGCCTCCTGAAGTGACAGCCTAGAAGTCTGGCCCAGGGCCAGATAGAATCCTGCACTACCTGATCGCAATTGGTAACTTTGGATAAGGCATTTGGACCAGGGACAGGCTTATGGAGCCCAACTTCTTCCCTCTCTCTGGTGTGTGTGTGTGTTTGTGTGTGCGCACATGTGTATATGTGTGTTCACAGGCGTGTGTAGGTGTGCTTGCTTTTACATGAGCATGGAGAGAACTCAAGGGTTGACATAATCAGTACATCTTCCTCTCTCACTCTCCACCTTATTTTTTGAGGCCTGGGTCTCACTGTCACAGCTAGTCTGGCTGGTTAGCAGGATTTTTATCACTCCCCCCAGTACTGGGATTACAAACACATGGCAACTCTACATGGTTTTTGTTTGTTATTTGAGACAGGGTTTCTCTGTGTAACAGTCCTGGCTGTCCTGAAACTTGCTCCATAGACCAGGCTGGCCTAGAACTCACAGAGATCTGCCTGCATCTGCCTCCGGAGTGCTGCGATTTAAGGCGTAATTTAAGGCATACACCACCACCACCCAGCTATACATAGTTTTTTTTTCCCATTGTGTGGAATCACATTGTGTGAATTTGGCCTTCAACTTTCTTTTTTTTTCTTTTCTTTTCTTTCTTTCTTTCTTTCTTTCTTTCTTTCTTTCTTTCATTTATTTATTTAATTTTGAGACAGGGTTTCTCTGTAGCTTTGGAGCCTGTCCTGGAACATGTTCTGTAGACTAGCCTGGCCTCAAACTCACAGAGATCTGCCTGTCTTTGTCTCCCAAGTGCTGGGATTACAGGCATGTGCCACCACTGCCTGGCTGCGTTCAACTTTCTGTATAGCCTAGATGAACTTGAACTAGTGACTCCCCTGTTGAAGGGATACTAGCCCACAGGAGTGTCTCTGGCAGGCCTTTCCTTTATTCCCCATCCCCTCTGCCTTGCTAAAAACCATTAGATTACATTACTAAAGTAAGCCACCGAGGTTTATTCCCTTACTTGGCCAATCCCTCTTCCTGAGGCTGAGTACCACAGTCCAGCAATCAGAAGCTCCTTTTGGCTCACCTAATTAATATGCCCAATTAAAATTAAACACTTAAATCATGGGATTTCCCTCTTTACCTTTATAAATGGTCATTTGCCTGTGGTCCACATCTGTCTCCTCTCTATCCAGAGGCAGTCCTTTGTCCCTCTGGGACAAATACTTTCCCTTCCCTTTCTCCTTCGTCCTCTATCTTCTTTACCATCACATCCTAGCCTGTTCTAACACAGACCTCCCCTTTTTCTCCTCTTTTACATCTCCAGTCAGGCAGTGGTGGCGCACACCTTTAATACCAGCACTCGGGAGGCAGAGGCAGGCAGATCTCTGTGAGTTCGAGACCAGCCTGGTCTACAGAGCTAGTTCCAGGACAGGCTCCAAAGCTAGAGAAACTCTGTCTTGAAAAACAAAACAAAACAAAAAATGACACCTGAAAGATCATTTGCTGCTGTTTCTCTGCCAGCAAAGTCAGAAAGCAGCAACTTTAACTTTTCTTCCCCACTTAACAAAGGAGCTCTCTGTGAAAACAGGTGTTTGGGTGTGGTTTGTGCCTAATCTGGGGTCTGGGAGTAAGTTTCACTGTTTGGGGGTCTCTACCACTTGCCTTCTCCTCCTATGTATTGGGATTTCAGGTGTGTTCCGTCCCCTTTCTCTGGTGTCTTTCTAAACAAGTATATTAGTATAGTCAAACTAATTTGTGTCTTTATTGCCAGTAGTGATGAAATAGCAACAACGAATTGACAGCCTTCTCCTGAGCAGTTTGCATGCCGTGCCATTCAGTGCTAAAATAGTGGAGGTGACTATAGACTTAAAGAAAATAAAGCCTGATTAGAATTCCTGGAGACAGTCACAAAGCCAGATTGGGAGGACCAGAATTCTTCATTAATTCAGTTCCCAAAGAATATCATACACCAACCAGCAAGGAAAGTTAGATAGTGGGCTTGGTGGTGCACACCTTTGGAGGATTTCTGTGAGTTCAAGGCCAGCCTGGTCTAAGTTCCAGTCAGGGTTACACAGGGAGACCTGAAAAAAAAAATAAAGGGAATGGGTTAGAAACTTTGCATGGTAGTTCAATTCTGTAATTTCAGTACTATGTAGAAAGAAATTTAGAAACAGAGAAGTTCAAGTCTGGCCTGGGCTACATATTGGCTGCCATGAGCTATGTAGCAAGACCCCATCGTTAAAAAAATAAATAAAAGTCTGGGGGGATGGAGAGATGGCTCAGTGGTTAAGAGCACTGACTGCTCTCACAGAGGACCAAGTTCAATTCCTAGCACTCACAACTGTCTGTAACTTCAGTTTCAGAGATCTGACCCCTTCATACCAATGTACATAAAATAAAATTTAAGAAAAAGAGCCAATAAAGGCATTTTAAAAAGTCTAGGGAGATGGGGACTTGGGAAGATGGCTCAGTAGGTAACATACTTGTCAGGCAAGCATGAGGGCCTGAGTTTGGGCTCCCAGCACCCTTAGAGCTAGGTAGGGTGCTGTGTGTCTGCCAGCACTTTCAGGAGTGGCAGTGGAGAGCCCTGGAGCTTATATGTCACCCAGCCTAGCCAAACTGATCTGCTCCAGGGTAAGTGAGAAACTGTCTCAGAAAATCTGAAAAAGAGTGATTGCAGAAGGCACTCAACATCAGCCTCTACTCTGCATAGGCTTGTGCACACATATGCACAGGCAACTGTGCATGCACATATGTACCTACCTACATAAACATGAATGTACACAACACATAACTACATTGAAATTCCACTTTATCACCCTAGTTAATGGCTGTCATGAAGAAAACAGGCTACAACAAATGCTGGAGGGAGTTCCTTTTGGTGCCTAGGGTGCAAGCCTCCAACAGGGTTCAAAAGGAATCCAAAACCACTAAGACTTTTGTATCTGGGAGGAGGGGAGAAAATAGACTCACACACTCTCTTGATGGTTTCCTTCAGACCCTTTTTTTATTCTTCTTTTGCATTCTCTAGTCTTTATTCTCCTGGTGATTTCCTTCTCTCATTCTTCATGTTTTCCTTTTAATTCTCTTTATTCTTGATGCTTTCCTTCTAATTATTTCTAACTCTCTCATTCTTCTAGCTCATTTTAAGTCTCTATTCTTTCCCCACAGCTTATATACTCAAGGAAAATCTTTCAGGAAATATAAAAATTACAATGTGGTTAACTTGTGTCTTTCAAGTGAATGATTACAATGAATACAAGTAAAATAACAGCATGTTTTCTATAGGCCTTACATGATTAAACATTTTACGTATTACAGGTTAAAAACAAATTATCCAAAGAATACACATACATTCATTCTCAAGCAACTTGTTGTACATTAACAGTGTGTGAGCAAGCAAGATATTCTTTTATTGGCAGGCTGCATTTTGCAATTACAAAGAAAGGACTAATCACTTTATTATATATCTTGAAAGGTAATCTTATAAGGAGTCTTAAGGGAATCACAAACCAAAACTTTTTAGACATGAAAAGCAATCAGTCAGCTCTACATTAAATCTTTAGGGTGCATACCCACTGTCGATAGTTTTTATATCAGATTAAGGGCAAAATGAGCATAAAGAATTAATAGTCACCTTTGGTCATTAACCAATACTAGTAAGAAAGACATGTCAGCTAATGATAATTGGACTGCTTTGTTCTCATTCCCTGACCTTAAGGAGTTCCTCACTCACTAGGTAGTGCAAGCTTTTAATCCCAGCACTCGGGAGACAGAGGTAGGTAGATCTGTGAATTCAAGGCCAGCTTGGTCTACAGAGCGAGTTCCAGGACAGGCTCCAAAACTACACAGAGAAACCACGTCTCAAAACAAACAAACAAACAAAAAAGAGTTCCTACCACAAAAAGTGCCTTTCTAAAACTGCAGATTGTCTTGTCCTCAAAACTAACATTAAGATTATAGGAATTTAAACTAGCTGGCTTACTAGGAGTCTACCTTTTTCTTAATCATTAACCTAAGCCACAGTCTCTATGGCTCCTCAATAGAAATTCATGTGTTATAGCTGTGTGACGCTTTCTTATTTATATTTTTAATCATCAAAATGCTATTTAAACTAACATCATTATTATGAATTAGACAGTACAGCTTAGGAATAAATCATCTTCATAATTATCCACAGGTAAAAAATACCCAATAGAACAGGATATTTTCATGAGATAAACACACTACATTAAAGCTGGTACAGGAGCAACTAGATGCTCGCAATTTTGAAGAATCAACGAGCCCGAAGAATTATCCTGTATTGGTTTTTAAAAAGAAATCTGGAAAATGAAGAATGGTGACAGATCTGAGACCAGTCAACAAGGTGATTTAACCTATGGGCCCTCTACAATCTGGAATTCCTCTGCCTTCTCTATGACCAAAAGGATGGCCTCTTATACTTATTGATTTAAAAGATTGTTTCTTGACTATACCTTTACAAGAAAAGGACAGAAAAAAATTTGTTTTCACAATGCCTACTTATAATAATTCTCAGCCTTCTAGGAGTTACCAGTGGACTATCATCCCACAGGGAATGTTCAATAGCCCCAACCTGTGCCAATACTCTGTAAATCAGCCAATGGAGATAATATGTAAGCAATTTTCTAAGTCTATAATTTACCATTACATGGATGACATTTTGTTATCTGACTCAAATGCAGATACTTTAGAAAGAATATTTGAAGAAATAAAGAAAGTTTTGGCTAAATGGTGATTACAAATTGCTCTTGAAAAAAATACAAACAGGAGATTCTGTCAATTACCTAGGTTACAAAATAGGTTTACAGAAAATTAGAACACAAAAGGCACAAATTAAGAGAGACTGATTGCGGATTCTTAATGACTTTCAAAGACTGTTAGGAGATAGTTCCAGTCTACACCACGTGTTGGAATAACACCTGATCTAATAGTTCATTTAAACAAAACCTTAGATAGTGACAAATACTTAAAATAATTGACCATTGTTGAAGAGAAATTACAGAAGGCACATATAGACAGAGTGAATCCAAATCTTAATTGTATTCTAGCCATATTGCCTTCCAGAATGTCCCCTACAGGAATTTTAATGCAGAGGAAAGATATTATCTTAGAATGGATCTTTTTTCTCACATAAACTAAGTAAAAAAATTAAAAACTTATGTGGAAAAGTCTCTGAATTAACTGTAAAAGGAAAATTGAGACTTTGTCAACTAGCCGGTATAGATCCAGCAGAGATTATAGTGTCTTTTATTGCTGATGAATTAAAAATTATGGGAAGACAATGAACTATGGCAAAGAACTTGTGCTAAGTTTTTGGGAGAAATTAATAGCAATTATCCCAAAAGTAATGGACTTAACCTTATAAAGACAACTTCTTGGATTCTTCCCTAAATTGAATGTGATGCACCAATATTTGAAGCCCATACATTTTATACTGATGGAAATAAATCAGGGAAAGCAGGTTACAAATCAAAAGACTTAAGTAAGATGAAACAATGTTTTCAATGGCAACTGCCTTGAGCTCATCAAAGGCTGATTCAGTAATCATGCATTTATTAGAAATTATGACCATTATGGGTATACCTGCACAAATAAAGACAGACAATAGTCCAGCATATGTATCTAAGAAAATGAAACAGTTTTTTGCTTATTATAATATAAAGCATGTTACAGGTATACCACACAATCTTACAGGTCAGGCAGTTATAGAAAGATCAAATCAAACTATAAAGGATATGCTAAACAACCAGAAAGGGATGGAAAATATCCCCAGAAATAGATTGCATAATGCTTTATTAACCTTGAATTTTCTTAACACTAATGAGAAAGGAACAATGGCAGCAGAGAGACATTGGAAAAAAACTTCAGAATTGAATCAACCAATGTATTTCAAGGATGTGTTGACTTCACAATGGAAACCAGGAGATGTGCTAAGTTGGGGAAGGTGTTTTGCTCTTGTTTCCACAGGAGAAGAAATACTATGGATACCATCAAAATTAATAAAGATTCAGTTTGAAAAATGGGTTAATCAAGATGTGAGAGTTAGCCAATAAGAGGCTAGAGCTAATGGGCCAATCAGCTTATAATTTATGGAAACCTATGTGTGATTTCCTTTGGGGATAAACGTCTGTGGGGTACTGGGTGGGACAGAAACCACAACAAGCAGGCCCCTGCTCATGATACAGAATGGCACCCACATGTAATAACTGCATCCACAGAAAGCCTGAGAAAGCTTGGGAAAGACTAGAGTAAAACATTTCGGTTTTCAGCCATAGCAAAAAATAAATAAACAAATAAAATAAAAATAAAAAAGCTGCACTGTTCAAAAATGCCAGCTTTCTGGGCCATTCTGCCAGGGAAAACTCTGACTCTTTCAAGCAGGCAGTCCAGACTATGGAGCTATGGACACAATGTTGTAGGTTGCTTCCTGGCAAGGACCTTGAAATGCCATAGGAGCTTTTCAGTGTTGTTTATGGAAACACTGTTGCAGCTTGCTTCCTGGCAAGGACCTTAAAATGCCATAGAGTTGTAGCAAAAAACTTCTCCATATTCCTTAGCAAATTAAAGACCCATGTGGTCAGAAAAAGAGAGATATACAATAAAGAGAGATTCAAAGGGGAAGAAAACCTCTAAATGGTTTACAGTGTGTTAAAAATATATACAGGCTAAAGATTAAAGTTCTAAAAGAAAGAAAGAAAGAAAGAAAGAAAGAAAGAAAGAAAGAAAGAAAGAAAGAAAGAGAAAAGAAAGAAGCCTGGGAAGCAGAGACAGAGGAATCTCTGTGAGTTCAAGGATAGCCTGGTTTACAGAATTATTCCAGGACAAAGATATACAGAGAACCTGTCTCAAAAAACCAAAAGTTAAAAGTAAAAATAAAAGAAATTGAGGTTAAAATAAAGCCACGTAAAGATGGAAAATACACAGAGAATCTTGATACTGTATGTTATTATGCTCTCTTTGAATTGTTTGAATGCTGAGGAAGGAGCAACAACTGCTAAAAGATATTTGCTTATAAATGCTGCAGAATTAATTAATCCAAGATAGATATTTTGAAAATACCTTGACTTCACAGTTGAAGTCAAAAGGCATGTTACATTGGAGAAGAGATTTTGCTTTTGTTTCCACAGAAAATGAGAGGCTGTGGATTTACTCAGAGTTAAGAAAAATCAGCTTTGATCAAGGAAGACCACCTGAGAAATCTTCGGCAGGAATAGATGGCCCAGGTCTCTGAGTTCTTCATCCAGAACAGGTTCAAGACTGCTGCCTGAGATGATCAAGACTCACAGGATACTTCAGTCAGGACTTGATCATAACTCTAAATTTTCTTTAGGTCCGCATAAGATTATCAGTGCCCCCAACCAGCTGAAAGTAGCCTGGAATACTATGCCTACATTCCCCAAAAAAATGGACTATGGATATTTTCCTTTTTTTATTTTTTTTTTTAAAAAAAGAGGGGTAAGTGGTGTAGGAGAATTGTCTGTATTCTGTCAATCATGTTTTAAATAAACACTGATTGGCCAGGCAGGAAGTATAGGTGGGAAAACCAGACAAGAAGTAGAAATGATACAAGGAGAACAGGAAAATTCTGGGAAGGAGGAAGTTGATTCCTCCCACTCTTGACTAGACCACCAAAGCAGCAGGATGTGATCTGCCCCACTGAAAAAGGTACTGAGCCACATGGCTAACATAGATCAGAAAAATGGGTTAATCAAGATGTGAGAGTTAGCCAGTGAGAGGCTAGAGCTAATGGGCCAATCAGCTTATAATTTATGGAGACCTATGTGTGATTTTATTTGGGGCTTGCCAGCTGTGGGGTACTGGGCGGGACAGAAAACCCCAACAACAAGCAGGACCCTCATGTTACAAGCTGGAAGCATTTCTAGAATATGACGATCCCTCTTCAAACAAAGTTTGTACTCAGCGTTAGGTACACCATTTCAGGGTTGATTATTCCTTGTATAGGGTTGGGAGTTGGGGTGGAAATTATTTAAGCCCAGAGATCTCAACAAAAAGATTGAAAACGGAATGGGATAAAAGGTAGATTAGTGTGAGCTTATTCATAATAATAATAATAATGAGTAATGGAGGGAATACTTGTGAGCTATTGTTTATGGACAATTTACACTGGTATAGTTTTTGCATATTGATACAAGTTCAAATTATATTTGTTATTTCCATTTACAATATCTGTACATCTATGCAAAGTTATTTTGTCATATTGTATGCATGCATGTTTCTACCTCTGTTTAAGACATTTTGTATACTGATACAATTTATGATATATTTATCATATTGCATTATATATTTCTACCTCTGATGAAGATATTTATACATTGTTTACATTTTCAGGTCATTGTCTTCCTTTACTGCACAGTTGTTTAAAGATTAATATTCTGGCATACGAAGTATTAATCTTTAAGTTATATAGGTATTAAGTATTATTGGTCAATAGTCATTTATATATGTTATATTTTTAGTCAGACTAATTAGGTTCTTTAGATGCATAGAGATTGTATTCTGCATAGATATGTAATCTTCAGCCACTTGAAAGATCTGTAGAACATGGCATTTAAATAACTTAGGATTCAATTGACATGAGACACAATTGCTCCTGGCAGCACCAATCTATTCCTGAGAGAGTGTTGAGTACCAAAGGCACTCCACTTCGAGTTTGTTTTCTTCTTGGTACAACTGGCCTTTTTGCAAGAAACTGCCCATCCCTCAACCACTGACAAAATACACAATGTGTGGGCTGGACAAGCAGGATGAAAAAAAAAGACTGCCACACCTTGCCAAGACAGGGTAAGACGGTTCTGAAAATTTTCCTGCCTCTGAAAATGGCCTGTCAGTTACTCTAGGCCTTAGCCAAAGTTGGTTATTTCAACATTGCAAATGAGACTTTGGGGGCTTACTCAGGAAGCCAATTGTCTCTGTCATCTACTGCACATTTTGGAAGTTGCTTGATTGCACTTTCTGTCTACTCAAGTATTATCTCTCTTCTCAGGCCTTCGATGGGGTTGAAGATTAGATAGTCATAGTTACTGTCCACTTATGATCTAGCCATGCCATTTTCAATAAAGACTTAGACTCCTTAGGATAGAATGTTTATTAAAACATTTAGCGGGGGCTGGAGAGATGGCTCAGTGGTTAAGAGCTTTGCCTGCTCTTCCAAAGGTCCTGAGTTCAATTCCCAGCAACCACATGTACTCAAACCATCTGTAATGAGATTTGGTGCCCTTTTCTGGCCTGCAGGGATACATTCAGGCAGAATACTGAATATATAATAAATAAATAAATCTTAAAAAAAACATTTAGCATATGTTCCTTACTTAATATTGTTTATGCTGGTCGTAATTCTAATCTTATACTTGATATCTGTTTCTAGTGTATATACTTTTGTATTGTGTTTAGAATTCTCTCACTTAAACAAAAGGGGGAGGTGCTGTGGGAGCTCTTTCAACTCCTTCAGCCAGTAGCATTTAAGATACCAACCCACTTTGGTATAGTCTCTTATACTATAAATGCAGCTGTAAAGTGTGTGCTCACTCTCTTGCTCCTGGTTCTTGCTTCTGGCTGCTAGATTTGATTTCTGTTCCCTGTTTGTGCAGAGGACCTTAATCTAGGATAGTGATCTGTGAGTCTCCCCTGAATAAATAACCCTTTATTATACGTAGTTATAAACTAGTGTGGGATTATTTTTGTAACTTCCGTCATCAGTGTGGGAGCTAGGGATTCAAACTCTGGTCCTCATACTTACGTAGCAAGGACTCTATGAGTGCTCCCCAACCCCCCACAACTATATAATTAATTAGCCATAAAAAAGAATGAAATTGTTTGTTATGCAAGACTATGCATGGAACTGGGAATCCTTATGTTAAATAAAATAGGCCAGGTACAAAAAGACAAGTTCTACATGATCTCACACACACGGGTACAACAAAAGTTGATCTCACAGAAAAAGAACATAGAACGGGTTTCCATAGGCTGTAGTAAGTAATGATGATGTATGCTTGAGAAAGGTCAGTCAATTGAACTCTGTTCTGGAGTAAGTTGTCTTCTGACTTCCACATTTGTACTGTGGCACATATGCACCCTTCCCCAATCATAAACACAAACACACAAACACACACACCTAATGAATACTCTTTTATATAAAAAGAAGTTGAAGCCGGGTGGTGGTGGCGCACACCTTTAATCCCAGCACTCGGGAGGCAGAGGTAGGCAGATCTCTGTGAGTTCGAGAACAGCCTGGTCTACAAGAGCTAGTTCCAGGACAGGCTCCAAAGCTACAGAGAAACCCTGTCTCGAAAAACCAAAATAAAATAAAATAAAATAAATAAAAAATAAAAAGAAGTTGATTTTGGGGCTGGAGAGGTGGCTCAGTGGTTGAGAGCCTGCTCTTCTAAAGGTCCTGAGTTCAATTCCCAGCAAACACGTGGTGGCTCACAACCATCTGTAATGAGATCTGGTGCCCTATTCTGGCCTGAAAGGCATGCTTGCAGGCAGAATATTGTATACACAATAAATAAATCATTTTTTTTTTAAAAAAAGAAGTTGATTCAGCATGGTAGTATATGCCTTTAATCCCAGAACTCTGGAGACATAGGCAGGTATATCTCTGTGGGTTTGAGACCAACATGGTCTACATAGCTCCAGCCAATCAGGACTATGCTTGACTGGATGTGGAGTGTCCAATGCTTTTGTATATCAAAATATTACAAGGTACTCATCAACATATGTCATTTTAATGTATTGTGTATCAGTAAATCAAGATCTAGGCCTGGTAGTGCAGCTTCTTAGAAGGCTGAGATAAGAGTTTCTAAAGTTCAAGTCCACCTTGAGTAACTTAGAGAGATGCTGTCTCAAAATAAAAAGCAAAAAGTGGGTCAGAGATATAGTTCAATTGATTTATACCTGACAAAACATGTCAGGCCCTGAGTTCAAGAGCTAGTATTGAAAAACATCTTTTAAAAATCAAGGGATGGTAGGTAGTATATGCAAATAATTCCAGTATTGAGGAAACTAAGACAGGAACTTTTTTTTTTTTTTTTGGTTTTTTGAGACAAGGCTTCTCTGTGTTGCTTTGGAGCCTGTCCTGGAACTATCTTTTGTAGACCAGGCTGGCCTCTAATGCACAAAGATCCACCTTCCTCTGCCTCCATACTGCTGGGATTAAAGGAGTGTGCCACCATGGCCCGGTAAGACAGGAACTTTTAAAAATATTACATTTATTTGTTTATATGCATGCATGTGTATGTGTATGTGCAGGGGCACACATATGCACAAGTATGGAAGCCAGAGGACAACTTAAAGGAGTTGGTTCTCTCATTCCACCATGTGGGTCCAGAGACTGGCTAATGCTGTCAGGCTTGGTGGCAAGTGCCCTAATATGCTGAGCCAACTCATTTTCCCCCCAATTTTTAAAAATCAATTGTTTAAATTATGTTTAGGAACACTAGGAATGATGGTGTAGACATGTAATACTAGTTTCAAGAAGCTGAGGCAGGAGGATCCATAGTTTGAGGTCAGCCTGAATAGTGAGTAAAGACCATCCTTAATTACATAGTAAATCTGAGGCCAGCCTAAACTACAGGAGGTCCTGTTTCAAACAAATGGAAACAAACAGAAATATGTTCCATAGTTTGGCATGGTGCAGGTCTGTATTCTCAGCACTTCGGAGCAGGGGCAAAAGGGCTAAGATTTTAAGGCCAGCTTCGGTTATATAGTGAAATCATATAGAGGAGCTGAGTGGTGATGGTGCAGGCCTGGCAGATTCAGGCAGATTTCTGTGAGTTCAAGGCCATCCTGATCTACAGAGCTAGTACCAGGACAGCTAGGATTATTACACAGAGAAACCTTGTTCAGAACCAAAAAAAAAAAAATGTAATATAGAGGGACTAGAGAGATGGCTCAGAGGTTAAGAGCACTGGTTGTTCTTTTAGAGGTGTTGTGTTCAATTTCCAGCAACCATATGGTGGCTCATAACCATCTGTAATGAGATCTGGTACCTTCTTCTGGTTTGCAGGAATATGTGTAGGCACAACATTGTATACATAATAAATAGATAAATCTTTTGTTTTTTAAAAAAAGGTAATACAGAAAATATGTCAAGCTGGACATGGTAGCATATGCCTTTAATCCCAGAACTTGGGATGCAGAGTCAGGCAGATCAGTCTCTGTGAGTTCAAGGTTACATAGTAAGTTCTAGACCAATCTTGGCTACACTATGACTTTCTCAAAAAAGAAAAACAAGGGGAATAGAGAGATGGTTCAGTGTTAAAAGCATTTGCTGTTTTTTCAGAGGACCTCGCAGCTGCCTGTAACTCTAGCTCCAGGGATATATGACATCTTCTTCTGGCCTCTGATCTCCACTCCTGTGCTCATATATACGCACACAAACAAATATATGCACACACACAGAAATAAAAATAATTAAATAAGGGCTGAAAGAGATGGCTCTGTGGTTTAGATCACTTCCTGCTTTTGCAAAATACCCAGGTTTAATCCCCAGCACCATGGGACTTAGAATTGCTTGTAACTCCAGTTCCAGGGCACCTAACACCCTCTTCTGTTTTCCATAAGCATGCATGTAGTACACATATTTATACTCAGGTATACATGCATATATATTAAATAAATAAATAAATAAATAAATAAATAAATAATGTTTTTGAGATTAGACTTAGGTATTTTATTTTGTGTGTATGAATATTTTCCCTTCATGTATTAGAAATTCAAAGTCAATCCTGGCTACATACTGAGTTCAAAGCCAACATCAGTGACATGAGACCCTGCATCAAAATAGCAGCAACAACAAAATTTCTGGACCTGAAAAATATAAGAATATAAAACAGGCTAGTGGGTTTCCAAAGCATTTCAGGAGATACAGTGGCACATGCTAGTGATTCCTGCAGGTGGAGTCTAATCAGGATTGTCTCAACCTCGTAATGAGGCCTTTTCTCAAAAGTAAATGAAAGTACTATAATTGGCAGGTAGAAGAATGAAATAGCTAAGATGAATATAAAGCATGGGAAATGGTCTCGTTTAGGCTGGAAATGTGGCCTAACTTAGCGGTAGTGTGCTTGTACAACATGTGTGAGAGGCCCCTGGTTTGAGCCTCAGCACCACACCAGGCACACAATCCAATCTGAAAAGCAGCAAGAATGAAGAAAATGGAACATGCGAGACCCACAGGATGTAATTAAACATGCAGTACATGCAAAAGGAAAGCCTCAGATGGCAGGGAGATAAAAGCAGAAAGAATATAGGACAGGGCTGGACGTGATAATGAAGGCTGTAATCACTGCACATCAGAGGTGGAGGCACGAAGATCAGTAATTTAAGGTGGTCGTTGACTACAGCAGACTGTCTCACAATAAGTGATGTGGTGAAAGATGCTGGGCTTGTAGCTCAGATGAATTGCTTAACACACACAGTCTTCAAGCTTTATTCCCAGCACACACACACACACACACACACACACACACACACACACAGTACTAAAAGAAAAAGATGTATCATTCAAGAATTCTGTATGTGGTATAACAGTTTATCCCAAATGGGGGAAAAGAGGCTGGTGACATAGCTTGGTAGTAGAACACATGCTTAGCATGCATGAAATCCGAGGTTCAGTCCTTAGTACCATAAAATAGCAGCAGCAGCAGCAGCAACAACAACAAATCAACTTTAGGCCACCACAAAAGAAGGAACAATTATGACATTCTTAAATAATTGAAAGTTGAGGAGAGCCTCACTAAGAGATTACAAGACTGAAGGTGAGAATCTCAGGTGCAGAAGACAAGGTAGAAGAAATAGATATCTCAATCAAAAAAATATTAAATCCTAACATATTCTGTCACAAAAATATCCAGGAAATCTGAGACACTATGAAAAGACTAAATCTACAAATAACTAGAATAGATGAAGGAGAAGAGACCCAGGTCAAAGGCAGGGAAATATATTTAACAAAATCATAGAAGAAAATTTCCTTAACCTAAAGAAGGAGAAGCCTATAAAGGTTTACAGAAGCATACAGAACATCAAACAGACTGGACTAGAAAAAAATTCCCCTTGGCACTTAATAATCAAATCACAAAACATACAGAACAAAGAAAGAATGAATATTAAGGACCTGGAGAGATGGCTCAGCAGTTAAAAGGGCTTCCTGCTCATCTAGAAGTCCTGAGTTCAATTCCCAGGAACTATATGGTGGCTCACAACCATCTGTTATGAGATCTGGTGACTTCTTCTGTCCTGAGGGCATACATGCAGACATAACACTGTATATATAATAAATAAATAAATCTTTAAAAAATAAAAAAGAATAGTAAAAGATGCAAGGAAAAAAGAAAAAGTAACACATAAAGTCAGACCCATTAGAATAACACCTGACTTCACATTGGAGCTCTAAAAGACAGAAGGACCAGGACAGTTGTTCTACAGATTCTATGAGAGCATAGATGCCAGCCCAGACTACTATACCCAGCAAAACTTTCAATCATCATAGATGGAAAAACTAAGACATACAATAATAAAACTATTTTTGTTTTATTTTCGAGACAAGGTTTCTCTGTATAGCCCTGACTGTTCTGGAACTAACCCTGTAGATTGTAGACCAGGCTGGACTTGAACTCAGAGATCCACCTGCCTCTGCCCCCCAAGTTCTGGGATTAAAGGCATACACCACCAACAGTGATAAAAACAAATTTAAGCAATATCTATCCACAAATCCAGGTCTGTAGAAGGTGCTAGAAGAGCAACTTCAGTCTGAAGAGGATAACCATACCCAAGGTAACACGAGGAATAAATAATCCAAGAACAGCAGATCAAAAGAAGGGATTTTAAAAAAAATCCACACAACACCAGAATAACAGGAATCAGTAACACTATTCAATATAAATAATCGTAATTCTCAAATAAAAAGACACAGACTAACAGATTAGATTAGAGAACAGGATCAAGTCTTCTGCTGCAGCCAAAAAACATACTTCAACATCAAGAATAGATTCCATCTCAGGGTAAAATAATAGAAAAGGGTATTTCAAGCAAATTAATCCAAGAAGAAAGCTGGTATAGTCATGTTAATATCTGAGAACATAGACTCTAAACCAAAGCTAATTAGAAGAGATAGGGAAGGAGAGCATATAAATATTAAAGGAAAATCCACTAAAAGGACATTGCAGTTTGAAACAGTTATGCATCAAACACAAAAGCACCCAAGTTCATAAGAAACACTTCAAAAAAATGACTACTGGCTGTCTTGGTACTCACTAAGTCAACAAGGGCCTCAAACTCAATGAGATACTCTTGCTCCTGCCTTCTGAGTACTGAGAATAAAGATGTGCATCACTACGCCTGTTTAAAAGAAACACCATGACCAAAAGAGTAACTATCCATGGAAAGCAAGAACATAATTTGATTCAGTCCAACTAAGTATTTAGTGTTGGTTCAAACTTTGAGAGTCTGATGACAGGTAGTTTATTTTAGGTATATTTAAGCACAGCACAATTTGATGAAAATTTTCTTGGTGATAATTAACTCAATTCTGTATGCACAATAAAGCTTAAGGCATGACTACATTGAAATTCTTTGTAAAGTAATGTAACATCTTTCATAAAGATGGGTTTCATAGATTGACTACATGTGAAGTTCACAGTAAGGGCCTAGGGGAGGATCTGGTGTGATCTCAGCCACACAGACACTGCAAAAGTCACCAGGCTATTAACCACATCTGTTCACAGACTTATGGGCAGTTGACATTCCTCATTTTGAAGGGACAACCCTGTGTGTTTAACATTTCTGCTTCCACTAGAGTTTATCAGTAAGCACGTAGTCCTTCCTACCTCCCACACACTTCCACAGCAAAAATCTAACATGGCGATAGTGGGTGACTTCTATACAATAAATACTGTCACCAATAGACAGGTCATTCGGACAAAAAAACAGAGTTGAGTTAATATTCTATTGTGCAAATGTACCACATTTTCTTTATCCATTAATCTGTTGGCAGAAACCTAGTCTATATGCAATTTCTCGCTTTTATAAATAGGGCAGCAATGAACATGGCTGAGCCAGTTTCTCTGTGGTATGATAAAGTGTCCTTTATGTATATGCCCAAGAGTCTTGAAGAAGAATGATTCCCAATTTTCTGAGGAAATACAATGCTGATGTCCATAGTTGTTGTAGGGAGGTCACTTGTTTCCTGGCCACCTGGCATCTCAGACCCAAAATAATCACACAGAACATATATTATTTGCAATACTGTTTGGCCAATGGCTTAAGCACCATTTCCAGCTAACTCTTATATGCTAAACTAACCCATCTCCATTAATCTGTGTATCATCATGTGGCTGTGGCTTACCAGGAAAGTTTCAGCATATCTGTCTCTGGCAGCAGCTCCATGGGTTCTCCTTGACTCTACCTTCTTTCTCCCAGTATTCAGTTTAGTTTTTCCCACCTACCTAAGTTCTACCTTGCATAGGCCTAAGACAGTTTCTTTATTAACCAATGGTATTAACAGCATACAGAGGGGAATCCCACATCACATAGTGTCTGTACAAATTTGCACTCCCACCAGTAATGAATAAATGATCTCCTTTCCTCTCATCCCTGTTGTTATTTGCTTTATTGACCTTGACCATTCTGACTAATCTAAGATGAAATCTCAAAGTAGTTTTGATTTACATTTCGCTGATATATAAAGATGTTGAACACCTCTTTAATGCTTCTCAACCATTTGAGTTTCCTCTTGAGAATTCTGTTTAGATCTGCACCTCATTTTTTAAATTGGGCTATTTTTCTCAATATCCAGGTTTTTTGAGTTCTTTATATTTTTTTTGGATTTTAGCTCTCTACTGGATGTGTAGTTGGTAAAAGTATTTTCCCATTATGTAGGCTGTTGCTTTGTCTGAATGATGGTGTCCTTTGATATACAGAAGCTTTTCAGTTGATGAGGTTCCACTTATTAATTTTGGATTTGGTGCCTGCATTATCATTGTCTTGTTTAGAAAGTCCTTTCTTATGACAGTTATTTCAAAAGTATTCCCCACTTTCTCTTTTATCAGATTCAGGGTTATCTGCTCTTAGGTTGATATCTTTGATCCATTTGGAGTTATTCAGGGTGATAAATATAAATCTATCTTTATTCTTCAACATGTAGCTATCCAGTTTGAACAACTTCATTTGTTGAAGATGCTGTCTTTTGTCCAGTATGTATTTTTTGCTTGTCAAAAATCAGATGTCCTGGCCAGGCGGCGGTGGCGCACGCCTTTAATCCCAGCACTCGGGAGGCAGAGGCAGGTGGATCTCTGGGAGTTTGAGGCCAGCCTGGTCTACAAGAGCTAGTTCCAGGACAGGCACCAAAGCTACAGAGAAACCCTGTCTCAAAAAAAAAAAAAAAATCAGATGTCCTACCAAGTATCTTCTACAATTCATAAACACTTTCAGTAATGTAGCTGGATACAAGATTAACTAAAAAAAATCAGTAGCCCTCCTGTACACAGATGATAAAATGGCTGGGGAAGAAATTAGAGAAACAACATCTTTCACAATAGCCACAAATAGGATAAAATATCTCGGAGTAACTCTAACCAAACAACTAGAAGACTTGTATGACAAGAACTTTAAATCTTTGGGGGCTGGAGAGATGGCTCAGTGGTTAAAAGCACTGCCTGCTCATCCAAAGGTCCTGAGTTCAATTCCCAGCAACCACATGGTGGCTCACAACCATCTATAATGAGGTCTGGTGCCCTCTTCTGGCCTGCAGACATATAAGCAGACAAAATACTGTATATATAATAAATAAATGAGTGAATAAAAATAAAAAAAAGAACTTTAAATCTTTGAAGAAAGAAATTGAAGAAGACACCAGAAAGTGGAAAGATATCCCATGCTCTTGGGTAGGCAGAATTAACATAGTAAAAATGGCAATCTTACCAAAAGCAATCTACAGATTCAATGCAATGCCCATCAAAATCCCAGCAAAATTCTTTACAGACCTTGAAAGAATGGTACTCAACTTCATATGGAAAAGCAAAAAACCCAGGATAGCCAAAACAATCCTGTACAATAAAAGAACTTCTGGAGGCATCACAATCCCTGAGTTCAAACTCTAATACAGAGCTACAGTACTGAAAACAGCCTGGTATTGGCATAAGAACAGACAGGAGGACCAATGGAACTGAATAGAAGACCCAGATAATAATCCACACGGCTTCGAACACCTGATTTTTGACAAAGAAGAAAAAAATATCAAATGGAAAAAAGAAAACATATTTAACAATTTGTGTTGCCATAACTGGATATTAACATGTAGAAGAACGGAAATACATCTGTGTCTATCACTATGTACAAAACTCAAGTCCAAATGTATCAAAGACCTCAACATAAAGCCAGCCACACTGAATCTTATAGAAGAGAAAATGGGAAGTACATTTGAATGCATTGGCACAGGAGACCACTTCTTAAATATAACCAGCAGCACAGACACTGAGAGAAACAATAAATGGGATCTCCTAAAACTGAAAAGCTTCTGTAAAGCAAAGGATATGGTCAACAAGACAAAACAACAACCTACAGAATAGGAAAAGATCTTCACTAACCCCACATCAAAAAGAAGTCTGATCTCCAAAATATACAAAGAACTCAAGAATGTGGCCAACAAAAGAACACATGATCCAATAAAAAATGGAGTACAGACCTTGTTGTGCTTTCCTTTCCCTTTAAGGGACAAGCCACACCCACTCCCATGACCTCTGACCTGCCCCGCCATCTGGTCTCTCCTGTTTTCTTCAGCGTGGCCGCGCTCTCTCTCTCTGGTTCTCTTTTCCTCTCTCTCTCTCTCTCTCTCTCTCTCTCTCTCTCTCTCTCTCTCCCTCCCTCCTTTCCCCCTTTCTCCCCTTTTAATAAATGCTTTTATGGCTACTTTCTGTGTCCATGGGTCTGCTCACAACCGCCGGGCATTGGGAACTCTGCGGGACCCACCGGAGCTTGCTGCTCCGTGAGCCCCCCGGGGGACTCCCCCACATTATTTTAAGAATAAGATTGGTGCCGTGACTCGGATGATTCATGCACCCCGGACTTCCACCCGGGGCCAGAGTTCCGGCTTTAGGCGCCGTCCGGGACTCTGAGCTCCCTCCCGGGGCAGGATCAGGACCCGAGGACCTTCTCTACACGACCCACGTGTTCCATCTGCCTGGATGCAGCTCCTCCAAACAACACCGGCTTCTAATCGTGAGTGCCCCCATTTTGGCCAGCTTAACCATCTTTTTTAACCCAAGGGATTGACCGTTGAGCTCCCGGCAACCCTTTGCGGTTTCTAGGGATGGGGGGAACCTCCAACCGCGGGCCTTCAGGGCCTCGGTTTTTCCCTTCGCTGGCATTCAATTCGGCTTGTCTCCTGCTCTAAGCCTGTGCCTGGGACGGCGTGGCCTTAGCCTGCCCCTCAGCTCGCCCGCGCCTGGAGGCCCGGGGTCTCCAGAAGTTCTCCCTCTTTTTTTTTTTCTTTTTCTCTCGTTTCATTCCTTTTCTTCCTTCTTTTCGTCGTAACTGCCGCTACGGTGCGGCCTGACCTTGGCTGAATTCGACTCAGCCAGGTAATAGCACCCCCCCTGTGAAATCGGACGCCTTTTCACAGGGCCTGGGTGTTCGTGCCATCTACATCTCACCTTAACGGGGAGCCGTTCCCCTTGTAGGCTTGAGATGCCACGGTTTTTTGCGAGTGTTTTCACGGCCTTGACCATGGGAGCCAAGCCATCCAGACCTATCACTCCGGCCTCATGCTTTAATGCCTTACTTTTATCAGTCTCTGTCCAAATAAGTGGCCCCATTAAAACCATAGATAGCTGTTTTTCGGTTCCAGCCTTTTGCCCCTCCCCGCTGCAGCTTTTGTTACGGCATGGCTGCTCTCCAAGAGCAGACTACACACGGTGGTCGCCATCTTGGCTGAGGGCCAGATGGGTCAGGTGACTTTTTTCGCCATCTTGGCTGGGAGCCAGGCCACGTGATCACACTCTCCTGGTTTTACCCTGCCTCTTCACCTGGTTCTCACTCCCTAATTGCTTCAATCGGTGCTTCTTTTGGTGAGTGTCTCCCGTTCTGCTATGGTTGCTTTCGTTCTGCTGCGGTTGCTTTCCTTTGTCAGAGCCGTGTTTGGATCGGGTCCCAGGGGCCGGTCCGCCCGCGTTAGCACCGCACACTTCCCGTGCAGTGCATTCGACTGGGGACCGGGTCCTCAGCGTCTTTATCTTTTCTTTCCATTTCCTTTCTTTCCTTTTTTCTCTTCTCTCGACGGTTACGGTTAAGCGTCGCTCGGAGCAGCGCCCCCAGCCTTCCTGGTTTCTGGGTCGCCAGGATCCAGCTAGGCCATAGCACCCCACCCGTGGACAAAGGACGCTTTTCCACGCGGTCCTGGGTGTTCGTCCTGCGGGTTTTCACGATTTTGGCTCTGGATAGCAACCGGCTTCCCGGCTTTTTCAATTCCAGCCGTGGCATGGTGCAGTTTTTTTTTTTTCAGTTCCAACCTCATGGTGGTCGCCATCTTGGCTGGGAGCCAGGCCACGTGATCACACTCTCCTGGTTTTACCCTGCCTCTTCACCTGGTTCTCACTAAACTCTTCGTGTTAACTCGGTTAAATGTGTTTTGAGCAATGATCAAATGCCTTTAATAGGGCCCATTAGAGGCATCCACATTGCCCAATTCCTGTTCACTCTTTCTATATATAATAATTGTTTATTACATCTCATTTCAGACTACAAAACATGAGTCTCATATTTTAAACTGGTATGTACCTTTAAGTCTCTTAAGCTGTTCTCTACCATTGTCGGTTCTGCCACTAACCTTATATTACAAACAGTTCTTTGCCCTCAACTGCTCAGAGATCTAGGGAATGTGATATTTAAGTATTTAATTATTAAAAAAAAAACAAAACTTTTCACAACAAAAAAGAGACAGGTTGGCTCCTAGCAGCAGCTCTCTGCTTCCTCCAAAGAAGACAGATGCGCGCAGAACAACGTCCTTCTGCATTTCGCTTCAACTGCAGAGCGTTGACCATTGGGCAAACCTGCCTTTCGTCTAAAGTAAAGACCTCCAGACATGGACGAAATCACTGGAATCGACAGCCTAGCTGCTCAGGTCAAGGTAGGCCTGTCTTCCTACAGATTTCTTAGCCCACAGGGTCTTCTGGAGCCTGCGCTAAACAGAAAATGTCAAATGCAACCTTCAGCGACCACGGAGGACCCAAAAAGAGTAGCTCTGGGTGCCAATCAAGTAAGCTCTCTGTCATTTTTTAATCAGTAACTCAAGTAAAATCTTATTCTTCTCAAAGATCTCTGACAGTTTGACAGCTGAGAGGTTTCGCCAGGTTGAGGTTTTGCGAGGTGACCTCACCAAAAGGGAGCTGAATTAAGAAATCCATCTTAAACAGGTCAGATACCCCCTCAATTCCCTGGTCCTAAAATTTTTTTCTTAATTTAACTCTGTTTTTGTTCTGCCAATACCTTAGGGACACCAGACAATTTTCATGCCACAGACAACAGTCAAAGGCAAAGAGACCAGCCATGCCAGGATGCGACCAGCACCCAGCCTTCTCTCGCGCCCCCCCAAAAGACGACGCCCACAATCAGCAGGAAGCAGTCTTGACAGTTTTGAAAGTTCGCCGCCCCAGTTCCTTTGGGCTGTGGTGTCTCGTCTCATGCTTTTTATTATAAGGAAGACCTGGGAATGTTGTGCTTTCCTTTCCCTTTAAGGGACAAGCCACACCCACTCCCATGACCTCTGACCTGCCCGCGCCATCTGGTCTCTCCTGTTTTCTTCAGCGTGGCCGCGCTCTCTCTCTCTGGTTCTCTTTTCCTCTCTCTCTCTCTCTCTCTCTCTCTCTCTCTCTCTCTCTCTCTCCCTCCCTCCTTTCCCCCTTTCTCCCCTTTTAATAAATGCTTTTATGGCTACTTTCTGTGTCCATGGGTCTGCTCACAACCGCCGGGCATTGGGAACTCTGCGGGACCCACCGGAGCTTGTTGCTCCGTGAGCCCCCCGGGGGACTCCCCCACATTATTTTAAGAATAAGAGACCTAAACAGAGAACTTTCAACAGAGGAGTCTAAAATGACTGAAAGACACACACTTAAGGAAATGTACAACATCCTTAGTCATCAGAAAAATGCAAATCAAAACAACTCTGAGATTCCACCTTACACCAGTAAGAATGGCCAAGATCAAAAACACTGATGACAACTTATATTCAGAGGTTGTGGGGTAAAGGGAACACTTCTGCATTGCTGGTGGGAATGCAGGCCCTTTGGATGTCAGTGTGGTGATGTCTCAGAAAATTAGGAAACAACTTTTTTTCAAGACCCAGTAATACCACTTTTGGGTATATATCAAAAGAATGCTCAATCATGCCACAAGGACATGTGCTCAACTATATTCATAGCAGCATTGTTTGTCATAGCCAGAACCTGGAAACAACTTAAATGCCCCTCAACCGAAGAATGGATAAGAAAAATGTGGTACATTTACACTATGGAATACTGCATAGCAGGAAAAAATAATGACATCTTGAATTTTGCAGGAAAATGGATGGAGCTAGAAAACATTATTTTGAGTGAGGTAACCCAGACACAGAAAGACAATTATCACATGTACTCACTCATAGGTGGTTTTTAAACATAAAGCAAAGAAAGCCAGCCTACAAACCAAAATCCCAGAGAATTCAGACAACAATGAAGACACTAAGAGATACTTACATAGGTCTAATCTACATGGGAAGTAGAGAAAGATAAGATTTCCTGAGTAAATTTGGAACATGGGGACCTTGCGGAAGGGTTGAAGCAAGGAGGGGAGAGGCAGGGAGTGGAGCAGAGAAAAATGTAGAGCTCAATAAAGATCAATAAAAAAAAATCAGGTGTCCATAAGTGTGTGCATTTATGTCTGAGTCTTCAATTTAATTCCATTGATCAATGAATATGTCTGTTCTAATGCCAATACCATACTGTTTTTGTTACTAGAACTCTGTAGTATCACTTGAAATCTGGGATGGTGATTCCTCCAACAGTTCTTTTATTGTTTAGGATTGTTTTACCTATCCTACTTGTGTGTGTGTTTCCAAATGAAATTGAAAATTGTCTTTTCAATTTTGGGGGAGGGGGGTTTGAGACAGGATTTCTCTGTGTAACAACACTGGCTCTCCTGGAATTCACTGTGTAGATCAGACTGGCCTTGAACTCACAGAGATCTGCCTGCTTCTGTGTAACATGAGCGGGGGCCTGCTTGTTGTGGTTTCTGTCCCACCCGGTACCCCACAGACGTTTATCCCCAAAGAAAATCACACATAGGTCTCCATAAATTATAAGCTGATTGGCCCATTAGCTCTAGCCTCTCACTGGCTAACTCTCATATCTTGATTAACCCATTTTTCTGATCTATGTTAGCCATGTGACTCAGTACCTTTTTTAGTGGAGCAGATCACATCCTGCTGCTTCGGTGATCTGGGCAGGAGTGGGAGGAATCAACTTCCTCCTTCCCAGAATTCTCCTGCTCTCCTTGTATCATTTCTACTTCCTGTCTGGTTTTCCCACCTATACTTCCTGCCTGGCCAATCAGTGTTTATTTAAAACATGATTGACAGAATACAGACAATTCTCCCACACAACTTCCCCCTCTTTTTTTAAAAAACAAAACAAAGGAAAGTATCCATAGTCCAATTTTTTGGGGGAATGTGGGCGTAGTATTCCAGGCTACTTCCAGCTGGTTGGGGGCACTGATAATCTTATGCGGACCTAAAGAAAATTTAGAGTTATGATCAAGTCCTGACTGAAGTATCCTGTGAGTCTTGATCATCTCAGGCAGCAGTCTTGAACCTGTTCTGGATGAAGAACTCAGAGACCTGGGCCATCTATTCCTGCCGAAGATTTCTCAGGTGGTCTTCCTTGATCAAAGCTGATTTTTCTTAACTCTGAGTAAATCCACAGCCTCTCATTTTCTGTGGAAACAAAAGCAAAGTCTCTTCTCCAAAGTAGCATACCTTTTGACTTCAACTGTGAAGTCAAGGTATTTTCAAAATACCTATCTTGGATTAATTAATTCTGCAGCATTTATAAGCAAATATCTTTTAGCAGTTGTTGCTCCTTCCTCAGCATTCAAACAATTCAAAGAGAGCATAATAACATACAGTATCAAGATTCTCTGTGTATTTTCCATCTTTACGTGGCTTTATTTTAACCCCAATTTCTTTTATTTTTACTTTTAACTTTTGGCTTTTTGAGACAGGTTCTCTGTATATCTTTGTCCTGGACTTCCTCTGTAAACCAGGCTATCCTTGAACTCACAGAGATTCATCTGTCTCTGCCTCCCAGGCTACTCTTTCTTTTTTTTTTTACTCTGAGAACTTTAACCTTTATCCTGTGTATATTTTTAACACACTGTAAACCATTTAGAGGTTTTTTTCCCCTTTGAATCTCTCTTTATTGTATATCTCTCTTTTTCTGACCACATGGGTCTTTAATTTGCTAAGGAATATGGAGAAGTTTTTTGCTACAACTCTATGGCATTTTAAGGTCCTTGCCAGGAAGCAAGCTGCAACAGTGTTTCCATAAACAACACTGAAAAGCTCCTATGACATTTCAAGGTCCTTGCCAGGAAGCAACCTGCAACATTGTGTCCATAGCTCCATAGTCTGGACTGCCTGCTTGAAAGAGTCAGAGTTTTCCCTGGCAGAATGGCCCAGAAAGCTGGCATTTTTAAACAGTTTTTTTTTTTTTTGCTATGGCTGAAAACCGAAATGTTTTACTCTAGTCTTTCCCAAGCTTTCTCAGGCTTTCTGTGGATGCAGTTATTACATGTGGGTGCCATTCTGTATCATGAGCAGGGGCCTGCTTGTTGTGATTTCTGTCCCACCCGGTACCCCACAGACGTTTATCTCCAAAGAAAATCACACATAGGTCTCCATAAATTATAAGCTGATTGGCCCATTGGCTCTAGCCTCTCACTGGCTAACTCTCACATCTTGATTAACCCATTTTTCTAATCTATGTTAGCCATGTGGCTCGGTACCTTTTTTAGTGGAGCAGATCACATCCTGCTGCTTCGGTGATCTGGGCAGGAGTGGGAGGAATCAACTTCCTCCTTCCCAGAATTCTCTTGCTCTCCTTGTATCATTTCTACTTCCTGTCTGGTTTTCCCACCTATACTTCCTGCCCGGCCAATCAGTGTTTATTTAAAACATGACTGACAGAATACAGACAATTCTCCTGCACCACTTCTGCCTCCTAAGTGCTGGTATTAAGGTATGTTCCACCACTGCCTGGCTACTGTCTTTTCCATTTTTATGAAGAATTATATTTTATTGAGTCTGTAAATTGCTTTTGGTAGGATGGCCATTTTCACAATACTAATCTTACCTATCCATGAGCAAGGAAGATCCTTCCAAATTTTGATGTCTTCAATTTCATTCCTCAATGTCTTTTTTGGTGGGGTGGGGTTCAAAACGGGGTTTCTCTGTGTAGCTCTGATTGTCCTGGAACTTGTTTTGTAGACAAGGCTGGTCTTGAACTCACAGAGATCCGCCTGCCTCTGCCTCCCGAGTGCTGGGATTAAAGGCATGCGCCACCACCGCCCGGCTGACACAATAATCTGAATCAGACCAAATCAAACCGAATTAGAAAAAAACCCCAGGTTTCATGGATACAAACACTCCCAGATGGCTCCTCCCCTCAGAAAGGAGATGGGAAAGGAAGACTGGAAAACTACACATTTGTTCTCTGGCTGCGCACAGGGGAGGGTAGTTTAAGTACCTTGTGAGAATGGTCTCGGAGGTGGAGTCTGGACTGAGGAATCTCCCAGGAGAGGGGGCTTGGGGCGTAACTTCCACTCAAACATTCCAGACTCTTTGACTATATGGATGCCAGGGACTGGGGTGTGGCTTCCATCCAAACATTCCAGACTCAGACTCTTTGGATATATGGATTTGCCTCTCACAGCTGCCTTTATTGTGTTCCATAGATTTGGGTATGCTTTTGTTTTCATTTGAGTCTAAAAAGGGTTTTATTTCCCTCTTTGTTTCTCTGTTGACCCATTGTTCGTTAATGTTTCAGTCTCCATGAGTTTGTCAACGTTCTGCTGTTGCTGCTGTTGTTGATCCAGGATGTAGGGTGTTATTTCAGTATTCTGACACCTCTTGAGACTTGCTTTGTGTCCAAGTGTGTGGTCAACTTTGAAAAAAGTTCCATGAGATGCTGAGAAGAAAATATATTCTTTTGTGTTTTGATGGAGCATTCTGTAGATGTCTGTTAGAGAATTTGATTTATTCAACTCCAGTGTTTCTTTTTTGTCTGGATGACCTGTTTATTTTCTAAACTGGGGTATTGAAGTATCCCACTATCATTATGTGGGGGTCAATAAGTGATTTTTGCTGTAGAAGTGTTTCTTTTACAAGTTTTCTTGAAGTGTTTGAAGGATTAAAACATTTGCATATAGGTGAAGATTAAAAAAGAATTGCAAAAACACTTGCATTCCTTGTCTTAAACATCGATTTTCTTAACGTGTTTGATAGAAAAGATTAATATCTAACATTTCTTATATTTAGTAAAACAAATTCATGCTTTTCCATGTGTACACGGAACAATCTAGACTCCACCATAATTTAGGTCACCGTTTTAAGGCAGTTTCCTGGGAATTGAAACATGCTCTGTAGGAGGGGGGAGACTCCTGAGTTTAAAGAGGTAAACAACTGGTCATGTGTCTGAAAAAGCAGAAAGAAAAGATTCTTTAAGGTCTCCCCCTAGCTTTATAAAAGAAGCAAACAACTGCTTAGGGGAGGAGCCTGGGCTACTGAGAGAGATTCTTGGTGCCTTTGCCCCCTGGAAGAGAGCCATAGGGATGCAGATTTCCTGACTCCTCTGCATCAGGGGAAGTGGAATTTTTTTTTGGTCATGCAATGGCCTTTGAGTCATCCCTGCTTATGAAAATAACCCCTCACCCATACTCTATTAGCAACCCCAACAAAAACTCTGCTTCACCAAGTTGGCCATTGATGTAATCAGTACTTTGAATTGTCATAGGTTCCTTTTTCAGGGGATCCTATGTGTGTGTGTGTGTGTGTTTGTGTGTGTATGTGTGTGTGTGGTGTTTCCCTAAGAAAAGCCTCTCACACAACAATCATGTACAAGGCTCAATAAATAAAAAAAGACTGAAATCATGAAGTATGTCCCCTGAGCACAACTAAATGAAAGTAGCAATATCTAAAGGGAATTTGGGGAATTTCCAAGCACATGGGAATAGAACAGAATACTTTTCCACTCTTTTTTTTTTTTAATTTGAAACAGAAATCTCCTGTAGTCCAGATGCCTACAACTAGCTATGTAATTGAGGATGACTTTGACTTCCTGATGAGGAGTTCAAAGCTAGCTTTGGTTACATAAGAGCCATGTTCTTTTTTTTTTTTTTTTTTTTTTTTGGTTTTTCGAGGCAGGGTTTCTCTGTAGCTTTGGTGCCTGTCCCGGAACTAGCTCTTGTAGACCAGGCTGGCCTCGAATTCAGAGATCCGCCTGCCTCTGCCTCCCAAGTGCTGGGATTAAAGGCGTGCGCCACCACCGCCCGGCTAAGCCATGTTCTTTTTTGTTGTTATTATTCTTATTGTGTGTGTGTATGTACATACACATGTAAAAAATATAATGAAAACCATTTTTTTTGAGACAGAGTCACATACACTGTTACATAAACACTGGCTGCCCTGTGTTAAGTTTAAAACTTGTTGGTTAACGGGAATCCACCACCGCTGATGTAATAAGCCAATCAAACTGATTAATAAATCCAGGTTTAATCTGAGCAAACATTCCTGGGTAGCCCCAGGGGAAGTTGAGAAGACCACGAGGGGAACCCAGGAGGTAGGGACTTTTTAATGCCCTTTGGGGGTGGAGCTGCTGATGGTGGGCTTTCTCAGGGTGGAGTCTGAATTGAGGCAACTCTGGGGGAGGGGCCATTGCTTGACACCCTGAGGGCTGGGCTTGGAACAGGTAGGAACTGGATTCCAAATATCCCAACCTTTTTGGATAGGTGTGGACGCTTGCAGGACTTCCACCTAAACACCTTGGAATCTGATAGATGATCTCACCCGGTTGGTGGTGGCGCAAGCCTTTAATCCAAGCATTTGGAAGGTAGAGGCAGACAGATCTCTGTGAGTTCGAGGCTGGCTTGGTCTACCGAGCAAATTCCAGGACAGATAGGACTGTTGTTAATCCCAGCGATCAAGAATAAGACTACTATCACAATTTGAAGCCAAATTTGAAGCAAGCTTTAATTAAATACTGGCCAGGTCCAAACCCAGGTTTGTGGGAAAATGGCCCAGAATCAAGTATGACTAGGACCCATGAAGGAAAACCCATAATTCATTGCATTTCCTTTCAGGTCCAATCAGGAGCAAGCATACACCCTGAAGTACCTCCAGCCTGTGAACCTCCCACCTGGTGCAGATGGGCCAAACAACTTGTTTGGGGGAATGAAAAACCCATGACTTGTTATCTCCCGTAAACAATAGCCTCCAGCATTTCAGGAACTATCTTTCCCTGGGCAAAGGGGCTTGCAGATCAGAGGCATTTTTGTTTCATGGATCTCTCAGACATAGTAATAATTAAAACTTAAAATGTAACTTTGGCTCTCACACTATTTCAGAGAAACCCTGTCTTGAAAAAAAAAGCTTGCGACAATTCTGCCTCAGCTCATGCTTGTATTAAAGCATGTGTTGGCACACCCAGTAAATATATATATGTTAATTTTTTTTTTTTTTGGTTTTTCGAGACAGGGTTTCTCTGTGGTTCTTGGAGCCTGTCCTGGAACTAGCTCTTGTAGACCAGGCTGGTCTTGAACTCACAGAGATCCGCCTGCCTCTGCCTCCCAAGTGCTGTAGAATAAATGAACAAAATCAACAACAAAAGTATTAAAATATTGTATCAAAGTATGTGGAACTGGGAATATATCTCAATTGGTAGAGCGCCTGTCTAGTATGTACTGGGCTCTCAATAACTGCAGAAACCAGTAGCTATGGTCCATAGCAGTAATTCCAGCATGTGGGAAGGATCGGAAGTCCTCAGCTATGGTACTGGGCCATATAAGACTCTGTTCCAATCCTCCTTGGCACCAAACAAAACCAAACAAAAATAAAACCCCAAACACCACAAAACCAGATTAGCACACTGAAGTTTTATTTTAAAACCTTACCTATTTTCTATCTACAAATGACACATATGCTATTTCTCAAGGAAGACAAATTAAAAGTAAATAATAGATGATATACCAACTGAATGAATAGTAAAGAGAGATGGAGTGGTAATGTTATATTAGAAAGCAGAGACTTCTTAAGAACATAAAGACAAAGGAGCACATTTTATAATGAAATGTGTAAAAATAACTGGTAAGATACAACAATTTGTTGTTGTTGTTGTTTTGAGACAGGGTTTTTCTGTGTAACAGCTTTGGCTGTCTGGAACTCACTCTGTAGACCAGCCTGGACTCGAACTCACAGAGATCCATCTGCAGCTACCTCCCAAGTCCTGGTATTAAACGTGTGGGCCACCACTGCCTGGCAAAATGCAGCAATTTTAAATGAGTACACAACCTACAACAGCAAATTAACATATGTTAACCAAAATAAAACAGAAGAGAAGGTAGAAGTAAATACAAATAATAGGAAACACTCCCCTCTCGACAGCAGGTACAATAACTACACAGAAGATTAACTAAGGTATAAATGCCTTGGACAGCGTTATTAATCAAATGGATGTGACATTTAGAGAATATTCCAGCCTCTGAGTGCAGAAGGAACATCCTCTTCCTAGTATACATAGAACATTGTGATGGTTAACCTTGATTCTGGACTTGAGTAGATTGAGAGAGATTAGTAGGGCATTTCCAGAGGCAGCTGACTAGGGGGAAAGCTCTGCCTTAATGTGAACAATGGCACCACCACATGAGCTACAAGTCCAGACAGAATGAGAAGGAGGCAAAAAGCAAGCCAATGAGCAAGGCATTTGCTCTCTCTGCTTCCTGGTTGCCTTGGAGTGAAGAATCTCCGCCACACGATCTATGATATGCACCCTCACTAGTGTGTGGGCCTCACTAGTATTAGGATTTTATGAGAACATCTGTTAAGATAATGAGCTGAGGTTTATATTGGTATAATGGCTACTTGCTTCATATTTGTCACTAGAAAATGGATAATCCTTTTGTTACTTGCAACAATTAAAATTAATTTCCCCCATCACCTTTATAATATATTCTCATTATAGGGAAATTTGGAGGTAATGGAAAAGCACAGTGCTGAAAAAAATCACTGAGACATTTTATCCGGAGATATCTAAGCTATCATTTAAAAAAATTACACATATGAATGCACGTGCACGCGCACACACACACACACACACACAGAGTTTTGAAATGGGTTTTTCTTCATAGCCCTGGTTATCTGGACCTGACTAAGTAGACCAGGGTGGCCCTGAACTCACAGAGATCCACCTGTCTCTACCTCCTGACTGCGTGGATTAAAGGTGTGCGCTTCCATGCCTGGATATATTTTATTTCTAAGTGTGTGTGTGTGTGTGTGTACAGTGTGCGCATTAGTGCAGATGAACATGGAAATCAGAGCAGTGTGATTACTTTGGAGTCCTTTACAGGCAGCTGTGAATTGTCTGAGTGACTGTTGAGAAATGAACGCAGGCTCTCTGCGAGAGCAATACACACCCATGTCAGGGACCAGCCCTGATAATAATTTGGCCCCTACACACCTGTAACCACAGAACCACTTCTCCAGCCTTCTAACCATTCCTTTTACATTTATTTTCATTTTGTGGTGTTGGGGATGGGATCTCATAGGTTAAGCAAACATCCTCCCACCAAGATACTCAACACTGATCTTTTAACTTTTATAATTTTTGGTTGTGCCTTCTAAGCTTTTTTTCTCTTACATCTTTTAGATATAATTCTTTCTTTCCCTTTTGTACTAATTTTTAGGTTAGCATACAAACAAATGGATTTCACCATAGCATCTTCATACATATATGTCGTTATACTTTGCTCTCATTCATCTCCCACTCAACTACCCTCCTAAGTGTCTCCTCTCACATTATTTTGAGATAGGATCTCTCTATTATGTAGCCCTGGCTGTTCTGGAACACACTATGAAGATCAGGCCGGCCTTGAACTCACAGAGATCCACCTGCTAAGTGTCTCCTCTCACATTATTTTGAGATAGGATCTCTCTATTATGTAGCCCTGGCTGTTCTGGAACACACTATGAAGATCAGGCCGGCCTTGAACTCACAGAGATCCACCTGCCTCTGTTTATTCTCTAGTCCTGGAATTAAAGCACTCTACTCAGGTACTCACTGAGTTTAATTAGTGTTCTTGGGGAATTTTGGAAAAGAATGTGGGTACTTTTTGCCTTTGTCCTAAAAATGTGCCTGATGATAAATTGAAGAGTTTTGGGTTGATAACATTGACAAAAAAGATTTCAAGACAGCCTCGTATGACCCATATTGACCAAGTGTTGTTATTAGTAATTTATAATTAGTATGTATATCTACAATGAAAGGAGCATGTTCCAACCCCAGTAAGCAGGAGAACTTGGCAACTTGGGCTATGTGGTTCTGGCTTTAGAGTCAAGGATACAAGAAAGGGGTTGAGGAATATCCCTCTATGGCTAAAGAAAACCACTGAGGCCAGATGTGTGGCAGGGGTGTCCCAACCTGGAGGTCTAGAGAGGCCATTGTATGTAACTGTGAAGGTGAAGCCTGGATTGCCTTGGAGACTCCAAGATGTTGGAGATACCAGAGCCATGGGATAACTACAGAGCAGAGCTGCTAACAGGGAGCGTAACCAGCCCAAGAGAAATGTGTTGCAGTCAACAAAGCTGAAAGGAGTTGGCAATCTGAAGAGTGTTTTGACATCAGACATGGAAACACAGAGTTTAAAGTTTGTTCAGCTGGTTTTCAGTCTTGTTTTGGTCCAGTATTTCCTTACTATGTTTTCTCTCCCTCATTTTAGAGTGGTAATATATGTTCTGTGCCATAGTATGTTGAGAGTATGTGGTCTGCTTTTTGATTTTGACTTTATAGGTGGCTACAGTTAAGAGATTGCCATGATCTGGGCAGTGATGGTGCATACCTTTAACCCCAGCATTTGAGAAGCAGAGGCAGGAGGATCTCTGAGTTAGAGGCTAGCCTGGTCTATAGAGTGAGTTCCAATATAGTCAAGGGTACACAAAGAAACCCTGTCTCAAAAAAAAAAAATTAAAAAAAAAGAGATTGCCATGAGTCTCAGAAAAGACTTTGGACTTTTAAACAATGTTGAGACTGTGATAGACTATGGGGACTTTTGAAGTTGGACAAAATGCATTTTGTATTATGGTTTGGCTAGAAGCCTATGGGGGCCAGGAGTGGAATGTGGTATTTTGAATAAAAATGACCCTGACCCCATAGACACATACATTTGAATGTTTAGTCACCAGGGAGTGGTATCACTTGAAATTATTACAAAAATTAGGAGGCATGGTCTTGTTGGAGAAGGTGTGACTTTGTTACTAGACTTTGGGTTTTCAAAAGCCCAAGCCAGGAAGGAAAAGTGTTCTCTCTCTCTCTCTCTCTCTCTCTCTCTCTCTCTCTCTCTCTCCCCAGATCAGGATGTAGTTGTTCTCGGCGACTCTTCCAGGGTCTGCCTGCATGCTGCCATGCTCCTGCCACAATAATGGACTGAACATCTGAAACTGTAAGCCAGCCCCCAATTAAATGCTTTCTGTTATAATAGTTGCCTTGTGTCTCTTCACAGCAATTAGAATAGTGAGTAAGACAGACTGTCTTTTGGATACTTTCTAGAAGTTAAATAAAAAACTATTTTTACATGGATTGGGTTTTGTGAAGGTGCTTATTAAAACCTACGAATAACTGTTTATTTGGATTTTCTGTCTTACAGGCAATTTACTTTCTTTTTCCCTCAAAACAAACAAAAATTGACAAGTTCCACATTTATAGATAAACATCCAAGGAGATTTGTGTGCTGCTTTCTGTGACTAATTGAAGGATGTTATCAAGGGGTTATATACTGATAATTTTTTTCCTTAAAATACTGTGGTTGGAAAACTGGAGATTATCATGACTGAATGTGATTATATTACAAGTATTTCAATAAAATTTGCCAGTTGCCCTTTAATAGTAAAGAAATTATCTTTCTTATGATTCATAAACATAGTTATTTTACATTAAAAAAATTCTGAGCCAGACAGTGGTGGTGCATGCCTTTAATCTCAGCACTCACGAGGCAGAGGCAGGTTGATCTCTGTGAGTTGGTGGCTGGCCTGGTCTACAGAGCTAGTTCCAGGACAGTCAAAAACACACAGAAACCCTGTCTCAAAAAAAAAAAACCAAACAAAAAAACAAAAACAAACCCAAAACCCAAAACCAAACCCAAAGCAACCAACCAAACAAAACAAAAAGCAAAAACAAAAAGAAACAAATGAAAAATTAATTCAGATTAAAATAATAGACTATTTGTGATTTGCAGAGATTATAAATGAAGAATGAAATGAGGAGAAAAAGGATTTAGATAGGTTAGCTTATAAGAGATACCTTCATCAGATTGAACTAATGGCTGATCTCTGTGTAACAGTTTCAAGTTTGTTCAATATGAAAAGAATTGCATGCCAGAGCTGGAGAGATGGCTCAGGGGTTAAGAGCACAGGCTGCTCTTCCAGAGGTTCCGAGTTCAATTCCCAGGAACCACATGATGGCTCAACAACTATCTGTAATGAGATCTGGTGTCTTCTTTTGGCCTGCAGGCATACATGCAGGCAGAACACTGTATACATAATAATTAAATAAATCTTTAAAACCAAAAGAATGCTGGAGAGATGGCTCAGTGGTTAAGAGCATTGCTTACTCTTCCAAATGTCCTGAGTTTAATTCCCAGCAACCACATGGTGGCTCACAACCATCTGTAAAGAGGTCTGGCGCCCTCTTCTGGCCTTCAGGAATACACATAGACAGAATATTGTATACATAATAAATAAATAAATAAATAAATAAATAAATAAATAAATAAATAAATATTAAAAAAAAAAAAGCCGGGCGGTGGTGGCGCACGCCTTTAATCCCAGCACTCGGGAGGCATAGGCAGCCTGATCTGTGGGCATTCCAGGCCAGCCTGGTCTACAAGAGCTAGTTCCAGGACAGGAACCAAAAAGCTATGGAGAAACCCTGTCTCGAAAATCAAAAAAAAAAAAAAACCCAAAAGAATATAATACCCACATTCCCAAGTGGTGGGGTGGGTTTTTTTTTTTTTTTAAAAGAATTGCATGCCAATGTCTGGCTGATCATATACATGTAAGTATCTTTAAGTATCCATAAGTGTGATGGGGCACATCTGTCTTCTAAGCACTTGGGAGGCAAGGTCATTGCAAGTTTGAAGCCAGCCTCATCTACATAGTGAGTTGCAGCCTAGCCAGGACAGCATAGTGAGAACCTTTCTCACTCTCTTCCCCCCCCAAATGTAAAAATGCACATAGGTGCAAGCACGCCGGCAAGGTAATATTATGCATAAAACATGTAGGAGAGAAAACGAGGGCATTACAAGATCAAGGAAAGAAAACATTTATATTTTGGATGGTTTATAGAGCTTAATGGGGTTGCGCATGTAGTTTATTGGTACAATGTTTCCTTAGCATGCACAAAGCCTTGGGTTCAAAACAGCACAAGAGCATGTCTTTTTTTTCCCCCCCAGGATGAGTGTTTGGTTGAATGAAGAATTTGAGCTTTGGTTTCCTTACACAGAAAATGTTAGGTCTGTCTACTTTGGAGGGTGCAAGCATTGCATGAGATAATTCAGATAAAGCATCTGCAGAAGGGGTCGACCTATAGTAAATTCTCAATAAACATAAATGGGGTGTCACTGTTTCGTCAATTAGATGGAGGTAAAGAGGATGTACCAACAGAGTGTTTTTAGGATAAAGTCAAGATATATCCCTGGTACTTTGAGGTCAGCTAGGAATGAATTGGACCTATGAAAAGGTGGACGGAATCAAATGACGTCGACCGCCTTAGCAACAGGCCCCCAAAGAAGGTGAATTTCCGTAGCCAATAAGACACTGAGCTCTGGCAGAGGTAGCCAATAGATGACGGAAAGCGGAAGAGGGAGGACGCGCCAATTCTCCTGCCTGAGCCTCGGCCCAACAAAATGGCGTCGGCGGCGGCGTCGCTTTGTTTCCGCGGCTCCTGCGGCGGCGGCAGCGGCAACGGCCTTTGAGCTGTGGGGAAGATCCAGCAGCAGCTGCGGTGACTACTAAGCTTCCAGTACTTTGCGTTCGGGATCGGGTGCTGGGGAACGAGGATCGGTACCCAAGGGTAGCCGAAGCCAAGCAGGCGTCCGAGCCAAAAACATGACCGCTGAGCCCATGAGGTAAAACGCAAGCCCTTGTCACGGGCCCCGGCGTTCTGCTCCCGGGAGCCTTCCACTCGAGTGGGGTGTTTGCAAAGACGTGCGCTAGGCGCCCTAGGCCCGCGCGCGGCTTCGCGGTCAGCGGCATCGTTTTCCCTCTAGGTGAGCGGGGCTGGGGGAGTGTGGTGGGGAGCCCCAATTGGGGCTAGGGGTGTGTGTCGGGGGCGGCCTGCGTGGCGCCGTGACTTCTCCGCCTCCCGCCGGCGCCGAGTCGGGAGCCTCTGCTCGGCTCCTGCCTCAGCGGCTGCAGTGTGGTGGCCGGGGAGTCGCGGGCGCTGGGGGCTTGTGGTCATTCTTCCTAATCTTTGGGCCTAGCGACTGTGCCGGGTGTGTGGTGTGGGGGGGGGGGGGAGGGGGAAGGGAGGGGAGGGGAGGGGGAGGGGCGGAGGAGGGGCGGCGGGAGGAAGTGAGATCCTGGGACGAGCTCGCTCTAAGGGCAGTCGCCCCGGGAAATTCTCGGCTCCCCGCAGTTGCGGTGGCAGAGCTTTCGAGGTTGGAGGGCAAGGACGCTGGCCCCAAAGGTATTATCTTCTTTCTCACCCCAAATCCTGGAGGGTATCCTGGGATTTTTTTTTTCCACCGGCTGGCGGCGGTGGAGGGGGGCAGGCTAATGCTTTTTGCTTTCTGAGAAGCCTGGCGTACTACTTTTTGGCAAAGCCCGGTTTTTAGTGGGACATCAGCTGTTTTCCCCGGGTTTGGGGCTTATTTCGGGAAGTAGTTAGGTCATGTTTTTATTTATTTGTTCCACGAGAGATGAGCCAGTTAACGGGGATTCACTAGAAGTAAGATTTATTGCAAAGGTAGCTGTGCCCGGCAGGCCATATCTTACTAATCAAACGTTTTAATTAGACCGAGGCTGTTTTTCACGCGTTTCCAGTTTGCTTCTTGACTGTTTTGAGTAGTTAATCTGAAATGTATACCGCTTTTATGCAGTTACCTTTCTCTGTGGGCAGTTCGATATTTGACCTTTCATCCTAAGAGTGAATTAGGTTGCTTTTTTTTTTCCTGCTCAGATGAGATGCGTGCTTGGTACCCAGTGGCAAAATAAAATTACAGGTAGCATGGATCATAGTTGCATTTATAGTTGGCAAAATGTGCCTTTGAATTACTACTAGGACAGCATGTTTTTAGAGCAGTTTAGATTGTAGAATTTGAGAACGAGCCTATCAGCCTATTTTCAGCAAGCAGCGCATAGATGCTCTTTTTAAATACAGGCTCTTAGTTGTGTAAAGATCTTTGCCTTGCTTTATGAATTTGTGTTAATTGACTCAAGTAAGACAAATCTTTATGGGGTATTGGGAAGTATTGGCAGGTTATTATTAGGCATTCAGTTCTGTATGATTTCTACATTTTATTTAGTTTCTTAGTTATATTTAAAACCATAGTTGTGCCTTTGGGGAGGGTGAAGCTGCATTTGAAGCCAGCCTGATTCAAAACTGAAAATTCCTGAACAGAAAACACAGGTGTTGCCTGTAGCCTCTGCCATCAAGAGGCTGAGGCAGAACAATCTTGGCTCTCACAAGTTCAAATCCAGCCTGATCAACATCCTAAGACTGTATCAAAGGAAAAAAATAGGTCTTCCTTGGATTTTCTCTTTTTCATTTATTTATTTATTCATTTATTTATTTATTTATTTATTTGAGACAGGATCTCATGTAAACTAAACTTGAACAGTGTAGTGAAGGAAGATCATAAACTTCCCAAAGCTGGCATTACATGTCACCGTGCTGGAGTTTGCTGGACTGGAGGATTGAACCCAGGACTTTTGTGCATGCTAAGTAAGAATGCTACCACCTGTTCTGTCAGCCTAGCCTTCCTCTTTGCTGTCCTGTGCATTGCTAACCTACTGCTCCCCTGCTGAGCTGCACTCCAGTTTTAGTGCAGTTTAGTTTGAAACAATGTTACCATGTTGACCAGGTTGGCTCTTTAATTCCTAGGCCCAGTAGATCTTCCTGTTTCAGTTTTTCCAGTGTCTGAGACTTCTACACAGTATTTGACACAACCACCTCAGGAAACTCCTCTTTAGGAAAATTATGCCTACTTGCTTTAATGCTGGGGTTTTCTTTATTTTTTTACTGGTCTTGAGGGTTTTTTTTTTTAAGATCCTGGTGATGACAATAATCATAACTAAAATTGAAGTTCTTGTTGTCCTTGCATAATTAACACATTTTAAAGTTACATTTATTTAGTGGGTTTATATGTGAGACCTACAGGAGTCAAGAGTGTGTTCTCCCCTTCCATGTGGGTTCAGGGGATAGAACTCAGGTCCTCAGTCTTGCAGTAGACACCTTTACTCACTGAGTCATCTTGACAGGCAACAGTATATTTTTTATTTTAAAGGTGTATCTTATTTATGTGTTTGTATGTGTATATACATATACATGTGTGCGGGTGCTGGAAGAGGCCTGTCTTAGTCACTGTTCTATTCCTGTGAAGAGACACCATGACCATGGCAACTCTGATTTAAACGTTTGATTAGGAACTTGCTTACAGTTTTAGAGGTTTAGTTTACTATTATCGTGGTGAGGAGCATTCTTCCGGTCTCCAACTCCTTGCAGCTTTATTGCCTACAACACACTTCCCTTGGGCTGGTTCTGCTCTGTTAGCAGCTGTCCTCAGCAGGTGTTCCAAGGCTCTGGCTCTCCAAGTGTTTCTGGGGTCTCCAAGGTAATCCAGGCTTCACCTTCACAGTTCACACAATGGCTTCTTTAGGCCTCTGTGCAGGGAGATGCCATAGCCTCTTTCTTGTATCCTTGACTCTAAAGCCTGAACCTTGTGGTCAAAGCTATCAAGTTCTGCCGCTTGCTGGGGCTGGAACATGGCCCCCTCATTCAGTTACATCTTCATCAGCTTTCTGTTGCTGATGGTTTCCTTCACTGCCTAAATTTCTCTTTAATTCCTTTTCACAAGTTAGCTTACCTGAATGGGGTCTTGCTTTGAGGTGCCCACTCCCTTTATTCCATTTAGCATCAGGCTTTTCTTTGAACTTTTTCCTGGTGCCCCTTTTCTCCTCAAACTGTACATTTTGTGTCTCCCCTTGTCTAGCTTGTTCCTTTGCATCATAGATCTGCATAAGAGTGAAGACTAAGAGCCACTCTAGGTCATATGGTCAATATTAGCTGTCTTGAAACCTTCTGCTAATGGCATTAATCTAAAACTCTTCAGTTTAGCTTCAGGCGGATTTTTAGGACAAGGGCAAAAAGTACCCACATTGTCAATTTCACAAGAATGGTCTCTAGGCTACTTACTAATATTTTCCCATCTGAAACTTCTTTTTTTTTTTAAAAAAAATACTAAGTATACAGTGTTCTGCCTGCATGCATGTCTGCAGGCCAGAAGAGGGCATCAGATCTCATTACAGATGATTGTGGGCTACCATGTGGTTGCTGGGAATTGCACTCAGAACCTTTGGAAGAGCAGGCAGTACTCTTAATCACTGAGCCATCTTTCCAGCCTGTCATCTGAAATTTCTTGAGCTGGGCCCTCACAGTTCAAATCTCCCTCTGCATCGTCTTCCAAGCTCAGAATGGCCCATTAAGCCCTTCTTAAAGTGTCTGATTTTTTTAATCCAAAGTCTTCCATATTCCTCCAACAGCATGGTTAGGATTGTTATAACAAAACTTCAGTCCCTGGTACTAACTTATTTTTTTTTAAATTATTTTTATTTCATGTGAATTGATATTTTGCTTATATATATATCTTGGGGTGGGGGTTGTCAGATCCCGTGGAACTGGAGTTACAGACAGTTGTAATCTGCCATGTGGGTGCTAGGAATTGAATCTGGGGCATCTGGAAAAGTGGCCAGTGCCAACACTGTTCCATTGCTGTGAAGAGACACCAGGGCCACAGCAACTCTTTTTGGGGACTTGTTTACAGTTTCAGAAGGTTAGTCCATAATCATGGTGGGATCATTGTCAGCACTACTGATGCTGAGCAGTAGCAGAGAGGGAGAGGGAGGGAGGGGCGGGTCGGCAGACATACAGACACTGGGCCTGGCATGTGCTTTTCAAATCTCCAGCAAGGCTACACCTCCTGCTCCTCAAATAGTGTCACTTCCTGATGACTAAACATTCAAATGTATGAGCTTATGTGGGCCATTCTTAAGCACAAAGCCAGAAGAGAGGGTGTTGGGTCCCTTGAAGCTGGCGTTTCAGGCAGTTATGAAGCACCTGACAATTGGTGGCCAGAACCAAACTCTTGCTTTCTCCAGGAGCTCTAAAGTGCTGAAGTATGCAAGGTCCAGCATGTATAGTTGGGATTATACTACTTCATCTTCCCCATTTTGCTGGTGAGGAAATAGAAACAGAACTTGATTGAAGGCCACCCTGGTCTACAGAGTGAGTTCCAGGAGAATCAGAGTTACACAGAGAAATCCTGTATTTAAAAAAAGGAAGAAGGGAAAAAAGCCCCCCCCCCCCAAACCAGGGCAAACCATATGTCTAAATGGCAGAGTGTCAATAAAGCTGTACTTCCCTGGTTATTGCTGTGGAAGAATTCCTTGGGGTACTAAGAACTGTCTGGGGCTGAAGTGTCACTGATCTCCCTAGTCATAACAATCACGGTTATAAAAGAAACAGACAGTGCTTGAGAAGCCCACAGTTCCAAATTAGCCAATCTCAATTCCAGTTTCTACATTGCTCCACTCTTCCTGGCTTCATTATCTTTTAATGTGAAACAGATATAATATGGACAGCTATACTTTTATCATTAATTTGATTTTTGTGTAGTAATTCCAGATGTTTTTTTTTCATCAGAACTTTCTTAGGTAGGAGAAGAGCTTAGTTTTATTGTTTTACTTGTATTTAAAAAAAAGTTTTAGGGACCTGTGGTAGAAAAATGCCCAGTAGGCAAGAGCCAGAGGAAGGAAAATTAACTGATGACCTGGCTAAGTCATATACTGAATAATCAATGGCTCAGCTTTTAAGAGCTTTACATTTTTTTTAAAAGACAGGCCCTATCTCTGGCTGGCCTGGAACTTTAGACCAGGCTGGCCTCAAACTCAGAGGTCCCTCCCAAGTGCTGGCCAGTTTTTTTTTTAAAAAGATTTATTTATTATAATAATAGTATACACTGTTCTGTCTGCTTGTATGCCTGCATGCCAGAAGAGGGCACCAGATCTCATTACAGATAGTTGTGAGCATCATGTGGTTGCTGGGAATTGAACTCAGGGCCTCTGGAAGTACAGCCAGTGCTCTTAACCTCTGAGTCATCTCTCCAGCCCCCAGTTTTTTTTTTTAAAATGTTTTTTGTTTTACAAACTGTGTAGCCCAGGCTGTCCCAAGCTCTCTAGTTGGAATTACAGTTTCCTCACTTTTGGCTTTCAGTCTCTTAACTTTTTTTTTTTTTTTTTTAACCGTTTGAGACAGTTTCTCTGTAATAGCCCAGACTGTCCTGGAAATCCCAGAACTCTGCCTGCCTCTGTCTCCTGAGTGCTGGGATTAGAGGTGTCACCATCACACCGGACAGCTGTTTTATTTTAAATCACAGAGTTGTTTCATGTTTTTGACATCATGGAAAATTTTGGTCAATAAACTTATTGGTGTTGAGATCTTGGTATTGAGAGGATTGATACCATTCTAATCCTTATGGCAACTGATTATTAGAATAGGCAGCAGCTGATAATGTGTTATACCCTCCACCCAGTCTTGGGGATCCAGCCCAGGGCCTTTTGTATGCTAAGCAACCACTCTACCACTGAATTACATCCCTGGCTGTTATTGCTTGGCCTGAGGGGAAAACTGTCTAGGATTTTTTTTTTAAGAGTAATTTACCACTATTAAAACACAGATTGCCGTCCATGTAACAGTACATACAAAAGAGTTAGAAATCTGTCCTTGGTTTTACAACGATAAAGAAAAAGCATTAAACTTCTCTGATCAAGCAAGGTATGTAAGGAATTTCATGTTGTTTGTTTCATTTGTTAAAAGGAGAGCAAAGTCACTTCCTGGAATATAAAGAGCTGAATGGGCATGCCACTAATGGAGAAAGGGGGCATTTTCCCAGAACCAATACCTTCCCCCAGACCATCTCCATTCGATGTCAGCCAAAACAATATTGGCAGTTTAGTTTGAAAAGAAAAGCACAACATGCTTGTGCATATACACCGTTACTTTATGTGCAATAAAGGACTGGGGAAGGGGAATGAAAGCATAGAGAAAACCATGCTGTCACAATGTGATGGAACCAAAGTTTGGCTTTTGATTGGAGAATATATTCTTGGTCTGACAAAATTATAGAGTAAAGGAGAAGGTCCCTTCATAGTAAACAGCTCCTGTCTGTTGTTGGAATGCATCAATTCTATGTTTGGCCTCCATTTCCAGTTGTGCAGGTGTGTCTGTTTCATTGGTGGATTGTTCATCAGATCAGAAACTGATCTGCCTCATTAACAAACCCTGTTGTTCATAAATCGACTTTCATTAGTTTGCCAAGGGATGGGATGGAGGCCCCTTAATCTCTCGCTGTGCCACAGAACAGCCTACGCCAGAGCAGCTTTAGATTAATATGATTGTGTACTCAGTCTTGACTGCTTTGATTTTTCTCGCCTGCTGTGGCGAAAGCTGCCTCTTAAAAGAGGCCGAGGCCCACACTGAAATTACACAAAAGCAGCAGTGGCAGAGGGAGGTGGCAGCGGTGCGTCACAAGACCTAACTTTTGGTTTTGTTTACTTATAATTGTACTTATTTATTTATATTATTACTTTTAGTAATGTGGATTTGTGTGTGAGAGAGTGGGTATGTGCTCATGATTGTGGTGCCCGTGTAGGCCAGAGGTGTTGGATCTCCCTGGAACTGGAGTTAGAAGTGACTGTGAGCCACCTGGTATGGGTGCTGAGATTTGAATTGAGATCTTCTGGAAGAGCAATATACGATGCTTTTAACCAATGACCCATCTCTCTATCCCCAGCTTCCCATTTTAAGACAAGGTCTCACCGTGTAACCCTGGCTGGCTTGGAACATGTTATGTAGAACAGGCTGGTTTCAAACTTAGATGTGCTTGTTCTGTCTTCCAAGTGCTGGGATTAAAGGTGTGTGCCACCACATTGGCTAGTCTTAAAGTGGAAGTTTTCTGATTTGAGAGATGTTAATGTCGTAGAAAGACATTAGAGACTGCTAAGGTGATCGTTATCAAGCAATTGGATAGTAACCCAGTATTTTAAATATGTTTAGTTGGGCAAATACTGTATTTCATCAACGTGGAAAACATTAAGCCAGGCCTCTGTGTGTGTGTGTGTGTGTGTGTGTGTGTGTGTGTGTGTGAGAGAGAGAGAGAGAGAGAGAGAGAGAGAGAGAGAGCATGTGCACCGACTTGCAAACTTCAGAAGGATTTGCAAGCATTAAGATACCAGTTACTTGGTTATGTTTTGGTTTGGGGTCAAAAGAAAGACAGGGATTAGGCCTGGGCACACAGGCCTGTAATCCCATCTATTGGAGAAACTAAGGTAGGAAGATCACAAGTTCAAGGCTAGGCAGTGCTTCGGAGTGAATTTAGAGCCAATCTCTGCAGCTGAGTGAGACCCTGTCTCAAAATGAAAAAGTGTAAAGAGGGCAGTAAAAGATAGACCAATGGTAAAGCCCTTGTATGGTGTGAGTGAAGGAGCTCTGGGGGTTCAATCCCTATCACTGCAGAAAAAAACTTGTGACTTTCGTTTTTCAGACACTGGTCTTATGTATTCAAATGACTGCTTTGATTATAGGCATTCTTTTTTTTTTGAGACAGGGTTTCTCTGTGTAACAGTTCTGGCTGTCGTACAACTCACTCTGTAGACCAAGCTGGCCTCAAAATGACAGAGATCTGCCTTCCTCTGCCTCCCAAGTGCTGGGATTAAAGGTATGTGCCACCGCCTTCTGGCTTTTTTAAAAAAATTATTAGAATTTTTTTTAAATACCAATCCAGATTCCCACTCCTTCCCCTCCTCCCATTCTCTCCCAACCCACCCCCATCTAATCTAAGAGAGGGTAAGGCACTTTGCTTTGTGGAAGGTCCCTAGGCTGAGCAAGGTATACATCCAAAAAGAATAGGATCCAAAAAAAGCCAGTACATTCAGTAGAGATAAATCCCAGTGCCACTGTCAGTGGCCCCTCAGTCTGCCCCAGCCATACAACTATCAGCCACATTCAGAGGGACTAGTTTGGTCCTATGCTTGTTCCTTCCCAGTCTAGTTCCTTTAGTAGCACATATACTAAAGTTTGTTTTTGAGACAGTGTTAAAGGCGGGCGCCTTCACTGGCCAATTATAGGCATTCTTTACCACACCAATTTAAACCTTGATTTTGATCAGACTAGATTTGGCAGCCTTAGATGTAGTTGGTCATGGAATTGTCAGTTTATATTGTCACTCTCTTTAGATAAGTATGTGTAGTACATACATAAAAGTATTTCTATCTTGGTGTGGTGGTGCAGATTTGTCTGTAATCCCAGTTACTTCAAGGCTGAAAGAGGAGGATAATGAGTTCGAGGCAGACCTATGCAGCATGGCAAGAATCTGTCATAATAAGCAAGACAAAAGAAAAGAATTACTTCTGAACTGATGTAGGCATGTGAGGTAATATTTTTTTGAGACATAGTATGACTGTGTAGCCCATGCTAGTTTCAAAACTACTGTGCAGTCCATGTTGGTATCCAACATGATACTCCTATCTTATCCTCACAAAACAGGATAGTTAGGCATTTGCCACTCTGTTCAACGTTACAACAGTCCTTATTAGTAAAATCTTTGGGATCCTTCTTAATTTAGTTTAATAATAGTTTGAGGACTGTTGTAAACTGACCCAAGCCTGACTTTGTTGTATGGAAGCAGGCCCCTGTTTGTCCCGGCCTCCCGGCCAGCTCAGCCCCAAAATAACCACACAGAAACTGTATTCATTAAAACATCACTTGGCCCACCAGCCCTAGCCTCCCACTGGCTAACTCCCACATCCCAATTTAACCCATCTCTACCAATCTGTGAATCACCACGTGACTGTGGCCCACCGGCAAGACTCTAACCAGCGTCCATCTCAGGCAGAAGATCCATGACGACCCTCACTCTACTCTTCTTCTCAGCATTCGGTTCTGTCTTCTCTGCCTACCTAAATTCTACCCTATCAGGCCCAAAGCAGTTTCTCTATTCATTAACCAATGAAAGCAACACATGAACAGAAGAACCTCCTACACCATTTGACTTTTCTAGTCAAATAGCTACATCTTATTTCTGATTGGATGAGCTTGGATAGATAAATTTTCACTTCCAAGTTTATGTTTTGTTATTAGCAGAATGAATTTGTAGAAGATATTCTAATTTTAGAAATGTCTCAGCTTCATAAGATTTGCTTTGATTTACTTTTGGGATGTAGGGAGAAGGCTAGTGATGAGGGGAAGTTTATTCAGTGTACATGCATCTTTTTTGCCCTGAAACGCAAATGATTGTATAGAGATGTTTTGTTGCTGATGTGCTACGTATCATGTATACATACAAGTGCAGGTATTTACTGAGAAGAGTAACTATTTTGCTGGAAGGTTGCTAATTTTGGCTTTAGAATTTGTTCTACTTTTTATCTAGTGTAGTTTTATCCTTTTGTGATTGAAATAATACTTTATTACCCTAGCCAGTTCTTTTTGCCTGGGGAAAGATTCTTGCTCTGGAAAAAGTTGTTTGAGATTTGCCCTGTAGCTACTATTTTCATATCCTGCCTCTGAGAAGTGTCTCAGTTTTGGCTTAAAATAGTTATTCCTGTTCCTGCTATCTGTAGTCCAGCTATCTCTTTATTTAATTTCTCATAATTTTTGTTTAGGGTAGCGCTGGCATATTAGTAACCTACACTGTGTTTTGGGAGACTACTTTGCCGGTTAATCTAATATTTGAGTGTCAGTGAGGAACAAGGCTGGGTACTATCTGTGCAAAGGGTAATACTTTCTGCATTTCTTTCCATCTCTCCATTTCTTCACGCGAATTCCTTACCTTCTACCATCATTCAGCAAGGTGGCTCAGCAGATAAAGGTGCTTATGGCCAAGCCTGAGTTTTAGTCCTGAAACACATGGTGGAAGGAGAGAACTGATTCACAAGACTCCATCTGCCCGATAGCACAAGCTGCCTCCCCAGATAAAGACTTGATGCCCTGTAGGCATTCTTAGTAAAGAAAGGGGGATGGCTGAGTAAGGAAGCAGTTCTACAGTGTCATTTATTGGCTCTGCTAGGATCAGAAGAGGAGGGAATGCTGACTTCCGAGAGGTCTAGTAAAGTTTTACAGACTAGATGGGATTGCCATTGAATCTCATGAGACAGAATCTCATATCTAGACTGGCCTTGAACTTATATAGCAGAGACTGGCTTTTAACTCCTCATGGATTCTAGGCATGTGCCACGACCCTACCTTTCTATTGAGTTTTGAATGTGTTGACATCAAAGATTTTACTGTGAGGTGGAAAGATTAGTATGGTTAGAAATTAGTCTTATTTTACACATAGTAGAAGAAATATATACACAAATATTTGGAGCAAGTTAAAAAGTGATAAAAATACTGTCCAAGGTACAGTGAAGTTACTGTGGGAGTAGGAACTCCCCCCTCCTTTTTGGTAGTGCTGTGGACATCTTCAGCATGCTAAGTATGCCCCCTATCTTAGATGAACTCTTCAAGCCCAGGAAGACATTTTACTCCCTGCATCTTTTCTTCTGCTACTGCCACCACTGCCTATTTCTCTCCCTCTGTCTCTTCTGGAGCAATCTTTTTTATAGCTCAGGCTGGCTTAATTTGCAGTAATCTTGCCTCAGCCTCCAGATGATAGTGTGTGTCAGTGTACCAACTTGATGCGAAGGCATTTCTGATGGCGTCTAAGAAATAGAGATGCAGTAGATACTTCAGTCTAGTCCTTAGAGGGTGGGCATACTTTCTTTTTTTAAAATTTTTTTTCGAGACAGGGTTTCTTTTTTTAAAGCCCTAGCTGTCCTGGAGCTCACTTTGTAGACCAGGCTGGCCTTGAACTTACAGAGATCCATCTGCCTCTGCCTTCTGAGTGCTGGGATTAAAGGTGTGTGCCACCACTACCTGGCAAGGTTTTTTTTTTTTTTTCAATAATGGGCACACTTTTGACAAGACTGTGAGAAGATTACATATATGAGGAATGGCAGTTTGAGAAAACCAATAAATGAATAGATAAATAGACAAAAAAGGCCAGGCAACTATATGTTAGCATTTTTATTTTGGAAGAAGGTCAGCTAAGATTTCCTTTAACTTGTGGAAAATATTATTTAACATTTGGACAGTCGCATGTTAGTTAGCTTTCGGGCCTGGTGATTTTATAAATGTTCTGTGTTCTTGTGAATGGGTTTGATCTCAGTTCACAGGTACTAAAAGGATTAGGGTCACCAGTGAAGAGAGAAGGTTAGCCAGTTGCTACTCTAACTCTGAGCGTTTAGGTTTTCACGCTTTTGAATCTCCAGTTTTAGTAGAACTATAGAAATTTAGTTAAAGCTGCCTGTAGTAGCAGCAACAGAGCCATTGTCTTGGGGGAACAGAATTCCCCCAGGCTAAGGCCTGACAGCCAGACCACTAGGGTTTAAAGGGCAGCCTCTGTGAGGAAGGTAAAACAGCTCTGTTTTGTTTATTTCATTTATATTAAACATGTTTTGTGGCTGGGTGTGGTGCACACCTTTAATCCCAGCATTCCAGAGGCAGAGGCAGGTCGATTCCTATGAGTGCAAGGCCAGCCTGGTCTATAAATCGAGTTCCAGGACAGCTAGGACTTACACAGAGAAACCTTGTCTCAAAACAAAACAAAAAATCAAAACATGTTTTGATTTATTTGATAGGTTCCAAATTTAGTTTTGATGGTTGTTTTGAAAACACGCCTCTAACTTGTTTTAAAAGATTGATATATCAAAGAACAATTTAATCATAAGGCAGAATTTAATACTTGGCTTATGCAGGATTTCCTCTGAGTCAGAGGTCAGCAAACTGATCTAGCCACCAATTTGTGGCCCTGTTTTTATAAAGTTCTATTGGAATGCACCCAAGCCTATTTGTTTATGCCACCTGATGCGATTGTAGCAACTGCGTTTTGTAGTTGCAGAGTTGAATGGTTGCCCCTTATGGTCTACAAAGCCTAAAGGAAGTATTCTCTGGCCTTTATAGACAGCATTTGTTGATTTCTGCACTAGGTAAATGCAGGAAAACCATACCCAGCTGAGTAGAGTTGCATAAAAATACATAAACATGTATTCATGCCAAACATTTATCAGCTACCTTAGTTCACCATGTTAGGAGCCACACCTAATTGCACCTGTTAATAGTTTTCCATTCAATTTTTTAAAAATATGTATTTATTATGTATACAATATTCTGTCTGTGTGTATGCTGCAAGCCAGAAGAGGGCACCAGACCCCATTACACATGGTTGTGAGCCACCATGTGGTTGCTGGGAATTGAACTCAGGACCTTTGGAAGAGCAGGCAATGCTCTTAACCTCTGAGCCATCTCTCCAGCCCTCCATTCAATTTTCATAGCCTGCCTTCTACCATTTCACAATAATTCACAAGCTGCAACTACTTGTTTTGAGACAGTCTTACTCTGTAGAGCAAGGATGCCTGAACCTCACCTTGTAAAGTCTGTTCTTACCTTAAACTTGCCCTGATCCTCTTACGTTAGCTTCTTGTGAGTGCTAAGATTATTCATGTTCTAACATACTTGACTTATGAACTGCAACTCTTCTGAAGTTCATTTCCACAAGCAAATTTCAGGTCTGTTTTCAAAGCAAAGTGTCATACTTAATGTTAGTACATTTCGAATCATGTGTAAATTGTGTAAAATTGCTATCATTTTGGGGCTGGAAAGATGACTCAGAGGTTAAGAGCATTGGCTACTCTTCCAGAGAACCCAGATTCAATTCCTAGTATGCACATGGCAGCTCACAATTGTCTGTAACTCCAGTTAGGCCTTCTTTGGACTTCTGCAGCATTGCTTAAGTGTGGTGTGTAGAGATACATATAAGCAAAACACCACATACATAAGATAAAGGAAAAAAACTCTTGCTATTGTTCCTCCCTCCCTGTCCTTTTTTTCTTCCTTCATGCATTGAGACAGGGTCTCACTCTAGTCCATCCAGTCTATCTTCTTCATCACCTTTCCCTCCCAGTGCTAGGATTATAAGTCACCACATACAGTATTTTATTTTCTTTCTTATTTTTTGTTTTTGTTTTGATACAGGGTCTCACGTGGCCAAGGCTAGCCTTGAATTTGTATGTAGTTGAGAATGGCTTTGAACACATTATTTTCTTTCTGCAGCTTCCCGAGTGTCAGGATTACAGGTGTACACTAAGTATGCTTGACTCTGTGGTGGGTGTTTTGAGTATTGTGCTTTTTTTTTGAGACAGGGTTTCTCTGTGTATTCCTGGCTGTCTGGAAACTCACTCTGTAGACCAGGATAGCCTCAAACTCAGAAATCTATCTGCCTCTACTTCCTGGGCTATGGGTTAAAGGTGGAGCACACCTTTAACCCAGCAAGTGTTGAGCTTCTAATCTCACTTTTTCCCTATGAGTTCTGATGTTGATTGCACAAATTTGCATGGTCTTCTTGTTTTATTTTTTACTCTTGAGACAGGATCTCACTGTGTAATCCTGGCTGGCATTGAACTTGCCATATCAATCAGGCTGGCCTCTAGCAGCTCTGCCTGCCTCTGCCTTCCAAGGGCTGGGACTGAAGCTTTGTGACACACCTGGCAGTTGGATGGGAACTCTTTACTGGTACACAGGCAGCTTATTACTGGCTACACCACTGAAGAAAACATCCTCTGGTTGTTGTTGGCATTATTAAGTAAGACAGGATATCTTGTGGACTAGGCTTGCCTCTAATTTGCTGTATATTAATAGTTCAAGCCTTTCAAGTTCTGGAATTATGGGAATGCACCACCACACCCTGCTTGCCCAGTGATTTTTATTTTTATTTTATTTTTTTTTTGGTTTTTCGAGACAGGGTTTCTCTGTGGTTTTGGAGCCTGTCCTGGCACTAGCTCTTGTAGACCAGGCTGGTCTCGAACTCACAGAGATCCGCCTACCTCTGCCTCCCAAGTGCTGGGATTAAAGGCGTGCGCCACCACCGCCCGGCTTGATTTTTATTTTGCATATGTATATATCTGTGTGCACATGGAGTTCCTACCCCACCTGGCTAGGTTTTTTTCTTTTTCTTTTTTTTCAGGTAGCCTCTGAATGAGTTTGGGATTTTTCTGTTGTAGCCTTCAGGCAGCCTCCTAACACACATGCTTTTTCCAAACAGTTCCCTGTACGTTTTTCAGACAGCCTGCTCTCCCTCCCTCCCTCCCTCCCTCCCTCCCTCCCTCCCTCCCTCCCTCCCTCCCTCCCTCCCTCCCTCTCTCCCTCTCCTCATCATGGGTTGTGGGCTCTCCCTGAACCTCCTTCATGGGCTGCTACCAAACTAGGTAGCTGCCTTGAAATCCAGTCAGGCTTTTACTGTTCTACACAGCAACAATAAGCCTCACATCTTTTTTTTTAGAGATTTATTTATTTATTTATTCATTCATTCATTCATTTATTTATTATGTATGCAGTATTCTGCCTCCATGTATGCCTTCAGGCCAGAAGAGGGCACCAGATCTCATTACAGATGGTTGTGAGCCACCATATGGTTGCTGGGAATTGAACTCAGGACCTCTGGAAAAGCAGCCAGTGCTCCAGCCCCTAAGCCTCGCATCTTCATCAGCATAGATTTGGTAGACAATTGGGGATTATTAAAGTGAGAAATTAGATAAGAGAGGTTTCCCACATTAAAAATGGGAAAAACTAATATAATGTATGATAAATGCAAGATAGTTTGAAAATAGAATGATTAAATGAGAGAATATCTACTTTAGATGGGATTTATGTAATGTCAATGTCAATTATAAACATCAGTTTCTTTATCATTTTTGACTTATCACTAAAAATGTTGGTTAATCTGGTTGTTTCTAGGTTCTGGCTATGACAAACAATGCTGCTATGAATATAGTTGAGCACATGTTCTTGTGGTACAATTGAGCATCCTTTGGGTATATACCCAAGAGTGATATTACTGGGTCTTGAGGAAGGTTGTTTCCTAATTTTCTGAGAAATCACCATACTGACATCCAAAGGGGTTGTACCAGCTTACATTCCCACCAGCAATGCAGAAGTGTTCCCTTTACCCCACAACCTCTCCAGCATAAGTTGTCATCAGTGTTTTTAATCTTGGCCATTCTTACAGGTGTAAGATGGAATCTCAGAGTTGTTTTGATTTGCATTTCTCTGAAGACTAAGGATGTTGAATGTTTCCTTAAGTGTCTTTCAGCCATTTTAGATTCCTCTGTTGAGAGTTCTCTGTTTAGGTCTGTACTCCATTTTTTGTTGGATTATGTGTTCTTTTGGTGACCAATTTCTTGAGTTCTTTGTATATTTTGGAGATCAGACCTCTGTCTGATGTGGTGAAGATTTTTTCCCATTCTGTAGGCTGTCATTTTGTTTTGTTGACTGTGTCCTTTGCTTTACAGAAGTTTTCAGTTTCAGAGGTCCCATTTATTGTTTCTCTCAGTTTTATGCTTCTGGGGTTATATTTAGGAAGTGGTCTCCTGTGCCAGTGTGTTCAAGTGTACTTCCCACTTTCTCTTCTATAAGGTTCAGTGTGGCTGGCTTTATGTTGATCGCTTTGGACTTGATTTTTGTGTATGGTGATAGATATGGGTCTATTTTCATTCTTCTACATGTTGCTATTCAGTTATGCAAGCACCATTTGTTAAATATGCTTTCTTTTTTCCATTTGATATTTTTTGCTTCTTTGTCAAAAATCAGGTGTTCAAAGGTGTGTGGACTTTTGAAAATGCCAATTCTCTATGCTAAAGGATAATTGGGCTGTTAAAGGCAAGGTCAACACCTGGGTGTTGCACAGAGAGCGGGCCCTTTTGTTCTGTCCCAGCCGCCTGGCTAGCTTACACCCGAAATAATCACACAGAAACTGTATTCATTTAAACAGTACCTGGCCCATTAACTCTAACTTCTTATTGACTAATTCTTGCATCTTAACCCATTTCTGTTCATCTGTGTATCGCCACATGACTGTGGCTTACTGGCAAGATTCTAACCAGTGTCCGCCTCAGGCAGGAGATCCATGGCATCTGCCACTCTGCTGCCCTTCTTCCCAGCATTCATTTCTGTCTACTCCATCTACCTAAGTTCTGTCCTATCAACTAGGCCAAGGCAGTTTCTTTATTCAACCAATGAAAGCAACACATATACACCACCTGGAGGAATGGATCTGAGATACAATTAGTATTGAATCTCATGACCATGATGATGCATGGATAGGAGAGGTGATTTCCAGAGGTTTGAGGAAAAATTGAAATGTCAAATGTAATAATTATGCCAAACAAGGTCACCTTAAAAGGGATCGTGGACAGGGTATTTCTATAAACAGTGTTTTTTCTCAGAATAATCTATTCAGGACACCCCTTCCTTCTGGATTATGCAGAAAGTGTGGCAAAGGCAGGCATTGGACTAATGAATATAGGTCAACAAGGAATATTCATGGTAATCCTTTGTTGTCAGGAAACTCTGTGAAGGTGCTCTCACAGGCCCTTATGCCAAATCAGGTTCACTTCATTTCCTGCCATAGTAGAGAGAACTCCTTCCCAGCGCAATTAAAGAACTTCATTCCTACTATTGTAAGAAACCATACTGCTGTGGATAATAGAACAGCTATAGAAGAGAGAATAAAAAAATTCAGGAGAAACCACAAAGTGAGTATTTTGGTGGACTTCTATAAATATAAAGACCAAAATTAAAAATATGAATAAATGACATTGCCATTGAAGGTCTGGTAGACACAGGTCCAGATGTAACAATAATTTCATTAGAATCTTGGCATACAAATTGGACTCTTCATGATGTAAATGTTTAGTTTTTAGAGATCAGAACTTTATCTCAGGTAAATCAGAGCGTGAGATGTGTCGAATTATAGGGCCAGAAGGTCAAAGAAGAATATTAAAACCATATGTGGCTAACATAACAATGAATTTTTGGAGATGTGATTTGTTATAACAATGGAATATGTAGATTAACATTTCCCCAGTCTTAGAAACAAGCCATAAATTAACATGTGTTTCTGGGAAAAATGTTAGAAGGTTTTATAAAAACAGTCACTGACCCTTTAGATTATACAAGAACAGAGTACAACAGCTGCTGATATTCCAAAGGCACCAACACCCTTACCGCTAAAATGGTTGACAGACAAAACTATATGGAGTAAGCAATGGCCTTTAACAACAGAGAAACTACAGGCTTTAGAACAGCTGGTACAGGAACAACTAAATGCTCAGCATATTGAAGAATCAACCAGCTCTTGGAATTATCTTACACTTGTTGTTAAAAAGAAATTTGGAAAATGGAGAATGATAACAGATCTAAGAGCAAGATTCAGCCAATGGACTCTCTACAGTCTGGCGTTCCTTTGCCTTCTCTATTTCCTAAAGGATGGCCTCACTCACTATACCTGTTACAGTAAAAGTAAAACACCACAGGTTCTCTAGTGACAGCAGTGGTCCATGAGCATGAGACCACAGCGGGCCACGGAGGCAGCTGGGCCCCAGGCAGGAAGCCCCCTAATGACCATGAGGGTCAGTGAGTCCTAGACAGGGAGCCTAGGCAGGGAGCCACATGGTGGGTGAGAAACTGAGATCAGCAAGTACCAGGCCAGGAGCTGTGTGGTGGGTGAGAGACTGAGAGGGGTAGACCACGAGGAACCAAAGCCACAGTGGGTGAGAGACAGATGGATAGGTGTTCCATGTAGAGTGAGGTTGGATATTTATTTATGAGGTGGGTTATGGAGGGGATGGGAAAAGGGGAGAAGGGGAAAGAGCAGAAAGAGGCAGAAAGAGAAAGAACCAGAGAGAGAGAAAGAGAGAGAGAAAGAGAGAGAGAGAGAGAGAGAGAGAGAGAGAGAGAGAGAAGGAGGAGGAGGAGGAGGAGGAGGAGGAGGAGGAGGTAGAGGGGGGAGAAGTGGGGAAAAGGGAGTGAGGCAGAAGCTGCCTCTTTGGGAGAGAGACTAGCTCTCCCTGGTGGTGAAGTGGGGGGGGGGAGGGAGTGGGCGGGACTTGTCTCCTAAAGGGACAGGACAGACTATTACAATACCTTTATGAGAAAAAGAAAAATTTGCCTTCACAGTACCTACTTACAATAATTCTTAACTTGCTAAAAGATATCAATGGAAGGTTCTCTCAGAGGGTATGATTATAGCCACACCCTATGCTAATATTTTGTACAGGAAATGATATGTAAGTAATTTCCTGAATGTATAGTTTTCTGTTACATGGATGACATTTTGCTATCTGATTCAGATGTAGATACTTTAGAAGGAATGTTTGAACAAGTAAAGCAAGTTTTGCCTTATTGGCGATTACAAATTGCTCCTGAAAAAGTACAAAGAGGAGATTATATTAATTATTTAGGCTATAAAATAGGTTTACAAAAAAATTAGACCCCAAAAGGTACAAATTAGGAGAGATTGCAGATTCTTAATGACTTTCAAAGATTACTAGGAGAATCTGCAGTAGTCTTCTAGCTCGTGGGACATTGACGATTGAAGTTAGACCCTCATCTGCTTAGATGGCTCACTGGCTCTTTCTTTGAAGCAGGATAATAGCTGTGGGAACTAGGATTGGAACAATTTGAAGGGTGACTGGGAAGTGAGGAAAACACACAGTATGTGTAGATTTAAGAAGTTTTGCCATATTCACATCCCCACATGTGAATTCCATCTGTTCTGGAGGCTGAGGCAAGAAGGTCTGAGTTTAAGGGCAGCTGGGATTAGCATAGTCAGACCTTGTTTTAAAACCCATGCATACACTCATACCCGAGTCTGGCTACCCAGAAGAGTAGCTGTGAAGGGAAACACAGTGAAATCGGGTATATAGGGACTTGGGTAATGTGGGGTGAAGGCACCCCTTGACTTTCTCAGATTTACCAGTGTCAGTGCAAGGAGTTTGCATTTAATTCTAAGTGCAGAAAGTCTGTTTGGGTCTTTTCCTTGCAGTGTAAGGGATGGGAAGCCTGAGTCTTCTATCACCAGCCCAGAAAGCAAATTCCCTCATTTTTTGGAGACAGGGACTTTGTAGCCCAGGGTAGCCTCGACCTTGCTCTGTAGCCATGATTGACTTTGAACTCCTCATTCTCTTGCTTTCGCCTCCTAAGTACTCAAATTATAGGTGTGATTAGCGTACCTTGCTCCAGGAAGCCCTTTTGGTGGCTGGGCAAGGTGGCTCACACCTGTGGTCCCAGCATCTGAGAGGCAAAGGCAGGTGGATCTCCCTGAGTTTAAGGCCAGCCTGGTTTATTTACAGAGTGAGTTCCAGGACAGCACGGCTGTTACACAGAGAAACCTTGTCTCAAAAAACAAACACAGAAAAGTAACCTACAATGCATGAAAATGGAACCCCATTTTTATCGTAGCCACTCAGTGAAGGAAAACAAACCCACCGAGGCACTTCCTAATAGTAGTACTATTGTTGAGGTTTTGCTTGGTTTCTATTTTTTTTTTTTAAAAAAAAAGCAAACCAGAAATTTGAAATGGAAAAAAAAATTACTGAGGTACTTTGGAAGTGGAAAATTTGTCTAGCATCTGAGGGAGATGGTGTATTTAATCCCAGCACTAAAAATAAAATAAATGAGCCGGGCGGTGGTGGCGCACGCCTTTAATCCCAGCACTTGGGAGGCAGAGGCAGGTGGATCTCTGTGAGTTCGAGACCAGCCTGGTCTACAGAGCTAGTTCCAGGACAGGCTCCAAAACCACAGAGAAACCCTGTCTCGAAAAACAAAAACAAAAACAAAAAAAATAAAATAAAATAAATGTACACAGAACCAGTTTGCCCAAGTTATCTGGTCTGTCTGCAGTTCATTTTCTTTTACATTTTTCTAGTTTAGCATTCAAATTTGTGTTCACATGTCACGATGTACATGTGGAGAAGACAACCTTGACTTGACTGCAGACACCTTCATTGCTGAGGCATCTTGGCCCTTGGGGTTTTCACTAGTTGTTAAATGGGCACAATGTAAAGCTAAGGTAATGCACTGAAACAGCATACTGCATGCTAGTGCTCAGTGCTAGGTAAATGCTCATCATAGCAGTAGGAGGGCTGCTAATAGGAGCAGGGTATCCTTATGCCCTTCTGGAGCCCTGTGCAAGAGCTCTGGGCTGCCTGTGCCTTGAACTGCTGTGTCCCTGGCAGTGGAAGGCCATGGGATCCTGAATCATAAATCATAATGAAATAGTGAAATGTTGAAAACTGTTGGGAAATCTATGTATGGTATTATACCTGTAACCTCAGTGACTTGGATCACTGTGCTATGAGGATCTCAAATTTGAGGCCAGCTTGGGAAATTTAGCTAGACCCTATCTCAAAGTAAGATGAAAAAGGATTAGGGCTGTGGCTTAACAATAGAATGTTTGCCAAAACATTTCAGTCCCCAGTGTTGAAAAAAAAAAAAGTGTGTGGTTGGCAAGCATTAGACTTGAGATAACTTAAAGTCTTAGAAGTCTAAACCTAAAGTAGGAAATTAACAAGGAGTCCAGATTTCAACTCACTGGGTGTGGGCTTGCTGAGCAAGTCTGACCACCCAAATGTTGCTAAAATTCCTTCCTTAGAGGAGATAACAAACAAGTCTACTCCTCCTCAGGTCCGAAGACAACCATGCGCATTCCTCCAGAGTTCACTTGGGAAACAGTATGTTTATTGGGCTTACTTCGAGAGCATAGGTTGAGGGGTTACTTAAAGGACTGTGGGTGCACTCCCAGGAAAGGTTGCACTGGGAAGTGTTTGCCCTACAGAGATGATAGCATCCCCTTGCCACAGAAATGGTGGAATCACATGCCAAGCCTTCTCAGACGTATATATTTAAGCCACTCCAAGAGGCTGTGTGCAATTAGGACAAAATTGCATATCTATAACTCAGGTGAAAGTCTCAGGATCCTCCCTCCACATTCTTGTGTTGCCGTTACAGTTAGGTGTCACCAGTTCTGGCTTTATGCAGTGCTAGGGGTGGAGCCTAGGACCTGGTGCAAAGTTCTAGGTAAGCGTTTGCCCCCAGCCCTGTTTTTGTTTTTGTTTTTTTCTAGATAGGATCTCACAACAAATCAACTGGTCTGGACCTCACCAGGTAATCCTGCTCGTCTTGAACTTTTAGCTATCCTCCTGTTTCTGTCTCTCAAGTGCTGGGATTTTCTATTTCTTTTAAACACAAATTTTTTCAGCAGGTATTTTTGTGTTTGTGTGTGTGTACGTGTATGAGCATGTGTGTGCATGTGTATGAGCATGTGTGTGCCGCAGTGAGTGTGTGGAGGTCAAAGGACAATTCGTAGAAGTCTATTCTCCTTCCACCATTTGGGGTCCCAGGAACAAACTCAGGTTGTTAGGCTTGGCATCAGGCACCTTTACCTATCTCACCTGTTTTTTTTTTTTTTTTTTTTTTTTTTCTTTTAAAAATGGAGAATGACTACTTCATGGAGTTGTGGGTCATCTTTGCTTAGGCCTGCATTGTTCCAGTTTCAGCATATATAATGGCTGCCAGAGTGAGCATTGAAGAAATGTTTTTACATTTACTTGTGTGTTTGTGTGTGTGATTCATGATGTGCTTGTGGAGGTCAGAGAACAACTTGCAAGAGTCCGTTTTCTCCTTTCAGTATGCCATTCCCGGGGATAGTCAGGCTTGGTGGCATGTACCTTTAGCTATTGAGCTAGCTTGCTGGCCTTGAGGAAGTTGTATGTGTGTGTATATATAATTTATTTATTTATTTGAAAAAAATTTGTATAGCTATTTTGCTTGCATGTATGTCTTGCACTACATGTGTGCCTGGTGCCTACGGAGGCTAGAAGATGGTATTGGATCCCTGGAAACGGGAGTCAGATAGTTATAAGCCACCACGGGGTGCTGAGAACCAAACCTGGGTCCTCTGGAAGTGCACCAAGTTCTTTTAACTGCTGAGTCATCTCTCCAGCCCCAGGAAGTAAAACTTTGAAAGTTACATTCTCTTAAAGCAGTGGTATGAAACAGTAGCAGTTTTTAGATGAAAAACTAAGTTGAAAGAAATAGGAGGGATAAAAAAATAAAACATGATAGAAAACATTAAAAATCAGTATATGGCCAGGTCTTTTGTTGTTGTTGGTTTTTTTTTGTTTTGTTTTGTTTTTAGAGACAGGGTTTTTTTGTATTGCTTTGAAGCATGTCGTGGAACTCGTTTTGTAGTGGCCTGGAACTCATAGAGATCTGCTTGCCTCTGCCTTCCAAGTGCTGGGATTAAAGGCATGCACCACCACAGCCCAGCAACGGCCAGGTCTTTGTAAATCACATTAGTGTACCATTTCTTGTTACCCATTTCAAGACAGTTTATAGAAAAATTAATCCTTGCATTACAATTTGCTCTTCTTATTTTTGCCATTTGACCCTTTACCTTTCTCTTTTGTTGTAAAAATGATGAATTTTGATGGATGTTTAAAGGAGAAAGAAAAGGTTTTTATGTCCCTAACCCTGAACTTTTTAATGTGTCACTGGAAACAACCAACATAGGTGCTGGGCATAGTGACCCATGTCTGCAGTGTAATCTCAGCATTCCTGAAATTGTGGCAAGAGGATTTTGAGTTTTTGTCTAGCCTGGGGAACTAAGTATGACCTTGTCTTGAAATCACCAATGCGCACCGATTAAAAAGAAAGAAACTGGCTGGCAGGGGTGTGGAGTGGGGGGGAATGAGGGGGTGAACCCTGAGAGATGTCTCAGTTGGTTAAGAGACCTGTTGCCAAGCTCAAGGATCTGAGTTCCATACCCAGGACTGATATGATGGAAGGAGAGAACCCCTACAAGTTGCCTTCTGATCTCCACATTCATGGAGACACACATACATACAGTACATGTTAAAAAAAGGACCAAAATATATGTATTAAACCAAGAAACTGTGCTGACACGAGATGCCTTAGTGAGTAAAGGTACTTGCTTTGCCAGCCTTGTGATCCTAATTTAGTCCCTAGAGCCCATGTAAAGGTAGGAGAGAACTAATTCCATAACTTGTCCTTTGATCTCCACACATGCATTATATACACAAGCATACACAGGACTAATAATATATAAGCCAATAAATTATAAGAAACGTCACTCTTCAGACTTGTTACTGTAAGCAGTCTCCAGACATTTTCACAGGTATTTTGGAGCAAACATTGTTCCCATTGGAACTGGTACTGGTTAGAGCAGTGTTTTTATTTTTCATGTGTCCATGGTTCTTTTAATTATAGGTAGGGCAAGTGTATATTCATACTCTTTCATTAAATTTCAGTCAGTTCTTCACTCATTTGTTGTTGCTCTCACATTTTTCTGCTTATTTATTTATTTGTTTGCTTGGTTTTTCAAGACAGGGTTTTGTGTGTAGCTTTGGAGTGTGTCCTGGAACTCGCTCTATAGACCAGGCTGGCCTTGAACTCAGAGATTCACCTGCCTCTGGGATTAAAGGCCTGCACCACTGCCTCCTGGCCTAACATTTTTTTTGAGACACTCTCATTGACTGGACTTGGCCCTCTTGGAACTTTCTCTGTGGACCAGGTTGGGCTTGAATTTGCAGCAGTCCTCCTTAGTCTTCCCAAGTGCTGAGATTCCATGCGTGAGCCACCACAGTTGGCCATCTTGACCTTTATTTTATTTTTGTTTTTTTGAGACAGGGTTTCTCTGTGTGACAGTTCTGGCTGTCCTGGAACTAGCTCTTGTAGACCATGCTGGCCTCAAGCTCACAAAGATCTGCCTGCCTCTGCCTCCAGAGTGCTGGGATTAAAGGTGTGCACCACCATGCCTGGCCACAAAGAACTTTTTTTAAAATAACTTATATTTATTTGTGCATGAGGATGTATGTACACATGCTTTACTGCATGTGTGGAGATATAAAGCAGCTTGTGGGGTTCTTTCTCTGTCGACACCACATGAGTCCTGGAGATTGACTTTAAGTAATTCAACTTGGTGGTAAGCACCTCTATCAGAACCATCTCACTGGCCCTTTTAATTGTTTTTGTTATTGCTTGCTTTAGAGTTACAGGATATATTTATAACTAGCATTGTTCTTTGATTCGTGGGGAATAGGGTTTTGTTAATACATTCATTCTAAATGTTATTATTTTCTGTCTTGTACAGGATGGTAGGTCCCATACAGAGGTGGGCAAGGAACAGAATCTTTAGGGGGTGTATAGACATAGTCCAAGATGGATATTCTTTTTTTAAAAAAAGATTTTTTATTTTTGTGTGCATTAGCATTTCACCAGCTTATATAAGTCTGTTGTCCTCTTTTTAAGATATTTGCTGCCTTTTAAGCCATGGCTGTCGGAATCAGCAACTGCAACTCTGCTGCTATCAGCAGCGATTAGGCCGATGGGCTGCAGCCTGAGGGAATTCTGTTTTCTCAGACACAGATTCTTTCAAAGCTAAAAAGAGAACTTTACTAAATCTCTGACCCTCTAAAGAATTAAAGATACCAGGTTTGAGGTGGAATTCTACTCCTTAGGGAGGCTGATTAGCAAATTGCTTGCAACCTCTTCTCCTGTAGAAGCCCTCAAGCCTCTCCTTGCCCCTCCTTGAAAACCCTTCTCCACCGGGCTCCTTCCTACTACTTCCTGTCAGCAAGTTGCTGATGCAGCTTCCTGACCACAGGAGAATTTTATTTAATGAAGCATGTTTGTATCATTAAATGTTGTGGAACATAAACAAATGTAACACACTTAAAATAATATTCTGCAACATATGTCTGTGTAAGGGCACTAGATCTGCAGACAGTTGTGAGCTACTGTGCAAGTGCTAGAAATTGAACCCGGATCCTCTGGAGGATCAACCAAGTACACTTAACTGCTGAGCCATCTCTTCTCTTCAGTCCCCACTGCCAGTTAAATTGTAACAAGGCTCTGAACCTGCAGCATTCCAGCCTCTGAGTCACTGAAGTTCTAATCAGTCAGTCTTTGCAACACACAGCTTCTGCCCAGAAATTTTGTTTGTTTTTTTAAGTCTTTTGGTACAGGATTTCTTTGTGGAGCCTTAGCTGTTTTGGAACTCTCTCTGTAGACTGTGCTGGCCCTGAATTCAGAGATCCCTTGCCTCCGCCTCCCCAGTGCTGGGATTAAAGGTGTTCACTCCCACTGCCTGACTAGAAATTCTTGTATGTACTGCTAATATTACCTTTCTCATCTTGCATTTTGCTAACTCTTCAGTATAGTATTTGTTTTAGTAATAGTTACTTTATATTTTCAGTCTGATAATTTCAAATTCTTCATCAGATCTGAGTTGGTCTTGATACTTAATTTTTGTCTCTTTTGACTGTGGTTTTGTTTGTTTCTGCCCTGTGGGAGGCCTTGTTTTTGTTGTTGGAATCTAGGCATGCTTTATCTAGTAACAGAAACTGAGGTAGCCCTCAGGATTTTAGTATGAGATTTTGTCTTTTTTGGGTACCAATGGTGATCAAACTCAGCCTCCTTTGCTGCAGGCTTAAATCTCATTTTTCCTCCTTCATTCACCTCCTGCTCGGCAGCAAACCCGATAAGCAAGCACTGTACCACATTCCCAGACTTAAATCTTTTATTGTCTTTTTTTTTTTAAAAAAAAACTTAACTATTTTTTATTTTCCTATGAATTCTTCCCTAAACAATGCCTTATCTTGGAGCAATCTTAGTTTTAATTCACCGTTATTATGCTAGAGTCTCCTTGATGTAATGGTAAGAAGTTAGGGAGTCCTTTACAATTAAATCTGTTGTTTCTTTTGAAATAGGATCTCTCACTGTAGCCGAGACTGGACTGAAACTCTTGTCAATCCTCCTTTCTTGTCTTGGAAATGCTAGGACTATAGTATGAGCTGAAATCTCTGATTTTTAGTGCTGTTCCCAGTTTCTGATTTATTTTATCTATTATTTTAAAAATGATCTGTATAGGTGTTTTGCCTGTGAGTATGTCTATGTACCATGTGTACCTGTCGCTCGAAGAGGCCAGGCATGGGCAGTGAATCCCTGTAACTGACTGAAGTTACAGACTGTTGTGAGCTGTCATGTAGATGCTGGGAACTAAATGAGAGTCCTCTTGGAGTAGCCAGTGCTTTTAATTCTGAGCGGTTTCTCCAGCCCAGGTTTCTGGTTTTGACCTTCAAAAATAATTTCCTGAGTTTTATATCCACTAAGGTAACACAGGAAGGCAAGAAATGTCTAGGGTTATTTTATTGCCTTTTCTCCAAAAGGGTAGATAATTCTCTGGGCATATTTTGATATGGTTACTTTCTCCTGTTCTTGTTCAAAGATCAATTTTCAGATCTTTCCAATGAGATCTTTCTAAAATCCTGAGGGTGGTTCCTGGAAGTAAAAATACAGGTGTTCTATAAGACTTAGGCCACAGTGGTTCTTTTATTTTCATTGCTTGCATATATATCTTTGTGAGTGTGTCAGATTCTCTAGAGCTGGAGTTACAGTTTCAAGCTGCCATGTGACTGCTGGGAATTGAACCCAGGTCCTCTGGAAGAACAGCCAAGACACTTGACTGCTGAGCTATCTCTCCAGCCCTGCCACAGGCCTGAAGTTTTGTAACTCTTCACTCAATCGGTCCTTGGCTTCCAGCAGCTTGTCCAAGAGAGACAGGTAAACAATGGCTCTTTGTATTTTCTTGTCCCTAGGGTTTTGTGGTGTGTGTGAGTGTGCCTTGCTTTGCCTTGGACCTGAGATCTGATAGATCTAAGATAAGCTAATAATTCCCAGTTTGTCCAGTTTTTCCCCTTCACTCTCCCTCAAATGAATTAGAACCTACTCTTCACAAAAGACTAAGCACTGAAAAGTGCTCCACCAGCATTTCAAAACAAGAGTGCCAAAAATAAAGCAACATTTTACATAGAGAAGTAGATAATAATAGATAGAGCAAAAAGATAATCTTTATTTTTATTATTATTAACTCATTGTTGGAGTGTTCTCAGTGACAAAGGCCATGCTTAATATGTTACATAAGGTCAAGCTCCAGCTCAAAATAGTCAGCCAGAGCATACAAAGTTCCTAAATGGCAGCACATAGCCCAGTTCCAGGGAATCCAAACGTCCCCTTATGTTCTCTTCCAGTAGTAGGCACACACCTGGTGCAGACATACATATAGGCAAACACCTAGAGATTCTAGTTCTTTTTGTTTTGTTTTGTGTGTTGTTTTTCAAGACAGGGCTTCTCTGTGTAGCTTATACTGGCTTTGAACTCAACAGAGATCTGCCTGGCTCTACCTCCTGAGTGCTGGGATTAAAGGTGTGCATCACCACCAGCTTCTAATTTATTCTTTTTGTGGTGCTGAGGATTGAATGCGGGGCGTCATCACACATAAGCTCTTCATAAGCTGGGTTTCATCCCCAGTGCAGGAATTAGATGATTTTTTTTTATTGTTAGAACCTCATCTTGTTATTGCTGTATTTATTGCATAGTGTGGTAGGCACAGTAGCCTTGGGATGAAAAATAAAAGATACTTATTATGTGTTCATAAATATTAAAATCAAAAAGTCTGGAGAGCTGGCTCACAAGTTAAGAGTACTTCCTTTCCTGTTCTTGTAAAGGACCCAAGTTTGGTTCTCAGCATACACATAGCAGCTTACTACCATCTAAAACTCCAGTTCTAGGCATCCAACACCTTCTGGCTTCTCTGGGCATCAGGCATGTACATTTTAGACAAAACACTTGTGTGTGTTTGTGTTTCTATAATAGAAATACATAAAACAAATATTTAAAAATCTGAGAATTTAAAGAAGGTGTTAGTAAAGACAATAGAAAACAATTAAAAATTGGAAACAAAGTAGGCATGGCAGTGCCACTGATAATCCTATAACTCAGTTGGTGGGGACAGGGTTCTTGGTTGCATTCACCTACACAGTTGAGTTTGAGACCACTCCGGGGTACACAACTCTGTCTCAAACGGTGATGACAGTTACCACCACCATCACCACAAAATAAAACTCACACACATTTTGGAAACAGCATGCTGTATTAAACAGCTGTGTGCTTGCCTTACTGTATCTTTAGTCTTTTAAAGTATTTAGTTTTGAGTATTATCTATTAGAATAAACTGTTTTTTGCTCTTTAAGAAAATATTTTTGTGAGCTTAGTGGATTGAGCCCGGGGCCTTGCTTGTGTTAGGCATGCACTCTAACACTGACCTACATCCCCAGCCCTGTTGCTCATTAGCTTTTATTAGTAAGTCTTTGAGTTTCCCTAAAGGATGCATGATAGGATTGGATTTGATTAGAGTTGCACATCTTGATTCTATATTAGTAGTTAAAAGTGGAAACTATGATTCTCTTACTACATTTTGCAAATAAGTGTCCCTCTGAGTCTTACTTTCCTGTAATATGATTCTTTTTTAAGGGAGCTGGAGAGATGGATCAGTGGTTAAGAGCACTGGCTGTTCTTCCAGAGGACCAGGATTCAATTCCCGGCATTCACACAGCAGCTCACAACTGTCTTGTAGTTACAGTTCTAAGGGATCCGACACCCTCACACAGACATGCAGGCAGGCAAAAACACCAATGCATATAAAATAAAAATAAATCATTTAGAAAAAAATCTTTGTTAAAAAATTTTCATTTGTGTGTTTTTATGTATGAGTGCTAGGCACCAGTTTACTTGAAGGGTGCATCAGATCCTATTATAGATGTTTGTGAGCCACCATGTTGTTGCTGGGAATTGAACTCAGGACCTCTGAAGAGCAGTCAGTGCTCTTAACTGCTGAGCTACCTCACCAGCCCTGATTCTTTTGTTTTTTAAATCTGGTCACTATGTATAAAATACACATTGAAATTTACTGAAATTTGGCATGTTTGTTAAAAAGTTCTCCAACATTTACCCCCGCCCCCCGGATTTCTTTGTAGTCTTAATTGCCCTGGAACTAGCTCTGCAGACTAGGCTGGTCTCGATCTTGGAGTGTTGGAATTAAATGTGTACATTGTCACTACCAATTCTGCCAGACAAAGCACTTACTCTTTTTTTTTTTCCTTTTGTGGTTTTTTGAGACAGGGTTTCTCTGTTTCATAGTTTTGGCATCTGCTTTGTAGAACAGACCGATCTCAAACTCAAAGAGATCCTCCTGCCTCTGCCACCTAAGTGCTGGGATTAAAGGCATGTTGCCACCACCGCCTGGCTACCATTTTCTCTTAACAGCTGTTTTTCCAGTGGTTGGTATTCAGTGGTTTAGCAAAAATCTACATGGACTTTTGCCTTATTTAGTAGTAAAATTAAAGCATAAAATCTATAGATGGGCATATATGTGGCCGGAGAAATGGCTCGGTGGTTAAGAGGACACAGATTCACTTTCTAGCACCCACATGCAGCTTATAGCTTGTAACACCAGTTCCAAAGTTTTTGATGCCTCTTCTGATCTTCATGAGCTACTGAATGTTTACACATAAAGTATATATATTTTTGAAAATTACAGACAGCCTGGAGTGATGGCTTGGTGCTTAGGAGCACTTGTTTCTCTTGCAGAGGGCCCAGGTTGTAGTTCCAGTACCCACGTGGTGACTCACAACTGTCCAGAACTCCAGTTCCAGGGGATCAGTGACCCTTATTTGATCTCCTTGGGCATGGCATGTAATAAATCTAATTAAAAATTGACAGATGCTTGGACCTTATTTTCTCTTTTGCACAGTTAGTACTTGACAGCCTTGAAAAGAATATTTTTATGATACTTGGATGGGGCATTCCTTAGGAGTTTTTTTAAACACTTCTATGCTAGTGACCTTTTCATTGAAAAGTTTCTTTGGGCTCATGGCTTCAGAGTTTTCAATTTGTTGGGATGGTGAGGGTGTACGTCAGCAAAGCAGCTCCAGAAGCAGAAAGTACTTTTGCTTTTATTCCCTCCCTCCCTCTTTCCCTCCCTCTTTCCCTCCCTCTTTCCCTCCCTCTTTCCCTCCCTCTTTCCCTCCCTCTTTCCCTCCCTCTTTCCCTCCCTCCCTCCCTCCCTCCCTCCCTCCCTCCCTCCCTCCCTCCCTCCCTCCCTCCCTCCTCTTTCTCTCCCCTCTCCCTCCATCCCCCTCTGTCTCCCTTCCCCCCTCCCCTTCCCCCTTCACAGGGTTTCTCTGTAGCTTTGGAACCTGTTCTGGAACTAGCTATTGTAGCTTTGGAACCTGTCCTGGTACTAGCTCTTGTAGACCAGGCTGGCCTTGAACTCACAGGGATCTGCCTGCCTCTGCTTCCTGAGTGTTTTGTTTAACGGCGTGCCACCACCACTCTGGCTTCATTTTATTTTCTTAAATATCACCTTATTTATTTACTACTTGTTTGTTTGGGTGTAGGAATTCTCTGTATAACCCTGGCTGTCCTGGAGCTTACTTGGTAGACCAGGCCAGTCTTGAATTCTGAAGTGATCGAATCAAAGGCCTGTACCACCACCACCTAGGGGCACTCATTTTAAAATGTCCATTTATTATATTTAGGTCTTCAACATCTGGACTGGCCTGAGCACATTCTGAGTCATGGTTCACTTTGTTAATCCTCTCTTTGCACTTACTTCATACATACTCAGAAATGTGCTTTGCTAATCTTCAAGGCACTTCTCAACCCAATAATAAAGTTGACGAGTAAGATCAGCTGTGCCAAATCCAGTGAGTACTGAATTTTAAATAAAGTAAGGCATGAATGTATTTGATTAGTGAAAAGCTGGTTGTCAGTTAATGTTTAAAGTGAGATTATGGGGATGGACAAATGAAATCTCTGTTTTTATCTAGACATGATGATCTTGAAACTAGAAACACATGTAGATGTGATTAATTTCCTTTTTTTGTGACGGTGGTGGTTTGAGACAGGTATTGTAATATAGCTCAGGTTGGCTCCAGACTCAGACTGCAGAGCTAGGATCACAGTCTTGTGTTACTGTACTGCATTGTCACATCTGCTCACCTTTTCTGGTGTATATTCCCGAGTAGTAGGTATTAGATCATCATAAAAAAATTTGGGGAAATATGTTCAATGATGCTTTCTGCTTTTATCTTAGTTTCAGAATTATATATGATCTTTTAAAAGAAAATTAGGTGAGTTAAAGAAGGCAATAAAATTTTCCCAGCAATGAAAGTTGTGTATTCATTTTAACATAAGCAGGTAGAAGGAGAAATATTACTTGTTATCCTCCCCATTTACTTTTAATTTTTTTTTTTTAACTTCTTACTATGGATGTGGGTGTGCCTGACATAGTGCACATATGCAGAGGTCAAAAAAAAAAAAAAAACCCTACCATGTAGAGTTGGTTTTCTTTTTCTTTTCTTTTTTCGAGACAGCTTTGGCTGTCTTGGAACTTGCTTTGCTTTGTAGACCAGGCTGGCCCTGAACTCATAAGATCTGCCTGCCTTCCAAGTGCTAGTATTAAAATGCATGTGCTTCCATGCTGGAACAGTCTACTAGTTCTTGATTCCTAATAATAAGGAACACAGTAAGAGCTTGGAAAAGTTGCTTTCTGAAAGTAGACACCCCCCCCCCCCAAAGAAAAGTAAGGGAACAGATGCAGAAGTTAAGTCATACAGAGCTGGGTTTGGTGGCACATACCTTTAATCCCAGCACTTGGGAGGCTTAGGAAAACAAATCTCTAAGTTGGAGATCAGCCTGGGGTACAGAGCTAGTTCCATGATAGTTAGGGCTACATAGAGAAACCCCACCTCAAAAAAACCAAACCAAAAAAAAAAAAAAAAAAAAAAGCTGGGCGGTGGTGGCACACGCCTTTAATTCCAGCACTCGGGAGGCAGAGGCAGGCGAATCTCTGTGAGTTCGAGACCAGCCTGGTCTACAAAAGCTAGTTCCAGGACAGGCTCCAAAACCACAGAGAAACCCTATCTCGAAAAACAAAAAACAAAAAACCAAAAAAAAAAAAAAAAAAAAAAAAAAACAACCAAAAAAGTCACAAAGCAGGTACTTAAGTACATTGTCACGTGTTAATGGTACTACATCACCATCCTTTACAGGACTGTTTCACATTGCTTAAATGCCAGATTCAGTTTTAGTCCTCTGTATAAAGTGTTTGATAATTATTCATGTTTATTTGAAACGAAAGCTGTTAATACCTTTCTATGACACAAACTGCATACCAGGAAGACCATGACACCATAAAACAAGGAATGGAGTTCTCCCAAAGAGACAGTGGGAAAGAATATGCGCAGCTGATTCCGTACTATAGGAAATCCAGGCAAAAAAGAATGGAGATGTGTAAATAGGATTCTTGAAGGGAAAAAGGTTGACAACGCTAAATGCATCACACATTCAACCTTTCTGTTGGTGCACTGTGTAGCATCTATAGTGTTGTCTCTAAGTGACTGCATGGTGAGGTTGCTGTATTTGTAGGAATTTTTATTTGGAAAATTAAGTTTAGGAATGATTTCATCAAAAGCCATTTTAGTGGGGTGGCAGTGGCTCATGCCTTTAATCCCACCACAATAATCCCAATGACAAGAGTAAAATACAAAAAGTGAAGTTAGCTTGAGATAGACTAGGTTGCGGGTGTCTCCCTTATGTCTCTTTGTATCTTTCTCTGGCTTGAAACTGTTTAGATCCGATTGGTTTCCTACTCAGAGATCCACCCGCTTCTGTCTCCCAAGTGCTGGGATTGAAAGTGTTTGATCTCTAGAAATTGGAATGGTTATAAGTTGCTTCACATGTATACTGGAAACTGAATTTCAGTCCATGGCAAGATGAGTAAGTGCCCTTAATGACTGAGTCATTTATCCGGCCTCTGTCCTGTTTTTAATCAGTTCCAACTTTTAATCAAGAGGTTTGGGCTTTTTTTCCATTATTGATGTCTTTCTAGGTGGACCTATGACTCTTGAGTACATTTTTCCCCATGATGTATTTTTATTTGTGTGTGTGTGTATGCATATGCACATATGTGTCTGTGTTCACAAGAATGCAGATGCCCTCAGAGGACAGAAGGGGTTACCAGATCCCTTGGACCTAGAAACACAAGCATGTGTGAGCCACCTGCAGGATTTTAGGAACTAAATTCTTGAGTCCTCTGCAAAAAATAAGTAGAGATACACACTTTTAAATCACTGACCCAGATCTCCAGCCCCAACTATATTCCAGTGAGAGCAGGCTGTGCTTCTCCTGGTTGGATATTTTGGTGCTGTGATTGATTACAAGCTTCATGAATGTGATCATGTGGTTATAGTATGAAATAGGACAGGCACTGATCCAAATCTCTGAAAAATCTCCTTGAGCATCTAGTCTTAAACCCACAATCCTATCACTTTAATTTTGTTATGATCATGGTGTGTTTGGCTAATTTATAGTAAACAGCAGAAAGGCAGGTTTTGTTTTATGTAAACATTGATATTTTAAACGTTATATAGAACATGTGATGAAGAGGTCAAATAAGAATACTCTTTTAGGGGTTGGAGAGATGACTCAGAAGTTAAAAGCATTGACTACTCTTCTAAAGGTCCTGAGTTCAATTCCCAGTACCCACATGACAGCTAACAATCTGATCTTGCCTTCTAGCTTGCAGGCATATTTGCAGAAAAAGCACCTGTATACATTATAAAAAAGAAATACTCCTTTAGCCAGGTGGTGGTAGCTCACTCCTTTAATCCTCGCATTCAGAAGACAGAGGCAGGCAGATCTCTTGTTCAAGGCCAACCTGGTCTACAGAGTGAGTAAGAGTACAGCCAGGGCTATGCAGAGAGACCCAAAAGTTCATTTGTGGTTTTTGGGCCTGCTACTTAAATGTTTATTTTTTAAAGAAGATTTCTTTATAGCCAGGTGGTGGTGGTACACACCTTTAATCCCAATACTCAGGCAGAGGGGGGTGGATTGCTGTGAATTCAAGGCCAGCCTGGTTTACAGAGTGAGTTCCAGGCAGCTAGAGAGAGATACACAGAGAAACCCTACCTCAAAAAAAAAAAAAAAAACCCACCAAAAAAAGAGTATTTATTTATGTATGAGTGCTCTATGTGCTTGTATGTCTTTATTCCAGAAGAGGGCATCAGTTCCACTGTAGATGGTTATGTACCATCACATGGTTGCTGAGAATTGAACTCAGGACCTCTGGAAGAGCAGCCAATGCTGAGCCATCTCTCCAGCCCAAATGTTTATTTTTTATGTAAATTTTCATGCTAGTTTGCACCTTAAGTTTTGGTTGTGGATTTTTTTGGAATGTATACATGTTTTTATTTCTTAATTACTTGAAAATTAAAAACATTAAGTGTTTGAATAAACTCATTGCTTTGCAATCTAGCTCTAGGAATTTATTATTTTGGGGCACATGGTCTCATGTATCCCAGCCTGGTCTTAAACTCACCATGTAACCAAGAATGACATTGGTCTTGCTTCTGAGTGTACTACCATATCCAGTTTTATGGTCTTATGTGGTACTAGGTGCTGTGAGATAATGCTCTTGTACACCATAAAGATTTGTCACTCATATTGGTTTAATAAAATGCTGATTGACCAGTAGCCAAGCAGGAAGTATATACAGGGCAACCAGACTAGGTGAATTCTGGGAAGAGGAAAGGCAGAGTCAGTCACCATTTCAGACACAGGGGAAGCAAGATGAGAATGCCTTACTGAGAAAAGGTAGCAAGCCACGTGGCTAACACAGACAAGAATGATGGGTTAACTTAAGTTGTAAGAGCTAGTTAATAATAAGCCTGAGCTAATACTACAGTTTATAATTTATATAAGCCTCTGCGTGTTTATTTAGAACTGAATGGCTGAGGGACTGGGTGGGACAGAAACTTCCATCTACACCTAGGGATGGTTTTGTGCACACTAGACAGTCTATCAACTGAGGTGTATCTTTAGCCTCTAACGTATTTTTTTTATCACCATAAAAAGATACAGGAATTCCCTCTATCTTCTAATTCTCCTTTTTCCCATCCCCTAGCTATTGGTACTTCTGTCTCTATGGACTTGCCCATTTTGGATATATAAATAGAGAAATTTCATCTTAAAATGTGTTGTGTTGTATCTGTCTTCTTTAACATTGCCACTTTTAACAGTCATTCTTTAACATACATTAGTATTTCATTCTGTTTGTTGGAGTGTAATATTCTGTTATGAAACTGCATGTTGTTTATCCATTTATCTGTTGATGTATATTTGAATACTTTCTGTTTTTTTAAATTATGAATCTTGTTGCTTTGAACAATTGCTTACAATTGTTTTTGATGAATTAGGATGTGGGTTTTATTCTCTTGGGTGTATTTCTTGAAATAGGATTTCTGGCTCATTTTGTTACTCTTTATTTTTTTTTCAGTGTTAGGGAACAAACCCAGGACCTTGTATATATGTGTATGTGTATGTATGTGTGTGTGTATATATATATATAAAACAGGCCAGTTTTTCCCACAGTGCCTGTAACAATTTTGTATTACGTTTTGTTTTTGGAGATGAGGTCTCATAGCATTCCTTATCCTTCTGCTTATACCTCTCCAGTGCTGGCACTTTGCCCAATTTGTGTGGCACTCAGGATCCAAACTAGGGCCTCATACATGCTAGGTGTGCACATTACCAACTGAGCTGCATCCCCAGTTCTATTTACAGGCAATGCATCTGGATTCTAATTTTCTGTAGCATTGCCAGAATTTTTTAAAATTGTTTTATCCATTTTATTGAGTATCAATGCTTTCTTTTGTTTTTGTTGTTTGGTTTCTTTTCTTTTGTTTCTTTTCCAAGACAGGCTTCTCTATGTAGCCCTGGCTGTCCTGGAATTCACAGAGTTCTGCCTCCTAAGTGCTGAGATTAAAAGTGTGCACCACTGCCTGACCTCAAATGGTTTCTTATGTGGTTTTGATTTGCATTGCCATTTGTGCATTTTCTTTCGATGCCTTTATATAAAAGTTATTTTCCAGTTTTTCAAATAAAATAGATTTCCTTACGTGTATGTGTGAATGTATGCCACATGTGTGTCAGTACCCAAGGAAACCAGATGAGGGTATCAGATACCCTGGAGCTGGAGTTCTAAGGCTGCCTAATGTGGGTGCTTGGTCTGAATTGGGATCCTTTTGAAGAACAGTGGACACTTTTAACCATGAGCTGTTTTCTTAGCCTCTCAACCTATTTTTATACTTACTGTTTGCTCATTTACTTATTTCTGTGTGTGCACCATAGAGCATAGATGGAGGCTAGGACAACTTTTAGGGGCCATTTCTCTTCTGGGGATGATCTCAGGTCCTCAGGCTTGTGGCAAACACCTTTACCATCTTTCTGTCCCAGAATGGGGTTTTAAAAATACATTTGGGTCGTAAACAGCACTGATGGCTTGTAGAGGGCCTGGCTTCCATTTCCCTACATGCTAGGTCACAACCATATGCAACTACAGTTCCTGGGGATCCAATGTCCTCTTCTGGCCTCTGTGGCCACTGGGCACATACATGCACAGACATATGTACAGGAAAAAAATACCCATCCATATAAAATACTAAAGCAATAATAAAAAATAAAAATATTCATCTAGTGAGTGCCCTCTCCACACCCCCCCCCTTTTGTGCCCTCATTGGTGTACCTTAGTATGTATGGAGTTTAAAGAACACTTTTTGAAAATTGGTTCTCTTCAGCCATGTGGGTTCTTCTTTACCACAAGTCCCTCCCTTTGCCTATTTATTGAATCATCTTGCTTGCCTCTTGCCTTTCTACTTTTATGGAATAGTTTGAGACGCATCAATGTTAGCTTTACTTTAGAAGTCTGGTAGTATTTACCAGTAAATCTTTCTGGTCATGCCTAGGCTTTTATTTTTTGAGACTGTTAACTGCTTCAATCTCACTTGCCATTTAAGTTGTGTTTCCTTGATTTAATTTTGGTAGCTGTATGTGTCTAGGAATCTATCCATTACTTCTAGGTTTCCCATCTACTTGGGATGTAAATTTCTAAAATGTTTCTTAAGCATCCTCTCAACTTCCTTCCTAATTTCAGTATTTTGTTTAGTTTGTCCATGGGTTTATTGATTTTATCCTTTCAAGGAATCATTTCTGGTGTCCTTTTTTATGTGTTTATGTATATTTGCAATTTGTCTGCATATATGTTTGTGTATCACATATGTGCTTGGTGTCTGGGGAGGCTGGAAGAAGATGAAGGATCCCTTGGAGCTTGAGGATTGAACTTGGGTCCTCTGGGAGAGAAGTCAATGCTCTTTTATCACCAAGCCATTTTTCCAGCCTCAACTTTTTTTCCTTTTTAAATTAACTACATTTATTTATTTATTTTATATCCAGACTGCAGTTTCCCCTCCTTCCTCCTATTCTCTCCCCTCTCCCCTCCCCCAATTCTTTCCTCAGTTTCTGTTCAAAAAGAGATAGGCCTCCCATGGATATCAACAAACCATGGCATATCAAGTTGCAGTAGGAATAAGCTCCTCCTTTTCATTAAGGCTGGGCAAGGCAACCCAGAATGAGGAATAGGCTCCCAAAAGCCAACCAAAGTGTTAGGGACAGCCCACTGCTAGGAGTCCCATAAGTAGACCAAGCCACACAACTGTCACACATATGTAGAGGGCCTAGTTTGGTTCCTTTCAAGCTCCCTAGCTGTCGGTCCAGACTCTGTGGGTTCCTTTGAGCCCAGGTTAGTTGTTTCTGTGGGTTTCCCTGTGATTCCCTTGACACCCCCCCCCCCCCATTTGTATAAACCTCTTTAGCAGGATTCTCTGAACTTGGTCCAGTGCTTGGCTGTTGTTGGTCTCTGTTTCCATCAGTTACCGAATGAAGCATCTATGATGGCAATTGGACAAGGCACCCATCTATGAGTATAGCATAATATCGTTAGGTGTCATTATGTTGACATATTTTCTTCCCCCAATTGTGTTTGATTCTTTCCTAGGTCTTTGGGTCGTTTAGCTATTGGGTCTTGGCATTTCAGACCTGTCAGGCGTGGGTTCACTTTTATGGTATGGCCACTCTCACGATCTATGCACCACCCTTACCCCAGTTGATTCTATAGGCAGGTCAAAAGTTGAGTTCCAGTCTCAACTTTTTATTATTTTTTAATTAATTTTTTGAGGCAGGATCTCAGTATCCCAGGCTTGCTTCATACTACTATGCAGCTAAGGATGATCTTAAATTTCTGGTACTCTTTCCTCTAGCATCAGAGGAATGGGATTATAGGCACATGTCACCATTCCTAGTTTATCTGGTGCTGGGGATCAAACCGAGGAATTTGTGTGTGCTAGGCAAGTATTCTGCAAGCTTGAGTAAAACCCCTTCACCCAAACTCTTTATTTCATGGTTCTTTGTCTTTTAGTCTCCCATTTCATTAATTCCTTTTTAAAGATGGGTGCTTATTTACAGTTTTTATTTTATGTGTGAGTATTTGCATGTATGTATGTATATGCATCACATGCTTCCATGGTGCCTACAGAAGCCAGGAGAGGGCATCAGATTTCCTGAAACTGGAGTTACTGATGGTCATGATGTGAATGCTGGGAATTGAGTCCAGGCATTCTGCAAGAACAGCCAGTGCCCTTAAAGACGGAATTGTTCCTCCAGCCCCCTTTTAATGTATGTGTGTATGTTTGTCTTTGTACACGAGTGTGGGATTTAGAGGCAGTTTTGTTGTCTAATGTGGGTGTTGATAGCTGAACTTTGTCCTCTGAAAAAGCAGTATGTACCATTTCTTTAGCCTCTTCACATTTCATTAATTTCTGCTTTTAGTTTTTCTATTTTCTTGATGGTATCCTTTGACACAATTGTTTTGAAGTTTGATGTAGTCAATATTTGTTTATTTTCTGTCTTGCTTTTAAGCTTATAAAATCTTCCTTTTGCCGGGCGGTGGTGGCGCACGCCTTTAATCCCAGCACTTGGGAGGCAGAGGCAGGTGGATCTCTGTGAGTTCGAGACCAGCCTGGTCTACAAGAGCTAGTTCCAGGACAGGCTCCAAAGCCACAGAGAAACCCTGTCTCGAAAAACCAAAAAAAAAAAAAAAAAAAAAAAAAAAAAAAAAAAAAAAAAAAAAAAAATAAATAAATAAATAAAATCTTCCTTTAAAATGATTTATTTGTGTGTTGTGATTGTATATTTATTTGTCTGATGTTCATGTCTGTGTGCACACTGGCTAGAAAAGGTTATTGCTATCCTTTTCTATTCTGTTGAGGCAGGATTTCTCTGAACCTGGAACTTGTGTTTTCTAGACTAGATGCTAGCAAACCCCATGGATCTTTCTGTTTCTGGCTTCCTTTGGGCGACAATTGCTTGTTAACGTGGATGCTGGGATATGGATTCTGTTCCTCATGATTGCACAAGTGATTTTCATTGCTGAGTCATCTTTCCAGTCTTGAAAGATCTTCATCTTTTAAAAGAAAGGATTAAATGCTTAAGCTTTGAATTCCTTATCAGTTTATTTCTCTCATTTGTTTGAGTCAGGTTTTCTCTGTGTAGCTCTGGCTGTCCTGGAACTCGCTCTGTAGACCAGAATAGCCTTGTCTTAGAGATCTGCTTGCCTCTGGAGTGTGGGATTAAAGGTGTTTGCCACCATGTAAGGCAACCCTATTCAGTCATTAAACAACTTAACAGTTTATGCTGTAAATAATGATTCTGTTATTGATCTCTTAAAAGTCTTCATTCTTTCAAGTCCTGTTCTATAATCTTTTTCATTTTACCATCAGTCTTTATACAACTGTTCTATGCCAGGCAGATGATAGAATAATTAAAAACAAATCAGTCAAGGCAAGGAGTAAATATACTTGATAAATTACTGATTTTCTTGTGTAAAGGAAGAAAAATGTTACATATTTTGCATGTTGGTGTGTTTAAGCTTTCTTGAGAAGGTGATCTACCATTGTTTTGGTTTCAGAGGCCTTTTCAGATATAGTTTATGTATAAGAAAAGAGTTACTTAAGTTATTAATGGTAATGAGAAGATATATACAAGGGCCAGCTAGCCATTGTGAAATAAAGGTAGATAAAATTTTGTTTGTTTTTTCAGACAGGATTTTTCAGTGTAGTTCTGGATATCCTGGGACATTCTTTGTAGACCAGGCTAGCCTCTAACTCGGAGATCTGCTTGCTTCTGCCTTCTGAGTGCTGTGATCAAAGGTGTGCACCATGTCCAGCTAAAGATGCATAAAATTTAAACATGAGTATCTCTTGCTTTTTATTGCTGCAGTTTTTCTTTTGAAACTCATTCATGGTTGTAAGATTGCATTTTCTTAAAAAAAATTAGGTGATATGTTTTTGTTCTTTGCTATTTTTGGAAGTGCTGGGAATTAAGCTTGGAGCCTTGTACAAAGTAAATAGTTTTGATGCCGATTTCTATTCCCAGTATGTGTGATAAGCTTTACTTGGTGTTATCTTAAAATGTAACTTATAGATACCATATTCAGCATATTGAAAGATGTTAATATTCTAGAAATGTTTAGTGAATAGTATCAGCATTTCTCTTAAGTGATATTTTTTAGCCTGTTCATAATTGTATGGGTAGATTGTGTTATTTTTTGTTTGTTTGTTTGATTTCTAGACAGGGTTTTTCTGTGTTGCCCTGGCTGTCCTGGAACACACTCTGTAGACCAGGCTGGCCTAGAACTCAGAGAGATCTGCCTGCCTCTGCCTCCTGAGTGCTGGGATTAAAGGCACGTGCCACCAACGCCTGGCTGTTAATTATATTTTTATATCTTCAGCAAAATAAAATTCATTGCCTTAATTTTGACTTTGAGTATGTATATTCTTATAAGACTATAGGATAAACTTCACTGTTTGTTAAAGATTTATGTTTATTATAAGGGCATTGTTAAAATTTTTGTTTTGATAGTGAAAGCAAGTTGAATACATTGGTGCAGAAGCTTCATGACTTCCTAGCACATTCATCAGAAGAATCTGAGGAAACGTGTTCTTCGCCACGAGTTGTTATGAACCAAAGCACAGGTAAACCTTTGCTGTATGCAGTCCCTTTTAATTTACTTCTATTCATTTATTATAAGTATTTTCTTATATTTTTAGTTATGTCTATGATGTGTGTGAGGTTGCATGAGTTTATGTCTGCGATATGTGTGCAGGTGTCTGCAGAGGCCTGGATTCCTCTGTATTACAATTTCAGATTCCCTAGAACTGGCATTGTAGGTGGTTGTGAGCCGCTTGGTGAGGGTGCTGGGAACCGAATCTTGGTCCTCTGCAAGAATAGTAAGCATTTTTAATTGCTAAGTCACCTCTCTAGTTGTCATTTATTTATTTTAGTATGGAGTAGCTACTTAATTTGTAGAAGTCCTTATTGGGTATGTTTGCTAGTATCTGCTGTATAATTTTAATTTTGGAAGGAAAAGTGTAAATGTGTAAACTGATGATGCATAGAGTGAAACACTTAATTCTGTTTTCTGTCTAATGGAAGTTTCTGGTAAAGGAGGTAATGAGTAGATAAGTATTAGCAGAGATATGAGCAGTATAGGTTTCAGGTGCTATACAACTGTATCCCTGATGAAGTACAGAAATATTTTATTCCACTGGTTACGTGTGTTTTAGAATTTAAATTGTTAAGTTGTTTATTTAATAATTCTACTCAGTGAAGTTTGGAATGGTGTTTCATACATAAAATGTCAGTACTCAGTAGGCAAGTAGGCTGTTACAGGAGGATGGTTCCGAGTTGAAGGCCAGCATGGATTACACTGTAGTTGCTTGTTTTTACTCTTGTCTCTTTGCTCATTTGGGGGGGCCTGCCTCTCAGCTCCCAAATAAATACATCGAGGCTTCTTTTAACTTAAATTATCCCATATAGTTTTTGCTGCTGGGCTTTTATCTTTATCCTATATACCTTTATTTACTTCTTCTCTGTGATTTGCTGTGTAACTGGGTGGCTGGTCCCTGGTCCCCAGAATCCTTCTCCTTATCTTGCTCCTTGATCCTCTTTTCCCAGATTTCCCCTTTTATTTATTCTCTCTGTCTGTCAGGCCCACCTACCCTTTCTCCTGCCTTGCTATGGGCTGTTCAGCTCTTTATTAGACCAATCAGATGTATTAGACAGGCAAAGTAACACAGTTTCACAAAGTTAAACAAGCGCATAGAAAAGAATACAATACGTCTTTGCATCATTAAATAAATGTCCCAAAGCATTAATGTAACACATCTTAAATTAATATTCCACAATGTTACATAGTAACTTTCAGTCAAACCTGGCTACTTTCAGACTCATCTTTTTTATTTTTTATAAAACAACAACAACAAAACACTGAAATGGATTTGGTAAATATATTTTTAGAAAACAAGTTGGAATTTGTTCTTATTACTACTTTACTCTTTTTAAGAAATATTTTAGAGGTAGGATATTGCTATCTATCCCAGGCTGTCTTTGAACTTGAGATCACCCTGCCTAAGCCTCTTTTTTTTCTTTTTTTAAATATTTATTTATTTATTTGTTATGTATACAATATTCTATCTGTATGTATGCCTGCAGGCCAGAAGAGGGCACCAGACCCCATTACAGATGGTTGTGAGCCACCATGTGGTTGCTGGGAATTGAACTCAGGACCTTTGGAAGAGCAGGCAATGCTCTCAACCACTGAGCCATCTCTCCAGCCCCCTGCCTAAGCCTCTTGAATGTTGAAGTTACCATACTAAACGTCTTTAGAAATAGCCTAAATCCATTGCTGGCGAGATGGCTCAGCAGTTGGGAACACTGGCTGCTGTTGTGAAGCACCTTGGTTCAATTCCCAGCACCCACATGACAGCTCACCACTGCCTATAATTCTGACTCCAGGGGTTCTGACACCCTCAAACAGACATGGATGCCGGCAAAATACCAATGCACATAAAATTAAAAAAAAAAAAAAAACCCTATATCCTATCATGATTACTGATTTAGGTAACTACATATGCAGCACGCACAACACAAAAACTCATTCATGGCTGGGTGGTGGTGGCTCACACTTTTAATCCCAGCCCTCAGGAGGCAGAGACATGTGGATCTCTGTGAGTTCAGGCCACCCTGGTGTACAGAGTGAGTTCCAGGACAGGCTCTAAAAGCCACAGAGAAATCCTGTCTCAAAAAATCAAAACAAACAAACAAAACCTCATTCATGTATATACCTATATATAACATAGATAATAACAAAATCATCGTGAAAAGTTCAACTATATATGCAGTTAGAATGTCATAAGTCACTGACTAAGCATTTTCTAAAATCTTAGAATATCAAGCACAGATTGAAGAAGTTCTGATAGGATTCACAGAAACACAAGAAGGCCTACACTAGGGCCAGCCAGATTGCTAAATGAATAAAAGTTATTGCTGTGAAAGCCTGACAATCCAAGTTTGATCCTTGGAACTCATGCAGAGTTGGATGGAGAGAACCAGTTCCCCAGAGTTTCCCTCTGACCTTCATGTGTATGTGTTCCATGGCATACGTACCTACCCATGGACTCCATCCCCACCCCACAAACAATTTTTTAAAAAGAAAAACTATAGCTAGTTTTTATCAGATGTTTTAAACATAGTCTTTTCCCCTGGTTTTTTGAGGCAGGGTTTCTTTGTATAGCTTTGACTGTCATGGAAGTAGCTCTGGAGACTGAGGTAGACTTGCCTCAAATTCCCAGAGATCTGCCTGCTTCTCCTCCAGAAAAGGCATGTGTTGCCCCCCCCCACCCCCCGTATGTGTTTATGAGACAGGATCTCATTTTGTAACTGTGGCTGGTCTGATGCTTCCTATGTAGACTAGACTGGCTTAGACCATCTGCCTCTTGAGTGTTGAGACTAAAGGCATGGGCCATCAACCCACAATCATAATTTTTAATGAGCAAAAATCTAACAAGTCCTGTAATCTTTCCAGAAGAAAAATGTTATTACTTCTAAAGGAATAGCAGTAATAGTATAGTCAGCTTCCCAGGTGACTATGGCTTGTGTCAAGTTGGCAAAAAAAAAATCTAACCAGGAGAATATGCTTCTGTAAGTTTTATCACAAAACATGTGGTTTCATTTGTCCCTTTATTGATGATTAAGCTATTTTGTTATATTGGTTATATTTGTGCTTGGTTGATTACTAGAAAGTTAGGATTTATTCTTTTATAACTAATAATGAGATCTGGAAGATTTTGAGACTATTCTGCCATCAAAATTTAGCTTAATGTGTTTTCTATTCCAAGTGATTATGTTAGTTTGTCATCTCACAGTCCTGTAGGTTAGGAATCTGGTGAACTTTGCTTAGCTTTTCTTGGGATACCAGAACGCAAAGTCAAAGTGTCAGTAGCACATTTATGGCAGCTCCGTGAAAGGTTCTATTCCCAAGTCCTTTAAAGCTTTGGCCGAATTCAATTCCCCAGGGTCATAAGTGAGTCACCCAATTTTTAACTGCCTGTTGGCCAGGGTCTTTTCTCTAAGCTCATTTCACCTGTCTGCAGTGCCTTTGCCCCTTCTTTTGGCAAGACTAGCACAGCACATCTTTCTTACTTACTTGTTGATTCTCTTGCTCTTTAGATTTGTAACAGGGCAGGCTCTCATCATATAACCCTTGCTGGCCTAGAACCTGCTATGTAGACCAGATTGGCCCAGAACTCAGGGTATGTGCTACCATTCCCTCCTCATCTATTATTTTCTGTTTCTAAGGTATCACATGATTAGATTAAGTTACACTTCTCACTTTTTCCTGAATACTCTCAGTTTTAAGGTTGACTGTGTAACATTGAGGGTTCTGTTTGTTGTTGGGGTTTTTGTCCTGCCTGGGACCCCCACAACTGTTTAGCCCCAAAGAAAATCACACATAGGTCTCCATAAATTATAAGCTGATTGGCCCATTAGCTCTGGCCTCTCACTGGCTAACTCTCACATCTTGATTAACCTATTTTTCTGATCTATGTTAGCCATGTGGCTCAGTACCTTTTTCAGTGGGGCAGATCACATCCTGCTGCTTCTGTGATCGGGGCAGGAGTGGAAAAATCAACTTCCTCCTTCCCAGAATTCTCCTGTTCTCATTGTATCATTTCTACTTCCTGTCTGTTTTTCCCACCTATACTTCCTGCCTAGCCAATCAGTGTTTATTTAAAACATGATTGACAGAATACAGACAATTCTCCCGCACCAGACTGTATGTACCAACTTACAAACACAGTTGTGGGAGTGGAGCAATAATCACAGATTCAGGTAACTGAGGTTGTGGAATCTTGTTGACGATTCCTAGAAAGTCTGTGTATCCCAAGGTCTGTTCGTTGCCTGATAATTTATTGCTGCATTATCAGTTACAATGTTACTAAGGGAAGGCTTTATGATTTATCCTCTATGCATTTATTAATATATACGAATGCTGTTTCCTATGAATATTATGACTCATTTATTTTAAAACTTTGTGTTATGTTTAGATAGTTTTTCATATATGTATGTACATGAGTGTGCATACACTTATGTGCCAAAGCATACCTGTCAAGATCAGAGAACAACCTGCAGGAGTCAGTTTTCTCCTCTAACTACATGGAATCCCAGGGATTGAACTTAGGTTGTCAGGCTTGACAGCAAGAGCCTTTATCTTCTGAGCTATGTTACCAATCCTCATTTTTTCTTGACACTTGAATTTTACAAATTTCATGCTCTCTGGATGCTTACATTGACTTTTTTTGTTTGCTTGTTTGATTTTTTTGTTTGGTTTTGTTTGGTTTGATTTGGTTGTTCTAGGCAGGGTTTCTCTCTAGCTGTCCTGAAACTCAGGCTGTAGACTAGACAGGCCTCGAACTCACAGAGATCTGCCTGCCTCTGCCTCCTGAGTGCTGGAATTAAAGGAGTGTGCCACCATCCATTGACTTTTTCTTTAAAACAAGTACTGGATCCTTCCTTGTTTTTGTCTCCACAACATGTTTAAGGCTAACAACAGATATTAGTGTGCCTGGTGTGCTCATTGTCCCCAGGAAGACCTTGCTTGCTTTTTTAGGAAAGCTAGTGCAAATGTGTTAAATGTTTAGGAGTTGATGTCAGCATTTGTAATTTCAGACCACACTTCTGCAGCCTTCTTTTTTTTGTATTTAGAGCTTTTTTTTCTCTAAAATAAAGAAATTGGGCTCCTATCATCTTCAATTTTTATAGTCATTTGCCTAGTCCTCTTTGTACTTAAAAGTTCTTTGTAGTTGTTAATAACAGAAGAGAAATGTAATTTAAGTTTAGTATTTGTTTGAAATTATCCATCCATTCAGTTTTGTTTTTAAAGTAAAATGTCTCTAGATAATCCTTGTTATTCAACGAACTCACTGTGTAGACCAGGCTGGCCTTGAGCTAAAGAGGTCTTTCTCCCCCTACCTAAAGAGTGTGGGGATTAAAGGCATGTACCACTGCTCTAGATTTTTACCAAGACAAGTTCTCCCCTAGCCCAGGCTGGTTTTTGAACTGGTAAGCAGTCTTCTACTTCAGTTTTTTTAAAAAGATTTATTTATTTATCATGTATAGTGTTCTGCCTGCATGTATGCCTGAAGGTCAGAAGAGGGCACCAGATCTCATTATAGATGGTTGTGTGCCACCATGTGGTTGCTGGGAATTGAACTTGGGACCTCTGGAAGAGAAGACAGTGATCTTAAACTCTGAGCCATTTCTCCAGCCTATCTACTTCAGTTTCTTAAATGCTGTAATTATAGTCATGAACCACCATGCTCAACTCTATTGATTTAATTGATATATTTTGTTGATGGGGTGGAGGGTCCCTACTTACAGACTTAAATTACACTGCCCAGCTAATTTCTTGTTTTTAGAATGAAGTTTATTGCCAGAGTCCTGTGTTCATTAGTTGGGCACATTAAGTGTCTACTTCTAGTGGCAGGGCAGAGTGTGGCTTCAGTTGAACGAATCATATTTTTCACAAATATCCAATATTATATGTGCTGTGGGCAGTACAAATAAGGAGTTAGATAAGTAGTGGGAGATAATGGAAGGAAAGGCAGAGCCTAGAAGAAGGAAATGACACTGGCTGAAATCTCCGTTTGTTAAAATAAAGCCTCTTTGCCTCAGGAAATGTTCCTTCCAGTTACCTTTTGTAGCTGTTAAGACTTAACTAAAATCTGGTGGTCTAATTGGATGCAGTGTCAAGGGAAAACCTTTGGGCACTGTATAAGTAGTTATAAAGTGAGCTAGGAGATCTCATCTTGGTTAGAGCTACCAAATGGGAGCTCTAATTTTTGCAGAAAATAAAACCCTCGAGCAGGAAAAAAAAAAAAAAAAAAAAAAAAAAAAAAAGACCTACCCATGTAGTCTTCTGACTGAATTGCCTAAGTGTATGCTGGATTCTCAGCAGATGGGGTGAGCTGTGAAAGGATAGGACAAAAACTTGGCTGTCTTCTTTGTATAGGGTAGGTTTTGATTTCAGGTGCCTTAACTGTCTGCAGTCACACAGTTAGCAGCTCTTTTCAGGAACATAACAGACGTAGCTTGACTATTTCACAGTGTCCAATATCCAATTTAAGATGCTAGATAGACCAAAAGAGGAAATGTCACTCATTCATGAAAGGCAAAGAGGATCTCTAGAAACTTAGGTGTTGAAATGAGTAGACAAGTATTGTAACTATGTTCAAATATCAAAAGGCAGGCATAATTAGGAACAGACCTATGAGGAAGTCCAATAAGAGAAAAACTGTAAGAAAAAAAACCAATTTGAAATTCTGCAGCTAAAGAATTTATGAATAACCAAATAATATTTGACAGAACATTAGAGAGAGTGGTGGTGAATTTGATGATAGATTAATAGTAATAATTCATCCTGTAATGAATATTCAAAACTGATCATCATTTTTTTCTTCAAAAGGTAACTATAAAACTGGACAGTTATTCATTTAATGAATAAAAATGTTAGGTTGGCAGTATTGCTTAGGGGTAGAGTGCTTGCTTTGGATTCAAGACCCAGCCTGGGAGGGTGAGGGTAGCAGTGGCAATGCCAGAGGATAGCCAGCTGGGAATGGTGGGTGGTAAAATCAAAGGCTCTTGGGATGCAGAGGCAGAAAGTTCTTTTTGTTTGTTTGTTATTATTTTTGAGAATGGATATCTTGTAGCCCAGGCTCGAACTTCCTGTGTGGTGGAGGATAACCCTGAACTTGTCTCCATTTTCCACTGGATGAGGAAAGAGGATGGCTGCATAGGGAGACTCTTTAAAAAAACAAAGACTAGGAATGTTTAATTAATAGACAACTGTATACATTCTTAGCCTCGTGCTTTTCTGTTATCAGAATACTAATATTATAAGTATTTTTGTTGTATTTTTACCTAAACACATCAGGGTTTTAATTTTTTTTAAATTAGATTTAATTCTTTTTTTAAATGGGAGTGTTTTGTATGCATGCATGCATGTGTCTCACTTGCACGTCTGGTGCCCATAGAGAGTATCAGGTTTCCTGGAACTGGAGATATAGATGGTTGTGAAATCACCGTGTGGGTGCTGGGACTTGAACTCAGGTTCTCTTGAAAAGCAACTAATGTGTTTAACTGCTGAGCCATCTCTCTACCCCTCCCCCCAGATGGTAAAGTGGGGCATCTGACTGTGTTGCACAGGCTAGTGCTTGAACCTCTAGTCTTTCAAGTATGACATTTTCTGCTTAGTTTACATATAAAAATCTTGTTTTGAACTCTTTAGGAACTCTTTTGACATTTCTTTTTTTTTTTTTCTTTTTGTTTTGTTTTGTTTTTCGAGACAGGGTTTCTCTGTGGTTTTGGAGCCTGTCCTGGAACTAGCTCTGTAGACCAGGCTGGTCTCGAACTCACAGAGATCTGCCTGCCTCTGCCTCCCAAGTGCTGGGATTAAAGATGTGCTCCACCACCACCCGGCTCTCTTTTGACATTTCTATGTCAAATTTGTGTCCTGTGCTCTTGAAATTAGTTATTAGTTATAGTAATTTTTTCTTGTATTTTTATAGATTCTTTGGGATACTCTACTTAAGACTGTCTTACTATACAGACCCTGCTGACCTTGAACTCAATGGAGATCCTCCTTTGTCTCCCAGGTGCTGCTATTAAAGGCGTGTGTTACCACCCCAGGTCCCCTTGCCTCTCTCTCCATTTTCAGTGCTAGGATTTCAGACATGTACCTCCATGTCCGGTTTATGGGGTACTGGGGAAAGAACCCAGGGCTTTTTTTTTTCCTGTGAGTCAAATACTCTTATGTGCCTACCATCGAGTCACATTCCCCAGTCCTGTAGTTTTTCTTCTTGTGTGGAGTTTTCAGAAGAAATAATAATCTGTAGTTTCCTCTTTTGTGATTATCTTACTTTGATTTGGTATTAGGGTAATTATGGCCTCAAAATAAATTTAGAAGTATCCTCTCATTTTTAGAGGAATTCATAAAGTATTAACATCCCTTTTTACGTGTTTGTTAAAATTATTGATTAAAACATCTGGACTTTTGTTTTTTGTGGGTCATTTTTGATGACTAATCTTTTCCATATTGTCTTAATTTTCAGGAGCCTATTTTATTAGTTTACCTGTTACATTCCTCTGGGTTTTTTTTTTTGGTGTATAGTTAATAACATTTCCTTTATATTCTTTTTGTTTTGTTAATGTTGGCAATAATAATCCTCTTTTATTTCTTGATTAGTCTAGCCTAAGGTTGATTCCATTTTTTGAACAATTACTTTTTAGTGTCTTCAATTTTCTTTTTTATTCCTGGTTTTATTAATCTGTATTCTTTTCTTCTGTTTGCTTTTTGTTTTGTTTTGTTGGTTTTTCAAGACAGTGTTTCTCTGTGTAACTGTGTGCCCTGACTGTCCTGGAACTAGCTCTTGTAGACCAGGCTTCCCTTGAACTCACAAAGATCTGCTTACATCTGCCTCCTGAGTGCTGGGATTAAAGGCTTGTGCCACCACTGGCCCTCCAGGATTTATGTGTATGCTGTTTTGCCACGTATTGCTGTACAACCCTTGTCTGCTTATTGTTAATGGGCAATGTTCTGATCACTGGGAACTATAGCTATGGATAGTTGTGAGCTGACATGTGGGTGCTGGGAGTCACACCTGGGTCCTCTTATAAGATCAGTGAATGTTCTTGCCAGCTGAGCCATTTCTCCAGTCTCTGTCACCAGTATTCTATAATGAGATGAAATACAGCTTGTTAGTACTCTGCTATTTGTTTTTTTTAATTATTTTATTTTTTGAGATAGGATCTTCCTATGTAACCCCGACTGATCTTGGACCTGTTATGTAAGCCATTTGGTCTCAAATTTGTGTTACTACTCCTACACCTGCCTCCTGAGTGCTTGGATTATCGGCGCATGCCACACTACCACTTTTGGTGTTGTTTGATAATACGTCGAAGAGATGGTAAATATTCTTCCATTTCTTCTTTTTCTTTAGATAAAAACAGTGGTTCTGTAATTAACTCTGATATGATGGAAAATAACAAGGAAGAGGTAAGTAGAATTTGAAATATTTTAAAGGTTATTAATCAGCATATTTGTCTTTAGTGCTTTCAGTTTTAATAGATGTCAACATTTAAGGCTACTGTTGTATGCACTTATCACGGTGATACTTTAATTTGGTTGTTGTCGTGTTTGTTAGGGTGTTTATCATGCAGTTCACTCTAGCAGTTTACTTGATGAAGGCGTAAGTCACAAACACCAGTTTGGAATTATGATTAATAAAATGGTTATTTATTTAAAAGAGAAAAAACTTACAGATCACCATCACAGACAACAGCCCTCTTCGCAATCAGGAAGGTAGTCTAGTCGCCTGAAGTGGAGCAGGAAGTAAGAGAGAGCAAGGAGGGAGGTGGCCGCTTTTTTAAAGGGAGAGAGACCATGCCCCAATGGGCTGGTATCTCAGCGGCTATTGGCTGGAGGAGCGGAAGGACCTCCCGCAACAACTTGAAGTCAGAAAAGGCTTGCTAATTGAGAAGATATTTAACTGTCATAAATTATCAGTTTGAGATATACATTGTGGAAATAGCTCTAGAATTTTGAGTTTTTTCCCCTAAGATAGAGTCTCTCTGTCTAGCCTGGTCTGTGTTGGACCTCATACAGATCCACTTGCACCTGCCTCCTGAGTGCTGGAATTAGGGTGTGTGCCACCATGCTCTGCTGGCTGTAAGAGTTTTCAAAACATGATATTCAGAGTCCCTAAGCATTATCCTGTTAACACACACACAGGTCCTCCATCTTTTGCCAGGCTTGCATTTTAGGGATATTATTTTGTGCTATTTATTAAAGAAGAATGGCACCTTTTGTAACTCCTTAAAAACACCTGCCTCTCATAAATCTGATTGTTTCTGCTCCTTTATTTTGTGTTAGATGAGACAGAGATCATGGTATAAACATTGTATTCTTTTCCACATCCTTAGCTGGTAATTATAATTATTTCAAGAGAATTAGCTCAGTGGTAGAGTGCTTTTGTAGCAACTTACACACATAAACACACACATACACACACACACACACACACACCAACACCACAGAAGCATAAACAAAAGAATCCAGAAGGATCTGGCATAGTGGCAGCCTCAGTACTCAAGAGTTAGAGGCGGGTGGGACTCTGAATTGGATACCAGCCTGGTCTGTATAGCAAGTTCCAGGTCTGCTGGGGCTACATAGTGGGACATTATCTCCAAATGTCACAACATTAGTAAAAAGAAAATGGAAGAGCTGGGGTGTAGTTCAGTGTTAGGACACATGTTAAAGGTGGTGCCTCAGGAGTCAACTCCCCTATCAGTGCTGGAATTCTGACTTGGTGACTTGATCTTGTGCATGTGATCACAGCTGCTTTGAGGTACATTTTATTAAATGTATAAATTTATCAAAGAGTAAACTAAATCTTAATAAATGGAAGAAAACACATGCTAGGGCTCTTAGGTTAAAGCTCTAGCACCCTTACCCCCCCCCCCCTTTTAAGAGACAGATTTAATCTTCAGTCAAGGAAACCCAAGAGTAATGAGAATTAGTGGTGTGTGTGCGTGTGTGTTGTGGGTGGATTGGGCTGTGGTAGGTTGTGGTGGGCTGTGGTGGGCTGAGGTGGCCAGGGCTGGTGGCCTATTGGTGTTGGTGCTGAACCTAGGACTTTGCAGCTTTACTACTGAGGTACATTCTCAACCTCCGAATTTGTTTCTGGAATTCTTTGAAAGAAAGATTTTGGGTGTTTGAAATGCTATTTTGTTATATTACTATAAGAAAGATCTTCCTATAGGAAGATGATTGATTATAGAGATATTGTTACTGGGAATGTTTTACTCACCTTTGTGTTTTTCTCCTCATGTTTAGGGAACTAGCACCTCAGAAAAATCCAAATCATTAGGATCATCACGGTCAAAGAGGTGGGTTGACATTGGAAGGAATACAATCCTTCCTTCCTTCCTTCCTTCCTTCCTTCCTTCCTTCCTTCCTTCCTTCCTTCCTTCCTTCCTTCCTTCCTTCCTTCCTTCCTTCCCTCCCTCCCTCCCTCCCTCCCTCCCTCCCTCCCTCCCTCCCTCCCTCCCTCCCTCCCTCCCCATCTCCCTCTCTCGTTCCTTCCCTTTCTCCTTTCTTCCTTTCATTCTATTTATTTTTTGGTTTAGTGTTTCTAAAACTACAATGTATTTTTTTCCTGAACTTACTTCAAGTGCCATTGTTTTAAATAAATCATTCTATACAAGTCAGAATGCTTAGCGATGAGTAATGCAATAAATTCTAATAGATCTGTAGTGCAGTTTCAATCAAAAGGAAATTTTTGAGACAGATTTATGTTTAGTGACCCTTTCAGTATAGAGTACTTTACAAAGAAGAGAAATGTTGAAATTCTTTTGCAACAATGTGGGTTTTGAAGAGTTACATGATGTTGTTGAGGATGGAAAAAGACATTATATGTGTATGTTATATAAGAAGTTCCAAAACTGTTAAGAGGCTTTTTTTCTTTTGAATTGCCAAACTATCCATAAGGACAGGAATTATTTCCAGGTATACCAAAGACCCATGGGTGGGCAGCCCTTCCTAGAAATTTTCTGTGTGGTACTACTTGCTTTTGCCATTCCTTATACAATAGAACTGTCTCTTACTAAACACAATTTGATTATTATTGATTTTCCTTCTGAAGTAGTGATGTAAAAATAATTCCTTAAAATTCCACTTGTTACCATAATGTGTGTGTTCAGTTACAATCTTTAGTGATGTGATAAAGAAATACTTTCTGCCAGTGACTCTAATGGCATACTTGCTTGGGAGTCACTATTATATCTAAACATGCTAGTTATTGGCTTGCTATGTTGTTCCAATTGTACGAAATGCCTATAATTGCATGAACTTAACTCTTTTCATAGGAAACCTTCAATTGTGACAAAATATGTAGAATCTGATGATGAAAAACCAATGGATGAGAATGTAAATGAAAAAGCTGCTAATGAGAATTCAGAAAATGATATTACTATGCAAAGCTTGCCAAAAGGTAATGTGTATTAATTTTCACATGAAGTTAAATTGAAATGTATTTTAAAATGAACATTGTTTTACATTGATAGTGGTCTGGAAATATTAGTTTGGAAATGAAAACATTTAGTTTGAAAATGTTACATAATTCAGGTAGTTTTTAAAAGAACAAAATCAAACTTTTTTTTGTTTTCATTGGGTTTATAATAAGGGGTTGACAAACTTTCCAAATTACATTTGAATATGGAAGTAGTTTTAAAGATTTAAGATACTAAGTTTTGACTTAATAAATATCAAGTGTTCTTATTTCAAAATGTAATGGATTTTTCTTGAAAACAGAAAGCATTTTGTGGTCTACTTCAGTCTTTTTAAATTTATTTTTGTGCAGTGCTGAGCATTATTCCCACAGCCTTTTGCATGTTAAGCAAGCATCACTGTCTTCTACCCTGTCTTTAACTGCATTCTGACATCCCCTGAAATGTTAACTATTCTGTAGATTTAGGTATATTCTTGAAGTTATCCTTTAAACAAGCCTTGTCACAGACCTTTTGAGTTGTAGTCCTACTTGTGAAACATTATTGATTAGGTTGGAGAGAAAAACTGCCAAATGGAGGTCTTGGATTCTTCATTGTTCAAGACTGAGAGCTATGTTATTAGATAATTACAGAATGATAAAGGTCTTGGTGATTTTATGGTGTTTCAAATAGTCAACTATTTAGAGTTTTGTTTTCCTTTGTTAAATAATATATTCTAGCCTCTTAGCAGATCTTGTATAGCAGTATTTACTAAGCCTGATTCTCTGTTCATATTTATGTTCATAATTTTTTCAATTATGGAAGTCTGTTGAATGTGAGTATGAAAGTTAGGGTTTCACTTAATTAGGGTAAGTTAGGATAATTAGGAATTTCAAAATGAAAAATGCATAAAATAAAGAAAGGTAGAACAAATTGATGGTGACTATCATTTTTTTTGTTTTGTTTTTTTTTTTTTTTTTTTTTTTTTTTTTTGCAAATTATAGCAATTTTATGTATTTGTTTTGTGGCTGTTAGTAGGAAGAACTAATGTGGGAGTTTGAGTCCTAATGGCAGTTACTCACTTTGATTCTTGTTGAGTGTCACTGGGAGTGCTTCAGTGTAAGAACTAGGAGTCCAAACATTTCTTTATTGGTATTGTAGTCGGAAGTTGGTATCTGATGTTACCAGCTTGAGCTAAGCTCAAGTTTATGTTCACCTGTGACCTGTTGCATAACTTACATCTGGGCGACTATCTTCATTGTTACAGTTCTGTATTGAATATGCATAGATCAATGAATTTACCTCATTTAATCCTCTAGACCAGTGGTTCTTGGCCTTTCTAATGCCCTACCCTTCAATATAGTTCATCCTGTTGTGATGACCCCCTATCATACAGTTATTTTTGTTGCTATTTTATAACTGTAATTTTGCTACTGTTATGCATTGTAATGGGAATATGTTTTCCAGTGATCTTAGGTGCACCCTCCCCGAAAGGGTCATTCAACAACTCTCCCCAAGGGTTACAACCCATAGGTTGAGCACCTTTGTTCTAAACAATGTGTTATATAGCAGTTATTGCTTCTGTGCTGTTAAGAAGTTTAGGTTCAAGTTCAGAGCTCAAGGGATTTTCCTTACATTAGGTTGAGAAGCGCAGATTTCAGCCCAGGCCTGCTTTAATCCAGTGTCTGTGGGTATTCTTTCTCCCACTTCAGAAAGAAACACTTTAGTTTTAAATCTTGATAGCTCTTCTCTGAAAGCATATATGTGAAATGATTGTTTTTGGGAATATGAGTATTAAATTTTCCGCAACTTGTAAACACTTCAATCCTCTGTGCCTACCCAGCCCTTTTTATTCACCCCCAAGACTTAAATATCCATTTACAAACTAGATGCTAAGAATTTGCCAAAATCTGCTTGCTGAGTTACATATTCCTGTGTTTCAGAGGGAACTCTGACGACTCCCTGCTTTGACTTTCTTAATTGTTGCCAATAATGGCCACTTTAGTACTAAGCCCAGTAATGTAAGTAAACGTTGAGACTTGAACCCCTTTTATGATGCTCGTTTTATTTGTTCTTTTCGCAGTTTGGAAGTTTTAGAGCTTATGGAAGGATAGTCTTTCCAAAATATTTTAGTAGATGCTAACAGATGATCTTATTTTACAGTTTATTGGTAGACTACTTTAGCTTAAGTGTCTTAAAACAGCCTGCAGTTTAATGTTCTTCAAGAACTTAGAAAGCTAGAGAAGCTTTATACTATTGGGGAAATTGTGTAGCCTAGGTACTGTAGTAATAGAATGAACTTCATTGTTACCTACCCTCACAAGTCCCTCCTGCCAAAACAATGTAAAAACACACTTAAAAATCTTTTAATATTTTTTTTCTAATTTGGACTGTGAGAAAAATAGGATGTCTTCCCCCTTCTGCCATTTACTTTAGACTTTTTAGGGCTTAGCATGAATGTTCATTTCATAACAGCTTTTATGATAGGCACTATAAACATCGTGAGCTGGGCTGAGGCTTTCTATTTGATCAACACTTTTCTTTTTTCATAATACTTCCCCCTCCTGTTTTTATGATCTCTAAACTGCAACAAGTAATTTGATTGTTGACACCTGGCCCTTTTACTACTATCCTGTGGTCCTTATCCAAGTACTAAAAACTTGACAAACAAACTATGTACCAGCAATGTTGGCTTTATCTGAACTGAAGTCTTGCACTTCACTTGCACATTTAATATGTGTAATTGGTTTTTTAAATGAAATCATTCTAGGTACAGTGATTGTACAACCAGAGCCAGTGCTGAATGAAGACAAAGATGATTTTAAAGGGCCTGAATTTAGAAGCAGAAGTAAAATGAAAACTGAAAATCTCAAAAAACGCGGAGGTAAATACAAGTGAAAATGAAACGAGTTTAAATTGCTGTCTATGACCATATTGGAAAATCTGATATGCTTACTAAAAATACCTCCACTTTTCTGCCCATTGTTTATTAAAAGCATTACTTAAAAATAACTTCTGTTTCTCTTTGCGCTCTGAAGCAGAAAAGGTTAAAGTCCATTTTTGAAAAACACCTTTGCCTTCAGTGGCTGTCAAGTTGTTGCAAGAAGCTTAGCCTTTTCTCTCCACATACTGGTTCCAGAAGACATACTTACATGCCAGAATAGCATGAGTGTGCCCTCCAGTGGAAGCAATCTCAAAATTGTGCAAAAAAATTGCCTGTGGCCTCCATGTATTCAACTTCATACATACTGAGCAATATTATGTATAGCAATAGAGCACGACATTAGGTATTATTTGGCGTACTTATTAAAAATTCCAATCCCTTCATTCACGACTAGCTATAATTTCTGGATGAGGTCAGCACTATGCCTCAGTTTGTTCTTCATGGACACTGCAGTTGCATTGCACCAATAAGTGGAAGAGGTGGGAGCTAGAGTTAATGAACCTCCTTCCATCTGTTAGTTTCCTCACTCTTTGTCTTCCCTCATATACATGGCCAGATTACCTAGCCATCTGTAGACAGAGCAGCAGGAAAATTGCTTAGAAATCTATTACAGTTGGGTTTATGTCACACTTTTGGTGTGATTTTAAATAGTGCCTATATATACTTTTTGGGCAGAATAACAGAGTCAGAATCTGTAACTATGAGAGGAATAAATCTGAAAAGTAGAACATGACAGTAGATTTTCAAGTAGGAGTGTTCTGGAAGTATCCATTTTTTATTTGTTTATAATACATAATTGTGAAACTATACTGAGATTCTTGAAGAAAATTTTAAGATTTTTATTTTAACGGTATGATTATCTTGATAGAACTAGTAAAATATTTTCTGTACTTAAACTATTTGTTAGGGTGCAGGTAAAAATCAAGAGACTGTTGTTTAGTCTTTTGTCCACAAGAGGGTGTTCAACCTCTTTTGAGCATAAAAGGGATTTTCTGAGATTCTTCACATTTATAGTAGCAAAGTTGCCATTTCAACAACATAGGTCAGCAAAGCTAAGGTACTCTTCTTAAGCCTTCATCATCACGTAAAGAGTAATGGTAAGGACCAGTAACCGTTTTTTTTTGTTTGTTTGTTTTTGTTTTTTGTTTTTTGTTTTTTTTTTTTTTTTGGTTTTTTTTTTTTTTGATCATGGGTCTCATAGTGAAGACAAATGACTGTATACAGCATTGTATTAAGACTAATGTCTGGGTGGAGGCTCTAGAGCAGTCAGTGCCTGAAATGTGGGTACAACTGGAAAGCTGAATAAAAAAGGAGGAGCCACTGTTGCTTGGGAGGGAATTCCTTGGGCCATTGTGGTATGCTGCTGGTGCTTAGGTTTAGCACATGTGTTGCTGGAATATTTTTGGATGTTCTTTGTAAGAATATTTCTATCATGCTTAAGGGGCTGTATATGTAGTGCCTAAATATTTCATGTTTATTTTCATCTCAGTGATTTGCATGTCTAAGCTGTCAGGAATCTCACAGGAAATTAAATTTTAGGATTGCTAATATGTGAATGTATGAATAAACTAGCAGTTTGAGAGAAAGGATGCTATAGTTAGTATTCAAACATTTTAGTAGCTTAGTTCTAAAATGGAACTTGAATTTAGAATAGTGTGAGGAATGTATACTTTATATATAAAATAATCTTAATTTGGAACAAAATTATGGGACAATAACAATAAAAGTACATTGACGGAAATTAAACAATCTTAGTCTGTTTTGATATAGTTTGCCCAGTTAAATTGTTTAAAACATATATTATTACACAATTCTTCTACTTGGAAAAAATTTTATTTTTCTTAAAACCACTAAAATATATTGAGCCAATATATTAAAAATGCCTCTTTTCCATTTACACAGTTTAGAATCTTTAAGATAGTTCATAACTAAAAATTAAAAATTGAAACCTACATGTACAGAAACACATAAGTAAAATAACATTTCAACATTTTACCATATTTGCTTCAGATCTCACTTAAATAATATATTGATTCAGTCCTACTCTCATCCATTTTCCCTTCTTCCTACCCCACAGGTAATGATTATCTTAAAGTTTTATGCATGTGCATGTATGTGCATGGTTATCTATATTAATATGTGAGTCAAAACCATTTTCCATTTTAAAAAAAGTACAAGAAATTGTATGCTCTTAATGTGCTTTGGGAGTGTTGATTTTTGAAGTTTATCCATGGCAGTAAACGCATGGGTTTAGTTTCATTGCTCTATATACAATGTTGTATGTATAACAGACTTCCATCTATTTCCAAATAAGAAGCAATTGCTGTCCTCATCTATGATTCCTTTTGCACATGTTAGAAAGGAAATCTCCAAAAGGCCACCATCAAGTTTAACAAAATATCATGTATAATATACACGAAAGTACATGGATGTTTAACTGGATAGAATTTAACATTAGATGAATACTCAAACTGTAGCTTTCATAATATCTGAAACATTATTTAACATAAATAACATTGTATTTTTTCTTTTAAAAAGTATCTAAAGTGAAAAAGCATTGATATAGGACACTGGTTTCTTGTGTAACACCAAGCCTTCAGATTCTCTTTTTATGAAAAAGAATGATTGTGTTCTTTAATTTTTTAAAAACACCTACAAATAAAGATATACTAATATTTGGGTCCATGGTGCCTTGGGCCTTAAAAGTAGCAAAAATACAAAATACAGAATTATGGTGAGAAATATACATAGTATTTTATCTTTTGTTTAGGGGTAGAGACAGTTACTCCCCACCAGTTGCCTCCTTTTCATTTTGAATGTACACATTTGCACTGATTTACTTTGAAGGATAGTCTTACTATAGGATCTGAATCAAGGTCTTGATTGCATATCAGGATTATCTACAAAACCTTGTCTTTAGTGTTTAGAGGTAGGAATTGCTTTCTGTTTTCTGTCTCTTTCTTCTCTGTTTCTCTTTTCCTTCCTTCCTTTCTTTCTTGAGACAGAGTATCACTATGTAGCTCAGGTTAGACTCAAACTCCTGGGCTCAGGTGATTCTCCAGTCTCAGCCTCAGTTGCTGGGATTCCAGTTCTGTGACTTTGTTGTTGTGTTTTTGTTTTAAGATTCCTCCAATTTGATATTCTCAGAATGAAAAGAACTAGGGATGGAGAGTAAAGTAGGAGGGACTGGAGAGATGCTTCAGTGGTTAAGAGCACCAGCTGCCCTTCCAGAGAACCTAGATTTAATTCCCAGTATCCAAGTGATTCAAAACCATCTTTATCACCAGTTCCAACTTGTTAATTCCTTCTTTTGGCCCCTGAGAGTAATAGATGTAGTGCACGCATACTCCCATACACATAAATAATAATAGAAAATTTAAAAGAAAGAATGAGGCAAGTGAGATTTTCTGCTTATTGTTTCTTGAACAAGTTGTGTTTTCCTGCAGTAAATATAAACTGGAGCTTTTCTCTCCCACCCTCGCAGACATTCTGCTTCCTAAGATGATGTCTTATTTGCATTTGTCACAATGTCATATTTTCAAATAGTAGACATCATTGATAAGGAACAGGCTGTCAAGTAGGAAGGAAGGTAATTGGTGATTAGTAATGTTGAAGTAAATTTGGGAATTGGTGACACTATAAATTACCCAGTTTCTATGTACCATATTGGTAGGGTTTATATAAACAAATTTTATTTAAGAAGCCAAACCTTTATGGTATGTCTAACTTAACTGTACAATTGAAAAAGAATCAGTTCCACTGTTGTAACTTACTTTTTTCATTCCTTAAGAACTGGTACTTAATTTGTTTCTAAGACATTAGCAAATGAAAGTGCTTGGTTCTGGGTGTGGTGGTGTATGCCCATAATCCCAGCACTGGGGAGATTGAGGCAGGAGGGTTGCTGTGAGTTCGAGACCAGTATGGGCTACATTTCAAGTATGAGACCAGTCAGGGCTACATAGCAGGAACCTGTCTCAAAAAACAAAGAGCTTTTAACCTCATTTTAAGGATTTCTTTATGGTATCTCTTTAGGTCATGTCAAGATGTAATGGGTGGGTTTTATGATGATGAATGAATGTAGTTAGCATTTAGGCCTCAGAGTCTGCCGAGTTTGTTATGGTCTTTTAAAAGGTCAGTAAAATTAGCCTTTTTAACCTGTGTCCAAAATGTCATTTTCTCAAGGATTACGAGATACATTGTTTCTGATACAAAGCAAAGGTTGTAAAATACTGTCTAAGGCAAATATCTTTTTTTCCTGTGAGTGTAAATATGTGAGTAACGATCACTCTTTCTTCCTAGAAGATGGACTTCATGGGATCGTGAGCTGCACAGCTTGTGGACAACAGGTCAATCATTTTCAAAAAGATTCCATTTATAGACACCCTTCACTGAAAGTTCTTATTTGTAAGGTATGTAAAGATTTGGTGATAAGGCTTTGCCCTTTGGAGGGTTCACAGTCTATGAGGGACACAAATGTACACAGGAACATCCTGAAAATGGCCATTATGTGGAAGCTACTGTGATTGTGGGACATCCAGGAAGCTTGTGTCCTTACAACTTGGGAGATACAAGTTGATACTTAAAATATGAGTAAGAATTAGATTGTTTAAGTGGGATTAGTTTAGTATGTTCTAGATGTGTATCATGATATTCAGAGATTGGGAAGTGAAAGAAGTCAAATGTCTTTCAAAACCTGCAGTTTCCTGTGTGTGTGTTTGTGTGGTTTATAACTTTCTATCCTGTGTATCCTACTTCTCTAAATCTGCATCTCAAACATAGTTTTATATGAGTAGGAAATAAAAGACGTTAAAGTGTTTCATATATGTTAATTGTAGCTTTTAACACTTTGTGCATGTTTTTATTAGGAACACCTTGATTTATTTATGTATTTATGTATTTATTGATTTATCGATTCATTCATTCATTATTTATTTATTTTTAGAGATGAGGTTGGTTTCTCTTTGTAGCCCTGGCTGTCCTGGAACTCGCTTTGTTTACCAAGCTGGCCTCAAACTTACAGAGACCAGGCTGCCTCTGCCTCGCTAGTGCTGGGATTGAAGGTGAGCGCTACTGTGCCTTGCTAAACACCCCGGATTTAATTTCAAATATCTATGATACCAAGCTTGCAGGATCTCCAGCTTACACTGGATTAAGTTATTTTTTTTTTTTAGCTTGTTTCCCAATAAAAAGCTACTATCTTCAGCCAGGAGTGGTAGTGCACACCTTAATCCCAACACTTAGGAGGCAGAAGCAGGTGAATTTCTATGGATTCCAGACCAGGCTCATCTACATAGTGAGTTCTATGCCAGGTAGAGGTCCACAGTTGAGACCCTCCCCCCCCAAAGTCCCTTTTGAAATGTAGAGGTAGGCCATACTTTCCTTGTATGTTAGATCTTTACTGGCATGAATTTTTGGTAGATTCTGACTTCCACAACTCTGCTAAGCTTAATTTTGTTTTTCTTTCCCTTTTCTTTTATTTCCCCTTCCTTGAATTTATTTCCCCCAGAGGCCTATCCAATGTTTTGTGTTTTAAGTTCTGACAACCAGATCTTTTATCACTGGGTTCAACATTTGCTCTCTTTCATTATATGCTTGACTGCTGTGTTCCAGTTTCCCATGGGTTTTAACTGTTCAGTACTGACCATTTTACTAGTAACAGTTCCACTGGAAAAGAATTAGGTTAATCAGACTTGGATTTGAATAACTGCTTTGCTTCTCAGACACCTGCATTAGGCATTGGGTATTAGTTACCTTTTAATGAACCTCAGACTTCTTTATCATGATGTATTATGATGGTAGATATTTTGATATTTATTTGTTTTGTTTAGTTTTTTGAGACAAGGTTTCTCTGTTTAACAGCCCTAGCTGTCCTGGAACTGACTCTGTAGACCATGTTGGCCTTGAACTCACAGAGATCCGCCTGCCTCTGCCTCCCAAGTGCTCTGATTAAAGGTGAATACCACCACTGCTCAGCTTATTTTGAGATTTAAAGATAATGCAGGTTATTAATTGTTTAGCTGTAGACATAGTACTTGTTTGTATATGCTGACAATTTTACATTTTAATTAGCAAAAGCATGTATGCTTTTATGTAGAAATTTGGTAGCTAGTTGAATAAGATTAGAAATGTTTACTAAGTAAAATCTTTTAATTTTTTTTATTTTAAAATGATTGATTTATTTTATTTTATGTGCCTTGGTCTATGTGTATGACTGTGCGGGTTCCAGGTCCCCTGGAACTGGAGTTTCAGACAGTTGTGAGCTGCCATGTGGGTGCTGGATATTGAACCCAGGTCCTCTTGAAGAAGAGGCAGTGTTCTTGTTTTTAACTCCAGTCCCTAAACAAGCAACAAATTAGTCTTTTGTTTTTCTTGAGACAAGGTCGTATGTTGCTTTGGAGCCTGTCCTGCAACTCACTGTGTAGACTAGACTGGCCTTGAACTCATGGAGTTCACCTGTCTCTGCCTTCTGAGGACTGGAATTAAAGGCACGCACCACCACCACTTGGCTATAAATAGAATTTTTAACATATTTTTATTTAAAAAGTAGTGGTTGTGGATGAGATTAGAAGACAAATGCATTTCAAGGAATCAGTTTCTTGAAATAGTCCTATGTTTAAAAAACTAATATTGGGCAGTACAGTGGTTTTGCTTTCATCATCCAAGCTATGCACATCCCTTTCACATTTTTAATGATTTCAAAGGAACATTTAGGACTTGTATATTTTGAATAAATTGCGCCTTCCTCTTTTCTTTCACTAGAACTGTTTTAAGTATTATATGAGTGACGATATTAGCCGTGACTCAGATGGAATGGATGAGCAATGTAGGTAGGTAATAAATTCTTCATTTAACATTCATCGTTTTCTATTTTGGGGTTATTATCAACTTTGTTACTGTGTTACACCCTAGCTGTTCTGGAACTCACTCTGTAGACCAGGCTGACCTTGAACTTACAGAGATTATTAGCCTGCCTCTGGAGTGCTGTCATTTAAGGCGTCCCCCACCACTCTCATCTTTTTAGATACATCTTTTAAAATTATTTTTTTAAATTACCTTTAAAAATTCTTTTTCAGTCATAAGTATATATGCATGTGTGTCTGTGCAGGTGTGTGCAGGTTTTCTTGGAAACCAGACATGTTGAATTCCTCTAGAGCTGGAGTTCCAGGCAGTTGTAAACTGTCTGACATGGGTGCTGGGAACCAAATTTTATACTTCTACAAGAGTTACTATGTTCTCTTCACTCTGGGGTTATCTGTCTATCCCTAGAGCCATCTTTTGTAGTCTTTTCATTGCTGTGTTTAGTTGTTGGTTGTCTTTTCCACAAAACCAGTTTGTCTACTTTTACATTTCTGCTAAAAGTAAGCAGGTGATCTAAATTACCACTGAAAATGCTGATGGAAATTTTAGATTCTTTTGCCAGTATAACGACATTAAAATTAGTTTCACTGGAAATAACATTTTAATCCTTAAACCATTTCAGATGGTGTGCAGAAGGTGGGAACTTGATTTGTTGCGACTTTTGCCATAATGCCTTCTGTAAGAAATGCATCTTGCGCAACCTTGGTCGAAAGGAGTTATCTACAATACTGGATGAAAACAATCAATGGTATTGCTACATTTGTCAACCCGAGCCTCTATTGGACTTGGTCACTGCATGTAACAGCGTATTTGAGAATTTAGAACAGTTGTTGCAACAAAATAAGAAGAAGATAAAAGTTGACAGTGAAAAGAGTAGTAAAGTATGTGACCAAACATCCAAATTTTCTCCAAAGAAGAATAGTTCTAGTTGTAATGGAGAAGAAAAAAAATTAGAGGATTCATGTTCTGGTTCTGTAACCTGCACTTACTCAGCACTCACTGTGCCCAAGGAATTAACTAAGAAGACAAAAAAACTGATTGAGACTACATCTAACATGAACTCTAGTTATATTAAGTTTCTGAAACAGGCAGCAGATAACTCAGAAATGAGTCCTGCTCTGAAGTTACGTCAGCTCAAGGCTTTTAAATCTGTATTGGCTGATATCAAGAAGACTCATCTTGCATTGGAAGAAGATTTAAATTCAGAGATCCGAGCTTTGGATGCTTTGCACAAAGAGAAAAATACCAAAGAGCTTAAAATCACAGATGTAAAGTCTGAAACAAAAGTGCGAAAGGGGGACAAATCCTCTATTACAGAGAAGAAAGACCTTTTAAAGGTAGATGCTAGATCATCAGCTAAGGTCATAGGCAGTGAGCACATCCCAGGAGAAGAGCACAAAGCAAGTAAAAGTACTAGTGGTGAACATAAGGGTTCAAGTAGGAAAGATGGACCTCAGTATGGACCTTCTAATACTTCTGAAGACATAGACATGGACATTGTGTCCGTTCCTTCCTCAGTTCCTGAAGACATATTTGACAGCCTTGAGAATGCTATGGAAGTTCAGTGTTCAGCTGATTATCGAGTACATGGCCGCCACAGTGGGACTGTGCCAGAAGTGGAGGGTTCATCTCTAAAACTTCCCACTTCTTCAAAAGATAGCAGAGGAAGTAGTAAGTCAAAAATGGCAGCGAAAGTAAGAAAGGAATTATATGTTAAACTCACCCCTGTCTCCCTTTCTAATTCCTCAATTAAAGGTGCTGACCTTCAGGAAGTTTCAAAAGAGAAGGATGGCCGTAAAAGTTCTGGGGTGGCCCCCAACTCAGAGAAATGTGAACTGGAAGAGGAAAATAGTGATAATGAGCATTCAGTTCAAAATGATGTTGAATTACTTTTAGAAGAATCTGATCTTCGAAGATCTCCACGTGTAAAAACTACACCCTTGAGGAGACAAACAGAAAGTAACCCTGCATTATCGAATTCAGATGAAGAAAGTAATGAATCTATTAAAGAGAAACAAAAGTTGTCAGTTCCGATAAGAAAAAAGGATAAGCGAAATTCTACTGACTGTGCTGTTGATAACCCTAAACCTCATAAGGTACCCAAAGCTAAGCAACCCACGGTTGTGGATCAGAATTCAGATTCTGATGAAATGCTAGCAGTCCTTAAGGAGGTAAGCCAGATGGGGCACAGCTCTTCTTCAGACACTGACATTAATGAAACACACGTGAATCATAAAGCTGAAGCAGGGACTGACGATAATGGAAAAAGGAAACGGAAAAATTCTACTTCTGGGTCAGACTTTGACATTAAAAAAGGAAAGTCAACTGATACCTCTATTATCTCTAAAAAGAAACGCCAGAGCTACTCAGAGTCCTCTAACTATGACTCAGAGTTAGAGAGAGAGATAAAAACCATGAGCAGAATTGGGGCTGCCAGAATAACTAAAAAAAGTGTTTCAGGCAAAAAAGAACGTGACTTTTCTGAAGATGAAAAACAGAGCAAAAAAGTAGTAGATAATGAAGGGCAGGCCAGGGTGAAGACTGTACAAGAAGGATTGTCTAGTGACGACACTGGCGACACTGAAAAACAGGGAGAGAATTTGTCTGCAGCTGAAAGCTCAGTTGAGAAAGACAAGAGTGCCGTGGAATTGAGCGAGGTGCTTTGTGCAAGGCAGCAGCCAAGTGTTTCCTCCGATGGTGCGGAAAAGCCTTCCGGTGGAGAGGAGGATGGAAATTCTGATGACAGAAGAGTTTCTAAAACTAAAGAGAGGAGTAAACATGTGAGAACCAGAGCATGTAGAAAAGTACAGAGTGGTTCATCTGATGGTGCTGATAGATTTCCAAAGAAAGAACACAGCGATGAATCTTCAGAAGGCGAGAAGAAGCAGAAGAGACGGGAAACTGGAGCAAAAGGAAAGAAAACTTCAGACCTAAAGGAAGAAACAATTAAGTCAGAGCAACAGTATGAGTCTTCCTCCGATGGTACTGAGAAGTTGCCTGAGGGAGAAGAAATTGGCCATTTTCCTAAAGGAATAAAGCCAAATAAGCATGACACAACTGATGGAGAAAAGAAAGGCAAAAAATTGAAAGACAAGTTTTCCAGAAAGAAGGAAGACGCATCTGATAGTGTTGATAAGTTGCCAGGCAAAGGAGACAGTTGTGACTCTTCAGAAGAGAAAAAGAGCAAGAATGGAGTTTCTCAGAAAGAGAAGAAAAAATCCAGCTTGGCTGCAAAGTGTTCAGGGAAGAGGCCAGAGTGTTCATCCTCAGATACTGAGAAATACTCCTTGAAAGGAGAGTGTGACTCTACTGAGAAGAGACCCAAAAGAATTGAATCGAGAGAGAGAAGAAATTTAAATTCCAAGAGAAATACCAAGGAAATCCAGAGTGCTTCATCTTCTTCCGATGCTGAGGGAAGTTCAGAAGATAATAAAAAGCGGAAGAAACAAAGAACTTCAGCCAAAAAGAAGATAGGCAATGCCAAGGATAAAAGAAGAAAGTCCTTAAGAACAAGTACTAAAAGGAAGCAAGCAGACATTACTTCTTCATCTTCTGATCTAGAAGATGATGATCAGAATTCTGCAGGCGAGGAGAGCAGTGATGAACAGAAAATAAAGCCTGTGACTGAAAATTTAGTGCTGCCTTCACACAGTGGATTTTGTCAGTCTTCAGGTATGCAAGAATAAATTTCAACTTTAGAATTTGTAATCTGTCCCCCTCTATGATAACCATATTGTTTAATTTTCCCTAAGGTGAAATTCAGAGTTACAGTTGAGGAAAAACCTATTTAAAATTTATTTAGACATTTACTGTAGATACTTTTCTTATTTATTTCTATGCCATCACTAGAGGGTATTTCAAGCATTCTATGTCAAGCACTCCAAGTTTGTTGGATAAACAGCAGAATTACTTTGTCAGTGTTCAGTGTTCTTTGGAATAATGTGCAGTAGTTATGAAATAAAATCAAGTTGATGTTGTTACCAAACCTGGCGTTACAGTCTGTATCCTAAGAAGCCAAGTTGTTTGGCTAGCTGCTGTTTCCCAGGGGCCAACTAAAACAGTCAGATTTATAGTAAGAAGTCAAAATGTATTTACTCACTATGGCCGCATTACAAAGAGGGATAGAGATTCAGTTAACTGCCATCTGCCAGCCATGTTTCAAGTGAAGTGAGATTAAAGTTTGTGGAGGGCCAGGATGATACATGCACATCTAAGTACTCCTGGTGAAGGTGTAGTCCTACTTGCCACTGACTCATCAGTTGGTCTTCATTTAGTCAGTCTTATCCTACAAGATGTTGTTGGTTTGTTTTTGTTGTTTAAAATACGGGAAGTTGTGTGTGTGTGTGTGTGTGTGTGTGTGAGAAAGAGAGAGAGAGAGAGAGAGAGAGAGAGAGAGAGAGAGAGAGAGAGAGAGAGAGAGGGAGGGAGGGAGAGGGAGAGAGAGAGAGAGACAGAGACACCCTTGAGCATGGTCAATGCTATTTTTCACTATCATTTCAGTTTGTGTACGTGTTGCTGAAGCTAACACCTCCAAGGTATTTTGACAAGTTGATAGACCGGTGGGACCTCTTTTCCTAGAGTCAAATTCTCTCTTTGGCTAGCTCCAGGATCCTAGCTTTTTCCTTCTCCTAGTGTGAGATTTCTAAAGAAATTAGAGATTCCTGGGGAAATTCCCATTTCTTGGGATCTATTTTTCATTAGTCAGCTTGAGGGGCACTAGTGTGTGTTCATTCTGTGAGGCTGCTTACAATGTCAATAGTTTAGTAAGTATTCATGCAGTGGTGGGGAGTGCTTGATAATGGTATAATATGGCATATAAAAGTTTTGACTGCTTTGATAGGAGATTTTCCTATTTAAATCAAAACATCTTTTTGTGTGACCCATCAAATTCCTTGACATAATTTTGTTTTAAAGATGGATTCATTTATACACAGTTGGCTTTGAACTCAGTGTAACCAAGTTAGCTAAGGCTGGTCACTGCCTAATTTTTTCTAATAACCACATCTGGTTCTCTAAAATAATTTGTTTTGATATTAGAAGGTGATCATTCCTAGGGCCTTCTGTACACTAGACAAATGCTTTAGCACTGAAATCTAAAGAATTGGAATTTACTTTATTATAATCCTTTTCCTCATCAACTAGTATCTAATGGTATGAAAAGTATTTCTCTTTTAAAAACACTATCAAAATAAAGGAAGAAAGAAAAATCCCAAAATCACCCCACCCTGATGAATTAGATCAGTTTGTCCTTAATACCTAGAAAAAAAAATTTAATCACTTGACTAGTATATGTGTATTGGTTAATTGTATTTATTTTTAATTAGTTAAGACAATGTCAACAATATTTAGAATTATTAAATATATAAATAGATTTTTTTAGAAAACTTTCCAGTATAGGGAAAATCAGAATTTTTCCTTTATTACTTACGAGTTTCTCATTTATTCCAACTTTCTAAATAAAACTAACTTCAGTCTTATTTTTGAGAAAAAAAAAACCTTTAAATTTATGGGGCATTTAAAAAAAAACTCTTGAAGAGGTTTGATGTGATGCCACAAAATCAAACAATGTTTCCACAAATGAAATATTTGAGTATTAACACAGAGGAATTAGCATTTCAGATCAGGTTTTCCTGTAAAATAACTGTTTTTTTTTTTTTTTCAACTTCAGAATTGTGGACTTGTATTATAAATGAATTTAGGGGCTGGAAAGATGGCTCAATAGTTTAAAAAGAGCACATATTGCTGCTCTTTTAGAAGAACTAGAGTTCAATTCTAGGGACCTACATTTTGTTTTCACAGACACTTGTAACTCCAGCTCCAAGAGATCCTAGTTCTCTGGCCTTCATGGCCATATGCACAAACATTACGTACTCATACAATAGACATATATACATAATTTAAACAAGCACAAAGTGTAATAGTTACTTTGATAGAAAATGTTTTAGTTAGCAGGTTAGTTGGTAAAATCCCTATTAAAGATTAGTCTGTAAGAATGAAAAGTTATTAGCTTATCTCCCTCTCTCTCTCTCTCTCTCTCTCTCTCTCTCTCTCTCTTTCTCTCTCTCTGGGTCTGGCTGTGGAATGTTGGGGAGTCCAGGGCCTCTCATGTGTGATGGGCAAATGCTCTACCACTGAGTGATTTGACGTGTTAGACCTTATATTTCTCTTTTTTAAATTGATATTTAATGGGTGTTTTGCCTGCATGTATTTCTATGCACCGTATTTTTACGTGGTGCTCTTGGGGGGCTAGAAGAAGGCTTCAGATCCCTTGGACTTTGAGTTAGAGAAGTTTGGAAGCCACTATGTGGGGACTGGGAATCAAACACAGGTCTTCTGCAAGAGCAGTGAAAGCATCAAGTGCCCTTAGCTCCCAAGTCATCTCTCCAGACCCATCATTTTTTTTATTTCATTTTACTTTATTTTTGATGATGTTTAAGACAAGCTCTTGCTATGTAGCACTCACTGGTCTATGTAGACTAGAGAAGCCTCAAACTTGTAGTAATCATCCTGTCTCTACCTCAAGTACTGAAGTTATGGGGCTTGTACCACTATGTTCAACAGAAAGTTTCTATCTGTCTTATGTTTGGAATTATTAATATGTTGTGTAATAAGTACTATTATTCATTAGACCTTAGATGCTGGCAACATGTGGCAAACACACAATGAAAGCATTTCCCAGTAATCCCATAATTCAGTACTAACCTAGACAATTATGTTCCATTTTAGCCAATAGAACCTTGACATGGACTGACTAGGTGCTAGGGTTATATATCTAAAAAAGCTTGAGTATCTGTCTCTTAATCAGATGCTAATTATTCAACAGTTTGATTAAATAAACTTTGTTGCTTGTGAATTTCTTAGGACCAAGTGGAATATTTAGAATAAAAAATAGAATATAAATTTGCTAGGACCAAATGGAATATTTAGGATAAAAAATAAAAGATAAATTTACTAGGGATTTTATCCTACCAATAGAAATATGCAAACATAATAAAATATGAAAGGTTTTGAAGATAAACATTATGCACAAAATACTGTTTTTTTTTTTTTCAGGATAAACTTAGGTATGAGCCAGTGATTAAAAAACATTGCTTAAGCCGGGTTGCAGTGTTGCACGCCTTTAATCATAATACTTGGGAGGCAGAGGACTGCCTGGTTCTCCTGAGTATGGGGCTAGACTGGTTTATGTAGTGAGTTCCAGGACTGCCACACTGCATAGAGAAATCCTGTTTTCAAACACAAAGCAAAACAGAACAAAAAGAATGATTCCTCGACTCCTAAAAAGCTATCAAAAATAAAATTGAGAAAGCCACAATGGGTGTTGTAATGGTAAATGAGCTATTTAAGTATTTTAGGCAAAACTTTAGAATAATTTGTACTGTTTGAACTTGATTTTAAAGTTTAGGTCAATATTTAGACAGTAAAGGGGATTACATCGGATGGCATGGAGTTAATGGTTTATAATCCCAGTACTCCAGAGGCAAAGGTAGAGGAATCACTGTAATTGATCTGAAGTTGTTCTGGATGACATTGCAAGTTATTAATCAAGTAGGGCCAAATAGTGAGATCTTGCCTCTAAAAAGGAGGGAATGAAGAAGGTAATATAGCTAGGAATATGTTATTTTAATATTGTTCAAGAAGGATGTTTACTAGAATGTCCTGAGAGTTATTTTTGCTTTTCTACAGTTAGCATGCTTCTATCCTGAAATCTGTAGGTATCTGTCGACCCTTCCGCAGTACTAGGTTTCAGTTCCTTGCACACACCAAGCAAGTACTGTATCTCTGAGGTACATTACTTAGCCCAAAGTCTTTTCTTTATATATATTTTTCTCCATTTCCTCTCTTATGTTATGTAAAAAGTTGCAAAGAATAAGGGAAAAAAGGGTCTCAGATATTCCCTTTACTGGGTTTCCTCACTAGTGATAACTTGTGTAACTAATACAGTGTCAAGTCCAGAAAATTGAAGATTTATTTAGATTTTAGTAGGTTTGAAAAACATTGCTGCTTATTTGTATGTTTGTGCCTCTGTGCAATTGTGAGTGCCCACAGAGAAGAAGGGGGTGTCAGATCCCCTGGAGCTGGAGTTTACAGGCATTTGTGAACTTCCTGACAAGGGTGCTATGAACTGAACTCCAATCCTATTGAAGAACAGCAAGTGCTAAATAACCATTGAGCCATCTCACCAGCCCCTTCATGTTTCTTTTGTGAGACAAGTCTCACTATGTAACACTAGCTGGTCTAGAACTTACTATGTAGACAAGGTTGGTTTTGAATTCAAACAAATCCTCCTGTGTCTGATTCTCAGTGCTGAGATTAAAGGTATGCACCACCATGCCTAGTCTATTGTTAGCCCAAGCTGGCCTCAAATTTATGATCCTCTGCTTCTGCCTGTCTATTGCTAAGATTACTGTTGTGAGTCACCATACCTGATTTAATTCAGTAGTTGTATATACATTTGTTCTCCCCACCCCGTGTGTGTTTGTGTGTATGTGTGTGTGTTTGTATGTATGTATGTATGTATTTATTTTGGTTTTTCTTGTGTTTAGCTCTGTATAACCTCAACACAACAAAAATGCCTAAATCTTTCATTATTATGACACCTGTTTCCTTCCTCACTGTAGTTTTCTTTCCTTGTCTCCATTACTAATTAATTTGCTTAATTTGAGATTGGTATTTATTGTGAGCTTTCCCCCTCTGTATTGTCCTTGACATCTTCCGTACATTAATAGTGAATAATATTGAATTAATAGTGGATTAATAGTGAACATCAGCATAAGTAACCCTGAGTGCTTTGGCATTCATAATATTAACTAGAGTTTAATATTTAAGTTGTTCTTTTAAGGTAAAATTTTTGTACTATGAAATGCACAAATTCCAATCGTCCTGCCTTTGTTCCCTTTTTGCTGTGTTGCAATGGAATCTGGGACCTTGTGAATATTAAAGAGTAGTGTTATGCCGCTTACCTACAGCCTCAGCTATCTCCTAGATTTTAAATAAAAAACTTTTAAAAATGAAGTAAGTCTTAGTGTGCTCGAATGTCTCTTTTTGGGTACCTCAAATTGTAGGTTTTATACGGATTCAAAGTGTGTTTTTCTATTACTTGGCACTATCAAAATAGAAGCAGTTTTGCTATTCTTCAGTGAATCTAGATATAGTAGACACTGGTTAACTTTGCACTTTCAGTAGATTAATACAATTACTGTAACACACTACAGGTAATGATGGAAGCTAATAAGCCTTTGTAAAAAGGGTGGCCTTTAAAGTTCTTGTGCTTTGAAAGGAGCCTTCAGACACACACGATCCTTCATAAAGTTCCTTTTATGCATTTTATCAACATTCCTTGTACTTATTTAGATTTCAGCAGTTTTGTATAGAACCTACTAGTTTGCTCTAGCATTGTTGGGTTTCGGTTTTATTTTACACAGCTTTACTTGTATAGATAATTCAAAGCTAATTTTAAGTACACTTTTTCTCCCAAGGAGATGAAGCCTTATCTAAATCAGTGCCTGTCACAGTGGATGATGACGACGACGACAATGATCCTGAGAATAGGTATGATTCCATCTATAAGGACTTAAGATTATAACACACCCTAGGCGTGGGCGCAAACAGCAACAACTCAACAGCAAGGAGGTTGTAAAAACCAGGAGTTCCTGCCTTAGAAAGACTCATGCCAGTCTTCTTGCAAGTTTGAAAGAAAGGCCAGAAAATGGGCTAAAGCTCAGAAAGCTTAAAAGAAAATAAATATCAATATTAACACACCTAGCACAGGGTGTGTTATAAATAAAGAACTGTCAATTTTATGTTTCCTTGTAAAATGTGATTATTTTTTGAGGCTTTCAGTTTTGACAGATTAATTTTTGATGCAAGTGAATCATAATAAATGGCAAGAACAGACATCTCTATATTTGATTATTGTTTTGTCATTCAACATGGTGGTCCTATTTATGAAGACCTGTGAAGAATGAAAAAAATTCATATATTTAAGCTTAGAAAATTTCTTTCAAACTAAGTATCAGTTGGTGACTTATATAGGCCGATTCATATTTTAACCTTTTTTCCCAAATAGAAGTATATAGTATGACATTAATTTCACTAAGACTTAAACAGTACGTTTAAATGTAAACAGTGAAGTCTATACAGTTACCTATCCTTATCTAAGGGATGGCTGAAAGAAAAAACAAGACAACCCTGTCACAGCAGTGAGTAAATTAAACATATATTAACCATATTAACCGTAGTCAACATGGTTCTGCATACATTTTAAACATTTTCTATTCTTTAGGATAGTAGTCCTATTGAGAACATAGCCTGGTATGTATAGTGGATGGTCAACTTCTAACCTTTTAATAATTAATTGTGTAATATTGGGCTGGTGAATATAAATTTTTTGTCATAATTTATTTCTAACAATGAAAATGAATCTTTTCTCTCTTTAATTCTGATACCAAAAATATGCAATAGTCTGAAAAACGATTTTAGTAAAGACCATGAAAATGACCATCTATTTCCAATAGAAAGCTCTAGTATTTAGAAACTGAAAATAATACATTCTTGCTGTCATAATTTTGTGATAGATGAACTAAGTGCTCTAAGGTCATCTGTTATTTTCTCCCAGGTTTGTGTCTTGCTGATGCTGACAGGTTTCTGTTTCAGCCATTGGCATTGTGTTAGTAGACTGAATCCTTTAACTAGGGTGAAAGACCATACTTACTTCTACAGTTAATTAGAGCTCTGTTGTAAACCCAGAGACTCAGCCTCTGCTTCCCTATTTAGTTTTTCTCTTACAAATGTCTGTTCAGAAGTTTTATAGTATATACCATTAGGGCTAGATTATGAACGCATTTAGAACTTGCTTTTATTTTAGAATGCTTTCATTCATATATGTTGCTGTTTTCGTATAAATCACAAGCCCATAGATGTTAGTAGTAGTTCTTACAAAATCTTTTTACTAATACTTATTAGTACTTTTTTAACTATGAGAGATGAGCTTTTATATTTAGTCACCAATTAAGAATGTTATTAAAGTATAATTTTTGTTATAGCTTGTCAAAAATTAACATTTTCACTTCTAAAATTCTCTGATTTTACCTCTTTAACTGACAACTATTATATTAGAAAGTCTCATTAATTCCATCTTAAACTTGTGATTTAAAAAAACTGCAATTCTTCTGGGTACTTTGGAGAGTAATTGAATTTTATTTTGAGCATATCTTTATACTCATTTTAATGTGCTTTTACAAAATATACAATTTATAACTTCTTTAATAGCCACTATACCAAAGAAGTATCTTAATATGCATGGGCTAGCTACTCCTCATATCCTTGATGGGAATATAAATACCTCTTTGCACTATTTTAGTTCAGACTAAGTACTTGAGCAGATTTGACTATGCTCTAAGCAACCTTCAAAAATTTGTCTGAAGATCATGTTTAAATCTTTCAGTATCATATTTTTAGCAAGATGTATCTTGATAGAAAGCATATTGTAATTGTAAATTTGTACACAATTGTATAATTGTGTGTAAATTGTGTATAAATTTTATACGTTTTTCTATTTTTGTAGTATTGTAATTTATGTCCAGTGTTGGTGTTTATGAAGAGGTAAATAGTGTATTGTTACAAATGCTTAACTTTGAATGCAATAAATTTATGTAAAACTTTTTCTTGTTCAAGCATTTAATTTTAATTATGATGTATGTTTCATAAGCGTTTATAAGGCCAGGAGGTGGTGGTTCTTGCCTTTTTAATCACAGCACTTGAGCGGTAGAGGCAGGCAGAGCATTGTGAATTTGCGGCCAGCCTGGTCTACAGAGCTAGTTCCAGGACAGCTTGTGCTGTTACGTTACATAGAGAAGCCCTGCCTTGAAAAATCAATAAACTAAAATAAAATGAAGTTTATAGGTCTTTTTTAGAATAAAGTTAAATGGACTAGTTTGTAAGCCAAAGAAGTTTTCTCATTCCTCAAATTAAGGAAGTCAGTACTTTAAATTTCTAAAACACATATGTTTATATTTTGGTGAAGGCTTAATAAACAATTCTTTTTATTTACTTTAGTATTTTAAAGCTGTGATAGTAAGAAAATAAAAATAAGGCTTTTGAGATCATTAAAAAGTTACATTTTCAACATTTTACTGTAAATAAAAAACTTCTTGTTAGTTTAACATTTGAAAGTAAGTATATACCACTGTGAGTTAGAATCGTCCTGTCTGTACATTTCTATTTAGTTGACCAGATATAGTTTGATTGAAGCAGATAGCTATCATTTTCTGATCTTTTTTATAAGAAAAAAATTAGTGCTCTTAAATTTTGAAATTTATGCATTTGACAAGTTACCTCAGATTTTTCACCTTAGGCTTTACATCATCATCATCATCATCATAATACATTGTTGTTGGTGAGTTTTTGAAACTGTCTCACTATGTAGCTCATGCTATTATGTATATATATTTACACACACACACACACACACACACACACACACACACACACACACACCACACTGAAAGAGAACTGCCTGCCTTTGTTACCCAAGTACTAAGATTAAAGGTGTGTGCTACCTACCATGTTCCACTGCCTGGCAAGAGTTTTTTAAATTATAGTTTATTTTAGTTATATGATTATGCCAGTATGGTAAGGATTCATCTGCCTTTTAAATACTTAGTTCTTTTGTTGTTGTTTTTCGAGACAGGTTTCTATGTGTAACAGCCTTGGCTAGCTTGAAACTTGTTTTGTAGACCACACTGACCTCGAACTCATAGAGATCCGCTTGCCTTTGACTCTCCAGTGCTGGGATTAAAGGCATGCACCACCTTTAGTTTAGTTTTAAATTGGTTCTTGCTTTGAAAAAACATCATGCAATCGATAAAAACTTTTGTTTTACAGTTTTCAGCCAAAATTCTCGGGAGCAAATGTGTTTCAGATTTTTCAGTTTTACTTAGCAAGACTTTACCATTTAAATGTTGAAGATCTACAAATCCAAAGTATTTCACAGCATATCAAAATTTTGAGATTAGGAACGTTCAGTGGATACATGCTTTGTGATTCTTTTCATTATGACTGGTGACTTCTTACCAAAACTTTTTTAATTGTATATATTGTAGAACTTAATGCTGTCAATGGGCCTCACTCAGTAATAGAATATTAGTGTATATTCAGCATATTAGCACATATTTTTCCCTTTTTAGTTTTTTCGAGACATGGTTTCTCTGCTATCTTGGAACTAACCAGGTTGGCTTTTAACTCACAGAGATCCACTTGCATCTGCCTCCCCAGTGCTGGGATTAAAGGCGTGCGCCACCACTGCCTGGCACATAACATTTTTTTATTGTGGAAGGTGTACATGGTTTAATTAATGATGTACTTTTTTCTCAGAATTGCTATAGATGGCACTAAATTAATTTTTTCATAAATGCAAACTCTGGTATGGAAGTTGTTGATTGAAGCTTTTGTTACTCTTGGAGAATGGGACAATAAGTTTTGCCTTTCAATCTAGGCAATATACAGTTTTTCTTGTTGTTCTGTTGGCATGATGTGGATATTCTGTTAATGAATGCTTTGTACTTTTAATGCAGCTTAATTACTTGGGAAGAGACTAATGATTCCTGGACATTAATTATATAGAAACTATAATTAACATATTTGATGGTTACTCATCTGATTTTGGTAGAAGTAGTGAAACAAGTCCCTTTACAGTTTTCATTTGAAATATATTTACAGTTGACCCCTTCTCTCTATATATATTACAAATTTGCTAACTCTAGAATTTTTCATGTGGCTTTTTTAATGGGTTTTGTTTGGTTAGTAAAATTATTTTGAGTCTTTATTGTGCTTTAAAAACAGCATTTGAAATAAAGATTTTTGTTCCTTTTTCTTTTGGAATTAAATGTTTTGAGTATTTAGCAGTTTTAAGATAATTCTTTTCCATTACTTTGTTGATATAGCCCTGGTAAGTATGAGCAATGAAGTCAGTGGAGGTGCCAGAGACAATAGAGTCTGCTGGCTAATGATTCAACTAATTACAAGTGTCAGCAATTTTATTTATTTATTTTTTTTACTAGATGGCTCATCAAAGAAAAAAAATAGTTTTAGTATTGATGACCTTTCTCCTTCTGTGGGTAGGGCTTAGACAGACTACTAAATACCCTTTCTTGTTTTCCGTTCTTTGATGATATTGGGACTTTGAGCAAATAAGAAATATTTTGCCAGGATAAAAAATTTACAGTAGCTGGGTGATGGTGGCGCACACCTTTAATCCCAGCACTCAGGAGGCAGAGGCAGGCGGATCTCTGTGAGTTCGAGACTAGCCTGGTCTACAGAGCTAGTTCCAGGACAGGCTCCAAAGCCACAGAAAAACCCTGTCTCGAAAAACCAAAAAAAAAAAAAAAAAAAAAAAAAAGGTTACAGTATGGTGTTAGCAAATATAACTCATTTTTCTGACCTGATACCCTTTGCTTTTAACTTTTATGTTTTAAATTAATGATTTTCATTTAATTCTGTTTTTATTATAAAATATTGAATATTAAAGATCGCATTCCTTAATATGACTAAATGTCCTATATTGATGTTAATGTATTTTTTCTCAATAAAATACCTTTAAAACTTAGATTTTTTTAAATTTGTTTTTTGTTTATTTTTAAGACAGGGTTTTTCTGTGTAGCCCTGGCTGTCCTGGAACTCACTCTGTAGACCAGGCTGGCCTCAACTTCACAGAGATCTGCCTGCCTCTGTCTCCCACGTGCTGGGATTAAAGGTGTGCACATCATGCCCAGCTGGAATACTCATTTTCTAATTTATTGTACTTTAAGCAGAATAGCCCATGTATAAAATATTAGTAGCTATGGGTAATCCCACTTATTTATTTATTTATTTAGTTAGTTTTTGCAGGTCTGGAGTCAAGACCAGGTTGGCCTTGAACTTACAGATCCACTTTCCTCTGCTGTTGTTGCACAGGGATTAAAGGCATGCACCATCACCTTGGGTTCTGAATATGAGTTCTTAATTTCACACAGCTTTTACCTTGCTAGTCATGATTTTTTTTGAAAATTTTGATATTAATTTTCCTGATACTCCTAGCAAAAAGAAAAGAGGACTACTTGTTTCTGATGACAGACGTTATAGGACATTTGATTGAAGAAGTGATTGGATGAAGCTGTTGTTTATCTTTTGATTATTTACTGAATTCCTATGAACTCTTATCATTTTGGGGTATAGATCATCATGGCTTATTTACTTTTTTGATAGAAAACTTCACATTAAGGAATTTTGAAGTTGTATTAAAATAATATACTAGTATAAAGTTTAAAAATTTCTATAATAACTATAAAACTTTTTAATCTTTGAAGTAAATGACAGTGATTAAAATAATGCCTTATACTCTGCTGAAAAATGTGTTCACTATTCTTTTCTCACTGGAAATAGTAAACATTCCTTAACTTTTCACCCTGTAAATGTTTTACAAGTTAACTTGGAAAGTATAATGTGTGCTTTATGTTATGTATACTCAGAAACTATGTCATCTAAATAAAATACATTTAAGCTAATGATCTATTTTGTTAGCTGTATATTTTAGACAGAGTTTCTGTCCTGCCTGGTCCTGTAGCCATTCAGTCCCAAAGAAACACACAGAGGCTTGTAATAATTATTAACTGTTTGGCCTGTTAGCTCAGGCTTATTATTAACTAGCTCTTACAACTTAGATTCACCCATAATTCTTGTCTTTGTTAGCTACTTGGCTTGGTACCTTTTCTCAGTGCATCATCTTCTTTCCTCTGTGTCTGGTTGGTGATTGCAGACTGAGCCTTTTTCTCTTCCCAGAATTCTCCTAGTATGGTCACCCACCTAAACTTCCTGCCTGGCTACTGGCCAATTAGTGTTTTATTAAACCAATATAAGTGACAAATCTTTGCAGGATACAAGAACATTATCTCACAGCCATATATCCCATTGTTGTACTTTATGCAGAGTGTAGAACAATTCTTAATAAACTTTGTTAATTTCATATAGGGATGAACAATAAATTTATTACCCTTTCAAAAATGTAATTTTAAGTTGAGAAGTTTTTTTTTCTTTTTAGGATGTATTACGTGATGTCATTTTACTCTATTGTAGATATAAAAACATACTGACATGTTTATATTTAGAGCTCTTCTTTTAAAAGAATCAAAACTTTGATTCTTTGAATTGTAAAGACATAAAAATTGACTGTGGATTGCATTTATATGCATATGCATACACATATAGTTGTCTTTTGGAATGACTTTGATGTGTTTGTCCAGGTATTCATTAGCATTGTCATTTGCTGTCTCTCACCAGAATGTATGTTCTTGACTTCTGGTTATAACATTTTGTGTTACTTTTGTTATAGCTTTTTCTAAAGGGTTCTGGTACTGGAGATCCGTCCAAATAGTTCCTTATAGAGAAATTCACTTTTTTTGAATTATTGATTTACATACCAGCTGGAGGCAGTTTTTTTTCCTGTTTAAGCACTTTACCGAGGCATTCGTTACTCACTTATTTTCCAGACCACAATTTCTAACAGATTTTTTTACTTTCTAATTTTGTTTTTCTGATTGCTTTTTTGTGTTATCAGGCTCATTTCTTATCATTTTTGCTTATTTTCGTAGATGAGGTGTAATAAAACATTATCTTAGCATTTGCTGTGTAATTTAGAAGTCTTTGTTTATATGGACTTGGGGGTCCTATCTTATGCATCATCCTGATCATTGTTTGTGGGATTAAACCCTCCCTCCATATTGTTTTGCTTTCTCCCCTCTTCTTTCCCTCCCTTTCAGGAAACTGGAGGCTCTTATTATATCAGGCTCTGCCTGGGTATGCTGCCACAAGAATGGCACAGCCTGTGCCTTTAATGCTTCCGATAAGAGTCCTGACTGCTTTGAATGCTCTACTTGGTCCCATGGTATAATTTTGATCATTGAGATTCCAGGGGGCACCTTGTTGCCTGGATGAATTTCTCAGAAACTTCCCGGAAAGCCTCAAGAAAGGAACTTCAGAGCAAACAGAATCAACTAGGGAGCATGACTATACATCCATCACATACATGCCAGCATGGGTCCAGCTGAGGCCTCAAATGATGCTTTGCCAGCCTCAGCTGGTTCTCAAGTGATGTCTCTGTGGCCCATGACTCCAGAGTTAAGGTAGTGGAGTTTCCCTTCAAAGTGGCTCACTGGTGGCTTTGTAGGTGGGACACATTTCACCTCAGCATGCTTTCTGTTCAGATTGAAGGTTGGTCTTAGCCTTTAGGTCCTTTCAATTATAATTTTCTGATGTAGCAGAATTTATGTTAGGATTATAACAGTCATTCTTTGACATGAGGCTTGAACCATCAGTCATTTTGCTTTTTAAATTTATTTTTATCTCCAAGTCTATGTGTGGGTATATGTACCATGTGTGCAGGTGCCTACAGAGGCCAGGGATGTTGATTACCCCAAGTGCTGGAGTTACAGAACGTTGTGAGCTTCCTGATCACGCCGGTGCTTGGCATTAAACTTGTGTCCTATGGAAGAGCAGTATGTGTGTTTAACATCTTGCCACCTCATTAGTTCCCCATCAGCTATAATTTATGTGAAATTATTCAACTTTCTTAGTATCCTTTGCTATAAGTAAGATTTTACTTTGGTAAGATAATGTTCCAGGGCAGTTTGAAAATGCCTTAGTCTTAAAAATCTTAAGGAGTCTCCACTATTCTATATTTAACTTGTGATTTGGAGAAAAATGACCATTCTCTGAAATTTGTGGAGATAATGAAACATGTGCAGATAATGTTTCTAAAGTGACCATAATTGTTTCCCATACTTTAACATTACTGAAGGTTGTTGACAAGTTGTAATTCTTTAATGTGTGGATATGCTGTCATTTTCAGTGATTTACTATATAATTTATTACTTAACATATTGTATCACTGTTTACATTAATATTTCTTTGTTATTTGACAATCTAAATCTTGTGAATACTTTAGTTAGATTTATATATTCTGACTTCCTACTTAGACATAGTCTTAAGAATCTAGAATTTGAAAGAGGAAAAATCGTGTGGTTGCTTACAGTTAACAACGTTTTTATAGTAGGCATGAACTTTTAAAGCTCTTTGAATTTGTGGTCACAACCTGAAGTCAGGTTACTACATTGACATTTAGAGTAACTAGATTCAGAATGTATTGTCTTACCCAAATGATTTTATAGATCTTCTTGTAGCCTCTAGTGAAATACAGTTTTCTGACTCTAATCTTACATGCAACAACATGTCATGTACAAGTTTTATATATCGACACATTTTTTAAAGACTCTATTACCTAGCTTAACTTGAGAAAGATTTTTCTTCCTAGTTGATGAGAAGTACTGATCTAGTATGTATTTAGGATGATTTTAGAAAACCTTCTATAGCCGGGCGGTGGTAGCGCACGCCTTTAATCCCAGCACTTGGGAGGCAGAGGCAGGCGGATCTCTGTGAGTTCGAGACCAGCCTGGTCTACAAGAGCTAGTTCCAGGACAGGCTCCAAAACCACAGAGAAACCCTGTCTCGAAAAACCAAAAAAAAAAAAAAAAACCTTCTATAAAGATCTTTTCTAACTTTCCTTTATTTGGTAATGGCTTACGAATTTGAGGAAGAATTAGTGGATCCTCTTTATAGACTGATGAAAGTAAATGATACTTGTTATTTTTTCTTGTTTAAATACAATATTGCACCCCTTAGTTAGTCTACTGTTTATAAAATGTTTCCTACAAGCCAGAACCACTGATCCCTATGTATAAGAGCAAAGCTTGCTTCCTTAACCTTATAAAGAGTTAATTTGAGATGATTTAGTCTATAAAATCATAGCAGAAACCATCAGAAAAATAGTCATCCGTGGCTTCCTTCATCTACTGGTGATTTTCTGTGTTGTCTTCTGATCTATCTGTGTGAAGGAGATAGTTCAAAATGGCATATAATGAACATTTCTGTAGCTGATCTGCGTCTTTTAATGTAAATAGCAGTGAACATTGTATCTGTCAAAATTGAGGCCTTGACATATTACTGCTCCTTACTAAGAAGGGAATTCTTGATTGACGTGAAACTGCATGCTAAGCAAGGTAGAGAAGGGTTGAAACAACAAAGGTGGCCAGGTTTGGTAGCACATATCTTTAATTTTTGCACTTGGGAGGCAGAGGCAGGCCTCTCTGAATTCAAGGTCAGCTCCGGTTATATAGTTATACCCTGTTTCGAAAAACTAATGAAACATAACCCAAACAAAGGTTCTGTAGTCACAAGAATACCATTTTTACTTAATCAGGCTGTCTTGATTGCCGAATGACTGTTTACCTCATAAATGTTAAGTCATGACAAGGTTTTAGGATCTTGGTATAAGCTTTTCTTTTATTAATTATTGTGATTTACAAATATATAGCAAAAGGATACCTAGAGCAATCCATGACCATAACTTGTACAAAAATTTCATTATTGCTTTTATTTTACACTTTCAGATATTTTTCTTAGTTTAAGTTGGAAATTACCAAGTAGTGTATTTTCATATTAGTAAAAGGTGTGTCTTCATTAAGCAGTTTTTCTATTAGCAAATTTGTCTTGAGAAGCATCTTGAGAAATTGTATGAGCAAAGCTATTTTTTATGAAACTTAAAATTCAGTTATAATAATATGTGTTCTTTCACCGTATAAGTGGCACTGATGCCCCTTCAATGCCCCAGCTTGACTAATACTAATGATTGATGGTTGCTTCAGTATCGAATATTAATGGTGTTACTTTGGTTAACCTTTTTATGAAAAAGTGAAATTAAGGTCCAAACATATTATCCTGTAGTTGACTTGCTGTCTCCTATTAGATTGGTTTGTTATTCATTGCTTTTCTGAGATTTTGTTTTGCTGTTAAGTATCCCTTTCTCTGCAGATTTGAACTTCTGTTGTCTGGATAAGTGAATTTTACTGTTGTTAGCCTATCTCACATGGTAGTCACTGGAGGATGGCAACATCAACTTTTGATTGGTCAAAATAATTAGTAGACTATATCCCTGAGAGTTTTTAGTACATTAAAAAAATTATGTGGAATTGAGGAATGATCAGTGAACATTTTCAAGAGTGTTCATTGGTAGCTTGTGCTAAAACATGTTTTTTTTGGCCTGTCTCATACTTGCAATATAAAGTCTGTTTGACCGTATTTATTTTTACTTTTATACAGAGAATTTGTTTTTAATTTGGTGTACTTTACCCCCCAAAATACTGCTTTTTATTTTTTTACTCCCAAGAATTGCCAAGAAGATGCTTTTAGAAGAAATTAAAGCCAATATTTCCTCTGATGAGGATGGATCTTCAGATGATGAACCTGAAGAAGAGAAAAAAAGAATTGGAAAACAAAGTGAAGAAACCCCAGGAGATGAGGGTGAGCTCCCCACAGAGAAGTTGCCATGTTGGATTTATAGTATATTTCCTTAGTCATTTAATCTGTGAAGATTATCTGACTAAGAAATCTCAGCAAATGCATTTGAGGGTTTAAAAAATATTTAAAACTTTATTATCACAAATCATTTGTGTGCATTACGATAATTGTGTCAGTTATGCTCGTTGTTTCCCTTACTGTCAATAAACGTGTAAACAAAATAGTTCTTAAAGTGTCACACACTGGTGATGGTTAGTCCATAGGTAGTAACTGGGGCTGGTAAGTGACTACCTGTTATCAGTAGTGGTATTAAGGTACATAAATTGTGCTAATCGTGAATATAGAGAATAATTTTAAAATATACTTAAAAGAAAGTCTGTTGATGAGGGCTTTTTAGATATATTTTCTTCATTTAGAAGCCCCAAATCAAGTCAATTCTGAATCAGATTCAGATTCCGAAGAATCTAAGAAGCCAAGATACAGACATAGACTTTTGAGATACAAACTGGCGGTGAGTGATGGAGAATCTGGAGAAGAAAAAAAGACAAAGCCTAAAGAACATAAAGAAGCCAAAGGAAGAAATAGAAGGAAGGGTAAGACATTTTAATTTTGATTGTAAAGCAAATACTTATTTTGTGAATGAGTTTTCATATTCAAATTTGAGTATATCTGTTCAGACACTTTAACGCTGCTCCTAAGAGAGCATCTGTACATATCTGATCTCATGTTTGGTCCCAGTGCATAACTAGAAAACTCTGACATAACTAGAAAACTTTTGCCATTAATGGTCTCTGTAGTTTTAGAATTAATTCAGCCTGTCTTACACCTTAAAACCAGGAATATTTTATATGTTAGCTAGGCAATGGTGGCGCACACCTTTAATTTCCAGTACTCAGGAGGCAGAGGCAGGTGGATCTCTGTGAGTTCGAGGTCAGCCTGGTCTACAAGAGTTAGTTCCAGGACAGGCTCCAAAGCAACAGAGAAACCCTACAGAGAAACCTACAGAGAAACCAAACCAACCAGCCAAACAAACAAAAACCCCAGGAGTATCTTAAAGTTTCTAATGCTGTGATAAACACCATGACTAGAATCATGTTAGGGGAAAAGTTTATTTCATCTTAGAACTCTCAGGTCACTCCATCACTGAGGAATGCTGGTTCCTAATTATTGATCAGGAACACAAGCAGAGGCGATAGAGAAACAAGAACAGTTTGCTTACTGACTTATTAGTCAAGGCTTGCAACATCCTGCTTTACGATTCAGGACCACCTGCCCAGAGCTGATCACTACCCCCTTACCCCAATGCACATCAATCATGAATCAAGAAAATGCCCTACTGTCTTGCTCACAGGCCAATCTACTGGAGACATTTTCTCAGTTGCTCTTCTTACTCCCCAAGTGATTTTTACTTATGTCAAGCTGACAAAAATCATTAACAACAACCAACCAATCAAACAACTTAAGCAATATAGCAAACAAAGGAAGAAAATGACCCATGGCAGTCAATAGCTGACTTGTCTTATGTCTCCCTCTTACTTTAGAGGAGTCATTATATCAGTCTTGATTTCAACCACCAATCTGCCTGCTATTGTTTCTCTTTTAGAATCCTTAGGTCATGACTTTCTGTGTCCTGCACATGGTTGTTAATCATCCTCATTGGCGGAAAGTTTTTAATCATTTTACCTTGAGCAGCGTTGTTTACTGGTACCCAGACTTACTTCCATTAATTTACCTTTGATTATTACTTACATATGTATGGCTAATTCTCATTTTGTTAATTCATATAGTACTAAACACCTGCATTTTAATATAGAAGTACAGTTTTATATTTATAAATACATGTTTAGTATACCTTAGCTGATATGCATAGTACCAGAAATGCTTTAGTTTAGTGGGTTTTCCCTTTTTTGAAATATTGATATATAAATAATGAGATCTTGGGAAATGGATCCTTGTTAACACAAAGTTCATTTATATGTCATCTCTACTTCATGTATCTACTTCATGCAGTATTCCCAGTGCACCTGCATTTTGATAGCAACTTAGCACAATAGTTTAGATGTTTTCACTCATGGAATATGTTGATATTCATAGACTTCAGATTTTAGTGCATTTCAGATCTGATTAAGGCTGTTCAGCCTGTACCATTTGAATTATTAACTGGTTTATCATGTTTTGGTCTGCTTTTTTTTTTTTTTTTTTTTTTTTTTTTTGAGATATAGGGTTTTACCATGTATCCTGGGCTGTCTTGGCACTCCTTATGTTGACCGGACTGGCCTCAAACTCACAGAGATCCTACCTGCTTCTGCCTCCCTAGTGCTGGGATTAAAGGTGTGCCACTATGGTGGGCTTGAATGCTTGAATTTGATATATCTTATGTAATATATACTCTCTTAGTAATATATACTCTCTTTTTTTCTGTCTGTCTCCTGTTGATCTTTATATAATTCTCTAGTGTTTTAATGTGAAATGACTAAATGGATTTTGTTTCTTTTGAAAACTATTTACTCATTTCTTTCTAAATTCAAGTGAGCAGTGAGGATTCAGAAGACACTGACTTTCAAGAGTCAGGAGTTAGTGAAGAAGTCAGTGAATCTGAGGATGAACAGCGACCTAGAACAAGGTCAGTATTACACATATTTTTGTTTGTATGTCTGTTTTGCTTTATTTTGCAAAGAAGGTTAGGAATTGGGCCAATGAGATGGCCCAGAGAGTAAAGCTGCTGCCTACTGCTGAGTTTGATGACCTGAGCTTGTTCTAGGACCCATGTGGTGGAAGGAGAGAATCGATACTTGTAAGCTATTCTTGTTTCTCTGCATATGTACTCTGGCCCCCTCCCTCTGAAAAAGGGCTATGATTGATTGCAAATAAAGTTACACACATACACACACACACACACATCTATATATGTTTGAAATTAATTTTTGAAAGTGAGAAAGCTCAGTGGGTAAAGATACTTGCTGATAAGCCTTATCCTTAGAAATAAAATAAATTGATACAAAGAGAGAACTGATGCCTACAAGTTTTCTTAACTGCTACATATTGGTGCTTTCTCTCTCTCTCTCTCTCTCTCTCTCTCTCTCTCTCTCTCTCTCACACACACACACACACACACACACACACACACACACACACACAGAGGGAATAAATGTGTTTATGCAACATTAATATATGTTAATAAAAATTAAGAAAACAAATAATTATATTTAGTCTGTAATAGTGGTGATGGTTGAACTCAGGGCTTTATGTGTTTTTGACAATGATTCTACCAATGAGGTACAGGCCCAGACAGATCTTCCTCTTTTTCTGCCCTTCCTTTCTTCCTGTTTTTTTTTTGGGGGGGGGGGATGGGGGATGGGTGGGCAGTGTTATATAGCCAGGGCTGTTGACTTGGAGTTTCTGTGTACCTGTGGATGACCTTGAACCATTGTTACTCTTATTTTCACTTCTTGGGTGCTGAGATGGCAGGTGTTTCCTATCACCATTTTACTCTGTGGTAGGGCTTAGACCTAGAGCTTTGTGCTTTGTAGGCCAGCGCTCTACCACCTAAGCTACAGTCCTAGCCCCTCGTTAATGTTTTTAATTACTTGATTTTGATTTTGTAGTGCTGAGAATGAAACCCCGCGGTCTTCTGCATGCTATGTGCATGCCATACATTTGAGCAGTGGTGTCCAGAAGAAGTCAGTGTTATTAATACTACTAAAGTATATGCTTAAAAATTGCTAAGATGCTTAATTTTATGATTTGTGCCTTTTATTATTACTAAGATAATAACATGGCATATGTATGCTGCTCAGTGGTGTAGTATGTGTGCCAGCATATACATGATCCTGGCATGGTATTTCCAGAATAGTACATACTCATCAGGAAGCGTTTTATTTTACTTTATTTTACATTTAAAATTTTCTTAAGGTCTGCAAAGAAAGCAGAATTGGAAGAAAATCAGCGAAGTTATAAACAGAAAAAGAAAAGACGACGGATTAAAGTTCAAGAGGATTCCTCCAGTGAAAATAAGGTAATAATGGCATTTGTTGTTTGTTTGAATTATTATTCACCCATTATATTATACTTTGTAGTAAGTTCACCATTTTTGTTTGTATTCCGTTCAGTAATTACATTTTATTATTTAATTCTTACTATTGTCGAAAGAATCATTTGTTCTTTCTTATTTTCCCCCTTTAGCAAGAAAGTCTTTAATTCATTTTTAATGTTATTGTATTCACATTTAAAACATTGTAATATAATGCAATCATTACCTTTTTATGCAAATTGGTGTTTTGCCTGCTTGTGTGTCTGTGTGAGGGTGGTTGATCCACTGGAACTGGAGTTTTAAACAATTGTGAGCTGCCATGTGGTTGCTGGGAATTGAACCTGGGTCCTCTACAAGAGAAGTCAGTGCTCTTTCTTAACCACTGAACCATTTCTCCAGCTCCAAAACATAACTATCTTCATTCATTTTTTTCTTTGTTTAAATTCACAAAAATATTTTTTTCACACAGTATATTGGTTTCCTCTTTTGAGATAGGATTGATGTAGTTCAGCCTGACCTTGAACTAACTCTGTTTCTGAGGTAGGCTTTGAATTCCTGACCCTCTTTTCTCAGCTTCCTGAGTGCTGACGTGAATATAGGGCCTCAGGCATGTTAGATACCTACCCTTCACTTGAGACAATCTCCTAGGCCAGAAGGCTTTACTTTTTGAAAAACTAACTTTGGAAACATATTAGAATATACTATTTAATGGCCTTAATTGTGTGTTTTCACAAACAATAATTTCAGGCCCACTGGACTTTTCAGAAGTTTAAAACATAATTTGTGTGTGTGTGTTTAATGCCATGTGTGTGCAGGTAGGACTCCAAAAGAAGGCAATGGATCCCCTGGAGCCATTATGAGTCACTGGATATGGGTGCTGGGAATTGAACTCAGGTCCTCTGGAAGAACAGCAAGCCCTTTTAACTAGTGAGACATCTCTTCAGCCCAAGACCCACTGAACTTTGTCATTTTTCTGTCTGATCTTTATTTTGCTTCTGGTGTGCTCTGATTTATGAATTTGACATTTAAAGTACCTTTTAAAATAAAATATTTGCTTTCCTTCCTCTCTTATTTTGTTGATGAGTTGTTTTCAAGTTTAATTCATGTTGTAGTATATATCAGCATTTCATTTTTACATCTGGATAAACTGTTGTATATGTATATCACATTTTGAGTATTCATTCACCTGTTGTTGGACATTGCTTATTTTCTCCTTTTAATTGTTTTGAGTCAGGCGATTATGAACATACCTGTAAATATTTGTTTTTATTCCTGCATTTAGTTGTCTCTGGTATGTGTGCAAGTTGTAATTGCTGGGTCAGATTTCCACGTAGTTTTTCTATATTGGTTACATCATTTAGCATTCTTAAAAGCACTGTACTGCCTCATGTTCACTGACATTTAGTTTCTTAAATTTTGCTGCCTGAGATGATCAGGACTCACAGGATACTCCAATCAGGACTTGATTATAACTCTAAATTTTCTTTAGGTTCCTTATAAGATTATCAGCGCCCCCAACCAGCTGGAAGTAGCCTGGAAACTATGCCCACATCCCCAAAAACGGACTGTGGATATTTTCCTTTGTTTTTTTTTTTTTTTTTAAAAAAGAGGGGGAAAGTGGTGCAGGAGAATTTGTAATCTGGCAATCATGTGTTAAATAAATGTTGAATGGCCAGGCAGGAAGTATAAGCGGGAAAACCAGACAGGAAGTAGAAATGATGCAATGAGAGACCAGGAGAATTCTTGGAAGGAGGAAGTGGATTCCTCCCACTCCTGCCCAGATTACCGAAGCTGCAGGATGTGATCTGCTCCACTGAAAAAAGGTACTGAGTCACATGGCTAACATAGATCAGAAAAAATGGGTCAATCAAGATGTGAGAGTTAGCCAGTGAGAGGCTAGAGCTAATGGGCCAATCAGTTTATAAGTTATGGAGACCTATGTGTGATTTTCTTTGGTGCTAAACAGTTGTGGGGTACCAGGCGGGACAAAAACCCCAACAACAAGCAGGCCCCCTTTGTGTTACAAAATTTGGTTTTATTAATCAATAATAATAATTACAATGTGCATAAAATGGTATCTAATTGCAGTTTTGAATTTTTTCCTCTGACCTGTCAGTTTGGATATCTTTTCATGTTCTTGTTAGCTGTTTGTATACAGTTTTAAAATTAATACCTGTTTGATTCTTTAGCCCTGATTCTTTTCTTTTGTTTTGGTTTAATTGAAGTTTTATTCAACACTTGTTTATTTCTGGATATAATTAATAAAGTTTTTCATCTACCCCTTGTTGGCACATTACACAATTTAACATGAAATAAATGAATTAGAGCACTTTTACTGTTTTTCTCTGTATTTGAATTCCACAGACCCATTCTGAAGAAGAAAAAAAGGAAGATGATGAGGAGGAGGAGGAAGAGGAGGAAGAGGATGAAAATGATGATTCTAAGTCCCCTGGAAAGGGCAGAAAGAAAATTCGGAAGATTCTAAAAGATGATAAACTAAGAACAGAAACCCAGAATGCCCTTAAAGAAGAAGAAGAGAGACGAAAACGTATTGCAGAGAGAGAACGTGAGAGAGAGAAATTAAGAGAGGTAGCCACCGTATTTCTGTGATATATAACTTTCATAGACATATGTCACAGACGCATACAGGTTTTCAAGAGTTGAATGTCTTAATAAACTGTAGATTTCTAGGTAAAATTCTTTTACACCAGTGTTAGCATGCTATGCTTATTAGGCTATGCTTTTATAATTAAGGATTTGAAAACACTTGAGACTGTTACATGTTAACAAATGATTGTAATATAGTTAGTTAGGAAAATGACTTCCTTTTTAAAATTTCTTTTTAGTTTCTAAAATTGTGTGTATGGGGTACATATGTACCATGATGCAAATGTGTTTATCAGAAGGCACTTTGTGATTGGTTCTCTCCTTTTGCTTTTATGTGGGTTCAACTCAGTTGTTAGGCTTGTGTAGAAAGTACCTCTATCTGCTGAGTTCTCGTGTCAGCTTTAAATTGATTTTTTTTATATGTATAATTTTTTAAAAGTTTATGTTATTATAAATTATGGATTTATATCTATGTCTGCATGTGGGTTTGATTCATATGTGTGTGTGTTTGCCCATGAAGACCAGAAGACTGTGTCAGATCTGTTGAAATTGGGATTCTAGGCACTAGAGCTGCCTTTCAGACATGGGTGCTAGGAACTGAATGCTTGTCCTCTGCAAGAGCAGTATGTGCTGTTAATCTCTGAGCCATCTCTCTAACCCCGGGATTTCTCTTTTTGAATGAATTTTTTAGTGAAAATGCTGTCAAATATATGTATGGAAAATTAATATTGTAATCCTCCATGTATCTTTTATTCCAGCATCATCCATTACTAACAGTACTAGATTTCTTTCATATATTTACCTACTTTTGGATTATTTTGGAGTAGATTCCAGAATTGGTATCATCATCTATCAATAGTTGAGACTATAACATTAAAAAGATACAGATATTTTAAACATTATTATAAGGTCATATTATATTTTATTCCTTCAAGTTATAAGATTTTGAGAAATGTGTTCTTTTTAAGTTGCACTGCTTTGAATTTCTATATTTTTATTTTTCTGTGTCGTGGCCTCTACAACTCCACCTATTGACTTTTTATTGCTGTCTTTGTGAGTTGCCTTTTATGGTGACCTCATTCCTTATCAACACTCAGAACCCAATATAAAGGGAACCCAAAATTAAACAAGATACAGGAATAAATTTATAATCAGTAAATGCCAGCTACGACACCACTAAGAACCACAGGAAGAAAAATAGCCAAAATAATGATGGAGAATAAGCTAGGAAGTGAAAATTATTGTAAAAATAATAATAATGAATATACTTAATTTAAAATGAGGTAGGGAAATAAGCAAAGAAAGCATATTATATGGAGGAAAAGAACTTCCCATCTTTACTAGCAGATGCTACTCATGGTCACAGTAAGCTTTTCTACTGTGGTCTGGGTAAGTGGCCAGCTCCTGTACGCAAGCGAGGCTGGCAAAGTTTCCAAGATAAAAAGTTCTCCCTCCACGTGCTTGTGTGCATCAGAACCCGGGAGAAGGATGCAAAGCATTCTATACCATAGTAGAGGGGGAGAACTCACATTCCCTGGTACTTCGTGTAATGATCTGAGTATTCAGATCTGCCCAAGGAAAGAGGTTGCAGACATCAAGGGGTTTTCTGCCTATTTGAAAATGTTTGCATCTACTTAACCTCTTTAAAGAAGATAAATTCATTATCTTACCATTATTAGAGAATTTGGGAGTGACTTAGCTGGGTATGACTCTACTGGATCCTCTGCTCAGTGTTTCATTAAGTTTAAGAAATTAACCAGGGCTATACTTTTGTCTAAGAGTTTGTGTTATTTTCTCAACTCGTTAACATAATGTGTTAGTTTCTTGCAGTTGCGTACATAGTCCCTTATCAACTACATGCTTCTTTCTGCTACATGGCATGTTGCTTCCGTTTTTTGCCCCATAGGAAAGCATTTCAATCTTTTAAATGGCTGACTTTGAGCTCAGGCCTACTTAGGAGAGTATGTTTTGAGTAAGTCTGAGTTAAATGATGATTAGTCATATCTGGGACTCATATCACATTGTATTTATAGGTCTTAACCACACTCAACGAGGGCAGATTATACAGGACATTTATACCAAGAGGCATACTGGTGCCATTTTAACATTTTGCCTACCATATCTTGCAAACAGGCCAAGGCATTTTAAGAAATTAAATTTTTTGTAGTGGCTCTTCCTTGTGATATGGCATGATACCATCTATGCTAGGACATAACTGTTGAATACTTATTATGTACTAAATTCTTAATATATGCTGCTTTATTTTCCACAGTTCCTCTGAGGGTTCTTGAAACACATTCCTAATTTTCAAGTATAGAAACTAATGTTAAGAAAATTTACATAGCAAAATGAAATGGAATTTGGACCTAAATATATATGCTCAACTCTGTCTCCCAGTATTATTCTTGATGTGTTTATCACTTAAAATTTCTTGTAAATTTAGTGTCCTTATAATTCATTACAAACCTGTGATTTAATTTCCAATTTTTATGTATAAAATTTCCTAGTTTTTTATGTTTGCTTCAAGTTAACTTCTAGGCTAGATGTGGTCGTAAACACCTGTAATCCCAGCATTTAGGAATGGGAGAGAGGTTGACTGTCACTTCAATGGCATATTTTGTTTTTCAGTTTTTAGAGACAATGTTTCATGTTACAAAGTTTGTTTATGAACTCAATATTTCGCTTAGGCTGTCTTTGACCCCCTGATTTTCCTGTGTTTACTTTCCAGGTGGTAAGAGTATAGGCTTTGTCACTATGCTTGACACAACGTTTTGTTTAGTTTTCTATGTTAGGGGATTGAGCCTTAGGGCCTGGCACATGTTAGGCAAACTCTCCACTATCCAGCCATACCCCACCTCTACAATTTTTCTAATTAAGAATTTTTGTTCGTTTTTTGCATGTGACAATAAGTTGTTCACATAAGCCTTTCTTTTGTTAAAACATCATTGGGTTTGGGCTATATGGAAGCAGTTTTCTAGGTCTAAATCTGTTGCTTAGTTCCATTCTTCTTCTTTTTTTTTTTTTTTTTTTTTTTTTTGGTTTTTTGAGACAGGGTTTCTCTGTGGCTTTGGAGCCTGTCCTGGAACTAGCTCTTGTAGACCAGGCTGGTCTCGAACTCACAGAGATTCACCTGCTTCTGCCTCCCAAATGCTGGGATTAAAGGCGTGTGCCACCACCGCCTGGCTTAGTTCCATTCTTTAAAGTGTTAGGGTTGACAAAAAATGAGTGTACACATACTTGTTCTCATGTGTATGTTAAATTAAGGTTTTTGTTAGTATATATGTATTTGTGTGTGTGTGTGTGTGTGTGTGTGTGTGTGAAGTGCATATTTATGTAGAACTCAGAGTTCAGCCTGGAGTGTCATTCCTCGGGAACTATCAACCGCACTTAAGATTGGGACTCCCAGGGACTTGGAGTTGGCCAGCTATATTGTGCTGACTGGCTTCTGAGTGATAGAATCTGCCTTTCTCTACTACCATAAGGGATAGTTTGCTTCTTTCCTTCTTGCCTTCTTTTGTCCTTTCGTTCTTTCCCCCCTCCCCTGCCTAATTACCTGACTGCCCACTCTTTCTCCTTCCCTCCTTCCTACCACACATTTTGGGGATTGGACTCAGGTCCACGTGCTTGTACAAGCAAGTACTTCACTGACTAAGAGAGCTATTTACTTAAAATCCTACTTAATACAACTGTATTCTAATATTTTGGGTGCTATAGTGATTTCAAGTCTATATGAAATTTTCTTTTTCTCTGGAAAACATGAACCTGGGTATAGGTGTGTTTATGCTTTGGAAAAATCTATCTTATTAAGATTGATACTAAACTGGTGGCTAACGCCTTTTTATCCCAGCACTTGGCTCGTAGAGGCAGGTGAATCTCTGTGAGTTTCAGGCCAGCCTGATCTACAAGAGTGAGTTCCAGGACAGCAAGGACTGTTACACAGAGAAACTCTGTATTGAAAACAAACAAACACAAAACCAAAAAAGATTGCTACTCCACCATTGCTTGAAAGATTTCCGTGAGCTTAACTATCAACAACTCCCTTTTTTGTAGGTGATAGAAATTGAGGATGCCTCACCTACCAAGTGTCCAATAACAACCAAATTGGTTTTAGATGAAGATGAAGAAACCAAAGAACCTTTAGTGCAGGTTCATAGAAACATGGTTATAAAATTGAAGCCCCACCAAGTAGATGGTAAGAAGTTATTAAATGATTTAATCACTTTTAGCTAAATTTTACCTATATTTTGTTTTCTTCTGTTTGTCTAGCATTTTGCTAATCACTGGAGATACATTGTAGAGCAATAATATGATTACAGCTGTTATAGATCTTACCAGGAAGGGAGAACAAGTTTTGGTGACTGCAAGCATAGTGTTTTTAATTGGCAAGAAGTGCTCTTACAAGTGGGAAGCAGAATACATAGTGCTTGGCTAGAGCAGTTAGGAAGAAACAGTTAACCAAAAGCTTTCTTAGGGAAGTGCCATTTCAGCATTTTGAAGTGTTTAATTTATTTTCCCACATTAGTATTAGGAAGTTATTCAACTGCTCCTATTCTCTGCTGTGTTACTATAGAACTACTACTTTAATTTTAAATATATATGTGAAGTAGTCCATAAGGGAAATTGAGCTGTTTCTACTTCTTGGATTACCAGCCCTGTTTATTGTTCAGTTTCTATTGCTCAACGAACAATTTTCTTCCCGGAATAGTTTTCTGGTTGATTCAGTAGCCCTTAATGTGTATTTGATAGGAAGCTCTGCCCTCTTTGGTTAAAGTTTCTGTTTTTCAAGTATTTTTCTACCTTTTAAAGCTATCCTAAGGTATAGAGAAATCTAGTGTTATAGTTTAGGGTATTTGAACAGACATCCCCCCCCCCCCCCGTTTTCTGCTTGTGTTTTAGTTCTGCTTTACTTTAGCAGAAAAAAAACCAGTTCTATTTTTTTAAGAATGTCTTTAGTCAACAACAACAACAAAAATATCTTTAGTACCCATTGTTTTTTGAATGCTATTTCTTGGGTGTTGGAGAGATGGCTCAGTAGCCAAGAGTACTTGTTGCTCTTGTAGGGCAGCTTGGTTCGATTCCCAGCACTCATATGGTATACATTTAGACACATAAAATAAATGTTAAAAAACAAAATCTAAAAGCTTGCTGTTTTTTACAAGTTTTGGTTTCTCATTCTTAGGTGTTCAGTTTATGTGGGATTGCTGCTGTGAATCTGTGAAAAAGACAAAGAAATCTCCAGGTTCAGGGTGTATTCTTGCCCACTGCATGGGCCTTGGTAAGACCTTGCAGGTAAGAGCTATAGGAAATAAACCTAGGGCTGGAGAGTTGGCTCAGTAGTTGAGAGCCCTGGCTATTCTTCCAGAGGTCCTGAGTTCAATTCCCAGCAACCACATGGTGGCTCACAACCATCTGTAATGAGATCTGGTGCCCTCCTCTGGTGTGCGGGCATACATGGAGGCAGAATGTTGTATACATAATAAATAAGTCTTTATAAAAAAGGAAATAAGCCTATTCATTTTGCACATATATTAATAAGTGTTTTGGATTCTGCTGTGTTTTAGGTGGGTTGTAGAGATACAGCAGTAAAGAAGAATGATAAGGTCCCTTCTCAAGTATTGTATATTGCATATTGTGGTGAGGAATGAAATTTAAAAATGTACTTTCTGATACTCTGTTAAAAGGGGAGGGTCAAGATTTAGAGTAAACATATTTAAAGAAATGGTGTTTGTGTATCCATATTCATATATGTGCATAAAAACAATGGAAAAAGAGACCATGAATTAGATAGAGAGCAAGGAGGAGTATGTGCGAAGTTTCGGGGGGAAGAAAGGGAAGGAGGAGATGATACTGTTGTTTTATAATCTCAAATAAAAGAAAAAGTTAAAAACCCAAATATTCTTGACAGCACTACAAAAAGAGTGATGTTTGTGTAAAGGTGCTGAGTGATAGGAGTTGAGGCAGTGTGCTTGCAGGTGTGACTATCAACAGCTTCAAGGATACCAGGTGAAATTTATTTTTCCCAAGACAGGGTTTCTCTGTGTAACATTCCTGATTGTTCTGGAACTTGCTTTGTAGACCAGGCTATCCTCAAACTCACAGATCAACCTGCCTCTATCTCCCATGTGCTGGGATTAAAGGCATACACCACGACTGCCCGGCCTTCTTACTGAACTTTATAGTTTGTTATGGTAATAAAAATTTAAAGTCCTTTTCACTACTAAAACTCCTTCATTTCTAGGACTGGTTTTAATGTTATAGTTCTTTATATTTTGTATGGGTTTGAAATTATGATCTTGCTTTTTTTGGCTGGCTCATTATTTAAAGCAAACTGAGTAAATTGTGATTGTTTGATTTTTCTAATTTGTTTTTTGTATATTTAAATGAAAATGTAACTTTATTTACTTTATTGTAGGTGGTCAGTTTTCTTCACACAGTCCTTTTGTGTGACAAATTGGATTTCAGTACAGCTTTAGTGGTTTGTCCTCTTAACACTGCTTTGAACTGGATGAATGAATTTGAGAAGTGGCAGGAGGGACTAAATGATGATGAAAAACTTGAGGTAACATTTAGTTATGTTTCCTATTGAAGCAATAGCATGAGATTCCTATATGGAAAGAAGATTCTTAGTTACTAATGCACATTTCACTGGCAGTATTTAAAACTCAGTTGTTTTAATAGCTACTGTTAAACCTTTATTTTTCAAGGTCTCTGAATTAGCAACCGTGAAACGTCCTCAGGAGAGAAGTTATATGCTACAGAGATGGCAAGAAGATGGTGGCGTTATGATCATAGGTTATGAGATGTACAGAAATCTTGCTCAAGGAAGGAATGTGAAGAGTCGAAAACTTAAAGAAATTTTCAATAAAGCTTTAGTTGATCCAGGTAAGGTACTATCAGCGCTGACATGACAAAGCCAGTTGAAAAATATGTGTTTATCTGTAATTTAAGAGTTATTAATTGGATACTTATTAAGTAGCCAGTACTTGTTTCCTTTGTCTATTAGGTTTTATTTTTTTCTTAGTTCTAAATATAATTTAAATAACATAAAATCGTCTTTAATACTTTTAGCTATTGAGTTTTTGTGTTTCGTTCTGAGGTTGGTGTATTAGAATTTTAACTATTGTATCATTTCAGCAGGTTTTTTTCAGTGTATCTTGTGAATGGTTTTAAACAGTTTTTAAAATCAGGCATTGTGGCATGTGCCTATAATCATAGCCCTCCCTATTTGACAGGGATGTCTCTGTGACTAGCAGAGGGTCATCTTTGCCTTCTGATCCTCCTGCCTCCACTTCCTGAGTGATGGAATTATTGACATTAACCCTGTCACATGGTTTATGTGATGATGTGGTACTACAGATTAATCCCAATGCCTCATGCATGCTAGGTCACATCCCCAGCCTGAAATTTAATTTTGAAGTAAGTTTTATATGCTGGGCATGGCAAATCATCTGTAATCCTAGTATTTCTGAAATGGAGGCAGTAAGATCATATGTCCATCTGAAATAGGATGGGGCATGCACTAAAATAGCTTAGTGGGTGAAAGCTGTTATTCTGCACGCCTGATGATCTTAGTTCAGTTTCTGGGAATTGGTGCAAGAATGGATTCCAGAATCAGTTCAAGATGCAATGATTTATTTTATTTTTAAATTTCATCTTACTTAGTCTGAGGGGAGGGAGAGAGGGGTTGAGATTACAGGAATGAGTAGAATGGATGAATGTAAACATATGTGATCCATGGCTTGCATGTACAGAGGACAGAACACAACTTTTGGCACCTTTTCACCACTGTGGGTTTCTGTAATAGAGCTCATGCGTTTGCAACAACCCTCAGCACTTTGACTTACTGAATCATCTGTCTGGCTCCTTTTATTTTAATGGTGGTCTGAATGCTATTGGAAACTGGAAGCCGGTATATAATTCCGTATGCTTCTGTTTTCTTTGTCCACTACTTTGAGGTTCTTAGACATTCTCTTTGGCTCCTAGTTAGTACATCTCGGATAGCAATTTACCAGTTATTTAACTCATGAGCACATTGCTGCCACTTCATGAAGTTTTGCTTTCTTAGCCACCAACAAAGTTGCTACAGTTTTAGGTGAGAAGAGGAAGTTAAGAGAATATATGCAAAAGATTTAAAACAAGACTTAGTGTTATGTGACAGAGACTGGAGGTAAAGAGACAGATCACCATAGAGCCAAGATCAAAAAAATGTAAACAATTCTTGGAGAGACTAGTAGATCAGAGGACAAGCAGGAGCTCTTAGGAACACAAAGGAGAGGAGGGCTAGTTAGCTGAGTAAATGCCTTCAATTTTAAACCTTCTATGGAATTAAGCCTATTGCTGTTCAGCTTCCCAGCAAACAGTTCCAGGTGCTAGGTGTACAATATCCAGCTTGCTCTGAAATTAATGTTTTTTTTTTATGTAGCCTAACATTGCTTTAGTAAATTCTGGTTAATGTGTAATACAATTCTAAATGTAGTTTTAGCTGATAGGATGCTTATTTTACTTTAAAATGTATTCATTTACTTTAATTTTTAAGTTATTTTTAAAGTATTTTTTGTGTAAGTGTTTTGCCTGCATTTATATCTGTACCATGTGTGTGTCTGGCACCTGAAGATGCCTGAAGAACTTGTTAGGTCCCCAAGAACTGGAATTACAGAAAGTTATGAGATGTCATTTGGCCCTTGGAACTGAACCTAGGTACTTTATAAAAGCAGCAAGTCCTCTTAGCCTTTGAGCCATCTCTCCAGTCCTCTTGTTAGTTAATTTTTAAGTTTAAATGTCTAGGTTATCCTTGTTATGACTTCAACAATGCTTTGGTTTTCCATTAGTGTTTTGTTAAATTGTGTGTATGTGTGTGTTGGGGGGGGGGTGAAAAGGTTTTTTTCTACATAGTTGAGGTGGGTTTTGAATGCTTGATCCTTCCCCTGTCCTTGTCATTGTCCCTTAAGATTAGAGATAGTTTTAAGTCTCAAACTATTTATTTGTATTGCAATGAGTATCTCATAATATATACCATGTATAACATATACCAAGAGGAATGTGTTTAAAACATAAAATAGTCCTAGCATTTAGTGTTTAAAATTTTAAATAGACTGCAAATGTTTTATGACTTCTTGTAATTAGTTTTTATCATTTCCTTTTTAAAATACTTATTTTTATTTATATATGTGGGTGTTTTGCCTGCATGTATTTTTGTGCACCAGGTTCATGCCTGTTGCTCATGGAGGCCAGAAAAATGTGTCAAATCTCTTGGAAATGGAGATATGGATGGTTGGGAGCCATGATTTAGGTGCTGGAGGTGGAAGCCAGGTCCTGTGGAAGAACATCAAGTTTTTATAACCACTGAGCCACTTCTTTATTCAGCCCCTATATTATTCCTATAGAGTTTTGATATTTGTCTTTTTCATGTATATATAAATTCTTCTTTGTCTTTTGTGATAATTTTAATGTAATCTATGGCCAAAATATTATCTTTGAAGATATTTCATTCTAATTGTTAAAAGTGCTTAAGCATTTTAAAGTATCTTAGTTCTAAAAGTTCTTTTTTTTGTCATCCCCCAGAAGATAGTTCTTTTTGAAAAATCCAGGTGTGTTGGGAGTGATCTTCCTCACTTGTATTTCTCTTGCTCTTTTTATGTTGGTTAAGTCTTTTGTTTATTTGTTTGTTTTTCAGGCAGGGTTTCTCTGTGTAGCCCTGGCTGTCCTGGAACTTGCTCTATAGACCAGACTGGCCTCAAACTCACAGAGATCCTCCTGTCTCTGTCTCCTGAGTGAGTGCTGAGATTAAAGGCATGTGCCAATATCACCTGGCTGTTGGTAAAATCTTTAAGCTTTAGTCTTCAAGGTTTATAGACCTTAATACTATTTATAGTAATACTTTAATACTTGGCTGTGGTTGCTTTGATTAATACTAATCAGTGCCATTTCAACCATACACAGTGAGACATAAAATATGATTGTGCTTGTAATAATATTACCTTCTTTCAAGACCAGCATTATAAAATGATTAACCGTAGAACAGCCTTTTTAGTTTCCATGAACAGCCTTTTTAGATTCATTGGGTTTAAATTAAGCATTGTTTTTGTATACATTTTTATAGGCCCTGATTTTGTTGTTTGTGATGAAGGCCATATTCTAAAAAATGAAGCATCTGCTGTTTCAAAAGCTATGAACTCTATACGATCAAGAAGGAGGATTATTTTAACAGGAACACCACTTCAAAATAACCTAATCGAATGTGAGTTAGTATATACCTTTATGCTCCAGAATGCTGTTGTTGACTCATATAATTTTGCACTGTTACCATCTTTCTTCCTTCTGTTTGTTGTAGTCCCTTACCATGATCTATAGTTGATTCTTCTGTAAAAGAACAACATGCTCATAAGTGAAATGCTGTATGGATATGAGTAGCATACCACAAGACATGTGCTGTTGTCATTGCTCAGATATAGCTAAGGAAACTCAAATATTTGAAAAAGTATCAGAATTCTTTAACGATTGCTTTAAAATATACAAAATGTGTATGTGCTTATTCAGTGTGTCTTATAAGGTCGTATATCCAGTTTGGAGGAAGTACTAGTAAGGAAACAAAAAGAGGCTGAGTGTGGTTGTATATACACCTTTGATCCCATCACTGAGGAGGTTTATCTTTGTGAGTTCTAGGGTTGCCAATACTACACAGTGAAACCTCCTCTCCACTTGCAAAAAAGTATAAAAAGAAAGGCTGGTTGTGAACAATTTTGGAAGAGAAAACTGAAATATACAGAGAGGTGCCCTGTGAATATCCTTCATTTTCTTGGAATGGAACAGGAGCTTATTTAGCAAATTCCAATTGTCATTATAGAGTTTCGTGTTGTCCATTTCATCAGGCTTTTTATTTGTTTGTTATTTTTTCCCATTGTTCTTTTGTTCTCCTTACTATAGAAATGCTATTTTACATTGTGGTGCTGTTTAATATAGGGCAAGTGGTGGCACCTTTAAAGGCTTGCACAGCTGAATCAAGAACAGAATTAGCTGCGTCATAGTAGCTTATCTACTTTTATTACTTTTATTTTGTATTTATTTTTCTTACAACATGCCCTCACTGACCATAAAATCATCATTATAGTTATATATACTTGTTTTGTTTTTTTCCTGTAAAGAATAGTGATTTAGAATCAACCACTTTTTAGAAGAACTAGGCCTAGGGTTTATGGATGGTCTCTTTCAGTTTCTCATATGATTTATGTAGTTCTAGATCAGACTTAAAACCAGATATTTTCCTAAACTTGACTTTTTCTCCTCACCTCCCTTCCTGCCTCCGGTTTCCCTTCCCTTTATAATCTGAGGTTTTGGCATGAGCAATATATTGGGGAGTTTTTCTGGGTTTCCATCTTTAATGTTATTAATGAATCAATGTTTTGTCTCTTAGATCATTGCATGGTTAACTTTATCAAGGAAAATTTGCTTGGATCCATCAAGGAGTTCAGGAATAGATTTATAAATCCAATCCAGAATGGTCAGTGTGCAGATTCTACAATGGTAGATGTGAGAGTGATGAAAAAACGTGCTCATATTCTCTATGAGATGTTAGCCGGATGTGTTCAGGTACAGATGCTTCCATAATAAGAATACTGCCATCCCACATTATTTTCTGAGTTGAAGCTTCAACTACTTTTGTTTCTTTTTCTTTTCTAGTTTTGCATCTCTTTAAAAATATGCCATTTATTCATATTTGTAATATGTTTCACAGTTTAAGAACACAGTTGATTAATGCTCTTGCCCCATATATTGCTATGTTCATGTTTAAATTCATTGTCTTAAGATGCACAGCTGTTATGATTAAGAAATTCTTTTTTGTACTATGGCATGGTATTCAGAGTCTCAGTGTTTGAAATAGTTGTAGTAGAGGCTAGTATAAACTAATAGAACTGATTTTAAAGTAATCCTTAACACACCATTTTAGGGGCTGGCAAAATGACTTAGTGGGTAAAGGTGCTTGCTGCACAAGCGTGGCAACCAGAGTTTAATCCCTAGAATTTCTGTAAAAGTGGAAAGAGAAAATTTGCTCACAAGGTTGTCGTCCTCTGGGCTCCACATTTATGCTGTGACACACATGTTATTCATTTACTCTTTAGTCATACATCTATTCACAGACGCACAGACACATGCACACAATGGTTTCTTTCGTTACTTTCGGGTATATATTGAATAGGTTAGTAGTGTTATTTAAGTAAGACTTGGTTAATCTATATTTATAGATAGGTAAATATCTTGTTATCAATTCAGAAATTTAAATATCTACATTCTCTCCGAGGACACTAAACCCTGATTCACAGTGAAGCAGATTATCTTTTAGGATGGCTATAATGCTGTCATAGAAGACAGTTGTGTTTGATTTAGGTTGGCTACATGTACTCATAAGTACTTTGTTTTTTTATTGCTATTATTACCCAAGTAGTAAGTTGGGTTTTTTGTTATTTTGTTTTAAGTAGTTATTTCTATTCAGCTATTATTAGTATTATTTTCTGTCCCTACAGTAACATGGTTTCCTTGGTGTTTCTTTTTCTTTCTTTTTTTTTTTTTTAAGCATGACTTATTTTCTTAAAGTGACAAACATAGCTTCAGAAGTTATGTGTTAGTGTTTGGCATAATTCAGATTGTCATAGAATTTGAGTTTTGTGTGTATGTGTGTGTGTTTTTCCCCTTTTTCTCCTTTGAGATGGATGGGTTTTCTTTTTAGCCTAGGCTGGATTGGAAGCCTTGATCTTCCTGCCTCAGCGTCTCAAGTGTTAGGATCACAGGCATATGCCTCAACAGTTGGCTACGTGACACTTTTATTTTTTCTGAGACAGGAGTTTCCCTGTGTAGCCCTGGCTATACTGGAACTTGCTTTGTAGACCAGGCTGGCCTCAAACTCGCAAAGATCTGGCTGCCTCTGTCTCTAGAGTGCTGGGATTAAATGTGCACACTACCACTGCCCTGCCTATGTGACACTTTTGATTCCCATAATTTACATGAAAAGCAAGTCATTTTTGATAGTATTACTTACCACATGACTTCTCCCACTTATACTTTTTTTTAAATATCAAAAAGATTATCTTGAGAATTTGAATTTTATTAAACGATCACATGTAACCACTTTATTTTAAAATCTGATGGGCATGTTGCAGTATCTTTTTTTAAACCAGTGTATCATTATATAGTCATATGACATAAGTATAGTCATATGTGGTTTCTGTTACAACTTGAGAGGGTAAATATCATTTAGAATATATTGACTATGTGTCTTTCAACTCCCAACAAATGAGAGCTCTTAAGTTTTTATATGTTTAGATAACTGATTTGCATTCTGTCTTGTTAATTGCAGAGGAAAGATTATACAGCATTAACAAAGTTTTTGCCTCCAAAACACGAATATGTATTAGCTGTGAGAATGACTGCTATTCAGTGCAAGCTCTATCAGTACTACTTAGATCACTTAACAGGTAACAAATGCATTCAGTTATTTTCATCTTCTATATGAATATGCTCTTGGTAATTTTGCCATTTTTAAGTTTATTTCATATTTTTTACATTTGAATGAAATAAGTATGCTTAAGACACACATAGATATAATCTACATGGGAAGTAGAAAAATATAAGATCTCCTGAGTAAATTGGAAGCATGGGAACTTTGGGGGAGTGTTGAAGTGGAGGGGAGCAGAGAAAAATGTAGAGCTCAATAAAAATCAATAAAGCCGGGCGGTGGTGGCGCATGCCTTTAATCCCAGCACTTGGGAGGCAGAGGCAGGCGGATCTCTGTGAGTTCGAGACCAGCCTGGTCTACAAGAGCTAGTTCCAGGACAGGCTCCAAAACCACAGAGAAACCCTGTCTCGAAAAAATAAAAAAAATAAAAAAATAAAAATAAAAATCAATAAAAAACTGCAATTAAATTAAAATTACTATCCAAGCTAAGTTCAAGGGACAATCTTAAAGCAATAATTGTTCAGTCGAAGTGTTCAACTAAACATTGTATATATGGGAACTTCAGCTTGATTTTCAGCATCACCAACAATATGCAAGAAAATGCCCACGAGTATCTGTGTATTATGTGAATAAAGCCTTTAATTAGTTAAGAACTAGGAAGTGACAGCAGCAGGATTAGTAGTTCAAGGCCATTGTCTTCTGTTACATAGGGAGTTAGAAGCTCACTGAGATGAGATGCATAGACATCTTTTTTTTTGGTTTTCGAGACAGGGTTTCTCTATAGACATCTTAAGAGAGATGGTTAGCTGGGAATGGTAGCAGGCATCGCGCTGTGAGCTCCAGGCCATCCGGTTCTACATAATGAATTTTGGGACAGCTAGCTGCTTAGTCAGTCCAGGTTGGGGGAGTAGGCAAGGGAGAGGGAGACTTTAAAAAGGGGGGGTGCTGGAGAGATGGCTCAGTGGTTAAGAGCATTGCCTGCTCTTCCAAAGGTCCTGAGTTCAATTCCCAGCAACCACATGGTGGCTCACAACCATCTGTAATGAGGTTTGGTGCCTTCTTCTGGCCTCAGGCATACAGACAGAACATTGTATACATAATAAATAAATATTGGGGCTGGAGAAATGGCTCAGAGGTTAAGAGCACTGACTGCTCGTCCAGAGGTCTTGAGTTCAATTCCCAGCAACCACATTGTGGCTCACAACCATCTATAATGGGGTCTGGTGTCTTCTTCTGGCCTGCAGGCATGGAGGCTGAACACTGTGCACAAAACAAACAAACAAATAAATAAATAAACAAACAAAGTTTTTAGTGCCGGGCGGTGGTGGCGCACGCCTTTAATCCCAGCATTCGGGAGGCAGAGACAGGCGGATCTCTGGGAGTTCTAGGCCAGCCTGGTCTACAAGAGCTAGTTCCAGGCCAGGCTCCAAATCTACAGAGAAATCCTGTCTCGAAAAAAAAAAAAAAAAAAAAAAAGAGGGAGGGAGAGACAGAAAAATGGAAAGGGAGAAGTGGGGCAGGCTCGACAGTAAGAAAACCTAGTAAATGTCTCATCTGAAAAAAATGAAAAACAAAACTGGCTGGGAACAATGGTGGTCTTTAATTCCAGGACTTGGGAGGCAGAGGCAGGCAGATCTCTTGAGTTCAAGGCCAGCCTGGTCCACAAAGCCAAGACTGTTAAACAGGGAAACTCTGTCTCAAAAAAACTAAAAAACAAAACTAACAATAAAACTGAGCAGGAATCACCATCTCTCTCCTCGCTTCTTCTTAGCCTCTTCTGCCTCCCTTTCTTTTTTCTCCCACTCACCTTTCTCACTTTCAGATATGGTCTACCTGTGTTCACCCGGCTGTCTTGTACTCTTGGGCTGAAGCAGACAATCTCATCCTATCCTCTCAATGAGGTTATCACATACATCCATGCATTACCTCATTCAATGAATTACCAAAAAATGTGAAGGACCTGTATTTAAGAACTAAAACTATCCTGGCATGATGACACATGGCCTGTGATCCAGGTACTCATGAAGCTGCAGCAGGAGGATCTCAAGTTTGATGCCAGCCGTAGCTTCCTAGGAAGTTCCATATCAGCGTATGTTACAGAGTAAAACCCTGTCTCAATTGATAAAAAAGATGAAAGATAACTTGTGATAAGAGGTAACCTAAGTGAATCCTGTCTAATAAGGTACTTATATCTAGGACATATAAAACGGACTTTTACAACTCAGTTGTAAATGGACATTCCTGCCTAGTGTGGTAGTATGCACATATAATCTCAACACTGAGGAGGCTAGAATAGGAGAATCGTGAACTTCAGTCCAGCCTGGGTTAATAGAGAAAGTATCTCAAACTTCCCCCTCCTGCAAGCTCTGGTAGGTGTTAAGAAATCAAGAAGACTTTTCTTCAAAGAATATAAACAACTGGCATTTACTCATATTATTACTCAGGAAATGAATGCAAGGCAGGCACACAGTGATGGATCACTATACATAAAATAGGATATGATAAAAGAAAAGTAAAAAGTGGCCAAGATTTAGAATTATTCACCAGTTCTAATCCTAGATATATACACAATTGAAATCAAGTTTTAATTTCAATGTTGATCGCAACATTTTTCATAAATACATACCCAAGTGCAGAAACGATGTTTGTTAACAAAATGAATGGATGAAGAAACAAGGACTATACATATAATGGGTAATATTTGGCAATAAGGAAGCCATGCATAAGTGTTTATGATGCTGCTTATATGAAACATCATGTATTGGCAAATCTACAGATTCATTAGATGCAGTTTGGCTAAGGGCTATGCAAAGGAGGGAATGAGGAGGTTGAGACTACGTCGTGTAGTGTTTTGTGGTGGTGATAAAAGTATTTCAAGCTGAATTGTGGGGTTGAGGTGTAGCTCAGATGCATGGAGCTTAGCCAGCATGTGTTTTACTCTAGAATCAATACCCACCACTGCAAAGACAAAACCAGCAAAGGCTTTCTAGCAGCCAAAGTCTTTGAATTGTGACAATGGTTATGAGTAGAGTAAAAGTCACTGGATTTTATACTTTTAATTTGTAATTTCATACTGTATATATTATATCTCTGTAAAACTTTTTAGGGGAGAAACAAGGTCTTGATTTTGAACTCATGATATTCTGTTTTGAGCTTTTGAGTACTGGAAGGAAGTACAGGCATGCATTGTATTCCCATACTTAATAAGTCTTTGAAAGAAAAACACAGTGACTTATTTTCAAAAGTTATATTCAGTTATTCTGTTTATTCTTTGACTTCAGAGTCCTATATAACATCAAGATTTCCTGTAGCATTTCTTTAAACTGTATTTGTTTTACCTGAGCATTCCAGTTGCTATGCTCTAATGATTCCTTCATCTTTTTTTTCACATTTCTCTTTGTTTTTACGAATGCTTTCCTGTTACCCTGTGACCAGAAGCACTTTTGGCCATAGTTCCTGATATTCCTTTGACTAAGGATTAATTTTCCTCAAGAAATTGATGTTTTTCTTAAGCAGTCAGCCTGAAGATTTTTTTATTTTGGTATCCTATAGTACAATTTATAAATCAAACACAACTTATGTTGAACTGTTTGGTGGTACAGACAAGATTTCTGTACTATCTCTAATCTTGCTTCTTTTGTCAAATATTGAAGTAAGAACATCACGGTTTTTAACACAATTCCTTTAGAGGACAGTTCAGCAATGATGTGTAATGCCTGAATTTGCCAATTAGCAAATGATGGAACTGCATGATTTCGATTTCAACTGATGTAAAACATGTTTGCACATGAAAAGTAAGCCACATTCCTCAACTTTCTAGACCTGTGTTGATGAGATAATTTAATATCATATTCTTTTCAGTTATTTGTGAATATATAGAATTCTCTTGGGTACTTTGTATTAGGTATGTGATGTCTTGGAGATTTTCTTTTAGGTCATCTTAAGTGTTTATTTTCACTATTTGACCCAGAAATATTAGAGGATATAAAATCAGATTTTTGTGTTAAAGGAGATTATTTCATCAGTGCATATTTTGAGATACACTAATTGTAGAACTAACTCCTATAAGGTGTTTCCATATTTCTTTTAGTTGGTTTTTCCCTTGTCCCTTTTTTTTTTTTTTTTTTCCGAAACATGCTTCTCTGTAACAGCTTTCTGACTTTCCTGGAACTCACAGAGATCTGGCAGCCTCAGCCCCCTCAAGTGTTGGGATTAGAGGCTTTTGCCACCACCATCCAAGTCGGCCTCAAAGTTTCTGTCTAGCTAGGAATGTCTTTAAACTTATGATTCACTTGCCTCTGTGTCCCAAATGCTGAGATCATAGGCTTGTGCTACTATATTCCTTTTCAGTTCTGTTTTCAGATTCTCCTGTTACTCTGACACTTACCATGTAGACCAGATTGGCCTTCAACTTGATTCTGCTTCCTGAGTGCTGTGATTAAAGGTGTGCACTGCCACATCCAATTTTCCATTTTTTTATTACATTTAATTTTTAAGTGTATGTGTACACACTTGGACCATGGCACTCATGTGTAGGTTAGACCACAGCTTGTAACGCTCAGTTCTCTGCTACCTTATGTGGGTTCTGGGGATCAAGTTTAGGCTTAGTAACATGTGCCTTTCCCAGCCCCACATTGGCCCCAAGTTTCCCCATTTTTAATGCCCTCACTATTTTTTCTTCTTCCACCAATATGGCCAAGAAACCCAAAAGGCTTTTAGTGATTCCTCGAATAGCTAAGAAGAACATCATTGGACTTAAATGAGCAACATTATGAACTATACTTAAGACACCCTTGATGTATACATCTACATAGCAAGAAAATTAATATAGCTGATCAAGCATGCCTGTTCTTTTCTCATACATTTTGTGTATAGAAATAATACCTAAAATACACTCTTAGCAGTTTATAGTATACAATACATTATAGTCCTTATGCTTACTATTATGTCTGTAGAACATTATCATATGTGATTGAAATTTTGTACCTGTTGCCCTCCATCCCTTCATTTTTTCCCAGCCCTTTGCTTCTCCCAATTATTCTGTATTTCTGTGGATTTCAGATCTTTGATTTTTTTTCCTCCCATAGTAGTAAGATCACTATTATTTGTCTGTCTTTACCTAGAATATTTTCCTCTCTTACCCTCCTTTATATTTTGTTCAGCATAATTTTTGAAAGAAGCATTTTTGAGTTGTCATAGTTGGAAAGAATTGCTGGAGGCCTATCTGTATGGAACAACACTTTATCTATCTGTAATAGATAAAGGGGCCATGAATACAATTTAGGACATTTCAAAAATATAAGGGAAAGTATGTATTTTTAGTGACCTTTTTAATTAAAATTGCAGTGAGCCCCTCATTATCGGACTGATAAAATTATAGTTTGTGTTAGTAGTTATGACTTTGTTGTGACTAAAATCAGAACTTTTTATTTGCTATTTCTACTGATATTATAGTAAGAAACTTTTCAAAATTTTAGATATTTTACTTCCTGTATTTTATCACTTCTGTTTTTTCTTTTTTTAATTCTATTTTTTTTAAAAGAAAACAGTCTTTTTTCATTTTACATATCAATCCCAGTTCCCACTCCCTCCCATTCCCTTCTCCATCCCCCATCCACTCCTCAGAGAAGGTAAGGCACATTCCTTTGGGGGAAGGTTAAAGGCTCTCCCTACTATATCTAGACTGAGCAAAGAGAATGGTCCAAAAAAGCCAGTACAAGCAGTAGAGATAAATCCTGGTGCCATTGCCAGTGGCCCCGCAGTCTGCTCCAGCCTTATCATTGTCACCCACATTTAGAGGGTCTAGTTTGGTCCTAAGCTGGTTCCTTCCCATTAGCTCAGGTAGACTGTTTCAGTAGATATACCCACCATACTCTCGACCTCTTTGTTCATATTCTTGCTCCTCCCACTCTTCAGCTGGACTTTGGGAGTTCAGCCCAATGCTCCACTGCAGGTCTCTGCCTCTGTTTCCATCAGTTGCTGAATGAAGGTTCTATGGTGATATTTAAGATCGATCACAGGGCAAGACCAGTTGGGCCAGGCTTCTTGCTAGCCCCATAATGACTCCCTCAATCAAAATATCTCTTTCCTTGCTCTCCATCTTTATCACTTCTGTCTTAGTTAGGATTTCTATTGCTGTGAAGAGACACCATGACCATTACAGCTGTCAAAAAAAAAAAAAAAAAAAAAAGAAAACATTTAATTGGGTGCTCTACAGTTTGAGAGGTTAGTCTTATACCATCATGACAGAACATGGTGCTTGCAGGCAGACATGTGCTGGAGAAGGAGCTGAGTAGAGAAAGAGTTACATCTTTATCCAAGAAGTGAAGTGAGATACTGGGCGTGGCTTGAGCATGTATGAGACCTAGTATAGAACCACCATGGTGGAATGGAGAATTCTTGTGTCTTCAACTGTGTTTTCTTTTTGTTAGGTGTAGGTAATAGCACTGAAGGTGGAAGAGGAAAGGCAGGTGCAAAGCTCTTTCAAGACTTTCAGATGTTAAGTAGAATTTGGACTCATCCTTGGTGTTTGCAGCTGGACTACATTAGCAAAGAAAATAAGGTAAATTAAGTACCTCAAATTATATAAATGTTCTTTTTTATATTCTCTATCTGAAGCAACTTTCTGTTTCATTAATTCAGCCTCTTTTACTTTTAGTTCACTTTTATTTTTTTTTTATTGCCATTGAGAAAGGGTCTTACTCTATATCACTGGATGACCTGAAACTAAATGTGTAGTCCACTTTAGCCTCCAACTTGTGGCTACCATGCCTAACTTATTTCTGTGTTTTGAATTGAATCATTAAATGTTTATGTGTTGACTTTGAACCCAATGGGGTTATAGTCCCAGTCCTAAAAGTTTTTGTATTGAGCCCTTATAACTTTTTTTAGAGGGGTAGAGGCATATCTTACTACTTGAATACTTGGCTATTAAGCACAGGGTCCATAGTTTTGATCCCCATTGAAAACATGTGCGTGCGTGAGTGCATGTGCACGCACACACATACACTGGAAAAAATGCAAAAAATTAGGCTGGGAATGTAGCTCAATAGGTAGAGTGTCTAGCATGCATAATACCCATGGATGTTGAGAACCAGGCAAAGTAGCATTCATCTCTAATCCCAGCACCTAGCAAGTGGAAGTAGGATGATCTGAATGTCATAGTCATTCTTGGATATATAGAGAGTCCATAGTACAGCAAACCCTGTCTCCACAACGACAAACAAAACCCCTGCTGGGTATGGTGACACACACATTTGTACTCTCAGCACTTGTAAGGCTGAGGTAGTTAGATCAAGCATTGTGAGGCCAGCTTTGGCTGAGGCTTGTCTTAATTCTTTTTTTTTAAGTTTGGAATAATTTTATATTTATTGAAAGATTAGAAATTAATTCAGTTTCTCCTAATTTTAATATCTTGTATAGCCATAGTAACTTATCTGAGCTAAGAAATTAACTGTGCTACAAAACAACAAACTTTGTTTCTTCATGTTTCTAGTGCCTTTATTTTTTTGGATCATCCCATAGAGGACCTTCTTTTGTCTAATCCCGTTAAAAAGCCATTGTTTCTTCCCATCTTCAATAGTTCCTTAGTCCTTATTTATTGATGTTGGTTAATTTAAGTGAAATGAAATGCTTGAATTTCCAGTATATTCTGAAATGGGCTACTAAAACATATGTCTTTTTTTGTTTAGGGTTATTTTGATGAAGATAGTATGGATGAATTTATAGCTTCAGATTCTGATGAAACCTCCATGAGCTTAAGCTCAGATGAGTATGCAAAGTAAATTGAGTACTTTGTTACCTATGCTGATATATTCAAAACCCCGTACTTGTTGTTGTCGGCTAATAATTGACTTTATAGCTTTAATATGCTTTCTTAACATGAAATTTTCTTTCTTTTTGTTTTAGGAAGAAGAAAACAAAGGGTAGAAAAGGGAAAAAGAATAGTAGCTCAAGTGGAAGTGGTAGTGACAATGATGTTGAAGTCATCAAAGTCTGGAATTCAAGATCTAGAGGAGGTGGAGAAGGAAATGTGGACGAAACAGGAAACAACCCCTCAGGTTCTGTGAAGCTAGAGGAAAGTGAGTGTAATGAATGTTGCCTTTCTTGCGGAACCTTGACTTAGACCATGTTAGGTCATTAGTGCTTTTTTTGTCCTTTGTTATCCTAATGTTGATGCAAAGGAATTTCTTTGCTTAGGTTATTAAGAACCTAAAATGAAAGAGGACACAGAGGTGCAACAATTTCCAACTAATGTTTAGTTGGAGGCAATTCATTTTTTTTCCATCTGGTATTTTGGAGGGAGGACAAAAGGAAAGGTAGTTGTTTAGTTGAATTTATAAACCTGCACTTAATTATTCTGATTCTGTGTGTAACTAACAGTTCTTTAGTGATACTGCAATGTCATTGGTAAATTTAGGTTTATAAATGAATTGTAGAACTACCATTCAGGCCCAAATATGTCTAATCGCAAGGATTTCCACTTAGCTACATAGGAAATCTGGAAGCATTTCAGGTAATGAATTGTATATATTAGAATGAATTTTAATCATTTAGTTTTTTTTTCTTTCAAATTCTTCATAGTCTATAATTACCTGCTTTGGTTTCCTCTATAACATGTGCTATTTATTTTGCTGTTTTTCTCTCTCTTATATGAAAGTAAAAAAGTCTTAGAGTTTACTGTCCAGTGGGTTCAGCTCTTCTCCCCTTGTATATGCTGAAGAATTAGTGTTTAGCCTTTCTATGTTCTCTGGAGGAGCTTTGAAGCCTGGACCAAATATCAGATAATTTCAAGTACTGCACTTGTAAATGGCTCTAAATATTTGGCATTGGGAAGCTCTAGAGCCCAGTAGTTAAAGCATCAGTGAGGAGGAAAGCAGTGTGGGTAACAGCTGGATGATCTTGTGATCAGATAAGCTTGAGTGAGCAAAGGTCTGCAGCTGACTTAGTGACTCCTCTATAAATGCTTCTCTTTTCAGTACCTCTGTGGAATAGACAGGTGGCAGCCTAACCACAAACCCTGGATTCTCCAAATCAGGGGAGTCATGAGATTTAAACTACAAAATCTCCCTTTTTTTCTTCTCTCTGGCTACTCCATCTATTAAAGTAGCTTTATCAGCATTCATCTTCCTAATAGAATTAAAAGAATATTTTCATTAAAACAGCAAAACCTGTTCTTATAGAGTTAATGCATTGGAAAGCTGCTTCTGTCTCCTTCTGTGCTTTCTTCTCCCCCCTTTCTGCTTATAGTTCTGCAGTCTCTATATGTGTGCTCCTGGAAATAATTGTATGGAAATATGGTTACTGAATTTCTTTTTTCTGTTTTGGCTGAGAAGAGAAAGAATTGTTCAGTGCTGTAAATAAGTAACATGGAAGTCAGAGGTGTGGGAGAATTGAAGCGGGGAGGCAATGGGGATAGACTTGATGCATGTATGAAATTCTCAAGGAATAAAATACTAACTTTAAAAGTTGGTCAACGTTCCTTTTATCACCAAGAAGTACAAGTGGTATATGTGGCTGGATTGCTTTTTAAAATGTTTAGCTGCTTTCATTCTTTTTTTCTGGTATGTTTTCTGAAGTATCTCTTCTTTTTATATATGCTCTAATGTGAAGGACTTGGGCACTGGGGCAGGGTGTAGAAGGCAGTATGGTGAGTCCTTGAAAGAAAGCAGAAAAAGTTATGAGTTCCAAAAGATAAGTTTTGACTGCTAGACTATGGCTTTTGTTTTTTAATGTCTGTGTGAAGTTAAGTAGAAGTTACTTATTTGTAGATATATTTTGTATTTTGTAGCATATATATATATATGTATATATATATAAATATATATATATTTTATCATAAGCATTCTCTAGGATAGATGGTAAAATACAACTTTGTTCTTTAGATTTAAATGATCTTCATTTAAGAATATACTATATTTGTTTTTATCCAAGTGATTGTATAGTTTGTAAAGGAAAAAGTTCTATTAGGACTCACAATTCTAGAGGCTGAGCATCTCATGTTTGCATGTATGTAGTGAGAGTCTTATGCTGTTCACCTTGTAGAAAATAAGAGACCAAATGGGCACTCAAGGAGAAGATAAAACACAAAAGGAATTATCATAATAATTCTCACAAGATGACTCCCTCCTTTAATTCCTCTTTTATTTATTTTCTGAGATAGGATTTTCTTGGCCTCAAACTCATGATCTTCCTGCCTTAACCTCCTCAGTTTTATCGGTGTTCACCATTACATTATTCTGGTTTATTCATCTGCCTTAACAACCTAACCATCTTTTGGGAATCAAAATTTAAAATGAATTTTAGTGAGGGGGAAACCATATTCCAGACCATAGAACTATGCTGCTGCTGCTTTTCTCCCCACCACATATACTTTGTCTGTCTCTCTCTTCCCTTTCCCTTCTTACCTCTATTATTTATTTTATGTGTATAGGTGTTTTGCTGATATGTTAATGGTTTTTCCCCTAAAATGTACAGTGAACAATTACTCCATATACAACAGTAGTCCATTTATTTAAATATGTTTAGAAGGCATCAAGAAATTTTGAGTAAGTGCATTGCTTTTTAACACATCATATTCTGTGCCTTCTATGATTCTTCGAGGATCTAGAACATATATAAAATAGTTCTGAATTCATTCAGTTCCCGATAACATGTCATGCATCTTTACACAGCACAGAGTTATAACAGAAGTTATGACTAAATTATGTGGATGATGAAATAAGAAAAATCAGTGTGACATACTTGTTTATGAGTTTTTATTTTATATACTGCTAAGGATTTGTTTTTTTTTTTAAATTTTTTTTTAATATTTTTATTTATAAAGTCTCTTGCCAACCCTTAGGTGGCTCCCTTAACTAAGGTATGAGTTTCCCTGCTCCCCCATCCAACCTTCCTTTACCCCCAATCACCCCGATTCCCCCAGTTCCCCTCATCCTCTCCTTCACACTTTTCTCTCCCCATCTCCCCTCATCCCCATCCCACCCCACCCCCCAAGATTCCCATTTTTTGCCCATCAATCTTGTCTATTTCCCATAGCTGGGAGGATATCTATATGTTTTTCCTTGGGTATACCCTCTTGTTTAGCTTCTTTAGGATCACAAATTATAGACTCAGTGGCCCCTATCCATGGCTAGAAACCAATTATGAGTGAGTACATCCCATGATCTTCTTTTTGGGTCTGGGTTACCTCACTCAGGATCGTATTTTCTATTTCCATCCATTTGCATGCAAAATTCGAGAAGTCATTGTTTTTTACCGCAGAGTAGTACTCTAATGTATATATATTCCACACTTTCTTCATCCATTCTTCTATTGAAGGGTATCTAGGTTGCTTCCAGGTTCTGGCTATTACAAATAATGCTGCTATGAACATAGTTGGACAAATGCTTTTGTCATATGCTAGGGCATCTCTTGGGTATATTCCCAAGAGTGCTATTGCTGGGTCCAGGGGTAGGTTGATCCCAATTTTGAGACATAAGTTCTATGTAGTTTATGCTGGCTTGGAACTTGCAATCTAACAGAGACTTGCCTTGAACTTGAAATTATCCTTACTTAACCTCCCTGCTACTGGGATTAGAGACATGGTCTACCATGTCAAGCCAGAATATCTGTTACTTAGAGTAGCCCATAGGTTTCTGTATTATTTATTTTAGAGAAAGGGTCCAGGTTGTTGATATGTATCTGAGTATGATCTTGAACTTCTGTTCTTTTATATCTATCTTCAGAGTGTTAGGCTTATAGATATATGCCATGATACTTTATTTTTGCAGTGCTGAGGATGGTGTCCAGGGGTTCATGTATGCTAGAAAAACATTCTACCAGCTAAGATAATAGACTATTATTATATTTAGTAGGAGCAAAATTAGAAGGGCTAAAGTCATGGTTCAATGGTAGTTCACATGTTTAGCATTCAGGATTCCCTGGGTTTGATCCTCAGTTACCCACACAAAAAAAAGTGTAATTTGTTCTGTTTGCTTGGAAATTATAATTACTTCCTATATAGCCTCACATTTTTACTTTCTGCTAGCATTTTTGTGTTCTGATGATTTCATATTAAAATTATTTTAGTGCACTATTCTCCAGAAGCACTGGCTGTTTGCTAGGTGACTGATTATAAAAAGTGTTCACATTTGTTTAATAAGTTATGTTCCAAGGTCCTTAAGACTGTCCAAGCTCATTGATTGACTAGAAGGTATCAGAAAATCCAGGGGATAGTCATATTCAGGACTATGGTTTATTATAACACAAGGTCAACAAAGAGAAAAGGACATGGAGTAAAGTCCAAAGGAAACTTCTAAACGTCACTCCATAACTTAGTTTGTGTTTCAGTTGCTGTGAAGAGACACCATGACCATGACAGCTCTTATAAAGAAAACATTTAATTGTTGTAGCTTACTTAGTTTCAGAGGTTCAGACCATAATTGTCATAAAGGGGAGCATGGCAGTGTGCAGGCAGACTAGACCTGCTGAGAGTCCTACATCTTGCAGTTCACTGGAAGTCAACTGCCAAGTCACACTGAGGGAACTTTAAGCAAAACAGACTTTAAAGTCTGCCTCTGCAGTGACACACACCTCCTAATAGTGCCACTCACTTTGTGGGCCATTTTCTTTCAAACAAGTGCACTCTTTTTGGAGTCTTCTATAGTGCTCTTCTTTAGCACTCAGTTACTACATGTACAAAGTATTGTTTACTAGAGAAGCCTATTAGAGATTCCTTGTTCAAGTGTTTTTATTGGGGGCTGGTTACTAAGTACATGGTGATTCCAAATTCTAGACTCCCACAAAGAGTGCTCAGAATAAGCCACATTGTTTTTTTCCTCCCCAAATTACCTGTGTGCGATGAGTTGTGGTCACCAAGTCATGTGTTCATGTTAGCGAAGAGGACAGTTTACCATTCATGTTCCCAGACTAACCACAGGCCAGTAGTTTCAGGGACCTGGACCTATGTAATAGTGGGAAGCTAAAGGTGAAGAGCAATGGAGCACCACTAACTGTTACATTAACTCATGAACTGTAGTTACCTGAGTTGAGCCCACACCAGACCAGCTCTTTCAACATTCAGTCAAGGAAATAGGAGAGGGATCACAGGGTCATTCTTTATCTCTCAACTATTGGCAGTCGTTAGCTTCTGACAAGGGGTGAATAAATGACTGTCCTAGTCATATATCCTCTGCTGTTGCCACCACCTTCCAGTTGATAGCTCTAAACCCACATTTTACACAGATGGCCCTGGTTTATCTCGTGTGTCACAGAAGAAAATGAACACACAAATCTCTTTAATAGAGAGATTAGAAGGGAGGTTAAGTGGTGTGCAGAACTGGTTGGAAGTTGGAGGTGAGGAGTGGTCAGTATTCAAAGTGTACACATGTATAATTGATAAAAGCAAAATAGAAATATTTTTAAAACATGGTTGCCAAGATAGTATAAGCTTGCAGACTTGAGTTTGATACCAGAAACCCACATAAAGGTGGAAGGAGAGAATGGACTTCACACAGTTGGCCCCTAACCCCCACAAACGTGTCCCCCTATGACAAACACAATAAGTACATTTTAAAATTTTTTTTGGTTTTGTTTTATGAGACAGGGTTTGTCTGTAGCTTTGGAGCCTGTCCTGGAGCTAGCTCTTGTAGACCAGGCTGGTCTCGAACTCACAGAGATCTGCCTGCCTCTGCCTCCTGAGTGCTGGGATTAAAGGTGTGCGCTACCACTGACTGACACATTTTTGAATTTTAAAAAGAAAATAATAGAATACTAGGAATATTAACCTTAGGAAAATTTAATGACTAAAATTGCTAATAAGCAGCCTGGGGAAAGTGAGCTCACAAAACAAATAGCATAGCCAGATTCTCAAGAAAATAAGATTCTGTAAATACTGGATAAAGACTCCATAAAGTCGGTATGTTCCGCTGTTGTAAGAATCATCCTGTAACTTTGTGGTATAGAATGCATGGTATATGAGAAAATATAGCCTCAGCATTGAACATTTCTTTTGCTTTCATAGAGAAACATTTTATCTTACAGATGGAACGTTAATAACAGATTACATAATCATGTAGTTGCATACTACATGGCAGTTAGTGTGACTGAATAAAAAAGCTAAATGACACACACGAATAACTACATTTCGCGGGAGAAACCACACTGAGCAATAATTTGCAGAACGATACAAGCAGGATGGTACTATTTGTCCACAGCTTAAAATGCCAACCGAGATGATGCACAGTTTAGGGCTATACTTGGAGTAAAACAGAAATGACAGATATATAGAAAGTAGAGGATTAGTTCTGTCTTAGAAAAAGCAGCGAAAATGAACTATATCTTAGACTCATCTGTACTAAGTACAGTTAAAATATTGATGAAGATTAGATATGAAACACAGGTCACTATGCTCTATGCTTTTTATAACATTAAGATTTAAAATACTTTTCACTGCAACAGAATTGAAAGAGTGTAGAAGCATGTTAACCTAATTTTTTTATTTTGATTCTAATTACATTTCAATTATCTAGCAGATTATTTCCTATACTTTCTTCTTGTTTCTTTTATGGCCAAATTTTCTTTTAAACTAAAAACACAATGGTTTAGTGTGAGTAGAAGATTTCTCAGGTCAATGTTTGGGTTTATTGGCACGGGGAAGAGATTTTCTTCCTTGTTCTCCCTGTCTCTGTTGTTTCGTGTCTTTCATAGCATATTTTCAGGGTTTTAGTTTTTTATGGTCTGTGGGATTTCCACCTCTTATAATCTCGTTCTAACCTCCTCAGCCCTGCTTGTAGCATCTGTCTTCTTGCATTCTGTCAGAATACATCTTTTGCTTACTACCACCTTGCATATCTCCAACATTCATCTCTTTCCATTCAATGCCCTTTCCTCAGTGTAGAGCTTTCTCTTGTGATGGCCTTCGTGGTCATCTGTCTGTCCCTGTACCAAATATTCACCAGTCCCTTAACCCTTCTTACTCTGGCTTGTTTTGCTCCTTTTGGTCTCATTCAGTTTTTTTCCTGATTAATATACTTACTTATGTTCTATTTATTTTATTTAGGTAAAACTACTTCCACTTCTAATCCAAGTAGTCCAGCACCAGATTGGTACAAAGATTTTGTTACAGATGCTGATGCTGAGGTTTTAGAACATTCTGGAAAAATGGTACTTCTTTTTGAAATTCTTCGAATGGCAGAAGAAATTGGGGATAAAGTGTAAGCTTTTTCATATATCTATTATATAAATGAACTTTTTAGTATACTTACTATTGTTTATAAAGCTTATTTAAATAAATCTAGTGTTTTCTTCTCATGTAAAGTATATTTTATTATTATTACAATGTAATGAAAGTATAAACAGTGTGTTTCTGAGTACATAATCAAGTTTTTTTTCTTCAGTGCTTCAGGGTTTTTACTGTATAGTTTAGGGTGGTCTTAAACTCAATAGTCTTTCTGCCTTCGCCTCCCAGGTCCTGGGATTAATTGGTAAACGTTATGTTTTGGTTTATAAAAAATAGGAATTGATAGATTAAATATGGGCAATAAATAATCAAAGATGACTACTAGATCTGCAATTTAGATGACTGGTGGATTATGGTATTATTTACTAAAATAAAGCGGGCTGTAGACTAAACAAGTACATTAGAAGAAATAAAGAATATTTTCTTTGAGCCATGTTAAGTTTGAATAATTTTTGTTATTCTTGAAAGATGAAAAGTAGGAAGTAGATACTTGAGTTTAGAGTTTGTACAGGAGAAGAAATGATACTACAAATATGTTTTTCTGTTATCAATTTCTGTGGTTTAAAATCAATTTGAGAGCTTAGGTGTTGTCTATAGCTTAGTGGTAGAGTTCTTGCCTAGTGTATAGAAGACTACTGGGCTTGATCATTAGCACCTTCAAGTTTTTGGATATTATCTGTCTTACTCACTTTCTCATTGTTGTAACAAAATACCTGATAGAAACAGCTTAAAGGAGGAGCATTTTCTCATGGTTTCAGAGGGATTTTTAGTCCATTCATTATAAAGAAATATGCATGGCAAAGGCAGTATGTAGCTGCCATTTTTCACAGGGACAAGGAAGTAGATAATAAAGTCCATCTATCCCCAATGATCTGTTTTTGTGGGTATTGCTTTTTAAAAGTTTATAATTACATATGTGAATGTTGCCTGTGCCATAGCGCATGTGAGGAAGTAACAAGAATACTTTGGGAATCGGATCTTTCCTTCCATCATTGTGGAACCCAGGGATTGAACTCAACTTGTCTGGACTGATGATGGCAAGCTATTTTACCCACTGAACCATATAGTCAGTCTTATATTGCTGTTTATATTTTCTTTCTTTTCTTTTTTTTGGGGGGGGGGGTGGTTTGAGACAGGGTTTCTGTTTGACTTTGAAGCCTGTCCTGGAACTAGCACTTGTAGACCAGGCTGGCCTCAAATTCAAAGATCCACCTACCTCTGCCTTCCAAGTGCTGGGATTAAAGGTACATGCAACCAGCACCCCGCTGCTCTTTGTATTTTCATATGAAATGCTAATAAAGTAGGTAAAACCAAAATGTCTTGTGCAGGTAGGAACATTTTTTGGTCAATCAGATATCAACTTTTCTTTATGTTATTTGCAGCTAGGAAACAGTTATTAGTATTTTGACATTTGTTCTTAGTGATTCTTAAGTTCTTTGCATGGTTCTTAGCTCAGTGATTCCCAGACTAGTCTTACTTGCTTATTGGTTCAGGCTGACTTCTTGTCTGGAATAATTGTTCAAATTCTATATTAATAGCAATTAAATAGCATTTCTAGGAACTTCGGTTCCATCAAGAACTTAGTTTGTAGTTCAGAATTAATTGATTTGAGACAACCGAACTGTTACTATGTTCATGTCCAGATAGGCTGTGTTCCATTGATATTCTCCTGCCTTTTGGTGATTTAGAGCTGAGTTACCTTTTCAGTTGTTTTTTTTTTGTTTGTCTTGTACCTAACACTCATACAAATCTTACAGTCAGCTTTTTAATTTTTCCAATATATATCTTGCTGAACCTTTTAGATTTTAATTATAAGATTTTGTGTTAAATTAATACTTAATTAGGAGAAATAATTACTGGATTGATCTTCTAATCATGAACACTAGTCTGTTTTTTTTTTAAGTCTTGTTTTTAGCCAGTCACTCATATCTTTGGACTTGATTGAAGATTTTCTCGAATTGGCTAGTAGGGAGAAAACAGAAGATAAAGATAAACCTCTTATCTATAAAGGTAAGTTATAAGCATGCCTACATTATAAGTTTTAAAACACTCACTTAAGCATATATAAACATTTTATGGATAAAGGAAACCAAACTACCCAATTTTTCACAACCCTGTCATTCAGAATTAGCTTGTATTTTTCTCCTTGTGTTTATTCACAGACATCTGTGTATCCTCTCTGTTTCTTCCCTTTTCATCCCCTGTTTTAAAACAGGTTCTTGATGTTTAACTAGGCTGGCCCCAAACTCATGATCTTCTGGCCTCAACTTTGTGCTTGAGTGCATCACAGCATTAGTTATTATGCTTGCTTGTTTTGTTTTATTTTATTTTATTTTGTTCGTTTAAATCTTTCTTTTGTATATTTAAGGTATGATGTTTATGGGATACAAATAGTAAAATGACTACTACACTGAATTATATTAATGTATTTTTCTGTTGTTATTCTTTTGTGCCAAGATTTGCTAAAATCCATTTATCAAAAATCTAATATGGTAATACAGTGTTTCATTATTAGCTTCTTTCACTTTGCGAGCTAAATTCAATGCTATTCTATTTGTGACAGGTGTTATTAAGTTATACTTTGTGTATGATCTATTATCCCACTGTTGGATGAGGCCACTTGTTCGTCTTGGCTGCCCAGAACCAAAATAGTTACACAGAAACCATATTAATTAAATCACTGCTTGGCCCATTGGCTCTAGCTTCTTATTGGCTAACTTTTATATCAATTTAACAATTTTCTATTAATCTGTATATCACCACGTAGTAGTGGCTTACAGGCAAAGTTTCAGCATGTCTGACTCTGATGGCGGCTCCATGGCATCTCTCTCTCCGCCCTTCTCTCCCAGCATTCAGTTCTGTCTTCTCTGCCTACCTAAGTTCTGCCCTATTATAGGTCCAAAGCAGTTTCTTTGTTCATTAATGGTAATCACAGCATACAGAGGGAAATTCTCCATCATCCCACTGTCTGCCTCATTTCACATTTTGATCAGTCATTCATTGATACTGGGTATGTTTTCACCTTTGGGCTATTGTAAACGGTGATGTTTTGACTATTTTTGAGTTTTTGTATATTTAAACACAAATTTTCTAATATTTTGAATGGAATTGCCAGAATAGGGCAATTCTTTATTAAACTTATTGAAGAGTCTGGGGATGTAGCTCAGTGATAGAGCATGCAACTTGGATGTATAAAGCAAGTTTCAGCTCTAGGACCACAAGAAACAAAAATCAACACATAGTAGGTAATCAGACCTTGGAGGCTGAGCTGTGGGCTTAGGTTGCTTCCCATGGTTGTGTGTGTAGCCTCTCTCTTTCTCTATGCCTTTCAACGGTCCTGTCTACTTTGTCATGTTTCCTTATGCTTTCCCTCCCTTCTCTCTTCAGAATAAAGCCCTTGGTTATTCTGATTCTTTTGTTTTGATTTTCTGACAGGAATTCTTTGTATAATAGATGTGACTGTCTTGTAATTCACTCTGTAGACCAGACCGGCCTTGAACTCACAGAGATCCTCCTGCCTCTGCCTCACAAGTGCTGGGATTAAAGGTGTGCACCACAACCACCTGGCAGTTACTCTGATTCTTGTATTTCAGAGACAGCTTGTAAATCACCGTTTTTACTCAAAGTCCTTGACTTTTTTTGGGGGTGTTTCTTTGTTAGGCTAATTTATATTTTTTTTTTCTGATAACTAGTAAAGTTGACCTATTTTTGTTTTTTTAAACATGCTTATCAATTTGGTTCCTTTTTTTAATCATCGAGTTCGGGGCGAGTTTTTCTAACCCTGGCTGACCTGGAACTAGCTCTGTAGACCAGGCTGGCCTCAAACTCAGAGAGATTCACCTTCCTGTGTCTCCTGAGTGCTGCATGTATCACCACTGCCTGGCTCAGAAGTTTATTTCTAATTTTATAATTTGTCTTTCAAGCATTGGTTACAACTACCAATGGAGTTTTTTTTGTTTTTTTTTTTTAAATATGTATTTATTTATTTGTTATGTATACAATATTCTGTCTGTGTGTATGTCTGCAGGCCAGAAGAGGGCACCAGACCTCATTACAGATGGTTGTGAGCCACCATGTGGTTGCCAGGAATTGAACTCAGGACCTTTTGAAGAGCAGGCAATGCTCTTAACCACTGAGCCATCTCTCCAGCCCCCAATGGAGTTTTTTAAGTGACTATTTTTACTACTCCTAGGATTGGCACTGTGTATTGTGTACATTAGATTTAAGGAACACCACAGTAAACCATGGTAGTGCTTGATCAAACACATATAACCCTAGTTGCAAATTAAAAGGTGTTTGGGAATCTGAAGTATTTTAAGTATCGGAATTTGGAATACTGTGGGTTTTAATTTAGATTATCAGATTCAGATTAGAAATTATAATCTAGCTGTCTGTGCAAAATGTCAAAAGTCAGAGAACTCCAGAATCTTGAGAGTTTTAGGTACTGACCTAAAGTTCCAGGCCAGTGAGGGTAGAGGTTGACATTTCTCAGGTATTTTCTACCTCTTGTTTAAGCAAGATACTAGGATTTACAGGCATGAGCCACCAGAGCCAGTGTGGTGAATTTATTCATGATGTAATTAATTATCTCTTGTTTTGGAAAGGACCGTCTTTCTGCTAGACGTAATGACAGTACTATAATTCTGGCACTAGGAAGGCAGAAACAAGAAGGATTGTGTTGGCAGTCTTGGCTATGGGGTGAAACCCTGTCTCAATACAACACTGGAAAGGGGGTGGGGGAAGGATATATTTTGTACAATAAGAGTAGATAAACTCATTTCTGTTTTCTGAGGATGGAACCTCAGGGCTTTGTACATGCTAGAAGAGTATACTGCTCATCTATCTGTTCAGTAATATAACCCACCTTGTTTGGTTTTTGTGTGTATATGTGTGCCTATACACAAGTGCCTCTGAGTACCTGAGGATCAGAGTCAGCCTCAGGTATTTTCCATTTTTTTGAAACAAAGTCTCTCACTGACTGGAGCTCACAAATCCAGGTAGGCTGACTGGCCAGTAAGCCCTTAGCATCTGGAGCCCATCACCATGCCCAGCTTTTGCCTGGGTGCTAGGGATCAGAACTCAGATCCTCATATTTGCACAGCTGGCCATGAGCCATTAACCCAGTTTGTTTCTGTTCCTAAATATATAGTCTCGAATTCACTCTATCTGAGCCTGGCCTTGAAGTTCTTGTCCTCTTGCCTCTACCTCCCAAGTGGTGCTGGAATTGTATGCATTTACTCTCTACCACATATGGTTTTCTTTTGTACTGAGAATCCAGGGCTTCATGCACTTTGCCAACTTAGCTATATCTTTTTTATCTTATTTTGATTTTTGAGAATGTCTAGTTATGGAGTACTAGCCTGACCTGGACTTGAAATTCTCCATCAGTCTTCCTAGTGCTGGGATTATAAGCATGTACTATTATGCCTGCTCTACTATCCATTTTTTTTTAAAGGCACTGAGTAGTACTCCCTTGTTTAAATGTATTACATTTTGTTCATCCATTCTTTGGTTGGGGGGCATCTAGGTTGTTTCCAGGTTCTGGCTATTACGAATAATGCTGCTATGAACATAGTTGAGCAGATGTCCTTATAGTATGATTGACCATCCTTTGGGTATATGCCCAAATGTGGTATTGCTGGATTGTGTGTTATATTGAGTCCCAATTTTCTGGGAAGCCGCCATACTGTTTTCCAAAGTGGCTGTACAAGTTTGCCCTCCCACCAGCAATGGAGAAGTGTTCCCCTCACTCTGCATCCTCTCCAACATAAGCTATCACTGGTATTTTTGATCTTAGCCATTCTGACTGGTGTAAGATAGTATCTCAGAGTCGTTTTGATTTGCATTTACCTGATAGCTAAGGATGTTGAACATTTTCTTAAGTATCTTTCGGCCATTTGAGATTCTTCTGTTAGAATTCTCGTAGATCCGTAGCCCATTTTTTAATTGGGTTATTTGGAATTTTGATGTCTATTTTCTTGAGTTCTCTATATATTTTGGAAAGCAGTCCTGTGTGATGTAGGGTTGGTGAAAATTTTTTTCCATTCTGTAGGCTGCCTTTTTGTCTTTTTGATGTTGTCCTTTGCTTTACAGAAGCTTCTCAGATTCAGAACTTGAAATTCTCTGTTAGCCCTCCTAGTGCTGGGATTATAGGCATGTAGTATTATGCCTGGCCCATCATCCACTTAAAGTTTTTTTTTATTATTATTACGTTTATTTAGTGTGTGCATGTGCGGGGATGTGAGTGGAGGTCAGAAAACAATTTGAGTTCAGCTTTGTCCTTCAACCTGGTGGATCAAATTCAGGTCAAGCTTTGTAGCAAGAATTTGGCCATCTTCCTTTTAAGTGATACTCAAAGAAGAAAATCTACTAATATTAGCAGGGTAACACATCAAATTCCTCTTTTGAGTTTTCTGTCTACATTTTCAGGTGAAGGGAAGTGGCTCCGGAATATTGACTATTACCGCTTGGATGGTTCTACTACTGCACAGTCAAGGAAAAAGTGGGCAGAGGAATTTAATGATGAAACCAATGTGAGGTATGGTGCTTGTTCTACATGTATAGATATTTTAAATGTAGTTTCAGTAAAATTATATTTTTAATATATCCTCTCATTTTTAACAAATGAAATTAAGGCCTAAACCAGGTCAATCACACTCTTCATTCCAAAAATTTGTTTATGGAATCCTATACATTGTAGCAATACAAGTCTTACTTCATTACTTACTGAAATGTATTTATTTGTGCAAGACATGGTAGCACATACTTTAATTCCAGCATTTGGGAGACAGAAACAGGTAAATCTTTGTAGGTTCAATGCCAGCCTCATCTATGTAGCAATTTGCAAGGCAGCTAGGCCAACATTGTAAGATTTTGTCTCAAAAATCTATTTGTGATTTTATGCTTATTTCCTGTTTATTTTTAAATTCTAGGTCATCATAGGGATATATACAGTGTGTGTAGCCTTGCCTTCTCAGGGACATTGAATTCTTCCCAGGTTTTGGAATTAAAGCTATTATGAATGTCCCTGTATAAGTTTTTCCTCAATGCTATTTCCCAATGTGTGATGCAATCTGAGGATCATAATTTCTGTTTTTTTTGTGATAATTTTTTTTTTAGACAGTGTTTCTCTGCCTACAGTCTTAGCTGTCTTCAAACTAGCTCTTAAGACCAGGCTGTCCTGGAACTCACAGAGACCCACCTGCCTCTGCCTCCTGAGTGTTGGGATTAAAGGAGTGCACCATCATTGCCTGGCTAATTTTATCTTTATCTATGAGATTGTCTGTTTTCCACAGTGACTTTATGGTTTGTACTTTTAACAATGTATATAACACTGCGATTCTACATTCTCCTTGCGACTTAGTATTTTCATGTTTTACAAAATCTAGTTTGTTCGTTCGTTCGTTCGTTCATTCATTCATTCATTCATTCATTCATTCATTCATTCAAGTTCTCCAAAGGCGGTGCACTGTTCCTGGAGGAACTGCAATATCTGGTCAATGCATGGAGTGGTCATAAACTGTTCCTATTCTATCTCTTAGCTCCCAAAATCCATATAACATGCTCTCCTTTGTTAGAGGATATATTGGATATTAAACTGAAAACAGACACTGTACTTGAGTTTTGCCAAAAGGCTGAGAAACAATCCTGCAGTGATTTTTACTTTGCTTTTTTTCAATCATAAATGATGCAGAACTAATTTTAATATGTATATTGATAACTTTTTTATTTAAGCCAATTTTATTTATTTTCCATTTATTTATTTTTTTTAATTTTTCCTTTCAAAAATTTCCACAGGGAACCCTGCCCTGTGGGAAGTCCAAGGCCCTCCCCCCTACATCCAGACCTAGGAAGCTGTGCATCCAAATAGACTAGGGTCCCAAAAAGCCAGTACATGCAGTAGAGACAAGTCCTAGTGCCTTTATCAATGGCTTCTCAGTCAGCCCCCATTGTCAGCCACATTCAGAGAGTCCGGTTTGATCACATGCTCATTCAGTCCTGGTCCAGCTGGTATTGGTGAGCCCCCATTAGCTCAGGCACACTGTCTCAGTGGGTGGACCAACCCCTCGCGGTCCTGACTTTCTTGCTCATCTTCTCCCTCCTTCTTCTCTTCAACTGGACCTTGGGAGCTCAGTCCAGTGCTCTGATGTGAGACTCTGTCTCTATCTCCATTACCGCACGAAGATTCTATGGTGATATTCGAGATAATCATCAGTGTGATTATGGGGCAAGGCCAGTTTAGGCACCCTCTCCTCTGCTGCCCAAGGACCTAGCTGGGAACATCCCTGTGGACACCTGCGTTCCCCTCTAGAGCCAAATCTCTTGCCAACCCTAAAATGGCTCTCTTAATGTAGATATCCTCTTTCCTGCTCCTGTATCCACCCTTCCTCCATCTCAACCATCCCATTCCCCCAAGCTCTCCCCAGTTCTTCCCTTCTGCCTTCTCTCTCGCCTCTCCCCTTCTCCCAACCCCACTCCCACTCCTACCCCCACCCTCATGCTCCCAACTTTTGCCCGGTGTTTTTGCCTGCTTCCAATTTCCAGGAGGATTTATATATTTTTTTCTTTGGGTTCACCTTGTTATTTGTTAAGCCAATTTTATACATACTATATTTTGATCATATTCTATCCCCTCCCTCGGCCCCTCTTAATCTTTAAGCCATCTTTAATTTCAAATTATTGTAGGTTTTAACATTAATAATATAACTATAATTAATATAATAGTACAATTGTTTTTTTTCTGGGAAGTTGATTTTTCTTATTAAAGTATACGGTGTATGTGTACTTTTGTAATATTAAAGTCATAATAACTAAGCATTTATTTTACATTTTCATTTTTAGAGGGCGATTGTTTATCATTTCCACCAAAGCAGGGTCTCTTGGAATTAACCTGGTAGCTGCTAATAGAGTGATTATATTTGATGCTTCTTGGAATCCATCTTATGACATCCAGAGTATATTCAGAGTTTATCGCTTTGGACAAACTAAGCCTGTTTATGTGTATAGGTTCTTAGCTCAGGTAGGTTTGTCATTTGCATTCTTTTTATACTAAGAAGTTGATGTTAGTAATCTAGAGGTGCAGAACATATACAGATGAAACTGATAATACTTTAGACATGCCCAGCATAGGTCTCTTAGAAAGAGACATACTTGAAAATATTCTATAAATAAAACTGATATCAAGTTAGATCAGACAGAATCCAGACGTGGTGTTACACAGCTGTGGTCCCAGCACATAGGACCTGTAGGTAGGATGGTGGCGCTTTCAATGACAATCTTGGTTACATAGTGAGACCTCTGTTTAATAACAAAATCAACTCCCCTCAGAATTCAGATTTAATAAAATTCAACAAAATTCAAGAAATAGATGCATTTCAAGGTCATTTGTGTTTGTAGAGTCAAGGTGCCCTTTTAACTGACACATCAGTTTCAGGAGCAAGTAGGACATATACTCTCCACCTGAACCCAAATCTGAGCTTCTCTCAGTTACAGCCTGATATTTGCTAGCAGATATTTACTTACTTGATCTTCTTTAGTGTGACATGTGTACAGCTTCTTTGTATTTTAGTTTATAAGTAATGTATAGTATATGTCAATATATTAGTTTATCTTGAATTTTAGAAAGCCATATTTGAACTATAAGACGTTTTGCATATTGTTAGCCTATTATATATCACATTAAAAATCTGGTTTCTCATATTCTAATTTCAGTACCGATCTAAATTCTTATTTCTTGTGCCTTCTATTTCTGTTTATCCTGATATCTGCCTGCTCTTTGACTTTCACAAAGTATAGAATTATCTCAAAGCAGGCTACAAATCCATTTTGCTCAAATAATTTAGAATAACTCTTCATAGTCAAATTTTATTAACTTGATGACAAATTAAGATGGTAAGTTTCCTAGAATAGATGAATTCTGTCATGAATGGACTAACATTGTTAGGGATTTTTTGTGGCAACATGTGACCTTGAAACTTTAGCATTTCATATTAACCTGTAACTAGGTTTATCCATAAGTTTTTGTTGACCATTTTTTTATCTGTGTATTGTTTCTTTGTGTTTTAAACAAAGGGAACCATGGAAGATAAGATTTATGATCGACAGGTAACAAAGCAGTCACTGTCTTTCCGAGTTGTTGATCAACAGCAGGTTGAACGTCATTTTACCATGAATGAGCTTACTGAACTTTATACTTTTGAGCCAGACCTATTAGATGACCCCAATTCAGAGAAGAAGAAGAAAAGGGATACCCCCATGCTGCCAAAGGTATGTCTTTTAGATTATTAGGTTAACTAACAAATCAAATGCCAACAGGGACCAAGGAAATTGTACTACTACAATGAAGATGAGATTCTGATTAAGGCTGTGTGTACTTCACATATTTTCAGAGACTAAATTGATATTTAACAAACTTTAGTCTATATGATTATAAGTGAAAGAATGCTTAGTTATCAGTACAACACCACAAAGAAGATGATATTTCTGAAAACCATAAACGTTATTTATGCCAAATAACATTTCCACCACCCAGAAAGAAATCTGAGTGGAAATCATTAAGACTGTGTTTTCCTAAGCTTTAAATTGAAGGCATGTATATATGATTAATCTACTAGTAAGTTAGTTGTCTGTTCTTTAACCTTTTTTTCTCTTATAGAGCAATTAAGAATCAGCAAATAGGTGTATGAAAATTTTCCCATCATCACTACTTGTTAGGGAGCTGCAAATCAAAAACATAATGAATGAGATTCTACCTCATATCTGTTAGGGTAGCTAAGAATCCGAGGAATAAGAAGTAGTCAGTATTGGTAAGAATGTGGATATAAAGGGAACCGTGTGCACTTTTGGTAAGCATGTAAATTATTGCACCCACAACTCAAAACAGTAAAGAGGTTCTTTGATTTTGTTGGGTTTTTTGAGACAGGGTTTCTTTGTGTAGCCCTGACTGTCCTGGAATTCACTACATAGACCAGGCTGACCTCGAACTCACAAAGATCCACCTGCCTCTGCCTCCATAGTGCTGGAATTAAGGTGGAATGGACGTTCCTTAAAAAAATAAAATAAAATTACATATATAAAGCAAGTTCCATGACAGCCTCCAAAAGCTACACTAAGAAACCCTGTCTCAAAAAAATCATTAACACTAAGAGGCTATCTGGGTGCCATATCAATACAACATCGTAACTTCTGTCACTTATAAAAGTATTTATTAGTTCTTTATGTGGTTGTGCACATTCAAGTAAAGCAAATATGGTTAGGAAGGAAGTTCTTTTTTACAAGCAACAGTCTTTAATGAGTAGAGGTTATAAGGTTATAGCTAAAACTTGGAACTCGTTTTCATAATTGTGTTTGCTGTTCCACAGAGATGATTCTGGGCTAGCAATGTGTGACTAAATGACATCAGGTAGGCCAAAACAGCAGACACTCAAGCCTGCATCCCCTTTTAGGTAGAGTTCCTTTGCTTTTATGTTCTTCATTATAAATTTAATAAGTTTTTTATCTTGCCTTAAGTAACAAAATGAATATTCTGGGTTGTATATTAGAAATCTATACAGGCATATAAAAGGACTACCCAGTTTGTTGGGAAAAGTTAGGGAGAGGACTTGCTTGAAGAAGGCTTGAAGAAATGTTGAAAATAGAAGTGCGTGGCTATGGCATTGCTGAGACCACAGGGAGGACAGGCAAAAGAAATGCGCATAAAACGGCACAAGTTTTGGGAGCCTCAAGAAATCAGATCATCTCACTGTAAGTTTACAGAAGTAGGCTTGGCAAGAGAAGAAGAAAAAAAATGCTCCAAGGCAGAGGCGAATTGTGATCACAGTACTTAAGTTAGGAATCATATTATGGCTATGGAATCTATTAAATTTTAAACAGAAACATTTTCTATCTTAGAAAAATAACTTTGTGTATCAGTGTAGAAGATGAACTGGAGAAAGTAAAATAGATGTTAAGAAACTTGTTAGGATACTATTAATATGATGTAGGTGAAAGGTAATAGCAGACCTAAAGCAAGGTGGTTATAGTGGAGTAGGTACTGTATAGTTACTCAATAAATGTTATATTTGTTCCTTAGGCTTGTATTTACAAGTTCATTTCATCATGCTAATATTTTGATAGTATTTATTTTGATATTTGTAGTGAAACATTTCTTCTCTTTTGAATCTGCTTTTATCATCAAAGCTACTTCCTATTATTACAGTAAAAATGTGGCCCTAGTCCTTTTTATCTAATTTTTTATTCTTTATTTGTAATTAAAATTTATTTAAATATATGGGTTTGTTGAAGCAGACTTTCTTTGTGTAGCCCTGGCTGTCCTGAAACTTGCTTAATAGACTAGACTGGTCTTGAACTCACAGAGATTTACCTTCCTCTTCTTCCTGAGTGGTGGGATTAAAGGCATGTGCCACCAGCACCCAGCTACATACAATATATTTTGATCATGTTTTCTTCCTTCTCCCAACTTCTTTCTGTTCCTCTACACCTCCCTACCGAACCAACTTTATGTTCTCTCTCTTTTGTTTTGTTATGGTATTTTCCCCCTCCTTTGTTTTGATTTTCATTTTGTGTTTTATTTTTAAGACCACTATAAATGATTTATCTTCTTCATTTTTATTAAATTTATTGCCTAGTGTTATCTAAATAGTTATTAAGTAGTATACCTTTTGATGAGTTAGTTTTCCTGAAAGTACCTAACTTTTTTTTTCCCTGATATGATTTTGTGTCTTTCTGCCTTATCACATCCTCTTTATTACACAATTCTTGTCTTGTATTTCTGTTACTATTTAGTTGTACTTTGCAACTTTCTAATTAGATTGGGTGTCTCAGACTTTGTTTATTAATCACTTGACTGTGATTTGGTTTCTTATTTTTCTAGCTCTTTAAAAGTAAGAACTACATTCTTCCATTGCTTTCTTCCATATTGTTTTGGTCTTTTAAAAAAAACTTCCATCTTTCCTTAATGATCTACTGTCTTTGAAAAGTTTGGTTATAGCTGAATGCATACTCACTCAATAACTCAAGGTAGATTTCTGAAAGGAAGATAATTGGTTTGTTTTACCTTGTATTTGGTTTTGTGTAGGGCTTTTTGTGCTCCTGGGGTTGAACCCCGGACGTTGCACTTGTTCCACAAGTGCTTTACTCCTAAGCCTCACACTAGCCCTTTATATTATGTCTTTAGTTCCTTCTTGAAACTATCATAGTAGTCAGCTTCATTCACTACCTTATCACATTACTCATATTTCCTTAAATCTGCATATAGGATTCTTCATTGTTGTTGCCAATGATAATATTTTCTTTTAGTGATTTAATTTTAGGGTCTTCTGAATCATGTGTCCTCAATGTGTATATTCTTCTCATATTCTTTTTTGTTTTGTTTTGTTTTGTTGTTTTTCGAGACAGGGTTTCTCTGTGGCTTTGGAGCCTGTCCTGGAACTAGCTCTGTAGACCAGGCTGGTCTCGAACTCACAGAGATCCACCTGCCTCTGCCTCCCGAGTGCTGGGATTAAAGGCATGCGCCACCATCGCCCGGCTCTTTTTATAGCTTATACTCACCTTGAATTTACTATGTTGCTCAGGCTGTTCTTGAATACCTAGCAGTCCTCCTGCTTCAGCATCCTAAAGGTTGGGATTACTGGTTTGAATTATATGCTCAGCTCTCCTAGTTATTCTTTTTATTGCATTGCTAAAACACCAAGGCTAAAAGCAACATGAGGAAGAAAGGGTTTATTTGGTTTACAGGTTTAATAATCCATGATCAGTAGAAGTCAAGGTAAAAACTGAGGTGCAGGAGCTGAAATAGAGACCATAGAAAAGTGCTGCTTACTTGCTCGCTCCCCCTGCTCATCTCAGTTTGCTTTCTTATACACCTCTGGACCACTTGTCCAGGACTGATACCAGTCACAGTGTGCTGGTACCTCTCATACCAGTAATCAATCTAGACAAGGCCTTCTGACTTGTCTACAGCAATCTAATGGTGGCATTTTCTCTATTAAGGTTCCTCATCTCAGATAATTTCAGTTTGAGGTCAGTTGGCAAAAAAAAAAAAAAAAAAAACAACTCAATGAAACAAAACAAACAAAAACCTGGAATACTAGCTTCAGTCCATTCTTTTATAATGTTCTTCTGTAGTGGTGTATTATTTGTGTTTTAATAAATAAAGCTTGCCTGAAGATCAGAGAGCAAAGCAGCCATACATACAGGCCAGGGCCTAGAGGCACACATTTTTATCCTGAGGACTCTGGAGACAGAGGCATGTGAATCTCTGTGACTACAAGGCCACCGTGGGCTATACAAGATTGAATCTGTCTAAAAGCGAAATAGAGCTCACACAAAGATGATACCAGCACTTAGGATCACACACCTTTAATCCCATCGCTAGGAAAGTGGAGACGGGGGTGTTATGGCTGGTTGGAGAGAGGAATATGAAGGGGAAAAGATAGGAACTCAGTGAAATGTGGGGTGTGGAGTCTTCAGGATTCGTGATGACAGAATCCGACCCATTTTTTTAGTCTGAGGTAGAGGTGTCAGTGGCTGACTGCTTTCAGCTTGAACCCAGTATCTGTTTCTAGGTTTTTATTATCCATGCTCCATTTGACGCCCAATGTGGGGCTCGAGCCCATGACCCTGAGTTTAAGAATTTCATGCTCTGCCGACTGAGATAGAGTATTACAGTTTATAATAGAATTATCCCTAACAACTGGATAGAGCTGGTTAAAGCTGTTTTAGAGCCTGTCCCATAATTACAGTGGAGTACCTGGTTCAGAGAAGAGGCTAATACTGTTGAAGAATGGAGTAAAGCTAGAGGTATAGAAATCTCCCAAGATCAACTTCTTTTATACTACTATAGCTACTCTAACAAGGAAATCTCTATATGATGATCACATTGTGACTTTATGCTACGCAGCAGTTTTAAATGCTTGGGACAGAATTGAAGAAGTAGGAAAGAAGATTGAATCGTTTACTAAAGTCATACAGGGGCCAAAAGAAACAAACCTTCATGGATTTCTTACAAAGATTGACATCGGTAATAAATACAATGATACCAAAAATCAGAAGGTAGACAAATAATGATGAATCTCTGGTTTTTGAGACTGCTAATTCTTGGGCTGGAGAGTTGTCTCAGCCATTAAAGGCTAGTCTTACAACCAAAAATATGAGAGAATGCTAATTCTGAATGCAGAAGGTTAATTAGGCCATTAAAGACAAGGTCAGCATCTTTGGAGTAATTGATCCTAGATACAATTAGTGTTGAATTTCATGACCATGATGATGTGGTAAGAGGTGATTTTTCCTCTCGATTGTTAAATAATATTTATTCCCTTCTCAGATCTTTGACGGAGTTAAAGATTATATAATTGTAGTTACTCTCTATGTTATTTAGACTCCTTGAGATAAAATGTTTAACAAAAGTTTTGTTCTCAATATTGTTTGTTATATTTATTATTTGTTATTATTGTATATAATTGTATTTGGTTTGGTTCTATCTTATTTAGACAAAAGGGGGAGATGTAGGGACATAGCCCCACCCATTGGTGGCGTGTTCGCCTCGGGCTAATGTTTACGGATAAATCTGCCGGGCGTGAGCCCAGCAGCCCTTTTCTTTTGCTCCGCTTTTCCAATGCTCCGCGGGAACCTGTGGTCCTGTAAGTCTATTTCCTTATTAAAGCTGTATATATCTATATAATCTGTCTACATTCATTTGCGCCACCACATAAAAATCAAAATGTCAGGTTTTGTTTCAATTGTGGCAAACAGGGTCACTTTAACAGGGATTGTAAACAGGCTGTTCCTAAAAACTATTTTTTTTCCAAGCATAATCCATTCAGAACACCCCCTTCTGTATTATGCAGAAGTCGTGGCAAAGGCAGACATTGGACTAATGAATGTGGGTCAACAAGGGATTTTCAATGTAATCCTTTGCCATCCAGAAACTCTGTTGAGGGTCTCTTTTCAGTCCCCTATGCCAAATCTTGTTCAGTCATTTCCTGCCATAATAGAGGAAACTCCTTTCCAGAGCAATAGTGAACCTAATGCCTATTGTAAGAAACCATACTGCTCTGGATAATAGAATAACTATATAAAAGAGAATGAAAAAAATTCAGGAAAGACCATAAAGCAAGTATTTTGACAAACTTCTATAAATGAACAAATACTAAAATTAAAAAGGTCTGATAGACACAGGTGTGAATGTAGCAATAATTTCATCAGAATCTTGGCATCCAAATTGTTTTTTTATCAAGCAGCATGGTTGTTTTATCTAAACTGACCTATAAATCTAACAAATGCTTTTCATTTGATCAGAAATAACTTGCCAAAACAGAACCTCCCCAAAATTAGGGTTGGTAAATGGGTTTTATTTCTGTCTTTTCTGGAGAATAAAAGCATCCCATTAAGGAACCCAAAGAACACTGGACAAATGAGACATCTGAAGAAAAAGGACAAATCATCCAAAAAAAGTCTCAAGAAAAAGAGTAAATTGGCCTATTGGTATATCACATTTCCAAACAGGATAAAATTTCATAAGTCTTCCCAAATAATTTGTTTCTTCTATTTTCTATAGACATATTAATACAAATGATATTTTTCGAGTCCCACTCCAATTAAAGATTAAAGATGGCTTTGAATTGGAGTGTGGCTCTCTCCTTCTCTAAACCCAAACATGCTTATTAAAGTGAAATCAAATCTCTGTCTCATGTCAGAAAAGCCACCTGATATGGGACAGAAGAAAAACAAAACTTTAAGGACTTTTATTGCCACTAATCTTATAATCCTTTGGTTTTTGACTCTTTAACAGCTTTTCTTAAGGTGTAAGATTCATATATATATATATATCTTTTTGTCATTAAATTAATGGTCATATACAGTGCTAATTCTAGAAAAAGGTTTTATCTACCTTCTTGTACATGATTTCGGGTTTTAGTCTCTATCAGTTTTCTGCGGTAAACCATGATTTTGACAATTCCTTCAGGAGTATTATAATATCACTAAGCTGAAAAACACCACCTAAAGATGGGCTTTGGACTACAAACTTCTCAGAACAATTTTGAGGTGTCTAGCTGAGGTAGATCCACCCTAACAGACTACTCTAGCCAGTACTTGAGACAAGCCTTGTACTTTCCCATTACACAGAGACTGGGTTTGGTTAAGTTGTTATTGGTTATAGCCAGGAAAAAAATCAAAACAAAAGAAATTAAATATAAGGTTCTTGTTTTGAAAAGAAAAAAAGGAGTATAGATATGCTAGGATAAAATGGTAGATTTTTGAATCTACTCTAAAAAGAAGTGATACAGATGCGATAGGATAAAATGGTAGATTATTGAATCTACTCTGAAAAGTAAAAACAGGTTATAGATACAATTATTGAGTCTGCTTTTACTAGTTTTAAATGTTTTACATTGGTCTGGACTCCTGTATGTTGTATAAATTTTGTATATTGATAAAAACTTCAGATTAATTTTGTTAGAGCATACTGTACATACATTTCTACTCTTATTTAAGTTATTGTACCTATACAACTCATTTAACAATGTAATACAGATTTCTAGTCCTTTTAAATTGTTATCAACTGTTTAGTTTAGGATAGTAAGGAAATGCAGGTTAGTAGTTAAGCCTCTATTATAATCAAATTTGTAGTTAAATTAGGTATATTTTCAAGGTCAAACAAAGGTATATTTTAGATAGACAGGTTATTATCAAACTCTTCAGAGTTCTACAGAATATGGCATTTAAGATGTTTCAATAACAACAATATTTTATTTGTTAATAAATAAAGCTTACCTTGAAGGTCAGAAGGTAAAACTAAGCCACTAGAGGCCAGGCAGTGGTGTCACACACCTTTAATCCCAGGATTTGGGAGACAGGCACATGGATCTCTGTGAGTTCAAGGCCACCCTGGGCTACACAACATCAATGCAAAAATAGATTTAGGTGGTGGTGGCTCATATTTTTAATCTCAGTCCTAGTGAGTCACATGTCTTTAATCCCAGCACTAGTGGAGAATATAAAATGGGAGGAGACAGAAGATCAGGGCTCTGTCTGCAGTCACCCAGTCTTTCTAGAGGTAAGACTTCTCTAGTGCCTTGGCTGTTTTACTTTTCTGATCTTCAGCTTTAACCCCAATATTTTGCTCTGGTTTTTTATTATTCTTGCTATAATTTGTGCCCAACATTTGGCAAGAATTTCCACATAAAGCCTGAGAAAGTTTTTTTAAAAAGAAAAAAGGATTCTAGACAAGAGAAGAACAGAGTCAAATGAATCTTCTTTGTAACCATCTTTTCTCCAGAGTTGTGGCAATAAATGTGACTCCACTATGAAGCTAGTCTCCCAGGAAGCTAAGGAATGGGATGGAGTCAGCCACCAAAGCTGCAGCTTTAATCCTAGCCATTCTGCTTAACAAATTAAAGACTTGTGCTCAGAAAAAGATAGAGATATGTGGTAAAGACAGATTCATACAGAAAAAAAGCATCTTAATGGTTTATAGTGTGTCTAAAAATATATGTAGGCTTGGGAAAGAAAAGAAAAAGGATAGAGAAAGCCCTTGAAAAAAGAAATAGAGTAGCCGGGTGTGGTGGTGCACTCCTTTAATGCCAGCACTTGGGAGGGAGAGGCAGGTCGATCTCTGATTTTGAGGGTAGCCTGGTCTACAGAGTGAGATCTAGGACAGCTAAAGATACACAGAGAAACCCTCTCTCAAAAACCCAAAAATTAAAAATAGAAGTAAAAAAATAGAGTTTTAAAAAGCCACGTAAAGATGGAAAGTACACAGAGAATTTTGATACTGTATGTTACTGTGTTTTTGAATTGTTTGACTATGGAGAAAGGAGCAACAGCTGCTGCTGCTGTATTAATCCAACCTATATATTTTGAAAATGCCTTGACTTCAAAATTTAAAGTCAAAAGATATGTTACTTTGAAGAAGAAGTTTTGCTTTTGTTTCCACAGGAAATGAGAGGCTGTGGATTCATTCTGGGTTAAGAAAAATAAGGTTTTATCAAAGAAGACCCCCCCTGAAAAATCTCCAATGGGAATGGGTGGCCCAGATGATCCAACATTTCAGAGTACATCTTTTGTAGTTTCTCAGCATCAAGACTGCTGGCTGAGATGATCAAGCCTCACAGAATACTCCAGTCAGGACTTGATCATAATTCTAAATTTTCTTTGGGTCCCCATAAGATTATCAGTGCCCCCAGTCAGCAGGAAGTAGTCTGGAAAACTATACCCACATTCCCCCAAAATGAATTATGGATGTTTGTCTTTGTGTAACATTTTGGTTACAAGTTGTTATGGATAATGGTCAAGAAAGCTAAAAAAGGAGAATAGATTCAGGGTTTTTGTTTCAAAAAGAAAATAAGGGAAAGTATGCAGTAATGCTCTTGTACACTGTAAAGATTTGTTACTCATATTGTTTTTAATAAAATGTTGATTGTTTAGTAGCCAGACACGAAATATAGTCAGGACTGGGAGAATTCTGGGAAAAGGAAAGGCAGACAGCCATTCACCAGCCTGATAAAGAAGCAGCAAGGTGAGACTGCCTTACTGAGAAAATGTACCTGGCCATGTGGTTAAACATCAACAAGAATTATGGATGAATTTAAGTTATAAGAACTAGTTAGTAATAAGCCTGAGCAAAAGGCCATACAGGTAATAATTCATATAAGCTTCTGTGTTTAATTGGGATTGAATGGCTTCAGGACTGTGAGGGACAGAAACTTCTAACCACATTGTTTTTTTTTTTTGTTTTGTTTTGTTTTATGACAATGAGACATGTCTGCTTCTGGCAGCACCAACCTACTTCAGAGGAGATAATGAGCATTTAAGAAACTGTACATGGAGTTTACTTTCTTTTTAGCAAAAGTCACTTGGCAAGAAAATGCCCTTGCCTCAACTGCTGACAGTATGCTATCCTAATTTAACAAGCAAGACAGAAAAGAAAGTGACTGCCAAATATTGTCAAGACAAGCAGGGACAGCCCTTCAAATTATCTTCCTTAACAGAAAAGTCTGTCAGTTATCCTAGGCTTGTAGGCTGAAGATGGATACCCCAACATTGAAGAGGAACTTTGGATGACTGTCCAGGCAACCAGGTGTCATTTCTCACAATTTTTGGAAGTTGCTTGCTCACACTTAATGGTTACTTAGTTAATATTTTTCCTTCTTAGGTCTCTGAAGGAATTGTAAACTAGATAGTTTTAGTTTTCCTTGTTTATCATACACAGGAATCAAGTTATGATAAAAAGTAAATAAGATATAAGGCTTTGGACTCACCAAGATAAAATATATATGGAGTATTTTTTCTGAATTTGTCAAATGGAAATTGACTAGATATTGTTGGTATACTTAATGCTTGTACATATTGTGTATAGTTATTGTACTTATTGCATATAGTTTTTCTTATATTACTTATAGCCTTTTTATTTTATACAATAAAGGGGAAATTTAGTGCTATATTATTTGTATTTTAATAAATAAAACTTGCCTGAAAATCAGAGGGCAAAGCACCCATACTAGTTAGCCATATAGGCAAGGGAGTGGTGGCACACAACTTTAATCCCAGAACTTGGGAGACAGAGGCAGACAGATCTCTGTGACTACAAGGCCACCCTGGGCTACACAAGATTGAATCTTGTCTAAAAGAGAAACACTCAAAAGTGATCCCTGCACTTGGTATCACATGTTTTTAATCCCAGCAATAGGCAGGTGGAGAAATGTGTGATATGGCTGGGTGGAGAGAGGAATATAAAGGGTAGAGAGATAGGAACTCATTGGGATGTGGAGTCTTCGGGATTTGTGGAAACATGATCTTGGCCATTTTTGGTCTCAGGTAGAGAAAAGAGCCAATGACTGGCTGCTTTGCTTTCCTGATCATCAGGTTGGACCCCAGTATCTGTCTCTGGGTTCTTATTATTCATGCTATGTTCTTCAGTCATCGTAAGCCTTCACCAAACTTACAAATTTGCCAAACCAGGCTCTATTGATATTGGAGTTGGGGACTGATTGTGAACTATTTGTTTCTTAAATATTAATATCTCACCTTTGTTAACATTTATGTAAATTTCTTTGGGAAAATGCTGTTCTGGCAATAAACTTATAGATCGCATAGATTTCAGTGATTAAAATCTTGGCCAGGGCCACATTTCATAATACGCGCCTAAGTAGGTGTTTTTTTCCCTCTTAAGTACAGTGTACACAGCCTAAGTTCCGTACCCTTTATTAAGAAAACAAAAGCCAGTAGAACTGGCATAGAAGCGTTTCTGCACTTCCCCTTTTCAGCACTGTACCACTTATGTCTCTTTAAATGTGGACTGCATGGTGGTAATTATAGAGAAGACAAAATGGGGATTTAAGTTAAAGTACTCTAAGTGAGGCTTTAGGTTGGTTTTCTCCACCCTGATTTTGTGTACAATTTTCTCTCCTAGTCTTTAGTCCTTTATTCAAGCTTTAATACCTCAAAGCATAGTTTACTGAACAGAGATGTTATTGTACAGTTTTATTAGCCAGCACATGATAATATAAGGTTTTGCCTTTGTTATTCTTATTGCTAGAGTGGAATATTTTTCATTAAAATTGATTTATGTAAAACATAAAATTGCTAATCAGCTTATTTCAGGAACTTTCTCTGAGCTTGCATATATTGACTTTTGAGATGTAAGAACCACATGGTGGCACATGAGCCCAATTTTTGATAACTTCTAAGAAGCCAAAGTTCTATTTGAAATAGAAAGTTTAATGCCATTGTCATTTACTTCTCTGCCTTTTATTACAAGTTTAATCTTTTTTGTTTAATAAAACAAAGGCTAATATTCACACATACATGTTAACTGGTACAAAAAGGCTTATTATTTATCTGAGTAAAAATAGAATACCAGAAAATACAGCAGGCTTAAGAGGAATTACTTCAGTTGTACCATTACTTTGTAGGTTATTAAAGTGTCTTAGTTGATGTTTGTTGCAATAGTTTATACAAGGTGGAAGGAACAACTGGTTTGTGCCTTGTCCTTCTTCCAGGTCATCTGCTAAACACCCTTTTAGAGGTAAATCTTGTCGTTTCCTTTAACTATAAAGTTTAGTTTTGGTGAGGGCATGATGCCACAGTATAAGAGTAGGTATTTGGAAAACTTAGCGGAGTCGGTTTTCTCCTTTCATCTTGTGAGGTCCCCATGTGGATTGAACAGCCTTTGCTGACTGAGCCATCTCAATAGCCTCTATGTTTGTTTTGAGACAGAGTCTCACTCTGTAGTTGAAACTGGCATGAAACTTACTATGTAGCCTAGGCTGCCCTAAATTCATAGCATTCTTCTCATCTTGGCCTCTGCAATGCTTAGGTGTCAGAAATGAGCTACCATACCTGGCTCTTAAAGGAAGTCTTAAGCAAGCCTCATAAACTTTGTGGACCTTACTGTGCTTCAGAAAATGACAATATCTATACCTCACAGAGATGACGTGTGAGTGTGTATGTTTATTGTCACATATGTGGTAACCGCACCAATGTTCACTACTAGTTTTCATTCCATAGTTGTTACTGTGTTGCCATTTTGCTAAGTTCAATTCTCTGAAAGTAATATAGACTTTTTTTTTTTTTTTTTTTTTTGCTTTGTGGAGGTAGGGTTTCTCTGTCTATCTTTGGAACCTGTTCTGGATCTCACTCTCTAGACCAGGCTGGCCTTGTCTGTCTCTGCCTCCAGAGTGCTGCGATTAAAAGTGTGTGCCACCACCTCCTGGTAGACTTAAATTCATTAAAAAGGCACCACATGAGGTCTTTCTCCTTATAAGATCAAAATTTGACATGAATAAAAACTTTTAGGGACTAAAGGAAATAATCTTAGCTACATTATAGAAGAAACAAGTATTGGAGGCTTGAGTTTCCTTAGAGATGAGTTGGATCAGTTGGCAGAATAATAACATTAATTACTCAAAAGTGATCATCATTTCCAATGAAACTAGCATGCAGTTGCCAAAGAATGAATACCATTTCCAATAACTAAGGATTTCTTTCCCCCTTTCTTAGATAATATAGAATTATCTTTTAGCCACCTGGTGCTTCTGGAGTATTTGTTTAGGTTTTAGAATATCTTATTTAATAGAGGATCTCAGTTTTCAATTTTTTAAAATAAAAGAGTACTTTTGGTTCCCTCCTACAAACGACACAAAATTTACTTGCTATTAGTGCTGTATGGTGCTGCTTTGGATCTTTTTTCCCCCCTTTTTCCTTTTTTTAAAACAGCGAAAATTAGTAAGCCAAGGCCACCATGTCTTTCTTTAGGTTATACAGATCATGATGCCAATGATACCTCCAGATAGCATATTCTCAAACTTTGGCAAGCTACACTGTCTTAGAAATTATTGCCAGTAGAAATTACATCATTTATAACGTATCCTTGCTGGCCAGGGTGTTTTGCAAGATTCCATTGGTGAAGGATTGAGCTGGAGTTCTAAAATTGTTTCCTTATGGAGAATTTGATCCACTACAAATATTTACTACTTGCCACGTCTAGTGATGCATGCTTGTGGTCTCAACATCTTGAGACACTGAAGCAGAATGGTTGCAAGTTCAAAGCCCATGTTGCTTTATTTCTGTAGTGTGGTCCATAAATTGGGTGTAGTAATACATCCTTCATAGCGATATGAACATTGGGTGTTCCATGTGAAGTTCTTAGGACACTGCTGCCATACAGGCATATATAAAATATAAATTTTTTACAGGGGTCTGACTTGTGTTCTCATCTCAAATTTAGAGTAGTATACTTTTTGATATGCTAAAATATATCCTATGGACTAAGTTTTTCTGACCCACTCTTTTAGAGATCAAGCTGTCCCAATATTCTGTTTAACAGTCTGCTGTGTGGACTTCTTACTGCAAAGAAAGCATAGAAAAACTTGGTTAAATTTCAGAATCTTTCCCTTTTTGAGACAGGATCTGACTATATATTCCTGGTTTGCCTGGAGCTTGCTATGTAGACAAGGCTGCTCTTTAGCCCACAGAGATCTGCCTATCCCTGGCTTCCCAGTGCTACGATTAAAGATGACACTCTCCCCTCTCCATCGCCCCCGCCCAAAGTAAAAAGAAAGATAGAAGACAAATGAAAGTTTGAGGATAAAGGATTAATATCTCTGAAGTACTTATGTGGACCTTTCGTCAATTATTTTGGGCTGGGGTATATATAACTCTGGTGGTGTGTGCATTTAGCATGCATGAGACTCTGGGTTCAGTCTAGCACTCAAAGATGAGTTTAAAATGAATCCTTAATGTGAACTATCTGTGGTAAGGGACCACCTAGTCATTAAGGAGCAAAGTTAGCCTTCAGAAAGAAAAGTTGCAAAACGGGCCCTATATCTCTCTACATAAACCTGTGCATTGTTAACATTCAAGTTTTTTCCATTCCTCAGTCTCTGGCAAAATGGGAGTGATTACACTGACTACTGAAGTTCCCTGTTTGTAGTTCTAGAATTTTTGATACTCTTACATATAAATTGCTTAGGATTTATCATTCTTTTTACTTTACATAATGGAAGGTATCTGTTAATCATCAGCTAGATTTCTTTTTTTCCAAAAGATTTATTTTAAGAGAGAGAGTGTGTGTGTGTGTGTGTGTGTGTGTGTGTGTGTGTGTGTGTGTGTATGTGTATGTATGCATACACCCATGGAATCTAGAGGCATCTTATCCCCTGACACTGTAGTTACAGGTTCTTGTGAGCTACCTGATGTGGGTTCTGACAATCAAACTTGAGTCCTCTGGAAGAGCAGTGTGCTCTTAGCCACTGAGCCATCTCAGAAACCCCAACTAAATACCCCAATTTTTAAGATCAAAATTATATGCATGTATACATTACATATTGTGTGTATATGTGTAATTAGATAGATACTTATTCTTAAGACAGGTTTTATTAGTCTTTCTTTAGCAGCTATATGTTTGCGATTTTCTTGGAAATGGTGTTAGAAAACTGATAAATAATGCCAGTGGAGTTTTCCTAGTAGCTTACCAAGAGGAGAAACTACTTTGGTGAAAAGAGTGGTTCAGTTCTTTCTGATAATTACTTGCAGATAGATATGATTCTGTCTGCGACCATCGCATATATCACCACAAAAGTTGTAGACTCACTTTATACATATATAAAGAAAAATAATGTGCTCAGACATAGGGCTAGTAAGTGATAGAATCGTAACGACCTTAGAACTGCACTGTCTAGTACAACAGGCTACATATGCCTATTTATACTAAAATTTAAAACTTCACTTCTTGGCCAGGCAGTGGGTGGTTACACATGCTTTTAATCCCAGTACTTGAGAGGCAGAGGCAGGTGGATCTCTGACTTTAAGGCCAGGCTGGTCTACCTCACAAGTTCCAGGACAGCCAGGGCTACGGAGAAACTGTCTCAAAAAACAAAAATATACAAATAAGCCAAAGTTTTAGTTCTTCTGAACTACTACCATGGCTTCTGTTTATGTGATCATGTGTAAGTTACATTTAAAATCCTGCCCTATCTTCCATCTGAAATTCAGAAAGTAATGCTGGTTTTTCTTTTATAAAATAAGTTGACTACACAGTTTTATTGTTCGTCTTAGAATTTCGGGCAGTTTAGTTGTGGAGTCTTACAGAGGAAAGCCTATGAGGCATTTTCTTTTACATTTCTAGGAGTTGAGGACATATCTAACTAACAAGTTGTCAGCTCCCTAGGGTCAACCCTTCATTGAGATAATAATTTCAGTAGCAGAGTTTCCGTGTGCTAATAGAGTTGTTACTATCAGCTAGTTTCGCTAATTCAAATTTGGGTCTTTTAACATGTTAGAGGAGGAAGAGTGACAGGAGCTGAAGCTGTGCCCCTTTTACAAGAATTACTAGATTCAGCTACTAGATTGCATAGCTAAGCTTTTGTATTACATTTATTATTCTGGACCCTTAAAAGAACAGAAGTTACAGAAGAGATTTATTTATTCAATCTTAGAATTACTGAATGACCTTATCCATATCTTTTAAATGTTTATATCCTTTTTATCATTTATTTGTCTTCTGATGTTTGTATTTCTATTCTGTGTGTGTTATAACATACCTAGTTTGACTTAGAGAGTACAAACGTTTGCAAAAACATAGCAGTTGGTCATGTTAACTACAGATTGTGTGAGATGAAAATTTGATTTCCAGTTTAGGTCCTGCTTGGAAAACTGTAGTCTCTAGACTAACTGTGGTCATATAAAATCTACAGTGACAACTCTCCATCTCATAGTGGCATGTAGCACATGTAATCATTGTAACCCGATAACAGATTTTTAAGGTCTAGATACCAAATATAGTGTCAAGCTCTTCAAATGTTAAAAAAAAAAACAAAAACCATTCTTATTAAACATGGTTTTTTACCTCCTGCGAGTGTCAGCTTAGCAGACATGCCTTTTCTTTCCCTAGAAGTGACAAGTTCTATGGTTGTCACTAATTGTCACCAATACTCTGGAAATCTGGGCCTGTTTCTAATGTTCTCTAGCAAAGGTTAGGCACTCCAGACACACAAGTCTAATGTGACATTCATTTAGTGTGCTCTCCAGTTTCTTACTACACACATTAGTTTTTCTCCCGTTACAGTCTGGGAGAAGAAACTGACTTCAAATGGGAAAGGAAAAGCTTTTGGACTAGGATTATTAAATTTCTTCACTTAAATGCTAGACTTCTTCAAGTAATAAAAGGGACTTTTTCATAGCCTTGTTAGTGGGTTATATGGCAGTTAAGTATTCTAGTGACCTTTTATTTCCAGATATTATAAAACCCAAATTCAAAGTGATAGTAAGCAAAATATTTTTGAAATGTGGCAAACCTCCTACCCTACCCCCAGGCTAAGCCTTGATTATTTTTTAACAATTTTATTTTCAAGGTTGGATTTCAGAATTAATTAGATAGGAATTTTTGTCAGCTTGCCAAGTACTTTAAACTTCTAAATAAATTAACTTAAACTTATAATTTATCATTAATTTTGTTTTATTAATTGAACTAGTCGTTTTTAAACCTTAAAATTTAGGTGGTTAGCTGAACTACAAACCATTCTATTTTCAGCTTGTAAGCTTATTTTTAAAAGGGGGGGTATTTAAGCAAAAATAAAGTTTAAACAAAGAAAAGTAAAGGTACACATTTGGATGTAATTTAAACCTCATTTTGATGACTGTTGGCTTGGTGATTATAGATTCTGTTCCAGTATTGTTTTCAATAATAGTGTTACTATAGCAACAAATATAAATGCTGCTTTAAAGGGGAAAACAACCCTTTCCACTGATTGTATCTTACATGGGATGAGAACTGTAAGTTTCATAGTTTATTCTGGATGTGCAAAACTTTTTTCTTGAGGATCATGTTACTAATACTTTTTGGCTCTCTTAATATCATTATTAGTTTAATTGTATTTATTGAATGCTGCAATTAATTTAAAAGCCAAAGATGTGGGAAAGGTGTCTGCTTTCCTGCTTCTGAACTATTTTATTTTTTAAGACAATGGCTTCATTTATGTGCATTGTCTTTTTATTTGTAAATTAGAGAGAGTGAGGGTGGCATATGCATGAATTTGTGAGTGAATGCTCATCTGACCAGAGGCCGACTTTTTTCATCTTGAACTTTTGAGATAGGGTCTCTTGCTGAATCTGGGGCTTATGTATTTGACTAAGCTAGCTGGCTGTGGAGCCCCAGATTTCCTCCTCTCTCTTCCTCCTCAGCCCTGGGTTTACAGACATGTACAGCCATGCCCAGCTTTTTATATGTGTACTGGTGATCCAAATTGACTCTTGTCCTTACAAAGCAAGTACTTTACCAACTGAGCTATCTCCCCAGAATCTTCAAATGGTCATTGTGGTACACAGTGTTTGTTAAGGGGCTTGAGTATAATCAACATATGAGGAAATTATTAAAATATATCCACAAATTCATTTCATTGCAGGTGTCATAACAAAAAAATTTTAATGTCTTCAAACACTACTACTTTTTAAGAGTGAATAGATGATGAAGTATTCTCTGTATAATACAGTGGTTTTCAACTTTTCTAAATGCTGTGACCCTTTAATATAGTTTCTCATGTTGTGGTGACCCCCCCAACCATAAAATTATTTTCACTGCTACTTTGTAACTGTAATTTTACTACTGATATGAATCATAATGTAAATATTTTTGGAGAGAAAGGTTTGCTAAAGGGTTGCAACCCACAGGTTGAAAACCACTTATAATAATGTACACCCATCAAAACTCATGGTTTGTATTTGGTGTAAAATGATGTTGCAAAGATAGCAAGAGAGAAAAGTAGGTTTCAACTAAGTATAATGCTTTCCCATTTTTATGCAAAGCTGCATGTATAAATATGTGGAGGAATACATAACATGTTGCTCATAGCTGTCCCCAGGTTGTATAGTTAGATACCAGTATTATTTTCATTAATTTCTTTAAAAAAAGAGAGACTATCACATTCATTAGAAACAATATGAATAGTTTCTATTTTGGCTTTTGAGGTTTGGCTTGATAAAATGCAGTAGGTACTATGTTAGTAAGGCTATAAAATTTATTAGTGGTAGTAATCAAAGAAATGTGAACTTTTCCTGTGACTTACTACTATTTCTTTGGCTAGGAATCAAAAGGAGCATTATTGCTGGGGCAGAGGCTGAATTGTCACCATTGCCTGGCCTTAATTGGCCAATTGTGTTTCGTTTTTTTAAAAAAATAATTTTCCTTTTTTAGGAATTTATTTTATGTATGTGAGTACTATATCCAACATGTACAATTGCATGCCAGAAGAGGGCATCAGATCCCCCTATAGATAGATGGTTTTGAGCCACCATGTGGCTGCTGGAAATTGAACTCACTTCCTGTGTTTCATTTTGATAGAATAAATCTTACATCTGGAATTAAATGTTAAAATAGTGCATGCCAACTCTGATATGAGCATGAACTAGTCTTTCACAAGTTTCCACTGAGGCTGGAAAGATGGCTCAGCCATTGAACACTGGCTTTTCTTCCAAGGGACCTGACTTCTTAGCACACACACATCGTGACTCACAACCATCTATTAGGCTAGTCCCAGTTAAGCCATGCCCTCTTCTGGTCTCTGTGGGTACTAAGCACATGCATGGTGCACACACATGCACACAGGCAAAACACCCATATAAATAACGTTAAGATAAATAAATCTTGAAAAATTATACTTGTTAAGGAAAATCTCAAAGAAGTTACAAATATTAAAAGGAAAGAAAAATGAAAGACCTCATTATATTTCTTCCTTGCCCAGAGTCCTTTAAGTGATTATGTTTTTTTATCTAAATATGTAGATCTAGGAAACGGAGGAGCCATGCCTAGTGAAAATAAGCATTCTCTACAGTGTGATACAATAATAATTACTGGGGAAGAGTTGGAAAATTCAGTTGCTAGTCCCAGCTAGTCCCTTGTATAATTGGAAAAGTCACTTGCCTGGTCCTCAATTTCTCCTAATTTCAAGTCAGTAAATTTGGGTTTTGAAATTATAGGATGCTAAGGAACAACCTGATAAAACTCGCTGATGTCTCAGACATTTTTACTGTGTGTGTACACATGTATTTTTGGAAAGGCTTCTCCTTCACAGTAAATAAGTAATATCTGACTTGGGGTATAATTGAGAAATAGACATTACTCAATTGACAAGGTCTTTATTATTTTAAAGGTTGGGTGTTTTCGTTTATTCTGCTATTCTTGTACCATCTTGTTATTCTGTGAGCAAGTAGTATTTCATCCATATTTAACTTCTGTTCAAAGCCAGAGTTATCAGTGGTATAGCTTGGTCCCTGGAGTAGGTAGCTTTGTCAGAGAAATGAACTGATAGTAATTGTTGTTACAGTTTTCTCTTACTGCCAGGTGGAAATAAAATAGGTACTATCCATCAAGCCTCTGAGCCTTGTAATTTAAATAGTTCTATTTGAATGTTTGCCTGTGAAAATATTAGAGACTGAATGTGGTGAATGAGGCCTATAATCCCAGTACCCAAGAGGCTGAGGCAAGAAGATCATGAGTTTGAGCCCAATTCATGACGTATAGCAAAACTCTTACCTCCAAAAAAAAAAAAAATCTGAGTATAGTGATTCATGTCCATAATCCCAGCATGTGTGAAGTAGAGGCAAGAAATTAGGAGCTCAAAGCCAGTCTGAGACCCTGTCTCGTGAAAACAAAACAAAATATATAAATTAAAAACTGAGTGTTACCTGGTTTATTTCTTTTATGCTTGGGGTAGTCATGGGATGAGTTTTTGTAGATGAGTTTATAAAGACAGGCACATCTCTTTGTCCACTAGTCCTGGTAACTGCTGTGGATTTTGAAAAATTGATGATAAGCCTGTTCAGTGGTCCACAGGCCAGCAACTGAGATTTGGATGGAAGATTTCTATACCAGACAGTACCTTTCATAACTGGGTTCTACCAGGAAATTTTCTTGAACTCCTCTCTTTGTATGGTCCTTTAAAAGCTTGCTCACTTCAACAGAGCACATGCTGCAGGTCAAAATGAATTATAGCTATAGCTTTAAAAAGTCAGCTCCTTTTCCTTCTTGAAAGGAAGTAACTACTTCAAGGGTTTGCTACAGTAGCAAGTTAAAGGTTGTTTATATGAGATTAAATATCACATTATATGAAATTAGTGTCAGTGTTTGCTGTTGTATGGGAAAAGAGTTAGGGCTTCATCTTTCATCTTGAGTTATTTAACATACATTTGACTTCCTACCTATTTTGGATCCTATTTCTAGGTATGGCTAAATATGTGAAGACAGTTTTTTGCAAGTGTGGGATTTGTCTATGCTTAAACTTATGCACGAGTTAAGCATTGCTTGATGTAAATTAGCTGCTTTTATGTGCCATATGCCCCACCACCATTCATTTGATCAGTAATTTGTTCTCTAGTTTAGAAAATATATCCAAGGAGAACTTGTTAACATCTTTACAAAATCATTTGTAAATAAATTAAGTTTTCTTTTATATCCATGTTTTCATGTATGCTTTTTAACAACTTGTGGATATTTTCAAGTTTGTTAATTGCAAACAAACTTCATTTTTCTACTACCAAGTACTGGGATTACAGTCATGTACCACATTTAGGTTTGGTAGGTTTTTGAGTCAGGGTCATACACTGAATAATCCTTGAACTTGTGATCCTTCTGCCATAACCTAGAGAGTGACTGAGAGCTTGGTGATGGTGGCACGTGCCTTTAATCCCAGCACTCAGGAGGCAGGGTCAGGTGGATCTGCCAGCCTGGCCTACAGAATGAATTCCTGGTCAGCCAAACTACAAGAGAAACCTCCTATTGAAAAAAACAAAAAAAGTGTGGCTGGGGTTCCAGGTTTGTGTCACATTGCCTGACTAATGTTTTATTAGCAAAATTATCATGTTCATGACTGATTCATGTTAAACTTGCACCCATCTCTCTTTTGTAATATACTCTCATAGTCATAATTACACAGAGCAGGATTTTATGTTTAAGCATTCAATTTTTAATGTTCAAAGACAGACTTAGGGCTAGAGAGGTGGCTCAGCAGTTAAGAACATATACCGTCCCGTAAAGGAGTTTGCTTCCATCACATATGTTCATAGCTCACAACTGCTTGTAACTTAAGCTTCACGGGAATCCAATGCGACTAGCCTTCAAGGGTACTGTACTCAACACACAAACACACATTGGCAAGAATTACTTGGTAGGAAATAGTGCTTGCTTCCAAGCCTAATGGTGGCCTGAATTTTGAGCCCCAGAACCCATAAGGTAGAAGGAGAGAACAGTTCCAGCAAGTTGTCGTCTGACCTCCACTTGCATGCTATGGTGTATATTGTAGCATACATGTGTATCCACACACACACGACACAAATGCAAATAATAATAATAATCTCAGGACACCATTTTAAAAGACTTTGTTGTAATTAATTGATAATGTATATCAATTGAAATTTGTAGAAAGTCAGATGGGGTAGTACCTACCTGTAATCCTAGCACTTTGTAGATGGAGGCAGGAAGATCAAGAATTCAAAGTCATTCTTTGCTACATAACAAGTTAGAGATCAACTCTCTCTTTTTAAAAAAATCTCTAAATATTTTGAGTTATGAAATTCTGATATGCGGTCTATTTTCTAGGTAATATATAGTATACATTGGAAATATGAAAAGCAGTCGGTTTCTACTCTTAACAGTTTAGAACTATGAAGACATGATCCAGAGGGGAAATAATTATGATTTCACCCCCCAAAACAGGATACCATACTTGCAGAGCTTCTTCAGATACACAAAGAACACATTGTAGGATATCATGAACATGATTCTCTTTTGGACCACAAAGAAGAAGAAGAGCTGACTGAAGAAGAAAGAAAAGCAGCTTGGGCTGAATATGAAGCAGAAAAGAAGGTATTTTGTTCAGAATGCTTTTTTCATGGATCTGTGTGGGGAAAAGAAGAAGCTTAATTAGAGTGCCTGTGATTTGAGTCCATTCTCTGCATGTATGCCACAATGAAATTTTTTATTTTATATCATAATGATCTGCTTATAACTGATAATTCTTTTGGAACTAGGTGCAGTGTCTGTTGTCCCAGATACTTGAAAGACTGAGACAGGGGAATTATTTGAACTCAACAGTTAAAAACTGGTCTGGGCAACAAATTAGAAGTTTCTGCTTTTCTGTTAGTCATTGGACAGAGCAATGAAGAAGAGAGGGGTCATCTTTGAAGGAAGACATTAATATAGTTGGTCCTCAGGTATAGGCTCCCCAGTTAGGAGTCTCAATTCATGGGGTTTGCCTATGCTTGGTAGTAAAGTAAGGAGAAGAAAGCAGTTTATATTTAAAAAAAAAAAAACCCTCCATTTCTGTTTAGTCCTTCCTGAATTAAGAGCTGTACATTTAATGTCAATCTCTGTCAGCAACTTTATTTAAAGTGATTCTTGGCTGTTTTAAATAGCAGCCCACTTGAACAAAAATGAGACTGAGCATGGAAACCTTATCCTAATACCTGAATCCCTAACTCCTAACGCATTGTACCAAACTTCTTTAACATTAATATGATGTTAGGAGTCTCATCAGAATTTACAGAGTTTTCTCGGTCTGTGGGAATTACCAGAAAAAAAGAATATACCTTTACGGGTTAAACCTTTCCATGTAATAAGATCTTAGTTTCAGGTAAAAAGGGTGTTTTGTTTATGTGTGGAAGAGTGTTAATAATTTCCTAGATCTGAGAAAGTAGATTCTTTACTAAACCAGTAGGTGATGTAGAATTTCAAGTTTTTAATCACAATGTGAAAAGTGCATAACTTTTTTTTTGTTTTTTTGGTTTGATTTTTTAGGGACTGACCATGCGTTTCAACATACCAACTGGGACCAATTTACCCCCTGTCACTTTCAGCTCTCAGACTCCTTATATTCCTTTTAATTTGGGAGCCCTGTCAGCAATGAGTAATCAACAGCTGGAGGTGAGTTTTAAAGGACAAAAGTAGTTAACAGGAATTAAAGGCAGTGCCAGCTGCCTTGTTGCCGGCTCCCACTGCAGCACTATCACATTCTCTGAAAGATTACCCTCAATAGACCAAGAAAGTTTTCCTTTATTTGTTGACCTTTTTCACCAACCTAATATAGTAAAATGGAGTTTGTACAGAGTACAAAGGAATCAATCCTTGAATTAATGTAGTTTGAATTATTTTAATTAAGGAACAATAGGGCAGCTGAACAGCTAGGAAAATAGCACTTTGATCAATTATAAAATACCTGGAACAAACAAAGTACTTAATGTTTGAAAGTAGGTTAAATGCATACATGAGTTTACAAGCAATGTAGAGGTGCCATTAGGTATATACTACTGTCCATCGTTTTGACATTTGTGATTTAAAACTAGAATAAAATATTAATTAAATGAGACAAGTCAGTTATACCAACAGTTTAATAATTTAACTGAATCTGGTTTTGTTTTTAAAATTTACTTAATGGGTTTATTTAAGTCAATTGGTTCAATAAGCCCCAAATTTGCATCTTCCTAAAATGTCTCTTGCATCATTGAGTTTTTTTGTTTTTTGAGACAAGGTCTTTTGTGTAGCCTTGGCTATCCTGGAATTCACCATGTAGACCAGGCTTTTCTTGAACTCACAGAGATCCACCTGCCTCTGTGTCATTGAGTTTTACTTCACTTTAGATGCTGACTTTTGTTGCTGTCTATAATTGTTTAGGTTTTAAATCAAGTGCTATAAATTGACAAGAAGAATTGTTCGTGTACTTTAGGACTCTGCTGTCTTTCTACCCTATATAGCTTATTTCTTACATCCTTCTAGGACCTTATTAATCAAGGAAGAGAAAAAGTTGTAGAAGCAACGAACAGTGTGACAGCAGTGAGGATCCAGCCTCTTGAAGATATCATCTCAACTGTAGTAAGTAACTGACAGTTGACTTACATCAGCCTCCAGCTTATGTGCACTGCACATCATTTGTTTTAACGTTTGTTAATTTCTCTACTTTCTGGGAGGGGGAATCACGTAATCCTTATAATTTGATTAGAAATAGTGACGTACCAATAAGCTGTTAACAGTCTTAGACTGTAATTCATCCATTTTGCATAAATGCTGACAGAAATGGATAAAATATAAGAATTGAGACATCATAATAGGAATGTGTGCATTGTTTGTATAATCATGTCTTAAATGTACCATTTATACAGATTAATTCCAAACAGTTCTTTATTCCAGAGGAAGCCAACACACATACAATAGTGGACAACTTAGTACCCTGTTTTCCTAACCTTGGTTTCTTTCGAAATGAGTAAAGAAAGAGGAACAAGGGTTAAAAAATTCTGACTGTATTTAAGTACCTTAATAATTTCCCCTCTGTTGAACAGTTATGAGGAGTAAATGGAAATGTCTTTCTTTTAGTGGAAAGAAAACATGAATCTCTCTGAGGCCCAAGTACAGGCATTAGCATTAAGTAGACAAGCCAGCCAGGAGCTTGACGTGAAACGAAGAGAAGCAATCTACAACGATGTATTGACAAAACAACAGATGGTAAGAACTTTGTCTCTAGGCTCTGTTGGATTGTCTTCAGTTTCTAATGAGTTGATATGACTGTAATAATCATACAGGATCAATGGTCATTGATTATTCTCAAGTTTTGCTGAAAAAAAAAAAAAACACAACTAGTAATACTAAGATATTTGGCCGAAAGATCGGCCCCACAATCAGTTCTCCTGTATGTTTTTATGGCATCTATTTCTTTAATTTTATTTTTTATCTATTTTGGACATTATCTCAAGACTTTTGCTTCTATCATTTTCTAATATCTACTAAAAGTATAAATTTCAGTATATTTGTTTGGAAAATGGAAGTGGTGTCCTGAATGATGTATAAGCTCCTACTTATCCTGAATCTTCCAAAAGATACCATATTTCATGATCCTTGATCATCTTTTCCAGCACTATCTTGACACCAGGGAATCAATCTCTGTGGCATGAGTTTTACTTAGAAAGCACTGTGGAACTGTACTTTTAAATTAGCTTAGGGAATTTGAGACCTTCAGGTAGGAATTATTCCTGCCACAAATGCTTTTCCCCTTGGTGTCCATCACTGAAATGTTTGTCTGTCATCATGTAAAATATTTAAGAGAATGACAAAGAAAGGGGAGTTGACAAAAAGTTCTGTAACTAATACTTGAGACTAATCACAGTGCAGGACTGCAATACAATAGTCATTAAGAGAATTTAGTCCTAAATGCTGTTACTAACTGGTTTCTACAGTAATGGTCTTCTGAATACCATCAAATTAGTAACGGTGATAACAATAATGTGTTTTCCTTTTGATATGGTACTCCCTTAACAAATTGATTTTAACTCAAAACTTGATACTTGCGTCTTTGAGGCAGGACATACACTTGTGTATATATACAGTTCCCTTTTCTCTCTCCAGTTAATCAGCTGTGTTCAGCGAATACTTATGAACAGAAGGCTCCAGCAACAGTACAATCAGCAGCAACAACAACAAATGACTTATCAGCAAGCAACTCTGAGTCACCTCATGATGCCAAAGCCTCCAAGTTTAATCATGACTCCTTCTAACTACCAGCAGATTGATATGAGAGGAATGTATCAGTCAGTGGCTGGTGGTATGCAGCCACCACCCTTACAACGTGCACCACCCCCAATGAGAAGCAAAAATCCAGGACCTTCCCCAGGGAAATCTATGTGATTTTGCACTAAAAGTTTAAAGGATTATTAAAATCATAGAAAGATCTTTTATTTTTTTAGGAATCAATGACTTAACAGAACTCAACTGTATAAATAGTTTGGACCCCTTAAATGCCAATCTTCCATATTAGTTTTAAATTTTTTTAAATAGGGCATACCATTTCTCTCTGACATTTGTCAGTGATATTGCCTACAATCTTCTTACACACATTGAGTACAGAAGATATTTCAAATTGTTTTCAGTGAAAACAAATCCTTCCATAACAGTAACAGCTCCACAGATTTCCTCTCTAAATTTTTATGCCTGCTTTTAGCAACCATAAAATTGTCATAAAATTAACGAATTTAGAAATGAATAAAGATTTATATATTCGCTCTTTACATATAAAAACACACAGCTGAGTTCTTAGAGTTGATTCCTCAAGTTATAAAAATACTTTTATACTTAATCCATTTCTTGATTAGAGTGACTGAAATGGTCTTAATGTTCTTTTGACTGAAGTCTGAAACTGGGCTCCTGCCATATTGTCTCTGTGATTAAAAGTTAGATCTAAGGATTATTTTAGACAGAGAAGCGTGTGCAATATTCTTAAGTACTACTACTCTAAAGTTGGAGGAGCTTTGCAGTTATCTTAACATTGTATAAACAGCCTTAAGTACAGTCAAATACAAGGAAATTCCTTTTTCTTATTTAGTCTTTCTGCCATTTTTATTTTCAGTTGTATGTGCTGAAATAATTACTGGTAAGATTTCAGGGTTGTGGATTATCTTCTGCACATGAGTTTCCTGTCTCTTGGCACTAATGGAAACATACCTGTCAGCCATGGTGCCAGTGCTGGTGCTTCATCCTGTTGCTGGCAGTGGGATGCAAACTAAGAAAATCAAGTTAGAGCATTTGAAGAGCTTAGCGCCAAAGTTGTGGTTTTAGGCTCACACCCTGTTTTATAAACAACATCAAAATGGCAGAATCATTGCTGACTTTAAGTTCACATGAGGAATGTGCTTTAACAGTCCCCAGTACTGTCAGTATTGTGAAATATTCCTCTTAAAGATTAGAATCACTGGCTTCTATGCTTTCCTTTTCGCTCATCACCGTGTTCCTTTTTCCCGGTTCCTTTACATTTTAGTAAATTGATTTTCAGTTTGATTTTTTTTTTCCTATTTTGATCTCTGGGGTGATTTTTTTTTTTTTGCAAAGTTAATTCACCCAATTCATGAATGTTTTTTACTAGAAAATCATATTTCTTTTTCTAGATCCAGATTTATGAAATGTGACATATAATTTTACTCATGTTCAATTTGATTGCTTGAGTTTATTCAATAAAAACATTGTGTTTGACTATGGGAGTCAACTCATCATAGCAATATCATTTATGAAATGATGTAACAAGTTGTAGAATAGCTGAAGAAAAGCTGGGTGGAGTATTTGTTCTAGGCATCTTTGGACTTAACCTAATTGAACATGAGCTAAACATTGAGCTAAAATTTAACATGGTTTTATTGTTTGAATAATAAAAGATTTCCATTTTTATCTTGGAAGAACTAGTGGCTGAAACATTCACACACACTGTGTTAATAATGGAGAATATGTGAGGTTTGGTGGCTTCACCTTTCCATGATAAAACACACTAATGAACTTTATGTATTTAGATACTGTCCCAGCCATTTGAGTTCATTTAATGGGGGGGGGGGAGGGGGCAGATGTGTGTGTACTTTGGAAGAAATAAAAGAAGCAAGATTTATGAGATAAATATTTGAAAGCAGTATGCTCTGGCCAACTGTTATCAGAATACTTTAAAACTGATTTACTAGACCTGGGAATTTTCAACATGGTCTAATTATTTACTCAAAGACATAGATGTGAAAATTTTAGGCAACCTTCTAATCTGTTTTCACAGTGGATGAAGTTATAACTTGAATAGTAATTAGAAGGACTAATTGGAAATCAGAGTTTGAAATAAATCTTGGACCACTTTGCATACACTCTTCTCACTTGACATTTTAGCAACATGATATATGTACTTTGAGTATAACATCAGCTTTTAACAAATATTTAAAGACAAAAATCACATAAGATACTAAAAGCTCATTTTTATATTTGTTTTAGATGTTTTAAATAGTTGCAATGGCTTAAAATGACGATTTTAAAAATGTTGCTTGTAATACAGTTTTGCCTGCTAAATTCTCCACATTTTGTAACCTGTTTTATTTCTTTGGGTGTAAAGCGTTTTGGCCTAGAATTGTGATATTGTATATGTTTTGTCCCAGTTGTATAGTAATGTTTCAGTCCATCATCCAGCTTTGGCTGCTGAAATCATACAGCTGTGAAGACTTGCCTTGGTTTCTGTTAGACTGCTTTTCAGTTCTGTATTGAGTATCTTAAGTACTGTAGAAAAGATGTCACTTCTTCCTTTAAGGCTGTTTTGTAATATATATAAGGACTGGAATTGTGTTTTTAAAGAAAAGCATTCAAGTATGACAATATACTATCTGTGTTTTCACCATTCAAAGTGCTGTTTAGTAGTTGAAACTTAAACTATTTAATGTCATTTAATAAAGTGACCAAAATGTGTTGTGCTCTTTATTGCATTTTCACAGCTTTGAAAAAAAAATCTGTGCACATATTGTTTCATAGAAAATGTATAGCTTTTGATGTCCTGTTTAATGGTGGTTCTTTTGCACATTTAGTTGTTTACTATTTGAGAGGTCAAGAAGTTTGGTTTTTGAATCTGTTATATACTAAATTCTGTAAAAGGAGATCTCTAACCTCAAAAAGAATTTACATACCAGGAAGCCTTGTGTGTGTTGTTTCCATTTTGGTTGTCTCTGTGTAATCCAGCACCATTCCTTGCTTCCCGACATCTGTGCCATTCATTTAACTCAGATGGGGCCACTCCCCACCCATGTTTTGGGTGATTACTGCCCAGAAGTCCAAGCGGATGCATGGAAGTCATAGTACCTGGCCCTAAAAGAACTGCAAGTTTGTAGACTGCTTGAGCATTCCCCACCCCATCCCTTTTTTTTTTTGCATGAATTCAGTTTCTTCCAGACAAAACTTTCAAATCAATTAATTACATGACCTAGTAACCAGGAATTCTTTGGAAGAAGGTACCATATGTTTGATTCTTCAAGTAAAATAGGTTAGTTATTTTACATGTTTGTTTCATTCAGAGTTATATTCAGGCCATTACCAATCTTGTATCAGCAGACTTGTTTCAAGTGACTTTTGAGTGTCTCAAAGTCAAATCTATCTTTAGAGAAATAAATCCACCATTGTCCCTCCACCCCCTTAGTCTATAACTGAGCCCATCCCAGAAGTTACCAGGTTACAGAAATGCTTTCATCTGTGGTTGTGTGTACATGCACAGGCATGCTCACACACAGATGCACACATATTTAAGAGTGATCTAAAAATTCTAAAATGCTATGCTTATCTGCAAAGGAATTAAACTCCGTATCACTAGTGTTGGGTCTAAAGAACGCAATAGTACCTCACCTCAAGAGTGTCCATCACTGGGGTATGCTCTGCCACAATATTCTCAGTATACATAAAACCCTCTTAAAAATTCTCTGCCTGGCGCTCTAGTCCTCAGTTAAGGGAATCACCCTAGAGAGGGTGATTGTGTGTTAGTGACCAGTACATAACATTTGTCAAGAAAATGGAAGCCTCTATTAAGAGTAAGAATACAAACTTAATTCTCAGGGCATATCACAATCTGCTCAGCAAGGCGATGCTTTACATTGTCCTGGACATTGTGCCTGTACTACCCTTCTCTGGCAGAGGATCCAGGTGAGGGTGGGAGCCTGGCTGTCATCTCTGAGGGATCAGATGACTACTAAGAGTCCTTTACCTGTTCCTGTGTGCCCAGCTCCATCCCTGTATCCTCATTAAATAGGTGTTGGCTTTCAACAACGGTGAAGAGAGGTGGCTTATCAGATAGATGATGGGCTTTGTTTTGGGTATATGAGGAGAAAGTGTAGTATTGAAAGAAAGGGAACAAAGGTCAGTAGGGATGGAGAAAGACCTTGGAATTCTGAATGAGTAATTTAAATAGAGGATAACTAGGGTTTGTAAGGCAGGCAATGTGTTCAAAGTAGGTAAAGATGGAGCTTTAGGGTGGGGTAATTTGGGTTAGAATGTAAGGTGAAGAAAGATTGGAGACTAGAAGACAGTTAATGAGTCCTGGTATTCAGTGACCAGACTACAGATACTTTGAAGAACAAAGGAACCCAGCATTAAGAGATTGTATAGAATAGAAGATTTATATAGTGTTTGTAAGAAAAACCTGCTACTTCCTCTTACCTGTGCCCCCAAGAGACCAAATATCAGGATTCCATTTTTCATTTACTGTTTGATTATTTTTTCAAAACGATATATCCATTAGTGACATTTTCGTTGTGCAGAAAGTAGTGTTTTCTCAAGCCAATTCTCTTTTGGTCTTTGGATACAGGTCTTCTTGGCTGGCCTCAAAACAGTAAGGCTTTTCAAGTGGGAGCCACTATGCCCTGCATCAAGCCAGTCCATCAAAAAGCCTGATCTATTATTACTTTATTCATTTAGAGTGGTAGTGTCTCTTGGCAAGGTCTTATTTATAAGGTCCCCTAAAGGTTTTCAAAGTGCTTTGCTATTATGTGTTAACCTGTATAATACCTATGAGAGTTGTGAGGGATTACATTCTTTTAATAACAGTAAAAATGATACCAAAGTCAAAGCCATAGCATATAAGCACAAGATAGATTCTAGTTAGTCTTTATGAGTCTTTCATGTCTCATTTGGAAGGGGTGGGGCAATAATACCTGCAAGAAGGCAAGAGACTGTACCAAGTGATTCCCAAGTTCCTTTTAGCTTTCAGAGTTAAGAGTCTAACTGAGCAAAGCACTGTGAAGCCAAAAAGGCTATGTGTTTGTCTAAGGTTACAGGGTGAGTTTGAGAACAGCGGTAGAAATCCTTTTCCCTTTGGCTAACCCTCTCCCCCACTAAGCTATACCTTTTCTTTTCCTCTAGTTTAGAAAAATGAGAGGTCTGACAGGTATTTTAATGACAAAGCAGATAAGTCACATTGTAATTGGCTCTAATTACCACTTCCACTAGCTATAACCTCCTTTATCTTTTGCCCAGAGGCCCTCCCAGAGCTGTGTGGCTCTTACTGCCTCTGGAACTCATTGCTGAAAATGGAAAAAACATGTTTCCAAGGAGGCTCTTTCTTAGATCCTAACTGCGTGGTTGGAATGAGTGTGAAAAAACATCAAGGTAAATACAAACCGGCCTTTTCGAAACCAGCTTCTAAAGCAAACAATTGGTGATTTCCCTTCCGTTGTTCACAACTGAAAAACAACAAAAACCAGCTTAGAGCGATTCCTAAATGGTCCTGTCTGGATGAAGTTTATAGTGAGCTAGAGGAGGTGACATTTACATTGACACAGGATGTCTTCTTTTGCCGTATAGGTTCATAGTCCAATCGTGACAAACATGAGGCAAACTAATAGAAGAGTGAAATAGTGATTTTTTTTTCTTTTTTCTGTAGCTGCTTGTCCCCGCATGCCAGCAGGAAAGCAGGTAGAAGCCTGTGAATAAATCTCAATGAAAACAAAACCAAACTTAAGAAAAGGAGGCGGGAACTATGCTTTACAGCCATCAGAGGTCTTGTGAGTTCATTCCCGCCCTCAGCTTTGCAACAATACAGCTGGGAGAGGTTAGGCTTCAAAGCCTTTAGTGAAGCAGGGCTTCTTGGAGTGTATCCTATTCAGCAAAGGAAACAATTTACTCTATTTGTAGGGTTCCCACCCTCTTTTCCCACCTCCTAGATGCACAAACCAAGTGTGGGGGCTCCAATTCTTACCCTTTTCTTCTCCATACTGGATTCCCCAAAATCTACACATACAGCCCCCTTAATAATGCTTAAGGGAAGACCTAGCATCAAAGGATGCTGGAGCTAGAAGGATGGTAGGCCAGCCTCTCCGACCAGAGAGAAGGGAGTGCTGCGCATCCCACACCTATGTCTTTTTATTCCAGTTCTCTCAACTCCCTTCAGGTGGGTTGCTACAGTTAATTCCACTTGGGAATTTTTGTTCAGTCTGTCAGTCAATATTAGGTACATTTTCTGAGTAATTTTACTGAAGTCACATTTCAAATGAGCACTGTTTCTGGGACGTGGAAGAATATGTGAACCAAACTGGGGGTGGGAAACTGCAAGCAGCACACAGCATGAAAGGGGAAGACCCAGGAATATTCCCTAAGCCTTTAATTTGGCATCCAACCCATTGGCATCAGGATTTTGTTTCAGAGGAATATTTAATTTGTTTAAAAGGTTTTTCTTTCACCACACTTAACATGGGCTAAACTGATAGGATCTGAGAGCTTTATGCATCTCTGTGTCCAAGGCCTAGGATGGATTCCCTCAGCCTTCCTCAGGCCAGGCAGGTTCCCATAGTGAGTATTTCAAAAACCTCTATTTTAGAATGGGAAACTTCGATGTAGTTACCGGAACAAAATAAAAGGTTCTATGTTAAGAAGAATCTCTACTGGCCAACACAGTTGGCTCAGTGCTTAAGAGCACTTGTTGCTCTTGCTAAGGACCCGGGTACATTCTCAGCACCTATATGGCAGCTCGCAATCCTCTGTAACTCTAGTTCCAGGGGATCTGTTACCTTCTTCTGACCCCCGTGGACAGCAAGTGCACATATGCTGCACAAACATACATGAAGGTTCAACACTCATACATACAAACCAAATCTTTAAAAAATATTTTAAAATCTCTTTAGGATATGCGGCACTTTTCTTGTGTTATGGAAATGTGTCATAAAGGACCATGGATAGCTTACATATTTGCAAAGAACTGAAAGACTCAAAACAATTTTAACAGCCCACAGTCAACCCCACCTCGTGCAATTTCATCCCTCAGAATCTCCTCCCACATAGCCAACAGGCTTTATTGGACACTTGGAACGTCACAGGCATTATGCTCAGTTGCATTTTGTTTTTCTTCTTTTACAGGCGAGGAAATAGGTTTAAAATAATAGAATTCTATACAGTGTCATGCTACCTAGAAGAGGCAGGTTTCAGAGCTCATGGCTCACTCTGTGACTGAGCAAGACAAAGTCTTCCTTGCACTGCTACTTAAGCCCAGCCCTTTGAAAACGGTTCACAGGCCTTCGCCATTTTGAACTTGTTTTGTGTTTTTTGCCGCCCAGACAGAGTGTCTTTGTATAGCCCTGGCTGTTCTGGAACTCACTCTAAAGACAAGGCTAGCCTGCCTCTGTATCCCAAAGTGCCAGCATTAAAGGCCTGTGCCACCAGCACCGACTGTTTTGATCTTTTATCCGAAGCAAGGCTTTGAGCTAGAATCTCCCACCCTATGGGTGTTTTCCAGATACTCTCTTGTGGTCCCTGCAAGCAGCACCCAGGGCACATGACGCTTTTATTCATTTCCTTCTTTGATCCAAACATGTGTCTGAAATGGCAAGTAGGACGACTGAAATATTCCACTTGTCACACAGAGGACTTGTTATGTTTCCTCCTGCCTCAGCCAAGTGTCTGAACTCACGTTCAATACTTCCTCAATTAGTCTGAGATGGAGATGTGTGGCCTAGTTTGTCTTCCCGGGTCCAAACAATCACAAAGCCCTTGAAAATGGAGGCAGAAAGTACAGAAGCTAAGGATTTGTTGAAGACAACCATCAGCCTTTGTCCTAGTTACCATTATTTCTTTTTCCTATGGATATGTTTGCATGTGTGGAATATGGACATGATTAAGATTATAGTGCAATGGGATTTCCATTTTGCTTTTCCCTTTAAATTATCCTGGGATAATTTAATTCCAGTGTCATTTAAGATATTCATGAATCTCATTTTGTTTTTGTCACTTTCTTTAGACAAGGTCTGCCTGAAACTTCCTATGTAGCTCAAGCTAGCCTCAAACACTGCAGTCCTCCTGCCTAGCCTCTTCGGTGCAGGGTTATAGGCATGGGCCATCACACATGACTTTGTAGTAACATTTGCAGCTTTTCTTTTAAGACGAGGTCTCACAATGTAGGCATGGCTGACCTGGAGCTTGCCAGGATCCTCCCCTCTCTGCCTCCTGAGTGCCATGATGAAAGGCCTGTGCCAACACACCTGGCTGTTTTATGTGGATTCTTGCAAGGCAAGTATTTTATTGGCTGAGCTATCTACTTAACCTTGTCTTTCTTTTCATTATCGCAATCAATCTATCTAACCTATATCTATATCTATCTATGTATCTCACCCACATAACAAACCAGGCAGAGTGGTCCACACTTGTCATCCCAGTACTAGAGAGGCGGAGGCAGGTGGATCCCTGGAGCTTGATGGCCAGTCAGCCTAGCCTAATTAGCAAGTCCCAGAGCCTAATGAAAGACCCTGTTTCAAAACAGAAGGTACCTTCTCCTTTGTGTGGGCTTTGTGACTTCCACCTTGGAAGGATCAGAAGGTGCAGAAGGTGATGGAACAGCATCACACTCATCCTCAGACACTTGTAAAGTAGATCTCACATTCAGCTGTGGCTCCATTAATGAGTGAATATGTGGCTAGAGGGGTAGATTATTGGTTTCTATGGATCCAGGAGCTTCGAACTAGATGCTACAGAAGAGGGCCACTCTAATACAAAGGCAAGAAACTACTGGGGCAGATTGTGCTAAAAAGAGATCTGCTTTGCTACAAAGAGTTTCCAACTAGAAATGATCAAGGATGCCAGAGGTCGGGAAGGCAATACAGTGTATCTTTTTTTCCTTTATAGTTTCTTCTGCTGGGAGCACAGCCTGAAACATTTTATTCATATGATTTTGGTGGCCCTTAGTATTTTTATTATCAGGTGACAAAAAAAATTGATGTGATATTTTTGTTACAATTAAAACAAACAAATGAAAGGTAGACAGACCCACCCAGACAAGCTAGACCATCCTCTGCCGTCTTGAAGTCAATTGATTAGCCACCTGATTTCCATTCACCTTTTTTTGCCAAGTAAAAAAACACTCGAGGTTAGCCTCTGACCTCCACATGCCCACACCCTTGCATATGCATGAATGCAATCCCCAATAAATAAGTGAGACTCTAAAACTAAATAACTGAAGAAACAGCATGTTAACAGGTCATAGTGATATACCATAACTCACAGCTATTTTTCTGTTACTGCAAGTGTGGGTTTTTATGCAGAATACTTTAATGGGATTCTTTATGACTTTCTGCGTTCTCAGATGCAGATACACTGCTTTAAAGACATGATCTTTTTTTAAAGCTCTTTTTCTCCTGCAGTACTGGAGATTGAACCCAGGGTCTCTTGCATACTAAGCAGGTGATCTACCACTGGGTTATATCTGTAGTCCCAAGATTTATATTCATTCCCGATATGATTATGCTTACTTAGTTCTTCATATCCTCATTGGCTCAAGTATTGTATTAGTCTACTTTCTGTCATTGTGGCAAAATACCTGAGATAACTTGTAGGAGTGAAAAATTTGAGCTGGACACATGGCACCACATATCTGCCATTCCAGAACTTGGGAGGTTGAGACAGGAGGATCAGGTGTTCAAGGCCAGCCAGAGCTATACAATCAAACTGTCTTAAAAAAAAAAAAAAAAGATTACCAAAAGAGAACACCAAAACTCTTTTAATTTTATGGGCAAACTTTGTTTCATTTTTTGTATTTTATTAATTGCTTTTGAGGTTGAAGCATATGTTTAAAATAAATTACATGTCATATTTGGTGAATTGTTTATGTGCTTTGTTCATATTATATTGGAAATAGTGGTTTTTATTACATATGTGTATGAGTTAAAAGCAAATTTTTTATTTTGTTGCAAATGTCTTCTCCTTTACCTTTTATTTTATTCCTTTTTATATTTAGATGTGTCAAACTTCTTTAAATTTTTTTGATGGTTTCATTCTTTGATAGCATAGGTTTGTAATAACCAGTATCTTAGTCACTGTTCTATTGCTGTGAAGGGGCGCCATAATCAAGGCAACTCTTTTTTTTTTTTTACTTATTTATTTATTTTTATTCTTTTTTAATTAAAATTTCCACCTGCTCCCCATTTCCCATTTCCCTCCCCTCCTCCCAAATATTGCCCTCCCCCCACTTCCCTCCCCCTATCCCCACTCCTCTTCTCCTCCCCCCACTCCATTCCCCCTCCCTCTCGATACTGAAGAGCAGTCCAAATTCCCTGCCCTGCGGGAAGACCAAGGTCCTTCTATCTACGTCCAGAAAGGTGAGCGTCCAAACAGGCTAAGCTCCCACAAAGCCAGTTCATGTATTAGGATCGAAACCTAGTGCCATTGTCTCAAGGCAACTCTTATAAAAGAAGATATTTAACTGGGGTCTTGCTTGCAGTTTCAAAGGCTTAATTCAATCTCATAGTGGTGAGAATGACAGCGTGCAGATAGTCACTGCAGCAGGAGCTGAGAGCTACATCCTAATCTATAGGCAGAGAGAGAGAAAGAGCCACTGAGCCTAGTGCAGGCTTTAGAAACCCCAAAGCCCACCCCCAGTGACACATTTCCAATAGGACCACATCTCACAATCCTTTCAATCAGTTCTACTCCCTGGGGACATTCAAATATTTGAGTCTATGGGAGCCATTCTCACTCAAACCACCGCAACTAGAGAGAAACTTGAATGTATTGAAAGTGCAAGAATTTATGGAGAAGCACGGAAAAGGAGACTGGTGTTGTGGGGGGGGCATCCATGGCAATCATGTGTGGGGGTAAAGATATGCATGCTTATTTTGTCACCTCTCAAGTGTATATGTCTTTGGTCCATTGAATTTTTTTTTTGTGTTAAAAATTTCCAAGTGGTAAACTTTATTTACAATATTTTCCTTATTTTATTATTATTATTACAAATTTTCACCTCCTCCCATTTCCCTCCCCCTCTCCTCACTCCCCCTCCCTCTCCAGTCCAAAGAGAAGTCAGGGTTCCCTGCCCTGTGGTAAGACCAAGGACCTCCCCCTCCATCCAGGTCTAGGAAGGTGAGAATCCAAACAGACTAGGTTCCCACAAAGCCAGTACATGGAATAGAATCAAAACCCAGTGCCATTATCCTTGGCTTCTCAGTCAGCACTCATTGTCAGCCACGTTCAGAGAGTCTGGTTTGATAACATGCTCCATCAGTCCCAGTCCAGCTCGCCTGGGTGAGTTCCCATTAGATCAGCTTCACCATCACAGTGGGTGGGCGCACCCCTTGCGGTCCTGACTTCCTCGCTCATGTTCTCTGTCCTTCTGCTCCTCATTTGGACCTTGGGAGCTCAGTCCAGTGCTCCATTGTGGGTCTCTGTCTCTATCTCTGTCCATCGCCAGATGAAGGTTCTATGGTGATATGCAAGATATTCATCAGAGTGGCTATAGTATAGGGCTAGTTCTGACGCCCTCTCCTCAGCTGCTCAGGAAACAAGCTGGGGACATCTCCTTGGACACCTGGGAACCCCTCTAGAGTCCAGTCTCTTGATGACCCTCAAATGGCTCCCTTAATTAAGATATATACTTCCCTGCTCCCATATCCACTCCTCCTACATCCCAACTGTCCCATTCCTTCAAGCTTTCCCCATGCTCTCCTCACTTCTCTCTCTCCATCTCCCCTTACCCCCGTCCTAACCCACCCCTAAGCTCTCAGTTTTTGCCTGGAAATCTTGTGTACTTCCAATATCCAGGAAGATAACTACATATTTTTTTTCCTTTGGGTTCACCCTCTTAGTTAGCTTCTCTAGGATCACCAACTATAGGCTCAAGGTCTTTTGTTTATGGCTAGAATCCACTAATGAGTGAGTACACACCAAATTCATCTTTTTGGGTCTGGTTACCTTGCTCAGGATAGTGTTCTCTATTTCCATCCATCTGCATGCAAAATTCAAGATGTCATTGTTTTTTATCACTGAGTAGTACTCTAATGCGTATATATTCCATATTTTATCCATTCTTCCATTGAGGGGCATCTAGGTTGCTTCCAGGTTCTGGCTATTACAAATAATGCTGCTATGAACATAGTTGAACAAATGCTTTTGTAGTATGATTGGGCGTCTCTTGGGTATATTCCCAAGAGTGGTATTGCTGGATCTTGGAGTAGGTTGATCCCGAATTTCCTGAGAAACTGCCACACTGATTTCCAGAGTGGTTATACAAGTCTGCATTCCCACCAGCAATGGATGAGTCTTCCCCTTACTCCACATCCTCTCCAGCAAAGGCTATCATTGGTGTTTTTGATTTTAACCATTCTGGCAGGTGTAAGATAGTATCTCAAAGTTGTTTTGCTTTGCATTTCCCTGATCGCTAAGGAGGTTGAACATGACCTTAAGTATCTTTTGGCCATTTGAACTTCTTCAGTTGAGAATTCTCTGTTCAGATCAGTACCCCATTTTTTAATTGGGTTAATTAGCATTTTAAAGTCTAGTTTCTTGAGTTCTTTATATATTTTGGAGATCAGACCTTTGTCTGTTGCGGAGTTGGTGAAGATCTTCTCCCAGTAAGTAGGTTGCCTTTTTGTCTTAATGACAGTGTCCTTTGCTTTACAGAAGCTTCTCAGTTTCAGGAGGTTCCATTTATTCAATGTTGCCCTTATTGTCTGTGCTGCTGGGGATATACGTAGGAAGTGTTCTCCTGTGCCCATATGTTGTAGAGTACTTCCCACTTTCTCTTCTATCAGGTTCAGTGTGTTCAGATTGATATTGAGATCTTTAATCCATTTGGACTTGAGTTTCGTGCATGGTGATAGATATGGATCTATTTTCATTCTTCTACAGGTTGACATCCAGTTCTGCCAGCACCATTTGTTGAAGACGCTTTCTTTCTTCCATTGTATACTTTTAGCTCCTTTGTCAAAAATCAGGTGTTCATGGGTTTGTGGGTTAATATTCAGGTCTTCTATTCGATTCCATTGGTCGACTTCTCTGTTTTTTTTTTTCTTTTTTAATTAAAATTTCCAACTGCTCCCCGTTTCCCATTTCCCTCCCCCTCCTCCCACATATTGCCCCCTCCCCCCGCTCCCCTCCCCCTATCCCCACTCCTCTTCTCCTCCCCCTAGTCCACTCCCCCTCCCTCTCGATACTGAAGAGCAGTCCAAATTCCCTGCTCTACAGGAAGACCAAGGTCCTCCCACTTCTATCTAGGTCCAGGAAGGTGAGCATCCAAACAGGCTACACTCCCACAAAGCCAGTTCATGTATTAGGATCGAAACCTAGTGCCATTGTCCTTGGCTTCTCATCAGCCTTCAGTGTCCGCCTTGTTCAGAGAGTCCAGTTTCAACCCATGCTTATTCAGTCCCAGTCCAGCTGGCCTTGGAGAGCTCCCGATAGATCAGTTCCACTGTCACTGTGGGTGGGTGCACGCCTCGTGGTCCTGATTTCCTTGCTCATGTTCGACTTCTCTGTTTTTATGCCAGTACCAAGCTGTTTTCATTACTGTAGCTCTGTAATAGAGTTTGAAGTCAGGGATGGTAATGCCTCCAGAAGTTCCTTTATTGTATAAGATTTTTTTTTGCTATCCTGGGTTTTTTGTTTTTCCAAATAAAGTTGATTATTGTTCTCTCAAGGTCTGTGAAGAATTTTGTAGGGATTTTAATGGGTATTGCGTTGAATTTATAGATTGCCTTTGGTAGAATTGCCATCCAAGAGCATGTAAGGTCTTTCCATTTTCTGGTGTCCTCTTCAATTTCTTTCTTCAAAGACTTAAAGTTCTTGTCAAATAGATCTTTCACTTCCTTGGTTAGAGTTACCCCATGATACTTTATGCTATTAGTGGCTATTGTAAAAGGTGAAGTTTCTCTGAATTCCCTCTCTGCTTCTCTATCCTCTGTGTATAGGAGGGCTAATGATTTTTTTGAGTTGCTCTTGTAGCCTGCCACTTCACTGAAGTTATTTATCAGCTGTGGGAGTTCTTTGGTAGAGGTTTGGGGGTCACTAATGTACACTATCATATCATCTGCAAATAACGAAAGTTTGACTTCTTCCTTTCTGATTCGAATCCCCTTGATCTCCTGATGTTGTCTTATTGCTATTGATAGAACTTCAAGAACTATGTTGAAGAGATATGGTGAGAGTGGACAGCCTTGTCTTGTTCCTGAATTTAGTGGAATGGCTTTGAGTTTCTCTCCATTTAATTTGGTATTAGCTATTGGCTTGCTATGTATTGCTTTTTTTATATTTAGGTATGATCCTTGTATCCCTAACCTCTCCAAAACCTTTATCATAAAAGGGTGTTGAATTTTGTCAAATGCTTTTTCCGCATCTAATGAAATGATCATATGTTTTTTTTTCTTTCAGTTTATTTATATGATGGATTACATTGATAGATTTTTGTATGTTGAACCAGCCCTGCATCTCTGGGATGAAGCCTACTTGATCATAATGGATAATATTTTTAATGTCTTCTTGGATTCTGTTTGCCAGAATTTTATTGAGAATTTTTGCATCAATGGTCATGAGTGAGATTGGTCTGTAATTCTCTTTATTGGTTGAGTCTTTGTATGGTTTTGGAATCAGGGTGACTGTAGCTTCATAAAAAGAGTTTTGGCAATGATCCTTCTGTTTCTATTATGTGAAACACATTAAGGAGCATAGGTATCAGTTCTTCTTGGAAGTTCTGATAAAATTCTGCATTAAAACCATCAGGTCCTGGGCTTTTTTTGGTTGGGAGGTTTTTTTTTATGACAGCTTCTATTTTCTCATGACTTATAGGTCTATTTAAATCATTCACCTGGGCTTGATTTAATTTTGGTATATGGTACTTATCTAAAAACAAGTCCATTTCTTTTACATTTTCCAACTTTGTGGCATATAAGCTTTTGTAGTAAGTCCTAATGATTCTCTGAATTTCCTCAGTGTCTATTGTTATGTCCCCCTTTTCATTCCTGACCTTGTTAATTTGCATGTTCTCTCTCTGCCTTTTGATTAGTTTGGATAAAGGTTTGTCAATCTTGTTGACTTTCTTAAAGAACCAGCTCTTTGTTTCATTGATTCTTTGGATTGTTTTCTGTGTTTCTATTTTGTTGATTTCAGCCCTCAGTTTGATTATTTCCAGTCTTCTACTCCTCCTGGGTGAGTCTGCTTCTTTTTTTCTAGAACTTTCAGCTGTGCTGTTAAGTCTCTAAAGTGAGCTTTCTCCGTTTTCTTTATGTGTGTACTTAGAGCTATGAACTTTCCTCTTAGTACTGCTTTCATAGTGTCCCATAGGTTTGGGTATGTTGTGTCTTTATTTTCGTTGAATTCAAGGAAGACTTTAATTTCTTTCTTTATTTCTTCCCTGACCCAGGGGTGGTTCAGTAGTTGACTGTTCAGTTTCCAAGAGTTTGAAGGCTTTCTGGGGGTAGAATTATTGTTAGATTCTAACTTTATTTCGTGGTGATCTGATAAGACACAGGTGGTTACTAATATTTTTTTGTATCTGTGGAAGTTTGCTTTGTTACTGAGTATGTGGTCAATTTTTGAGAAGGTTCCATGAGCTGCAGAGAAGAAGGTATATTCTTTCCTATTTGGGTGGAATGTTCTACAGATGTCTGTTAAGTCCATTTGATTCATTACCTCCATTAATTCTCTTATCTCTCTGTTTGATTGACCTGTCCATTGGTGAGAGAGGAGTGTTGAAGTCTCCTACTATTAGTGTGTGTGGTTTGATGGCTGCCTTGAGTTCTAGTAATGTTTCTTTTACATAAGTGGGTGCTTTTATATTAGGGGCATAGATATTCAGGATTGAGACTTCATCCTAATGAATTGTTTCTGTTATGAGTATGAAATGTCCCTCTCCATCTCTTCTGATTGATTTTAGTTTGAAGTCAACTTTGTTAGAAATTAGTATGGCCACATCCGCTTGTTTCTTAGGTCCATTTGCTTGATAAACCTTTTCCCAACCCTTTACTCTGAGTCTGTCTTTGTGGTTGAGGTGTGTTTCTTGTAAACAGAAGAATGTTGGATCCTGTTTTCATATCCAATCTCTTAGCCTGTGCCTTTTTATAGGGGAATTGAGACCATTGATATTAAGTGATATTAATGACCAGTGGTTGTTAACTCCAGTTATTTTTATTTATTTTTTTTTTGTAGTAGGGTTTCCCTTCTTTGAGTTGTGCTGGTGAAGGGTCGCTAGATGTCTGAGTGATTGTGGGCATTGTTGCTTGGTTTGTGATTTTCCTTCTATTACTTTCTGTAAGGCTGGATTTGTGGCTACATATTGTTTAAATTTGTTTTTATCCTGGATTATTTTGTTTTCTCCATTGATAGTGAATGAAAGCTTGGCTGGATATAGTAGTCTGGGCTTGCATCCATGGTCTCTTAGTTTCTGCAGTACATCTATCCAGTACCTTCTTTCTGGCTTTCATGGTTTCCATAGAGAAATCAGGTGTAAGTCTGATAGGCTTACCTTTATAAGTTACTTGACCTTTTTCCGTTGCAGCTCTTAATATTCTTTCTTTATTCTGTATGTTTTGTGTTTTGATTATTATATGGCGAAGGGATTTTTTTTTGATCCTGTCTATTCGGTGGTCTGTATGCTTATTGAACCTTCATAGGAATATCTTTCTTAAGGTTGGGGAAGTTTTCTTCTATAATTTTATTGAATATATTTTCTGGGCCTTTGAGCTGTAATTCTTCTCCTTCATCTACACCTATTGTTCTTATGTTTGGTCTTTTTATTGTGTCCCAGATTTCCTGAATGTTTTGTGATGAGAATTTGTTGGATTTGCTGTTTTCTTTGATCAGTGCGTTTATTTTCTCTATGGTGTCTTCAAAATCTGAAATTCTTTTTTCTATCTCTTGTATTCTGTTGGTTATGCTTGTTTCTGTAGTCTCTGTTCTTTAACCTAGATTTTCCATATCCAGCTGGCCCTCAGTTTGTGTTTTCTTCATTGCCTCCATTTCAGTTTTCAAGTCTTTAACTGTTTCCAATATCTGTTTGACTGTTTTTTTTCTTGGTTTCCGAGGATATCATTTAAGGATTTACTCATTTCTTTAAACATTTTGTTATTCTTCTCATCAATTTCTTTAAGGGAGTTTTTCATCTCCTGTTTAAGGGACTCCATCACTTTCTCTTTTTTTATCTTTTTTTTAAAATTTTTTTTATTAATTAATTTATTTAATTATTAAAGATTTCTGCCTCTTCCCCGCCACCACCTCCCATTCCCTCCCCCTCCCCCAATCAAGTCTTCCTCCCTCCTCAGCCCAAAGAGCAAGCAGGTTTCTCTGCCCTGTGGGAGGTCCAAGGACCACCCACCTCCATCCAGGTCTATTAAGGTGAGCATCCAAACTACCTGGGCTCCCACAAAGCCATTACGTGCAATAGGATCAAGAACCCATTGCCATTGTTCTTCAGTTCTCAGTAGTCCTCATTGTCCGTTATGTTCCGCGAGACCGGTTTTGTCCCATGCTTTTACAGACTCCATCACTTTCATAAAGTCAATTTTTTCTGCTTCTTCTGGATTAGGGTGTTCGGGTACTCCTGTTGTAGGTTCGCTGGGTTCTGGAGTTTTCATGTTTTTCAGATTGTTGGGGGAATTTTTGGATTGGCGCCTGCCCATCTCTTCTTCAGAATGCTCCCCCATGGATCTTCTGGTATAGGATCAGGTCCCCTTCTGGCCAGGGACCTCGCAGACAAAAGGCCTATCTTGCTTCAGGCAGGCTGTTGAAACAAAGGAACTCCCGCCCGGTTGCACTCACCACCTAGTCCCAGCACCAAAATGGGCTGATCTGGGGAATCTTATGACCCAGAAGAAGGGAAGAAGAAGGGGGGGTTCCTGGGTGCAAGCTGGGATGGGATAGGAAGAGGGAGGCAGGAGCCGGGGAGCGTAGCCCCTGCAGAATGACCAGGAAGTATAGGGGGTTGAGAAATGTGCTCCCTCTCCTGGGCTGCTGCCGCGGGTCAGGAACTCACTCACCCCTGTCGGTCCATTGCATTTTTAAAAGATTTATTTGTATTTTATGTATATGGTTGTTTTACTTGCAAGAACAGCAAGTTGAATCCAGTCCTTGTTCTATTGATTTTTGTGTATGTTCATGTATGTGATCTCATGAACAGTCTTGCGCATGCTAGGCAAGAACTCTACAACTGAGTACTCATCATCTTGTCTATAAGGATGCTACTACAAATGAATGGGAGAAGTGTCTTAACCAGTGACACTTCAGATACCAGGAGTATCTGAATATACACATACAAAAGAATGAAGTTGGATCTCCACCTCACACTATATTCAAAACTCTACCCAAAATGATCAGTGACCCAAATGTAAAATATAAAACCATAAAGCTAGAAGGCATTGGGTTAGGTCACAATTTCTTATATATGACACCAAAAATATGAGTCATAAGAGAAGAAAAAAGAAGGAAGGAAAGGAGTAAGGAAGAAAGAAGGAATACCATATGGAGTAAAAGAAAACATTTGCAAACAATTTTTCTGATAAAAGGTTAAAAATTAAAACTTTTGTGCACTACATGACATTGTTAAGGCCAGATATTATGACATACCTGTAAACCTAACACTTGAGTGGATAAAATATAAAGATTGCCACAATCTGAACTTATCCTGGCCTACCCTGTAAAAAAAGCCTGTGCTACAATGTGAGGTCCTGTTTTAACCTTCACTTACAAAAATGACATTACCAAGAAAGTGATGGGGTTAGAGATTTTGCTCAGTGGCAGAGTGCTTGCTGGCAAACGCAAAGCCTTGAATTAGATAATGGGGTGGGTAGAGATGGAGAGGGAGGGAGGAAGGAAGGAAGGAAGGAAGGAAGGAAGGAAGGAAGGAAGGAAGGAAGGAAGGGAGAAGGAGGGAGGAAGGAAGAGGAGACTGAAGTATGGGAGAAATATTTACAAATCATATAACTAATACTGGATTTACATGAATAGGAGACAGGCTTACACCTAATACTCCAGAGGCTGAGGCTGGAGGATTGTGAGCTCAAGGCCAGTATAGACTGCATAATGAGGCCTTGTCTCAAAAATCAAGACTATATAAATAAACTTAATAACATAAGACAAAACCACTTAAATGCACCAAGAGCTGGGTGGGGATGGCACACACCTGCAATGGAAGCACTTCAGAGCCATGGGTAGGTAGGTCACACATTTGAGGCCAGCATAGGCTACATAGTGAAAACTTATTTTTGAAAACCATACAAAACCCAGCAATATTCTATATGCTAATAGCAATCTAGAAAAATTCTAAATATAATAGCAATGAAACGTAGTTCATTGTGATCATATTTAAATCACTGATGAAAATCAGGAAAATATTAAAACATATGTCCTATGCCCATGAATTGGAAGAATTCCTACTGTTAAGATGCCCATATTACACAAAGTGACCTACATATGCAACATAGCTCTACCAAAATTCCAATTATTTTTTTTTCCTTTGGTTTTTAGAAAGGGTCTCACTGTGTAGTTCTAGCTGTTCTGGAACTCACTATGTTGACCAGCCTGGCCTCAAACTCACAGAGATCTGCCTGATTCTGCCTCCCAAGTGGTAGGATAAAAGGTATGAAGTGCCCTACTTGGCCACCAATTCCATTTTTTTTTTACAGAAATAATAAAATCAATCCTTAAATGTGTACAGAACCACAAAAGAATTCAAATAGCAGACAGAGATAGTGTGGTGGTATGTATGTATGTATGTATGTATGTAGATAGATAGATGATAGATAGATAGATAGATAGATAGATAGATAGATAGATAGATAGATAGATGATAGATAGATAATTAGGGATGGAACACAGTACCTTGCTCATGGTAGGCAAGTGTTCCTTGCCTAACTGAACTACTTCTCCAGATCCTGAAGCCAAAGCAATTTTGATGAAAAGAACAAAGTTGGAGACATCATAATCCCTGATTTCAATATATTATAACGAAATTGTAATTGAAACAGCATTGTACTGGCATAAAAAACAGACATATATCAACCACTGGAACAGGATTTGAAAGGCCAGGAATAAATTCATGGATTGATGGTCAATTTGTTTTCAGAAAAGTTGCCAAGAATACATACTGTAGAAAGTATAATCCCTTCAATAAATGGTGTTGGGGAAAGTGAAGATCCACATACAAAAGAATGAAATTTGATCTTTACTTCACACCATCTGCAAAAATCAACAAAACGGATTAAGAAATTAAATGTATGACTTGAAACTGTAAAATTACTAGAAGAAAACATATGAGAAATGTTCCACATTGAACTGGGCAAGGATTCTTTGGATATGATCCACAAAGCACAGGACTCAAAGGAAAATGAGGGAGAGAGAGAGAGAGAGGTAATCCCAGAATTTGGATCAGGTATGTTATGGTGAGAAGGTTTGTTCCATTCAAAACTAATGCTAGTTCAAGGTCACCTTGGACTGCTTGAGACTCTATTTCAAAAAAAAATAGAAGAGAAGAAAAGAAAGTGGGGAGTAGTGAAGGAAGAGAGAGGTAAACAAAAGTAGGAAGGAAAGGAGGAAGGAAGGAAGGAGGAATACTACCATATGCAGTAAAAGAAAACATTTGCAAACAATTTTTCTGCTAAAAGGTTAATATCCAAAACATGCAAGGAACTCAACTCAATAGGAATAAAATAAACAATACAATTAAAAACTGAACAAAGGGGGCTGCCCAGGGACAGAATACTTGGCTATTACAGCACTTTGTGTTCCATTCTGGCATTGCCAAACAAAATTAAGCAAAACAAAGGGGGGCGGGGTTGACCAGATGGACAGGTGCTTCTCAGAAGACCACATGCCAATGGACAGAAGGTATAGGAAAATGCTGAGCTGAGCATAACTAATTTTCAGGGAATGCAAACCCAAACCTCAATGCACCTGGCTGCAGTACAATGGCTATGAAAAAGACTAAGTCTCCCTTAGATCCCTGGACTCTGTATTTCCAGGCAATTTACCAACACACGTGAGGTGGGCTGAGTGGGATGACTTAGATATCTATGCAAGCATGAAAACTGAATGTGAATCTCCAGCACCCACATAAAAAATTGGGCGAGCCCATCTACTAATCTCAACACTGGGGAGACAGAGACAGGAGCATTTCCAGGGGCTCATTGGTCAGCCAGCCTAGCCTAATTGGTGAACAGAGATTTGGTGAGACACACTGTCTCAAAGAAATAAGATGGAGAGTGTCCGAGGAAGACATTCAAAGTCAAGCCCTGGCCTCCTGATGTATTTGCATACACGGGCACACACCCATACAAACATGCACGTGGACCAGGCTAAGTGCTGGTGAGGATGTAACGGAAAGGGAATCATGGCACATGGTACACTATTGGAGGAAATGGACATTAGGATAGCCATTAGAGAAAGCAGTATGGTGAACCCTTCAAACAGAGTCTTTAATTCTAGCACCCAGGAAGCAGACGCAGGCAAATCTCTGTGAGGTTGAGGCCAGGTTGATCTACATGTCGAGTGTCAGGCCAGCCAGGACCACACAGTGAGACCCTACCTCAAAACAACAGCAACAATTAAAATGGTATTGTTGGCTGTGTTCCACATCTGTGTGCCACATCTGTAACCCTAGCATATAGGAAATAGAGGCAGGAAGGATGTGAGTTTGGGACCAGCCTAGGCTATCTGTCAAAGCCCTTTCACAAACAGACAGACAAAAGTCCTGTCCAATGAGTCAGCAGTCTCACTGTCGAGAAACCAAAGGAAGTAAAATTAATAGTCGAAGAGACTCTTACCCCTGAGTTCATTGTAGCGTTAGTCATAATAGCCAAAATATAGATTCATCCTCAGAACTAAGCAAGGGTGAACAAATAAAGGCACAATAGTCTAAACACATTGGAATACTAGTGCTTTATTAATTTTATTTATTTATTTATGGATGTATTGAGACATTGTCTACTCACTAAACATCCCCTTGTACTTGGGGTCTTCCTGCCTCCATCTCTCAAATACTTTGATTCGATGCTTATACCACCTTGCTTCCTTTTATGTGAAGACTACTTGACTCACATTTCCAGCCCCAAGAATATTAGTTTGTAAAAAAAAATTATCTCTCTTTTTTTGGTGGGGTGCAATTGTTTGTTTGGTTTTGAGACAGGGTCTCACTGTGTAGCTTGATTGGTCTAGAACTAGATGTTGCAGATCAGGCTGGCCTCAAATTCTTATAGACATCTGCCTCTCTCTGCCTTACAAATGTTGGGAGTAAAGGTATGTGCCGCTACAGCTGGTTTTAAAAAGAAATCTTGACGTTTGTGACAATATGATGAACTTGTAAGTCTTTATGCCATGCGCAATAAGGCAGACACAAAAGACAAATACCACTTGGTTTTGCTTGTATGTACAGTCTCAGGGGAAAAAATATCAAGCTTCAAGGTGCAGAGAGTTAGGATGATGGTTATCGGGGGTGGGGTGGAGAATTGGCATAAGGATGGTTGTTTTGAAATCTGTTGTACAGTAGGGTGATAATAATGAATGATAATGTATATTTCGAAACAAAACTTAGAGCTGGAGAGATGGCTCAACAGTTAAGAGAACTCATTGTTCTTGCTTAGAACCTGGGTTTGCTTCCCAGCACCCACATGATGCCTCACAACCATCCATGACTCCAGTTCAAGAGGATCATATGCCCCCTTTGATCTCCTTAGGCACCAGGCACACATGTGATGCACATACATACATGCAGGCAAAACACTGACACACATAAAACAATTTAATATATCTAGAAACAAAACAACATTATAGGTCATCTCACTACAAAACAAGTGTGGCAATTAATATGTTGATTAGCCTTAGTCAATCATTCAGCATTGTACATATATATATATATATATATATATATATATATATATATATATATTGGTTTTTCGAGACAGGGTTTCTCTGTGGCTTTGGAGCCTGTCCTGGAACTAGCTCCGTAGACCAGGCTGGTCTCGAACTCACAGAGATCCGCCTGCCTCTGCCTCCCGAGTGCTGGGATTAATGTACATATATTTTAAATTATTAGATTATATCCTATAAATATATGCAATTATAACTTGCCAGTTAAAACTAGTACAACTCAAAACATCATAATGAGATACTAGCATAACTAATTAGTATGACTATAGAAATGATGAGAAACAAGTGGAGGTTAGGATGTACAGATGCTAGAGGGCAGCCAGGTGTGCTGGCATAAGCCTGTAATCCCAGCAGTCAGGGGGTTGAGGCAGGAGAACTGTGAGTTCAAGGCCAGCCTGGGCTATATATTGAGACATTGTTTCAAAAAAAAAAATCTAAGAGGTGGAAAAAAAAAGAAAAGAAAAACTGGAACTCTCACATACTATTGGTCTACAAAATGGAGCAGCCTTTCAAACAAAGCTGTTCCTCTTAGAGCTGACCATGATGAGGTATATGTCCAAGAGGAGGAAACCACTCCCACACACTTGTATGTGGATACTTACAGTAGCATTATTCATCATATGCAAAAAGTAGAAACAACCAAAATGCCTAGCCACTGGTAAAATATGGTATATTCTTAGAAAGGTATACTATTCGAGCAAAAAAAAAGGAATGCAGCCAGGCTGTGGTGGCGCATGCCTTTAATCCCAGCTTTTGAGAGGCAGAAACAGGTGGATCTTTGTGAATTTGAGTCCAGTGTAGTCTACAGAGCAAGTTGCAAGTTCCAGTCAGGGCTACACAGAAACCCTGTTTTGAGAAACCAAAAGAGAAAAAAAAAAGATATGTTACAAAATGGATGTACCTTCAAAACATTGTGCTACAGAGAAGTAGCCAGTCATGAAAGATTGCACATTGTAAAATTCAATTTGTAGGAAATGTCCAGGGTGAAAAAATCCATAGAGACTGAAAGTAGATTAGGGGTTACCAGGGGCTGACTTGGAAAAGGGGATAATGAGGAGATATTGCTTAATGGTTTCAGAGTTTTTGATTGGGGTGATGAAAAGGTTTGGAAGTATTGTGGTGTCAGTTGCACAATACTGAAAGTATAATTGATGTCATTGTGTGTACATGGTAAAATGGCAGATTTTGCGATGTATATCTTATCACAATAAAATGAAATTTTCATTAAAAAATAAAGAAAAATAAAACAGACACACACACAAACACTATGATTGATAGGAAATACCACTGGATGGCTTGCTTCTTCTGCAAAACGTGAGGGAAGTTCATCCTCAGAGACCAAAGAGTACTTGATGCATAACAGACTGGAGCTGAACTCGAGGCAAATGGAGCTGAACCAATGCTCTGTTCACACCCCGTTCTCATGATAAGAATCACTTGGGGACTTGTTAACTATACAGAGCACTGATTCTCAAAGTACTGTCCAAGGAGTCCTGGGGGTCAGTGAGGCCCTCTCTCTTCCAGTTACATATCTCTGAAACTAGCTGGATTTTCCTCTGTATTTCAGCCAAAAGAACATATAGCAACAAATTGAATGCGGGGGCAGATGTGAGAATCTGTTCAATTCTGCCATTGTAATTTTTGCTGTTAGAAAAAATGCCAGAAGATAGGGGCTCTACTGTAAACTTTTGTAAAGCTGTGAGTTAGTTCTTGTTACAGTGGGAACTGGTTATTTGCTGCTGAAACCATAGCAGAATTGAGCCTCGGCAGTGGGGAAGGGAGCATAGTTGTGGGTCCCAGTGTTAACACAGCTCACACAACTCAGTTCTCTCTATAGATTAAGTCACATATGAAGCATCCCTTCAAACGTCCAAGGAGAAAAGATGCTTCTCTCAAATCATCTCTTTTTTTCTTACATTTTTAAAATTAATTTCTTCTTTGACAATTCCATCCATACATAATGCATTCTGATTCCTCTCACCTCAGACCCTCTTATCTTCCTCTTGCTCCGGCAAGCCCCCTTCATTTTCAATGGTCATGCCTTTTGGTTTCGTGGTCCACTGAGTTTAACCTGTGTCATCTAAAGCAGTCATCACAATGTTAAAAAGTTAATTATTGAAGTATCTGTTGTGGCTAGGTGGCGGTGGCACACACCTTTAATCCCAGCACTCAGGAGGCAGAGGTAGGTGGATCTCTGTGAGTTCGAGGCCAGCCTGGTTTACATAGTGGGTTCTAGGACAGCCAGGGCTATACAGAGAAACCATGTCTTGAAAAACATACATGTATATGTATGTATGTTGTATGCCCAAGGAGGTAGCTGGCCCAGCAGGTTAAAGCAATTGCTAAGCAAGCCTAATGACCTGAGTTCAATCCCTAGAACTATTGTAAAAAAAACTGATCTTGGGGGTGAGCATTTGTAATTTCAGTATTCCTGTGGTGAGATGGGAGGCAGAGACAGGATTAGCTGAAGCTAGCTAGCTGGAGCACAAAATGCAATAGAAACGAGAGAGATGCTGCCTCAAACAAGATAAAAGGAGAGAACTGACCCCTGAAAAGTAGCCCTCTGACACTCTGTGTCTTCCCCTAAATAAATAAATGATGTAAGCCCCACACACACTCCTCCTGATAAAAGACACACAAAAGAGTGGAAGATGTAAAACACTAGCACTCTTAATTGAATTGTTGAGAATGTAGTCATTTTTATTAAATATGGCTTATGTTCATGTGTAATAGGTTTATTGTTTTATACAAACTACAGGCATGTACCACTGTTCCCAATTTTCCAAGTAATTTTTGAGAGTGTGAGGGTTTGTTTCCAAGAAAGAAACATTGACAGAGAAAAACAATCATTTCCATTATAAATTGTCCTTTAGATGGCTTCTTCGCCTTTTGGATAGGAGCAAGTGTGGAAATTCTGATTTAGGAAGTCTTTCTTAGGGCCCTGGACTCTGTTGTTAGACAACTGGACTGGGTACTTATTGAGGATGCTTGGTACATGTTGACCCAACGTAAAGATGTTTGCATGCCAGCAATGTTTATGACTGACAGGTGGAATTAAAACTAGAGGAATCAGATTTGTCAGGCTGAAAATAGCTGGTCCCCTGGAGTTTGTGTGGGTAGTGACAGTGCTTGATGAGCTAATCCGCATAGCTGTATCTAGCTGTGCTGACAGCACAAGGACAGGAACAGAAGGTGGGGACTGGAAACTCCAGCTACCTGGGGCTCGGATGAGGTTCTTTAAGTCACCTTGTACTATACACGAGGCTGGCATTCAGGTTGTCCACTGAGAAGCTCTGACCTGGATTACGTGGGGGGAGAGAAGAGTTCAGGTCCTTCTGGCATGTGGACATAATAGCCTAAGAGGGGAAGCTGAGGAAACCTATAGTTGCCTCTGTTTGAGGAGGGATCTGGAAAGTGTACTGGGCTTTGGGCAGGTGGGACAGGGCAATGAAAGGACAAAATGCCTTCCTACAGAGAGCTCCACCTCCTTCTCTGAGTCACATTTCAGGCTCCTTTATTGTACACAGGACTCCTAGTATCTTCCTAGTGGTGGGCATTCAGCCTAAGCATCAGTGTTTGGAGACTTTTCACAATCCCCTGAACTGATCATTTCTCTCTCGTGTATAACACCAACCTGCAGCCTTGGTCTGAGACAGAGCCTTGCTGTGTTGGCCAGGCTGATCTTGGACTGCTGGACTAACAGTGATCTTTCTGTCTCAGCTTCCTAAGTAGCTGGGGTGACAGGGGTATACCATCACGGCCAGCTTCTCTGGGAACACTACTGCAGTGCTTTGTACTTCTCTTTCTCTGTGATCTATATAGCTTCACTTGCTTGCGTCGGAATATCTGACCAAGCTATGTCAGGAAGACAGAAATTCCTATTCACATTTCTGCCTCTAAGGATGTAATATGTGCTCCACAAATACTCAATGAATTAATAAATGATTGAATTTGTTCAAAGAGTTAAAAGATTCAGATTTAAAATAAGGGCCTATTGTCAGCCTGAGCTATACAGTGAGACTCTATCTCAACAACCAAGGGCTGAGAGGGTAACTCAGTGAGAGTACTTACATAATATGTATAAAGGCTTAGGTTTGAGCCTCAGTAGTGTAAGCATGAACACACACACACACACACACACACACACACACGGCAAAAGTAAAAGAAAAACAGAACAAAACATGAGGTTTCTCTGATTCCAGGACCTGAATAATATCTGCATGTCTTTGGCTCCAAAGCAAATGAGGAAAAACCGAGCAGAGTGCAGTAGATGCAGAGGGGACCATGCAACCCTTGCTGGGTGGAGGGGTGAACAGAAATGACTGAAGGTCAAAGCAAAGATTATTTCTCTGAACTTGCCACCAGGGTGTTGGCACAGAGACCTACTAGAAAAATTCTTCCATGACAAACCAAAGGCTCTTCTGAGCCGTCTGTGGAGTAAGGGAGTTAGAGGACTGAAAATGAACGTGGCTTTCAAAAGAGCAGCCCCTCCTGTCTGGTTCTCGCTTCCCTGCTCCACTGGTCCTCCGTGATGAATCCCTACTGAGGAAGGCATAGCAGCTCCAGCCATTTAGGGGAGGAGGAAGGTGATCCTCAAGAACTAACTTTCTGAGGAAGGGGAAGGCTGGGGCTACCCCCCAGACAACTTAGACTCAGCCCAGGTGACCTCTGACCCCACTGCAAGGCCTGATGCATTTCTTACCGTACCAATAGGGATTTGGTGTAGTGCACTGTAGAGATTTGGAGGTGAGTGTGATTCAGGTCCTTTTTTTATGTTCTTTGACTAAATTCCTTCGGGAAGGCCCTGCCATGTGCCTCCAATGAACTGCTGTGGCTTGGCCTAGTGGTTCAGTACTTTGATGTTTTTTTGAGTATACACAACCCTTGTGCCTCGAATGTCTCTACCAAAATTCCTGTTAAACTTTAATCTCTATTTTGTGTTGTTAAGAAGGTAGAGACTCACTAGCTATGGTGATGCATGCTTGCCGTCTCAGCACTATGGTGGCCGAGGCAGGAGGATTTAGAGTTTGACATCATCCTGGGCTAGACACAGCCAGACTCTTTTTCAAGGTGGAGACTTGATCTGACTGTGATATCTGGTGGTGGGGAAGGTGGTGGTGGTTTCATGGTGGTGATTAAGGTTAAGGAGATTTTAAAGGGGAAGCACTAATGCCATAGGCAGATGGCTTCTTCTTGCCCTGTGATGCCCCGTGCCACCTTGGGACTCTGTCTAGAGTCTCTGCCAGTGAAAAGGACCTGCAGATGCAACTGTCTGAGCACAAATTCCCTAGATTTCAGACACCTGAGCCAAATGTTTGTTCTTTATAATCTAGTCTCTGGTATACTGGAATTGAAGTAGAAAATAGAGCAAGAGGAGCCAGAGAGAAGGCTCAGCAATTAAGAACATTGCCTGCTCTTCCAGAGGACCTGAATTTGAGTCCCAACTCCCAAATGTTGTCTCACAACCATCTGAAACGCCAATCCCAGGACATCTGGCACCCTTTTCTGACCTCTTTGGGCACAAAATACACACACATATGTAGGCAAAACACCCACATGCATACAATTTAAAAATAATAGTAATTTTAAAATTAAGAGAAAAAAGCCATGCAAGACCTTTAAGGACAGTGGCAGAAGGGGACAAAGAAGGGAGTGGAATAATGCTGTTAGCATTGCTGTAAGGGTGGTGCTGTCCTTCATGCCCTCACTTGTACCTTCTTGTCATATTTGAAGCTCTCTCTCAGATGACAAGAAAACCCACATTTTGGGGGTACGCAAGCAAGAGCAAGCAAGCAAACAAACACCTACAGACTTTGTCAGCATTTTCACACAGGACAACAGTGCCCATCAGTTCTTATGTCAGATGCTTTCTGGAAACTCTTAAGGTACCCATCTCTAGCTCTTGAAGGATGCTTCAAGGACCAAATATATGTGACCAAACATATTATTTTGGGGAGTTCAGGCCTAGGTGGCCTTCTTTGGACCATTAAAAATCTCATGAACTCCAAATTGGGGATCTCTGATCATCACTGTTTTCCTTGACAGAGACAGCAATTGGGTAGCACTTTTAGGTCTTATGTATTCTTTCTAGGACCAACATTGGAGTTCAGGAGAATTCTGGGAGCCTCGTAGACTATATAGGTGGTAAATTAATACTATACCCTACCATTTATCTCATATTTACCCTGTGTACACCAAATGACACAATATTCTCGTCAAGTGGTTGCACTTATAGTGACAGGGAACCCTTTGAACCCTTTAAGTTTCCCTTAACACACTCAAGTTTGTCATAGTCCTATTTAGGTACACATAGAACTTGACATAGCACTCTAGATTATTCTTTTATATGATACCTAATTTCTTTCTTGCCTAGTATTTGTAGCATTTGTATACATATATACAGAGACATATATCATGCTAAGGAAACATCTATGGCTCTGTCCATTTACTCAATTGTTCATTAATTCTTTCAACTACTTAGTGTAAACAAGATTTCTCAAGTGCCTGCTTTGCTCCAGGAATGTCCTAGCCATGAGGAAGACAACTAAAATGTGGTCTCTCTACGTGATTTAATACAAGACCAGAGCTGCAGAGCTTATTTTTCTAGAATTTTCTTTAGGTTGTTTTAGCACTTTGGGGATATGGTGCTGATCTGCTGTTGACTGATGTAATGGTACTAGCTCACGTATCTTATATTCTCATTTCCAGGACTGACCTCTCTTTTTGAAAGTGAGAGTAGCCAGGATTCCTAATCTCTGTCTCCATGTCTCATCGACTGTTACTGTGAGTCAATCACCAGGACCAAGCACTCTACTGTGGAGCTCTTCTAAGCTTGTCCCTTCTGCTCCTGTCCAGAGGGAAGAAGGACTGACTTGGCATTTGGGGTTCTTCCCTGTCTCACTGCTATGGCATTTCTCTTGTATATCCTGCTCTACAACATAGTGCCTGTGGTCTTTCCAAGCTGGAGATAATGGGCTCATTTCAATAACAGTATCCCTGCTTACAGAGAAATGTCATTCTCTTTTTGGTTACAGCAGATTTTATGTGCCTCACAAAATGCCACACACTGTGGCTGTGTATCAAAAGTTCTAGGTTGCTGAGCACTGATAGACAGCATAGGTAAATTTTAGGTTTTAAAACCAAATGCAGGGCCATTGAGTTGGCTCAGTGGTAAAGGCACTTACTGTCTAGCCTGATAACTTGATTTCAATCCCCGGATCCCACATGGAAGAATTAGAGAACTGACTCCTGCAAATTGTCCTTTGACTTTCACCCATGGCAGTGCATGCCTACAGACAGACAGATACACATACATGCATGTACACACTAAATAAATAATGTAATAAAAGTGAATTAGAAAAATCAAAATACAGCCAGGCATGATGGTATCTGCCTGTCATCTCAGCACTCGTGAGGTAGAGAAAAGAGGATCAAGTCTCAGTCATAAATTAAATTCAAGGAAAGCCTGACCTATATAAAGTCCTGTCTCAAAAACAAACAACCCCTTCCCCAAAAAAACCCAGAAACAAAACAAACAACCAAACCTAACAACCAACAACAACAAAACTATAGTTATCAAGGTGTAAAACTGGGTGTAGTGTTTCACATCTGTAGTCTTAGCACTCAAGAGGCTGAAGCAGAAATATCACCTGATCAAAAAAGTCTGAGGTCAGCCTGGACGACATAGCAAAGCCCTGTCTCACACAAACAAGCCATCAAGGTCTGATGCTCATTACTGACATGATAATCACCTCAGTCAAGCCAGCACTCCGGAGGCTGATGCAGAAGGATTGTGAACTTGAGGTCAGTCTAGGATATGTAGCAAGTTTCTCGGCCTGGAGTACATAGAGATAACCTGTCTCAAAAGCACATAATTATTTTTTTTAATGTAGCTGGGTCTTAATCTTGGAGAATTTTACAGATAGTGTCTCTTTTCCACAATCTAACACACACAACGGTTCTTTGCTCTTCTTAATCCTGTTGCTTCTTCAAAGCAGACATTATCCTTGTTAGAAAGCATCCTAGTAGGCTTAGACCACTGAAATGTCCACCTTGTGGATCCTACCGATCAGCAGGCTGGTTAATGATCATACATGTCATGCAATAACTTGCTTTTTGTTCAGCACTAGGAATCGAACCATGAATGGGAGGTAAGCACTCTTACACTGAACTGTATTCCCAGCCCTAAGTTTAGCTCTCACTACACAGTCTTATTTGGTATTTCAGGTGTGTGGCTTTTCTGTTGGGCACGTAAATTTGGGTGAGCTTTTATAACTCTTTTGGTTTTGCTTTTTTGTGGTGCTGGTTGGTGACAGTGTTGGGGTTGGAATCTAAGGCCTGGCACATGCTAAGAAGCACTTCACCATTGATCTCACCTCTACTACTGGTTTTGTTTTGCAAGTGAGCTGGTATGTAACCAGTCTGACTCACATGTTCAATTAATTAGAAAAATAGTTGATGCCTATATGATGGGCAGGCTGAGGAAGAGCTATCCTAGATGCCAAACCTTTGCCCACCAGGCTTTCATATTATTTGTGTGCTCAACAAGGCTTTCATCCATTTGTTTCTGATCTCTTCTACCCCTACTTCTGGAAATGCCAGTCAAGAGTCCAAGGATTTGAAGACAAGATACCATAGGACTGATCTGGGAGGGAGTGCTTTGAGGTATGTCTCCTTCATTCTCTGGACTATCACTATCCCACCAATTCACTTTATGAACCATTTGGTTGCAAAAACAACATCTTTTTAGGGTGTTAGTTCCCAAATTGTATCATGCTGTGCTTAGGAGTTCCCTGGAAAGCTTGATACCATGCAAGGTGTCTGGCTCAGTCACAGATTTCTGCTGGTTTCTATCCCTGAGCAGTTTCCAAGTGATGCTGCTGGGCAAGAGACCATGCGCTCTGAGCACTGCTCCTCTAAGGGAATGAATGTCCTGACAGTTTCCCAGAGTCTTCTAGGAGGAGCCCTGGCAAGAGACGCTGGGTGTGGTCCAGTAGGATAATATCTTCTTGAAGGGAAGCTGACTGGCTCAAAAATTCCTCTCCTTGCTGACTACCATTTTTAATTGCTTTTCCTTCACATCTGAAGTAGAGGTGCACCAATAGTGTCCGCCCTTGGGGCTCAGAGCCCTCATCAAGTCCTTAAAGAGGGTTCCTCTATGCCCAGTCCTAAACAAACGGTAGCCTTAGTAAGAGCGTTGGTTGAGGCCTTCCTCCCTAATTTTCCAGTAAGTCATAGGACAGAAAAGAATGCTAGATCTAGAAGGCTCTAGATAATGCTGCCACACTGGATGTTGGAGCCACCCAGCCCAAGCTGCATGAGCCTGCCATCTGGATAGAAGGAAGCTGGCCAGCCTTTTCATGCTACTGAATGCACAAATCAATAGAATTAGACACTGGTTTATAATATAAAGACAATTTTATTGCCAATAAAAGCCTTTAATAACTCATTTTTTTCCTGTTTCAGTAGGACCTTATTCTTTCTGATGAAAATCCAGTCATAGCATCTCTCATTAAAAATAAAATTATTTTGAAATAAATAAATATATAAAATAAATAGCATATACATTTCATAAATAGTTTGTCCTTATGCACAGTATCCATGCTTACATTTTAATATCATTTTCTTACAACCTACCCCATATCTCCCACTTCGGTGGCAGGAAAACTGCATGTCAGGACGAATGAGAGATCTGCAGAGCCAGGGCAGGAATGGCTTGCAGCAGGGCTGGAGCCCCTAGGATTTTCCAAACGACACTTTCCCAAAGCTCTGTAGGTAGCATCTGTGGCAGATTCCTTGGTCTTTCATTTGCACCCCATCTCAAAGTAGCTGGGTAGATTGTGAGGCAAGTCAGCCTTGGCCCTTAGTGAGGGGGCCCCTGTTCTTTGTCATGCCACTTCATGGGAAAGAACATGAGTAAAGCAAAAAGTATATACAAGATTCCCTCTGACCCACCCCTCCCCCCATGTCCCTCCCCAAAATAACCCAACCTTGATATACACTTTGAACAAGGGGACAACTGGGTCAAGTTGAACAGTAAGTGCTTCTCTGTTATCTAATTGATAGGAAGGAAGGACTGAAAAGCTATGAGTATAGTGTTTGCAGAGCCAACCATGGCCACAGAGTACACGGGTCACAGAGGTGGCACCAGAGGTCCATTACCTATAGCGGAAGAGGTCTCTGGACATGGAGGGCAACTTAGAAGGATCTACTGGCCTGGGTAAGAAGTGAGTGAACTTCTGGTGTCGTTTAGTCCTGTAGCCCTCCCGGGGTGAGCCGTCTTTATTCAGGGCCACATAATACTGTCTTTCCGAGTCCGAGTGTTTGTACAAGGTGGAGGCATAGGTGTTGTACCAGTTTTCTTCAAATTGTTCCCGGAAAACACATTCACGTGTGAGTTTCTTCTGTGAGGGTGAGAAAATAAAGCAGAGCCCATTATATGACTATTCCTCCATCCCAGTTTGCTGGTGGGGAAAGCCTGAAATAGCAACAGCACACTGAGATTAGAAAATTTCAGTCCTGTCTCCCTGTGTGTCCAAGGAGTCTTTCTTCCACGCATCGCAACACTCCTACCCACATTGTATCTTCTTCATCCTCCTTCATGAGCCACACAAAAATGTTCTGGGTGTGATCTTTCCTGAAGGGAAGGAATTTGGAGGAGCTGGCCTTGGCTGGTTCTTTAACCCCAGAATTTCTATTATGGCCTTCCAATGCCCCTCTGGCACCCACCAGGCTCACTTCCTACTTAGGGCTAATAATGTTTGACTGCACTGAGATTACAGTCACCCACATCAACTGGCAGGCAAAGGCCACGGGTCTATATAAAGCTGCATGGGAGGTGAGCTGTGATCTCTCCTAATGAGCACCCTGTCAGCTGGAAAGCTCAGAAAAGATCTCCTTGAAAAGCTCCTCCAATCTGGCTACTTAAAGCTGGCAGCTCCTGGGTTTCCTGCTTCTGGCCCTTCTCATACATGATCAGGCCGCCATACTGCTTGCTGGGGTGCCCGATACCGAGTGCTGGGAACAGGCCTATCTCCTAGGTGTCAGAGAAAAATGTGTTCTGATTTCATGGGGTATAGCCAGACAGAAAGCGTGTTATGTGACTCGAAAGTCTGAGCCAGGATACTGGGATCCCCCTAAAGGGTTAAGGTCAGCAAAGTCACTTACCATGACCCACTGCTGGGCTAGCTTCCAGAACACAGAAAATGTATTGCAGCCAGCCCATTCCTAGCTTAGGGGATTGGGGCTGTCACCAGTCCCTAGAACCCTCATTCTTCATTTGTTGGTGTTATTTGGCCTTTGGGGTTCAGCCGATCTGGAAATCAGGGACTGTGCTTCTTACTGGAAGGCCGGATCTTTTACTGTGTTATTTTGTGGCTGCCCATCAGCTACTGCTCTGGGTACCCATTAAAACTACGAGGTACTCTTTCGAAACCTTAATGCCCCCAAGCCTAAGCGGCTCCTGACAAACCAGCATGGCTTCCTGTTATCAGAGCACTAGCGGGTCCTCTAATGTAAAAGGTGAAAGCAAGTGTATCATACAAAACCTAAGGTGGAGGGCTGAACGGGTAAAGGTATTCTGGAGCAAGGCCCTGAGCAGCCAGGAACAAGAAGACACCAATCCTTTACAGTCGTAAAAGGTCTTTCAAGTGCTAGGTAAACAATTTTATCCTCTGCCTTAGGTTGTCCACACACTGGTGGTAATAGCCTTTGAAAATAGAAAAGCTGAAACTTACTGATCCATAGAGCTCTCCTCGTTCATTCATTCCTAGGTACAGGCCAGAGTCCACTCCCCGGATGCTGATCAGCCCCACAGCCAAGCTGATAAATTCCAGAATTCCTGGGACAAAAAGTAGAACATCATTCTGTTACTCACATGGAGCTAGGAGAAGGCTGTTCTATGACCTACCCCGTCATTTACCCCCAACTATAGGTAGCTTTACCCCCAACTACAGGTAACCCTGAGTATCCATGGAGAATCACCTGATGAATCAGTCTTCTGCAGCGAGAAATGAAAACCTCAGGGAAAGTGCTCAATCTCTCTAAGCCCCAGTTTTTCCCCACGTGTAAAATGGGAAACAATCGAGCCGGGCGGTGGTGGCGCACGCCTTTAATCCCAGCACTTGGGAGGCAGAGGCAGGCGGATCTCTGTGAGTTCGAGACCAGCCTGGTCTACAAGAGCTAGTTCCAGGACAGGCTCCAAAGCCACAGAGAAACCCTGTCTGGAAAAACCAAAAAAAAAAAAAAAAAAAAAAAAAAAAAAAATGGGAAACAATCCTTTCCTCCACTTAACACCGCGATTTTCTTCTTTATTTTGCGGTGCCGGGGTTGGAACTTGGGGCACGCTAGAAAAAAGCTCGATCTCTAGGCTCCACCCCCAGGCCCCTTAGGTATGCTAGGGTGAAGAACCCATGGGAAGGCTTGCTAACAAACACTCCACAATTATGGCATCAGTGTAGTGGAATACCACACTTTCAAGAAACGGCAAGGCAGTGTTCTCAATGCCAAGCCACCCTCTTCCTCCCTGGCACCCACCTGCGTTCCCTCGCTGTCCTCTAAGCTAAATGCATTTTTTTTTACCCTCTCAGCTGTCATGTCCTTAAAAACCACACAAGGCTGTCAACTGCCTGTAGCTGACTCTAACAAATGCCACACAGGCCATGCACGAAGTTTGTTCACCCTGTTTATGGCTGGAGGGAAAAGTTGGCCTGAAAGCATTCTCTGTTCGTTCAGCCTCAAACTGACAAGCCTGTCAATCTCCTGCCCTCTCTTGAGATTTTAAAGTTGAGCCACGGCTCAGTTGGCAGGTAGTATTGGACTCCAAACTGATTTGGATGTTGTAACTTTAAGGGGAAAGGGGAGAAATTAGAAATGTCCTTTAAACTGACAAGGTTAGAGGTGAAGTTTTGAAAATTTTTTCATTTACCCCATGAGAAAAAAATGAATTATTAAGAGGGTAAAGGGACACAAAAACAAAATCAGAAACTAAATCAAAATAGTACCGAAGACAGTCAACTAGATCCTTCTTCCTCCTCTTCTTCCTTTGGTTTGGTTTGGTTTTTTGAGACAGGGTTTCTCTGAGTAGCCCTAGCTGTCCTGGAACTAGCTCTTGTAGACCAGGCTAGCCTTGAACTCACAGAGATGCACCTGCATCTGCCTCCACGGTGCTAGGATTAAAGGCCTTTGCCACTACTGCCCGGCTAGATTGTTCTTTGCTATTCCTTCCTCTAACCACATTTTCAGCAGAGACCAGAACCTCAACACACTTGTCTGAAAGCATGCACTGAGTTTACACACTTAGCTATCTTTCATGCCAAAAGTATGATTAGTAAGGGTAATATTTTGATATTCTATATGAGAGGTAGAACTTGTCCCAGAAGGATAAGATATTGGAGGCTGTTGAGATGGCTCAAAGGGTAGTAAAAGTGCTTAATACTATGTCTGAAGATTTGAGTTTGATCCCTGGGACCCACATGGTAGAAGGAGAGAACTGACTCCTGCAAATTTTCTGCCTTCACTTGTGCTATGGCACATGCATCCCTCTATGCATTCCTCTTTCTCTTTGTCTCTGTCTCTCTCTCTCACACACACGTACACGCACACACACAGTTACACAATAGATAAATAAATACATAAATGCAATAAAGTTATTTTTTTAATGAGAAAGTAGTTAGCAATGCAGTCCAGGCTAACCTTCTGTCTCTATCTTCCAAGGGCTAAAGTAAAAACTTAGAAGCACTGCATTCTGCAATCAGGTTGAAAACTCCAGTGGGAAGTTTTCTCTCAAGTTCTAGTGGCTAGCCTGGCAATGGAGGTAGTCAATGAATCATGGTAGCTTTGGTGGTACATGTTTGTATGGCTCATTCTGATCTATTTGAAGGATCTACAGCCCTGCTACCTGTCTATGGAACACTTGAGGGTTGGTCTTTTGCTTTTCACGTTCAAATTCTCTGAGTCTTATCCTTATTCTGACTGTTAGTAACTTTTAAAAAGTTGTTTATTATTGTTATTGTTGTGTTGCTGTGTATGACACACATGTGTGGAGATCAGAGGGCAATTTGGGGGAATCACTTCTCTCTTCCTATCATGGATTCCAGGGATTGACCTCTAGTCCTCAGAAATGCGCAGCAAGTCTTCGACTTCTGAGCCATCTATCTCATCAGGCTCCTGATTCCTAGTAGCTCTTCTAGCACAGTGCAGATGGTTGCAGGAGGAGAATGCCATATGCCTTAAGGAAGGAAGGGTAAGACGGTGATGATGGGGGCTAATCAACCATTGACTTAATGAACAGCGATCTTCAATTGCTCTGAAAGAGGTTCTGCCCTTTAAACATTTTAATGAACAACTCATAAGAGGACACAGGAGCGCAGCTTCCCTTAGCCCCAGTGGAGACCCAGTTGGAAGGGATGAGATACTCAAGATCCAAAGAGGTTTCAGAAGGTTGGAAAATGGGCTGGCTCCAACAGAATAAGCATAATTATAAGCCAATAGAAAGGACTGTACCTTGGTCCCCAAAATTAGCTTCACCAGAGATTTGTGTTTGGGATTTTGTTAAGGGAGAGTGAGCATCACATGCACACAGCTAACTTCACTCCTTAGCTCATGGCCCCTTGTCATAGTTGCATTGTTAGAGGGCTTTTCCGCCATCTATCTCCCTCTTGACATCTCTGTATCATACCACCATACACCTCCCACTTCAGAACTGAATGTAGGGCCTTGAACGTGCCAGGTAAGTAATCTGCCATTATCTACCTAGAACCTGTGTGTTTTCTTGAGAGTGTGTGTACTTTTGTATTTATGTGCACTTAACATTTTTTCTTTTTTCTTTTCTCTCTCTCTCTCTTTTGGTTTTGGTGCTGAAGATTGATCTCAGTAGCCAGAATATGTTGTGTGTATTTTAATTATATATAAGTCTGCCTGTTTCTACAATGGGGGAGTGTAGCCCAGTGAAACTCAAATAGCAAAGGCTTCTGGGATTTCATTGAGCAGTTAGCTCATTCTGTTGATGATTTAACAGGGTTATTAAAAAGCTAATGTAGGGTTGACAAGTGGCTCAGCAGGTAAAGGTACCTGCTTACAAACTTGCCTACTTGAATTCAATTCCAGGGACCCATGTGGTAGGAGGTGAGAACTTCCCCAAGCTGTCCTTTTGACCTCCACACGTGCAGCTGTGGGTGACACACACGCCTGACCCAATCACCCAACACACCCATTCTTTCTCTCTCTCTCTCTCTCTCTCTCTCTCTCTCTCTCTCTCTCTCTCTCTCACGCTTGCACGCACGCATGCGCACGCACACACACATACTAAAGAAATAAAATATAATAATAGTTTTAAAGTTAAGGTAGGACTGGCAAGATGGTTCAGTGGATAAAAGCAGTGGCTGCCTAACCTCCAACCTGAGTTTGATCCTGGGACTCAAAACGACAGAAGGAAAGAACCGACTCCTGCAAGCTGTCCTCTGACCTCCATACACTGGGGCTTCTTCTTCCTCCCCAATCCACAAAATGAAAAATAAAATTTCAAAAAGCTAATATAAAACAGGTCAAACAAAAATAAATGTTATCTGGATGTGGAGGCATATATCTGTACTACTAATACGTGAGGGTCTGAGGCATGAGGACATACGGTAATTCAAGGCCAGCCTGTGCTCCATAGGGGGACCCTGTCTGGAAAACACAAAACCAAAACAAGAGAGCAAACAAACAAAGACCAGGTAAATTAACACACACCCATAATCCCAGGAATTAGGAGGCTGAAAGATGGGGCTCCCAAGTTTGAGGCCAGCCTGGGCTACATAGTGAAACACTGTCTTTAAATCTTTTAAATTTGTTTTTGTTTTTGAGACATGGTCTCATGTAGTTCAGGGTGGCCTTGAAATTGAACTCTATGCAGCTGAGGATGACCTGATCCTGATCCTCTTGCTCCATCTCCTAGGCAGTGGTATTACAGATTGTGCACCTTGATGCCTTTTTAAAATTGAAAAATATATTAAAACCTAGTGTAAAATAGGAAACAAAAGTGGGGGTAGGCTGTATTCAGAGAGCGCTAGTAACTAACATGAGAGAAGGGCCTGCTCCGCCACTCCACTTGGTTCGAACAGGATCATGCTGGGGTTCTGTGTCTGGTTCTACTGTGCCTAGAGAGGGTGTTGGAAAAAAAATGTAGAGTGGCCTATCTGGCAAGACGATCCCAAGCCATACTTTGATTCTGTTCTGGGTGCTAAACTCTGAGGGCTACCAAACCGTGCTACTAACCATCTTTGCTTTGCTAAGGCAGCTCACCTCTGAGCCTCTAATCACAGCAGTTGCCCCTTTCTCGAAGGATCCCATGTCCCAGACTACCCTGCGCTCATTAAGTAGCAGAGGGAAGCCTGTGATCTCACTTCCAGAGACCTGGTGTGAGAACAAATCATGAACCCAAGAGGTGTGGCCATTTGAGTCACCAGTTTTTTTTTTTTTTTTCTCCAACTCTCTGTGAACCCTGATGCCAAAGGACAGATCATACAGGATGTTGCTTGGGTTGTGTCCAGTAACGGGGGTCTCCAACAGCTGGAATCATCCCTGCCCAGCTGTCTTTGGGCATCATTTGCCTTTGCCAACTTTCCTATTAGTTGGATTCAGACTGTGGGAACCCAGTGGCACATGATGATGGAACAGATATTTCTAAACCTTCTCCTGAATCCCAGCCAGCATGAAAGCGGAGCGAAAACAAGCCATTTTCATATTTTCCCAGCTACAGCTGGACAGGGGTGTTAACAGCAGAGCGTTGAGGCAAAGTATTAAGTAGACAAAGTTTGTCATCGGTTTTCACCCCTTCGAGGCCCAGGACCTCCATCTCCTCTGCCTCATCTTGACCTGCCCACCTCATGCTCTGGCATTTTCTAGACAGTTTCCAGACTCTTCTTACACCTCCCTCCCCAGGGCCTCAATCAAAACGGATCTATCCTGGGCCCCACTGTTTCAGGACCTTGCTAGATGACTGGCTAATGTGTCATTTAATCTGGTTCCCTCAGCCATCCTGTCAGACCATCAGGGCCAAGACAGTGCTGCCCTGGCCCTCGGCCAAATAAGAACCAGATCGCTCAAAACCCAAAGCAGCTGCAGCAGCTTGCTCCATCCCACCTGGCAGGAGGCCTCTCCTCCAGTCTGGCTCCCCAGCCCTGCTCTGTCAGTCCACAGGTGCCCCTCAGGAATGTCAGGCTCCCTATGAAGCTCATGTAAATGCCACCAGCCAGGCGGGGACTGAAAGACTCCTGGCTACTGACTGCAGATGGAGAGCAGGGAGCATGTGCAGTGCCAACAGGTTATTATTTGGAGTCGGGGCTGCACTTGGGCTCAGCCTGACTTGTTTAGAACACATGGATTCCAGGGTAATCCTTGGGGGCCCTGCTCTCCAATTACAACAAATAGCTATTTACTTTACATGGCCTTCGGAGACTCCCTCCTCCCCCCAAGCAGAAATCTATAATATTTTATATCTTAAGTCTGGCCTACTTTACCCTGCTGGAATGTTGACTGCTAAAGCACTTATGGAATGTTAAAGTTTCAATTTATTGAATACTCTGGCTGATTAACTCAAATGTGGAGGGCGGAGAGTGTGAGCAAACTCAAACACCACCTCGTCCTGTGCCAAATGCTAAACCGAGTAAGAGTGTGTTTGAAAGTTGGCAGGGGAGGTTACGAAGAGACAGCTTTGACCAGTTATCATTTCCTTTACAGGAAATACACGGATCTGCCAAGAAATCAAGGAAGGAGGAAAGGGAAAAGGTGATGTGGAGGTGGTCTCAGGAAGTTTGTTTTTTCTAAAAGGCCAAACCCAAACTGAAGCAGCCAGTTAAGCGGCAGTGCAAACATCCCCTCCTCCGCCAGCTTTACTTCCTCTGGTTTCTCCTTAAACTTAACACCCTTAGCAGGTATGGGAGATGAAAAGAAATCAAGATGTGTCTTTAGGGAGGCGATTAAAGACCACTTATCCCAAGAGCCTATTACTGATTTATGTTGACCTTGTAGATTATTGGGCTCAGCTTAGGCAGAGTCAGACAAACATAGCAGCTGGGAGCAGTGCACAAGTTCACCAATTTCATTACCCCCACCCCACATTTCACCATCATTTCAGGACTTTGCTTTCACACATATACACATAAACACACACGCACATATATGCACTTCTTTTATGTATGAACCAGTCCTATATCTTTAGGTTCTTTCTGGGAGCCTCTGAGTTCAGGGTGGGAGTCCCATTCCTTAGGAAGAGGAACAAAAGGGGACTTCTAAATCACAAGTGATAGAAGGGAAAGAAGCCAAGTTAACACTCCCTCTCTTCCCACCCCACATCACCCTTTTGAGGACCTGCTGCAAGTTTATACAGACACCTGCACCCCTCCATTACCCCTCCCAACCTACTGTACTCCAGCTCTCGTTGAGTGCATTTTTCCAAGATGACACAGACCTCATTAGGGTTCCTGCCTGCTCCCAGCAAGGAAGACTAACCCTGGTCCTAGTTGTTTGCTACACTTGGCCTTAGGCTGGCCCTCGTCTGCCCCCTCCTCTGCTCCCCTTTTCTTTTCTTTCCTTTCTTTTGTTTAAAACTGAGCACTCCAGATGCAGTTCTAGAAAAGCATGTAGAATGGGAAGATGGGAAGGATGGGGGGTAAAAAACGAAGCATGTCCCGCTTGAGGGTAGAAAATACCCTTCTTGCATTACAAGGACCTTGGGAGGAAGCAGAGGACATTGAAAGATGGAAGAAACAAGGTAACTGTCACAGCACCTGTTTGATGGCTTAATAGAGAATAGAAAATTGAAAATAAAAATGGCAAATTGTTGAAGAGGAAACACATTTGCTTAGAAAGCTAAAGATTTCTGTCGCGGAACAAGGTTTATATTAATCGCGTAATTAGTTCTGAATGTAGGCAGGCAGCTGGGTGCTCTGAACAGTCTGTATAGTTCCGGGCAGGTGGAGGCAATCCCGCTTTGGAGATTAGACATTTCCTGTCCTGGGCTCAGGGGACACCTGTTTCTGGGGCTGGCAGTGGGCTCAGAACAGTTTCCTCACGTGGGCAAGGAGTTAGTTCTAGGCAAAAGATGCCCAAGACTTGAGTCCTTCTGCGATGGGTACCGCGAGTTTTTCCTAGATTCTCAGGTAGCCGGTTTATGCCATGCTGCCTGGACTGGCTCCTACCCTGGCCTGAGCCATCCCAAGGATGGCCAGTGCCATGGCTACAGGGTCCCAGCCGGATAAAAGTGATCTGGGTGCGGGCCGCCAGCCACCACGCCCGTGGGCCCTGAAGGCTCCTGCTCTGGGTGATCAGTTGCGATGGGCCTGCCACCCTCGAGGTTCCGCCAGCCGCAGTCCCCTTGCCTCCTAGGCAAGGATTCCCACTCCTCTCCTGGCTCCACCTGCTTCCATCAGAGGCCCGACGTTGGGGTTCTCACAAGGAGCCCCTAGGTCCCGAAGGAGGGAGGGTGGAGCGGGTGGGAGAGGCCGCACCGCAAGGCGCCTCCGCCCCCTCCGGGGAGCGTCGCGGGGTATGGGGGCCCCAGGGTCGCCGCGAGGCTTAGGGTCCTGCCACTGCGTCCCGCCCCGACGGGTCCGGACAGCACCCGGCCCAGGGAGGCTCAGCGGGCCCCCTGCGCGACATCCCCAAGCCGTCGGCTCCCTCGTACGCGGTCCACCCGCCTCCCTCTCCTCCCGGCCGTGTCCTCACCGAAGCGGCTGTGGTCGTGGCGGGTGCCATGCACGGTGCCATTGGGGAAGATCTCCAGGTGGAAGCCGGTGCGGCAGTAGAGCTGGCGGCGCCGCAGGATACCCTTCAGGTGGGCGAAGTCTGTGGGCGAACCGCGCTGCAGCTTCCCCTCGATCTGGCCCAGGCGCTCGTTCAGAAAACCCGGGGAGTCAGCTAAGGGCACGTTCCCCAGAGACGAGGAGAAGCCGTGCAGGTCCCAGTCCAAGGAGGCAAAGACGCCCCCCACCTCTGCCATGACGGGGCTGGCGGCGGCGCGGGCTGAACCGGGGCCGCGGGGCGCGAACTGCCTCTCCCCGCGGCGGGCGCGGGCGGGTCGGCGGCGCTCGCTCGCTGTGAGGTTCCGTGCTCTGCCCAGCTGCAGCACACGTCTGTTCGCGTCCAAAGAACTTCTTAGCGGCGGGGAGCGTGGGGCAGCGCGCTCCTGACCTTGCTCTCAGTTAAAGTGCGGCTTCCCCTCCGCATCCATCTCTCCTGGCCTCTCATAGCTGGCTTCGTGGAGCTATCAGATGCAAACGGCACTTTATATACGTACCCACTCCCCTTCCATTGACATATTGGATATTTAAATACAAGCCACACCTCACTGGCATCCCCTCAGAGATTGGTGTGTGGGTTCTTTCCTTTTTTCCCCCCTTCTCGTATCCATTTGGCTCTTTTTGGGAGAGGGGGTGGAGGGGGGAGCGAGCGAGCTTCACTCCCTCTTTTATTATGAAAAAAAAAAGGCAGGAAAAAGCTACACATTGCAGTGAGGCATAACTGCTTTTGGCAGGATTTCTTAAACTGCTGATGAAATAACGGAGTCCAGTACGTGGAAGCCATCGGCGCCCACGGCCACGCAGGCCGGTTCCGCGGGGGTCTGCTTGTTGGTCTGCTGCAAGGGCCATCCCCACCTCCCATGCATCCACTGGTTGCTCCCCTCGGGAAAATGCCTGAGACTGGGGATCGGGGAGGGCGTCCTCGAGCCTCTGAGCCCCTCTTCTCTGGCCCTTAAGAGACTGCGGAAGGGGTGTCTGGCCCGGGACAGGGGTGCTCCAGTTCCTTTGTTCTGCTGTCCCGTAGTCCCACTCCCCACCTGTAGGTCCACAGGGGCTGAGGAAGCGAAAAAGATCCTGAAGCCGAATGCAGTTGCAACAGTAAGGACTGAGAGGTGGTGAAGGTCGCTGCAGACATCAAAACGGATGGGGAGGGGGTCTTAAGGGGTTTGAGAGGAGCGGGAAACCCCAGGAGGGAAAGAAGACTTTTAAAAAGACGCTGTGGTTTAGGCATAGAAACCGGGGTGGAGGGGCGTTGAGAAATAGAAAGCGATCTTTTTGAAAAATGATCTCCATGGCTTTCTGGACGCACTTTTACAAGGCTCAGGAGAGCAAGCTCGGTGAGAGGCTGTTGGAAGCCGGGTGGGGGCTTCCCCCCACCTTTTTTCTTGTTGGAAACAGGTGTTTCCTCGCTCTGTCCTGTGCCCTGTTCCAAGATATTCTATCAGGAAGACCGGCAGTTGGAGTGGGAACTGGCGGTAGCCAGGACGACAGGCTGGGTGGAGAGGACCTGGCAGGCAGGTGCCTGCCTGCCGTGAGCCCCTGCTTCTCTGCCCCGCACCTGAACCCTACGGTCCCTCTGGGGCTCTGGCGCTTGGCCTCCTTCTTGCCTATTAAATGGCGTTGTTGCTTGCAGTTTTCACACACAGCAGGCGCTGGCCGCCTTCCCAGGTTCCTGTAGTGACTGAACCCCCAATTCTACCCTTCCGCGCCTTTGCTGCGCCTCCTGCTGGAGACCCCACCGAGCTGCAAGTTCAAATTCAGGGTTACCATAAAAATGCGTAAACAAGATTCCCCACAACTCAGTGCAATTCGAGGCCCTACTCTTAAGCTCCCATGTGCGCTCTGTGCTCACTTCCTGTAGCAATTCTCAGTTTGGAATAACATTGTGGCTTGGCCCTGCTGTGCCTCTTTAGCTCAGAGGGAACCTCCAGGGCCAAGTACAATGCCTGACACATGTAGGCACTCAAAAGTAATATTATGCTCTCAGTAACAGAGAACACAGATGCAAGTTACCACCCAGTTATAGTGGACACACGAATACAAATGATGGCGTCCAGACGTTGGAGAGATGGCTCAGTGCTGAAGAGCGAGTGTTTCACTTCTAGAGGACTCAGGTTCTGTTCCAGCCACCCGCATTGGCTCATAGATTCCTGTAACGCCAGCACCAGAGGATCAGATGCCCTCTTCTGGTGTCCACAGGCACCCACGCACATGTGCACAGGCACATATGTACACATAACTTTTAAAAAATTAAAAACACCTTTAAAAGGGTGGAGTCCATGTTAGAATACATGTAAAAGAAACTACAGGCCCTCTTGGATTACTTTTAAAGTATTCCAAGTAAGAACTTGGTGTGATGGCTCTCACCTGTAATTCCAGCCCTTGTGGAATTTAGAGCGAAGCCAGCTTGAGATGCACAGCAAGAACCTATTTCAAATGAAGGACTGAACAAATAAGAAATTATCCAAAGTGCTAAACACAGTAACTCACACTCGCAGTCTCCACACTTTGAAGGAGGCAGGAAGATCAGGAGTTCAAAGCTAGACTGGACTTTGATACCCTGTTCCAACAACAATAAAACAAGGGTTTATGGTGAAGTGTAGATTCATGAAGCAGAGAGAGGGGGGATGGAGGGAGGGAGGGAGGGAGGGAGGGAGAGAGAGAGAGAGAGAGAGAGAGAGAGAGAGAGAGAGAGAGAGAACTGATCTAGGTAGGGGTCCTGGACCCATTCTGGGCTAAGGTGATTTTTATAATGAATGGGCCCTGAGGCAAATATGGGAAGAATTTTTTGCAGAGTCAGAAGGATCACTTCCAAAATAGAGAAAATAGAACAATTTTAATTGTTAAAAAGTAATTCTTGAAGATTTTAATAAGTGTCAAATGAAAAAATTAGATGAAACAACTTTGATAAGCACACACTATAAAGAATGTAGATGTTTATGATGAAATAAATCATACATTTTTCCATGTTTTTCTTTTATCAAACATAGATTCTTTTCTTATGCAATATATCCTGATAACAGTTTCCCTTCCCTCTACTCCTCCAGTTCTCCCTCCCCTCCCCTCTTCTCTGGATCCACTCCCTTTCTGTCTGTCATTAGAAAAGAACAGGCTTCTGAGAGACAATAACCAAATATAACACAATATAATAAGATGAAGCAAAAGCTATCATATCTAAGTTAGATTTGGCAACCCAACAGGAGGAAAAGAGTCCCAAGAGCAGGCGCAAGAGTCAGAGACCCACTTGTTCTCACAGTCAAGAGCCCATGATGACTCACACGTTAATACCAGCACTTAGGAGGAAGAGACAGGTGGATCTCTTTGATCTAGAGGCTATCCTGGTCTACAGAGTGAGTTCCAGGACTGGATCCATAGCTACTGGGAAACCCTGTCTCAAAAAAACAAAACAAAGCAAAAGAGTCCCATAAAAATATTAAGCTAATAGCTATAACATATATGCAGAGGTGCAGACCCATGTAGGCCCTGTGCTTGTTGCTTCAGTCTCTGTGAACTCATATGTACCTTGCTTAGATGATTCAGAGGGCTTTGTTCTCCTGGTGTCCTTCATTGCTCCTGGCTCTTACACTTTTTCTGCCTCCTCTTCCACGGGATTCCCTGAGCTCTGAGTGGAACGATTTAATGGAGACCTCCCATTTAGACTCTCTCTCTCTCTGTATAATGTCTGGCTGTGGGTCTCTGCATCCATTCCCATCTGCTGCTGGAGGAAGCCTCTCTGATGATGACTGGATATATACACAAATAGCAGAATATCATTAGGAATTATTTTATTGATTTTTTTCTAGACCAGTAGTATTTGGTTTTATCCTAAGTCTCTGGGCTATCCAGTTTCTGGTTCTTGGTCCACCAAGCAGTGTTGGGTATGGGTTTCTTCTCGTGGAGTGGGCCTTAGGGTCAAATTAGACATTGATTGGCTACTCCCACAACTTCTGTGCCACCATTGCCCTAGCATATTATGCAGGAAGGACAGATTGTAGGTCAAAGGTTTTGTGGTTGGGTTGGTGTCCACATTTATCTCTCAGTAGCTTACAGAGTACCTTCCTGTACCAAAGGGACTAGAGTGTAGGGGTGAGGGCTTCATGCAGGCACCAGCTCGACTTCTTCATGCTTAATGAGTTTGGGTGTGTGTGTGTGTGTGTATTGTCTTCCGCAATGGGGCCCAGTGTCAGTTTTCAGAGAGCAACCTTCTTTCTTAGCAACAGGCTGGGTTGCTTGGGAATTCCCATGGCCAACAACTCACCTGAATACATCCTAGTTCTGCTACAGGAAGCCTAGCCTGGCAACAAGAGATGACCAGTTGAGAATCCATATCCCCCATTACTAGGAGTATTTATTAGGATCACCTTCATACATTCCAGGAAGTTTCCACTGCACTAGGTTTCCACCCACCCCCTACTTGTCCACACAATTCCAGCCATCTCTCCCTGCTCTCTCTCTTCACCCCATCTTCCCACCATCTGATCCACCATTCCTGTTCTGGCCCCATTCCCAGTCAACTAGTAAAATCTCCCTCCCAGGGATACCTCTGAGTGCCCCCTAGAACCCCCTCTTTACCTAACCTCTCTGGGTCTACAGATTGTAGCTTGGTTATCATTTACGTAATGGCTATTATCCCCTTATAAGTGAATAAGTACCATATTTATGTTTCTGCATCTGGGTTACCTCACTCAGGCTGATTTTTTTTCTAGTTCCACCTATTTGCCTACAGACTTCATGATGTCATTTTTTTTTTATATCCGAGTGATACTCCATTGTGTAAATATATACCACAATTTGTTTATCCATTCTTTTGTTGAGAGACTTGTAGGTTGTTTCCAGTTTCTGGCTATTAATAAAGCTGCTATGAGCAGTGTTGAACAAGTGTCTTTGTGGAAGGATAGAGAGTCCTTTGGGTATATGCCCAAGAGTGAGATAGGTGGAACTTGAGGTAGATCGATTCCCAGTTTTCTGAGGAACTGCCATATTAATTTTCATAGTGGTTGTACAAGTTTGCACTCCCACCAGCAATGGAAGAGTGTTCCTCTTCCTCTACATCTTCACCAGCATAAACTGTCACTTGTATAATTGATCTTAGCCATTCTGGCAGGTGTAAGAATGTAGTGATATTTCATTTGTATTTTAATAAATAAAGTGTGACTGATGATCAGAACATAAAACAACCACACTAGTCAGCCATACAGGCCAGGCAGTGATGGCACACACACCTTTAATTCCAGCAGCCACACTAGTCAACCATACAGGCCAGGCAGTCATGGCACACACCTTTAATCCCAGCAACTACACTAGTTAGCCATAGAGGCCGGGTGGTGGTGGTGCATGCCTTTAATCCCAGTACTAGAGAGGAATATAAGAACTTGCTTTTCAGTTTGAAGATTTCATAGAGGTAAGAGCTCTCTAGTGGCTTGGTTGTTTTGCTTTTCTGATCTTCAGATTGAACCCCAATATCTGTCTCTGGGTTTTTATTATTCATACTACATAAGCTGAATCTCAAAGTAGTTTTGATCTGCATTTTCCTGATGTCTAATGATATTGAACATTTTCTTAAGTGTTTCTCAGCCATTTAAGGTTTCTCTATTGAGAATTTACTGTTTAGATCTGTTCCTCACTTAACATTTTTTTTTTAAAATAATGCATTTATTTTTATTTTATATACATTGATTTTTAGGATTTACAGATAGTTGTGAACTGCCATGTGGATGCTGGGAATTGAACCCGCGTCCTCTGGAAGAGCAGCCAGTACTCTTAACTGCTGAGCAATTCCCCATTTTTAAATTGGATTATTTGTTTGTTTTTGATATCCAGTTTCTTGAATTCTTTATATATTTTTGATATTAGTCCTCTATCAGATGTGGAGTTGGTAAAAATATTTTCCCATTCTGTAGGTTGCAGTTTTGTCTGATTGGCAGAGTCCTTTGCCTTACAGAAGATTTTCAGTTTCATGAGGTCTCATTTATTGACTGTTGATCTTAGTGCCTGTACTACCAGTGTTCTGTTCAAGAAGTCGTTTCCTGTGCCAATGTGTTCAAGGCTATTCCCCACTTTCTCTTCTATCAGGTTCACTGTATCTGATTTTATGTTGCGGTCTTTGATGCACTTGGACTTGAGTTTTGTGCAGGGTGATGAACTTGGTCTATTTGCATTCTTCTACATGTAGTGATCCAGTTTAACTAGCACCATTTATTGAACATGCTCACTTTTTCCCAGTGTGTGTTTCTGTCTTCTTTATGAGAAATCAGGTGTCCATATGTGTGTGAATTTATGTATGGGTCTTCAATTCAATTCCATTGATCAATGTGTGTTTTTATGCCAAAGTCATGCTGTTTTTATTACTATAGCTTAGTTATATATGGTTGAGACCTCCAACAGTCTTTTTATTGTTCAGAATTGTTTTAACTAGCCTGGGCTTTTTGTTTTTCTATATTAAGTTGAGAATTGCCCTTTCAAGGTTTGTGAAAATTGTGTTTGAATTTTGATGGGGATTGCATTGAATCTGTAGATTACTTTTGGTAAGATGACCATTTTTACTATTTTAATTCTTGATCCATGAGCATGGGATATCTTTCCATCTTCTGATATCTTCTTCAATTTCTTCAAAGACTTTAAGTTCTTGTCATACAGGCCTTTCACTTGCTTAGTTATAGATACACCAAGATATTGTATATTATTTGTGGCTATTGTGAAGGGTGTTGTTTCCCTGATTTCTTTTTCAGCCCATTTGCTATTTGTATGTAGGAAGGTTACTGATTTTTTTGAGTTACTTTTGAATCCGGCCACTTTGCTGAAAATGTTTATCAGCTGTAGGAGTTCATGGTGACATTTTTAGGGTCCTATCATGCCACCTGCAAATAAAGGTACTTTGACTTCTTCCTTTCCGATTTGTAATCCCTTGATCTCCTTCAGTGGTCTTACTGCTCTAGCTAGAACTTCAAGTATTGTATTGGGTAGATATGGAGAGAGTGGGCAGCCTTGTCTTGTCCCTGATTTTAGTGGAGTTGTTTTGAGTTTCTCCCTACTTAATTTGATTTTGCCTATAGGCTTGCTGTAAATTGCCTTTATTATGTTTAGGTATGTCCCTTGTAGCCCTAATCTTTCCAGGACTGTTATTATGAAGAGGTATTGGATTTTGTCTAATCCCTTTTCTGCATGTAATGACGTGATGATATGGTTTTTTCTTTCTGTTTGTTTATATGGTAGATCACATTGACAGATTTTGATATGTTGAGCCATCCCTGCATCTCTGGGATAAAGCCTACTTGATCATGGTGAATGATCTTTTTGATGTGTTCTTGTCTTTGGTTTGCCAGTATTTTATTGAGTATTTTTTCATCAGTGTTCATGGGACGTCTTAGGGTTTCTATTGCTATGATGAAACAGCATGACCAAAAAGCAAGTTAGGGAGGATAGGGTTTATTTAGTTTACACTTCAGCATTGCTGTTCATTACTGATGGAAGTCAGGACAGGAACTCAAATAGGGCAGGATCCTGGAGCCAGGAACTGATGCAGAGGTCATGGAGGGGTGCTGCTTATTGGCTTGCTTCCCATGACTTGCTTAGCCCATCTTCTTATAGAACCCAGGACCAGCAGCCCAGGGATGGTACCACTCACCATGGGCTGGGTCCTCCCCATTGATCACTAAATGAGAAAATGCTTTACAGCTGAATAGCAAGGAAACATTTCCTCTGAGAGGCTCCTTCCTCTGATGACTCTGACTTGTGTCACGTTAACACACATAACTACCTAGTACCGGGAGAACTTGGTCTGTAATTCTTATTCTTTGTTGAGTCTTTATGTGATTTGGGTATCAGAGTAACTGTGGCCTCATAAAATGAATTGGGTAACAATATTTATGTTTCTATTTTGTGGAATAATTTGAGAAGTATGGGCATGAACTCTACTTTGAAAGTCTGGTAGAAGACTGTGCTAAAAACACCTGGCCCTGATTTTTTATTGTTTGGGAGACTTTTAATGACTATTTGTATTTCACGATGGGCTAAAGGTCTGTTTAAGTTGTATCTACTGAGAAAATTGCCCATTTCTTTTAGATTTTCTAATTTTTTGGAGCACAGGTTTTTAAAGTATGTCCTTATGATTGTCTGAATTTTCTCTATGTCTGTTGCTATATCCCCCTTTTGTTTTTTGTTTTGTTAATTTGGATATACTCTCTCTGCCTTTTAATTGCTTTGATAAGACCTTGTCTATTTTGTTCTTTTCTCAAAGAACCAATTCTTTGTTTTATTGTTTCCTTGTATTGTTCTCTTTGCTTCTATTTTATTGATTTCATGTCCCAGTTTCATCATTTCTTGCTGTCTACTTCTCTTGAGTGTAATTACTTCCTTTTGTTCTAGAGTTTTCAGGTGTGCTGTTAACTTGCTAGTATGAGATCTCTCTAGATTTGTTTATGTGACGGTACTATGAAATTCATTATGTCCCATAAGTTTGGGTATGTTGTGCATTCATTTTCAGTGAATTCTAGGAAGTCTTTAATTTCTTTCTTATTTCTGCCTTGACCCATTTTTTTCATTCAGTAGAGAAGTTTTTCAGTTCCATGAATGTTTTTTTCAAGAATTAAAAGTATTTTCTTTACAGAGGATTAATACTGCATAGAATTTACATTTTTAGCTCATTTCTTCTAAGAATGGGGTATCATATATCAGTAATTATTTTTTTATTAAAAATTTCTGCCTCCTCCCCGCCTCCCTTTTCCCTCCCCCTCCCCCCACTCCCCACGCCCCACTCCCCACTCCCCTCCCTCTCCAGTCCAAAGAGCAGTCAGGGTTCCCTGCCCTGTGGGCAGTCCAAGGTCCTCCCCCCTCCATCCAGGTCTAGGAAGGTGAGCATCCAAACAGGCTTGGCTCCCACAAAGCCGGTACATGCAGTAGGATCAAAACCCAGTGCCATTGTCCTTGGCTTCTCATCAGCCCTCATTGTCTGCCATGTTCAGAGAGTCCGGTTTTATCCCATGCTTTTTCAGTTCCAGTCCAGCTGGCCTTGGTGAGCTCCCAATAGATCAGCCCCACCGTCTCAGCGGGTGGGTGCTCCCCTCGCTGTCTTGACTTCCTTGCTCATGTTCTCCCTCCTTCTGTTCCTCATTTGGACCTTGGGAGCTCAGTCCATTAATGGGGAGAGACAAGTCAGAAGGGGAGGATGGGGAGAGCTTGGGGGAATGGGATGGTTAGGATAATGGAAGGATGGATATGGGAGCAGGGAAGTATATATCTTAATTAAGGGAGCCATTTTAGGGTTGGTAAGAGACTTGACTTTAGAGGGGTTCCCAGGGGTCCAGAGAGATGTCCCCAACTAGGTCCTTGGGCAGCTGAGGAGAGAGAGCCTGAAATGGCCCTATCCTATAGCCATACTAAGGAATATCTTACATATCACCATAGAACCTTCATCTGGCGATGGATGGAGATAGAGACAGAGACCCACAGTTCCATGAATTTTTAAACTTTCTATTGTTTCTGTTGTTGATGCCCAGCTTTAATACACGGTGGTCTGAGAGGATGCAGAAAGTTATTTCAATTTTCTTGTATATGTTGAAATTTGCTTTATAACTGAGTATGTGGTCAATTTTAGACAAGGTTCCATGAGGTGCTGAGAAGAAGGTATATTTTTTGGTGTTTGGGTAAAATGTTCTGTAGATATCTGTTAGATTCATTTGGTTTATAATGTCTGTTAGCTCTACTATTACTCTGTTTAGGCTTTTTTTCTTTTGGTCTGGATGACCTTTCTATTGGTAGGAGAGGAGTACTGAAGTCTCCCACTGTCAATGTGTGAGGGTCAATATATAATTTAAGCTGTAGTAGTGTTTCTTTTACAAAAGTAGGTGCCCTTGTGTTAAGAGCATAGTTGTTAAGAATTGAAATGTCATCTTGGTGGATTTTTCCTTTGATGAGTCTGAAGTGTTTTTTCCCATCTCTTTTAATTAATTTTGGTTTGAAGTTTATTTTGTTAGATATTAGAATAGCTATACCGGTTTGCTTTTTGGGACTTCTTTTCTTGGAATATATTTTCAATCCTTTATTCTGAGGTGATGTCTATCCCCTTGATGTTGAGGTGTGTTTTTTGGATGAAATGGATGGATTCTGTTTTTGAATCCATTCTATTAGCCTGTGTCTTTTTATTGGGGGAATTGAGACCACTGATGTTGAGAGATATCAGTGATCAATGATTGTTGATTCCTGTTATTTTGTTGTGTTGTTTGTGGTGTATGTATGAGTGAGTGAGTTAGTGTGTGTGTGTGTGTGTGCTCACGCGTGCACGTGCGTGCATGTGTGTGTGTGTACAGCATGCTTCCCTTCTTTTGGTTTTGCTGGTATGAGATTATTTATTTTCTGTGCTTTCATGGGTGTAGCTACCCTCCTTAGGTTGGACTTTTCCTTCTAGCACTTTCCATAGGGCTGGATATGTAGATAGATGTTGTTTACATTTGATATCATAATGAAATATCTTATTTTCTCCATTTATGGAGATTGAAAGTTTTGCTGTGTATAGTAGTCTGGGCTGGCATCTGTGATCTCTTAGCATCTGCAGCACATCTGTCCAGGCCCTTCTGGCTTTTAGAGTTTTCATTCAGAAGTCAGGTGTAATTCTAACAGGTCTGCTTTTATATTTTACTTTATTCTTTCCCTTGCAGCTTTTATTTTCTTTTGTTGTTGTTGTTCTGTATGTTTAGTGCTTTGATTGCTATGCATCAAGGGGACTTTCTTTTCTGGCCCAATCTATTTGATGTTTTGTAAGATTATTGTACCTTTATAGGCATGTCCTTCTTTAGGTTAGGATAGTTTTCTTCTATGATTCTGTTGAAAACATTTTCTGGGCCTTTGAGTTGGGATTCTTCTCCTCCCTCTATTCCTATCATTCTTAAATTTGGTCTTCTCATAGTGTCCCAGATTTCTTGGATGTTTTGTGTCAGGAGTTTTTTAGATTTTTGAGATTTTCTGTGACTCTTGTATCTATTTCTTCTACCATATCTTCAATATCTGAGATTCTCTCATATCTTCCATTCTTTTGGTGAAGCTTATTCCTGTTTGAATTTCTAAATTTTTATTTAAAAATTCCCTCATTTTGAATTTTATTTATTGCTTCGAAATTTCCAATTTCAGAACAGTTTTATTCATTTCCTTATACTATTTGTGTTTTCTTGGCATTCTTTAGGAGATTTTTTTCATTTTCTCTTTAAGGATCTCTATCATCTTCATATAGTTGTTTTTAAGGTTGTATTTTTATGCTTTCAACTATGTTGGACTATTCAGAGCCTGCTGTGGTAAGATAGCTGGGTTCTAGTAGAGACATATTGCCCTGATTGTTTTTGATTTTGTTCTTAAATAGGTATCTAGGTTTCTGGATTTCGAGTGATTATAGGTTTGGGTGCTGATTTTGGAGGTTTTTGTTGTTGTTGTTGTTGTTTTTTTTTGCGTGTTTTGTTTCTTGGTTTCTATTTTCTCTCTGGATTTTCAAAGTGTGTTGCCTGTTTTCCTGACCTGTTTAGCTAGTTTGTTCACAGGGAATACCTGTTGATGTTGGAGGCTGGGATAGTTGGATGATTTGAGGGAAGGAAGGTTGGAGGACAAGCTCTTTGTGATCTGTTGGAGATGGAGTCATATAGATCACAGTGGGTTTCCTGCTACAGAGCTGGGGATGAGAGTGGAGAGGTGTCACTCTGCCTTCAGCCTACTTGTTGCCCTGGGAAGAGCTACACTTGGGTTAGCATGGTGTGCCTGGTAGATTTGGGGGTCTGGAACAAAACAAGAAGTTGTGGGAGGGGAGTTAGAAAAGGAAGATCTGTGGGATCTACAGGAGATATGGGCAGTTGTGAGGGAAGGCTGCCGTGGGTGTTCTGTTGCAATGCTGAGGACAAGACTGAGGAAATGGGTCTGGTGGAACAGAGAGAGAAGAGAAGGTCTGTGGGCAGCTTACCTGGTTTTCTGGCAGGTGTGGCCTGCGGTTTAACAGAGGGTGACTGCTACAGTTGGGGGCTGGGATGCAGTGGTGAGTGGGGGGTGAGGTTAGGTGGGGGTGCTCTATTAAGACCCCCACACCACCTTCCTTCTTTCTTAATACCTCCCAATACCAAAGCAAACAAAGAGACTGATGTGGAAAGGACATGGAAAAACAGCCCTGTAAGCCCAGTATTCAAGAGAGTTGCCAGGTCAAAGCCAGGGTAGGCTATAAACAAGGGCATGTTATAAATGAAGAAAGAAAGAGGGAGAGGGAGGAAGGGAAGAAAGAAGGAAGGAAGGAAGACAAGAAGAAAGGAAAAAGGCAAGTTTTTTTCATTGCACCCATAGTCATTGGACCCAGGGCCTTGCACACGCCAGATTACCACTGAGTTACACTCAAAACCCACAAAAGAACATTCTGACTTCCACTCTAAGTGAAGTTGGGAACGGGGCTCCAAAGAAGTTGCCAACCTATTTCTGGAGGAAGGAGAAGGTATTGCTGAAAAAACTGTCTCCCCACTCAGGAAGTAGCAAGGCATGTCTACTGCCGTCACCCCACCCAGTTCTTTATTTCCCCAGCAACTCAGAATGTTTTCTCCATTGTGGTGAGGCTTCGCTGAGAAGGCCCAAGAAGAGCTGCAAGGGGGCAAAGGACAGCCAAGGACATCAAAGGTTCCTGTTTATAGACCGTGGGTTAAGCCTAGATGATTTGCATATATTATCTCCAGTGAGCCTTAGTACAACTGTAAGAAATAGTTTTATTTCCATTTCATATGTATGGAAACAGATCCAAAGGGATTCAACATCTAGTAGTGAAGAGCAGACTTAAATCCAGGTGTATTTCTTTCTCGGAGGGTACCGGAGACTGAACTCAGGGCATCACACATGGTAGACAAGAGCTTTAGCATTGAGTTCCATCCACAGGCAACCAGTTACTCTGAATCTGGATTGAAAGTGACCCAAAATGCTGGACCACCCCAGTTTACTTCAAATCCTCTGCCCTCACTCCTGCCTTTCTCCTACTTTCCATTTCCTAAGGCCAGCAGGATAGCGTAGTATGTGAACACTCCATCCTGAGAGTCAAATGGCTTAGCTTCATAAGCACAGCACCATGCCGTTCAGTTTCCTCTTCTCTAGGAGATGGATGGCAGAGTTGCTGTGAAATTTAAATGAAATAATACACAGCAAAACTGTACCTGGCACATATTAATATGTCATTGCTTATAATCTATCTATGTATCTATGTATCTATGTATCTATCTATGTATCTATCTATGTATCTATCTATCTATCTATCTTCATCATCATCATCATCATCTATTTATTGCTCATGTGCCTGAAATTCATGTGTTGATAAAGGGCGGACTTTAGGAGTTGATTCTCTGCTTCCACCATGTGGGTCCCAGTTTATCAGGCTTCACGACAAGTGCCTTTACCTGCTGAGCCATCTCTCTCATTGCCATTATTTAAATTTTCCCCAGCTTCAGTTATGTTTCTTCTTCTAATTTCTTTAAATTATGCCCTTCCTTTCCTTTCCTTTCCTTTCCTTTCCTTTCCTTTCCTTTCCTTTCCTTTCCTTTCCTTTCCTTTCCTTTCCTTTCCTTTCCTTTCCTTTCCTCTCCTCTCCTCTCCTCTCCTCTCCTCTCCTCTCCTCTCCTCTCCTCTCCTCTCCTCTCCTTTCCTTTCCTTTCCTTTATGGGCAGGAAGGTGTCACAAGCACGTCCTCCTCTTCTAGAGGACCTGGCTTGCATTCCCAGTACTCAAGGCCAACAGCTCACAATCCCCAGAGAGATCTGATGCCTCTGGCTGCTGGGCACCTATACTCATGTGCATCACACATGGACACGTAATTAATGATAATAAAAATAGATCTTTAAAAATGACATTCTGCTTTTTGCACCTAAGAACAGGTGAAGTACATTAGAAGCTTGGCTGCTGGCGGAGTCACCTTGCTCCTCTTTCCGTGGTATTGAGTCCCTCTTCTTCTCTCTGAGCTTCAGAAGGCCTGTCTTCAGAAACAGAGCAACCACACTGTCAGCCCTGGGTGGGCAAGCAAATAGTAAGGGAATGGAAAATGAGAAGTTGCTTATTTGTGTAAGTCATTCATTGAGCATCCTAAATTCCAGACACTTTTGTAAGGGCCTTACATTTAAATCACGTCTCAACACCAGGAAGTAGATGCTATTATTATCTCAGTTTCTCAGTTTTTAACAAATGTTAAATCTGAGGGTGGAGAGGTTAAAGTCACTTGCTTAATGTCATATAGCCATGTCATATGCTGGGAGTGCGATTTAGAGACCTGGGTTCTGGTGTCAGTGATTGCTAATGATAAAGAACTGGCTGTAGAATGTTGAGGCCTGATGCAAAACAGGAAGTATCTATCATCCTGGGAAGGATGAACCCAGTTAAAACATTAGTCTTTGGTGGGGTGTGACTCAATGGCAGACCATTGGCCTGGCATGCTTGAGGCTGGCCTCCATTCCAGTACTGCAAAAAGGAGGAAACATTTATCCCTTCCCCTCCCCTCTGCTTCTTCCCCTCTCCCCTTTCCCCTCCCCCACTCCTCTTCTTTTTCTTTTGTCCTAGGTATCCAGGGCTTGAGAAGTCTTCCAAAAGTCAAACTATCTTCAATCTCCCCACCCCCAACAGCAGGGTCCAGAGAAGAAAGAAAAGCTCTCTGGCTGAGATGAGCCCCTCATCTTACCTTTCTGCCCAGTCTCCCGCAGTGACACGGAGGAACAAGTCTCCTTTGTCCCTGCTGTCATTTTCCTGTGGGCCTACCTGTAATGGGGGAGGTAATGGACCATTTATTCTGGCTGTAACTTGACATTAGCCGGCAGGTGATGACATCTCTGTGAAATGATCTGTTAGTTCTCTGAGAGGACTGGGACACTGTGGAATGTGGCTCTAAGGCTGGCGACCTGCACCACATCTCGGGATGGTGTCTGTGACTCTGGATGTGGCTATCCATGGCGACTGTGCACGTGGAGCTGGGTGTTGAGGGGGAATGTGGGCAGAGGGCTCTGCTTGCTTGCTTTTTCTAACGCAAAATGTACAGGCATTTGCATATGACTGGGTAGAATCCAGAGTTATAGGTTTAGGTTTAACGTGTCTGTAAGTCTATGAATTTAGTTGAAGTCTCTGCTAATTTGAATGAAAAATAGACAGGATGGATGTAAAGTTGACAGCAGGGACAAAAGAGCCTTGGGGCCCAGTGTCACTGCGGGAGACTGAGCAGAAAGCTAAGTGGAGGGGCTTGTCTCAGCCAGATAGCCTTTCTTTCTTCTCTGGACCCTAGTGTTCCAGGTTGGGAGATTGAAGGTGGTTTGACTTTTTAAATTCATGGTCTCTTCCTGCAACCTTGAACAGAGTCTTGCTATGAGGCCCTACCTGACTTGAAATGCTGTGTAGACCAAGATGTCTCTCCGGTCTCTGCCTCATTGAGAGATGAGATCACAGAACACCCAGCTCAAATTCATTTTATTTTCATACAAACTGATTATTTTAGCCTAGTAGCCTGAGGGAAACAGAGATGCCAAACATGGGATGAAGTGACCTTATAGCATCTCTTTGTAAATGGGCAGAAAGGCAGTTAGCATGACATAGCTCGTGTGTGTGTGTGTGTACACATGCATACATGCCATAGCACATTTATGGGGGTTAGAGGCCAAATTTCAAGAGTTAGTTCTCTCCTTCCACCTTGTTGGAGGCAGTTTCTCCTGTTTGTACTGGACTGTGTGTGTTAGGGAAGTTTCAGATGATTCTCCTGTTTCCACTTCTGGTCTACCCAGAGGAATTCTGATTAGCAGAACCTTCTCTTCGTTTTGCCTCTGTCTATGAAGGTCCTGAAACCCTGCTCTGTTTTGTGGCCACATGTGCATGCATGCATGCTCCCGCATGTGTGTGCATGAGCTTGTATGCTCATCATTCACAGGTGACAGCTGAGAAACACATTGTTACTCAGTGTACTTGATGCTATAGAAAGGAAGCCCAGCATCTACCCTGCTTTCGGAGCTTCCTAGCTACAGCTTTCCCTCAGGACAGGTTGTATGAGCCTCCTCAAAACAAACATGGCTAGAACGAGCAACAGTCAGCAATGACGTATAGTTAAGACAGTAGACACAGGACAACAAACTAGCTAGGAAGAAATTGTCATTTTGATAGAGGTGGGTTATAGTTCTAGCTGCTGCAGCAAAGGCACTGTATGTGGCTTTGGCTGAATTATTCATTACCTGTGGGTCCCTGCTGTTTTACCCGTGAAAACATAGGGTTGAGCTAGATCAGTCTATTTCAAACTTTTATTTCATTTATTTATTATTTTTTTTAGATGAAGCAACCAAAAAATGAAGTCTCTGGAGTCTGGTGTGTAATCCCAGTGTGTTTAGAGACTAAAACAAAAGGTCTGCAATGAATTCCAGACCAGACTGGGCTATTGGGTGAAACTCTGTCTCAGAATACAAAAGCAAAGGCTAGAGAGATGGCTCTATGGGTCAAGCGCCTGTCAGGCAAGTATGTGAACCTGAGCTTGAACACCAAGCATTGATGTAAAATCCTGGATCCCGAGAGGGAAGGAGACAGGCAGTTCCTTGGACGTTCCAGACAACCTTGCTAAATGGTCAGCTCCAGGTTCCGTGAGAGATCATGTCTCAAGAATATGATAGAAAGAGGATCTGGACTTCCTGGAATTATAGCCATTTGTGAGCTGTCATGTGGATGCTGGGAACCAAACCTGAGTCCTCTAGAAGAGCATCCAGTGCTCTTAATTGATGAGCCATCTCCCCAGCTCTGTTTCTGTCCTGGAAACTTTGGCACCACTGCTGGCCTAGGAGTGGGTTGTGTGTGTGGGGGTGGGGCTGTTGCAAAAAGCCTCAGTTTGAGGCACTTTGAGGTGGAATCTGGAAAGTCTGGCAGCTGACTGGAGATAAGGGTCTAGGAAGGGACCTGGTCTTAGGGAAGAGCAGCAACAGGTGGAAATGAGCGAAGTGAAATTATTGACATGACTAAATAGGAAGTGTTAGCACGCATAAAGCTTAGCGTCAAGTCCTGACATCGAAAAAGAAAAAGGAGAGGAGGGGGAGGATGTAGGGGAGAGAACAAAGAAGGAAATAAAGAGGCGGCAAGAGGGGAAAAGGCAGAAATGGATGAGGGCTGATTACCTTTTCCTAAAGGAAGCCAACAAATATAATGTCTGGAATTGGAATACATAAGAATTTCAAATTCCAAAGGACTCATCCACAAAGTTCCTAATTGGGAAGCCCTCGCCTACGGTCTGGATGAATTTAGGTACCTAAGGATCTATCCTGAGCCTCAGACACTGAGGGGGCAAGATGAGAGTCCAGTTATAGGGACAGAAGCAGTCATACATCTGTGAAGGAAGGGACAAGAGAGAGCTCAGTTACTGGAACCAAAATTCTTTTTTTTTTTTTTTTTAAATTCTCACCATGCAGCCCTAACTGGCCAGAAACTCTCTATGTAGCCCAGGCTGCTCTTAAACTCATAAAGATCCACTTGCCCCACTTGCCAACTGCTGAGACTGAACTTAGAGATCAACTCAGAGCTAACAAAAAAGGGTTTGCCTAGGATGCATAAAGCTTGGGGTCTAGCACCAAGATAAAAATAAAACAAAATAGTTTTAAAAATATTAAAAAATGAGTCTTAGTTGGTGAGTTATTGATGGAGAGCTCAGATCTTCCTCTGATTCTTAACAAAACATATCCAAACATTAGAGTTTGGATTTTAAATATCCCCCAAAGGCTCATGTGCTGTGGGAAAGTAGTAGAGCCCAGTGAGAGGAAGGGAGGTTACTGACAGTCTACTCTTGAAGGGACAGTGGAACTTCAGTCCCACCATGTGCTTTCTGGTTCTTTTTTGTTTGTTTGTTTGTTTTTGAGACAAGCTTTCTCAGTGTAGCCTTGACTGTCCTGAAACTCACTCTGTAGTCCAGGCTGACCTCGAACTCACAGAGATCTGCTTGCCTCTGCCTCCCACGTGCTGGAATTAAAGGTTCTTTTTTTTTTTTTTTTTTTTTTTTGGTTTTTTGAGACAGGGTTTCTCTGTAGCTTTGGAGCCTGTCCTGGAACTAGCTCTTGTAGACCAGGCTGCCACCACCGCCCGGCTTAAAGGTTCTTTTAAAATGATACCTCTCCTGGGAATATACCCAAAGAATGCTCAATCATAACACAAAGACTCTTGCTCAACTATGCTCATAGCAGCTTTATTCATAATAGCCAGAACCTGGAAACAACCTAGATGCGCCTCAACTGAAGAAAGGATAAAGAAAATGTTAACATTTACACAATGGAATATTAGTCAGCTGTTAAAAACAATGACATCAGGAAATTTGAAGGCAAATGATTAGAACTAGAGAAAATTCATACTAAATGAGGCCACCCAAACCCAGAATGATAAACATGGTATGTACTCACTTATAAGTGGATATTAGATGTAAAGTAAAAGAAAACCATTCTATAATCAATAGACTCAGAGAGGCTATGCAACAAGGAGGGCCCAAGGGAGGGATGCATGGATTCCCATGGGAAGGGGAAATAGGGGAGATCTTCTGGGTGGATTGGGAGTGGGTAGAGAGGGGAACCTGAGGGATCAGGTTGGGGGGTGGATGGAGGGGGAGAGTACTAAAAGAGATGACTGGAAAGGGGGGAGCATTTCGGGGTCAGGTAGAAACCTGGTGCAAGGGAAACTACCAGGAATCTACAAGGATGACCCCAGCTAAGATTCCTAGCAGTAGTGGAGAGAGTGCCTGAACTAGCCTTCACCAGTGATCAGACTGGTGCCTACCCCAATTGACATCAGAGAGTCTTCATCCAGTGACTGATGGAAATAGATGCAGAGATCCACAGCCAAACACTAGCCCAAGCTCAAGGAATTCTGCTGAAGAGAGAGCGGAAGGATTGTGGGAGCCAGAAGGGTCAAGGACATCACAAGAAAACCTAAAGAAACAACTAACCTGGCTAGCAGGGGCTCACAGAGTATGAACCAACAACCAGGGAGCCTGCATGGAACTAACTTGGTCATATATATATATATATATATATATATATATATATATATATATGACAGTTGTTTACTGTGACAGGTTGGTTTACTGTGTGGGAGTCCTAACAATGGGAGCAGAGGCTGTCCCTAACACTTTGACTGGCTCTTGGGAACCCATTCCTCATGCTGGATTGCCTTGCCCAGCCTTAATAAAAGGGGGGGATTTTAGTCTTATGGCAGCCTGATATGCCATGCTTTGTTGATATCCATGGGAGGCTTGTCCCTTTCTGAACAGAAACAGAAGAGGAGTGGATTGAGGGAGGTTATGGAAGGGAGGCAGAGGGAGGAAATGGGGGGGAGTGATAAAAACTGTGGTAGGGATATTAAATAAATAAATAAATTGTTTTTGGTACTCTTTGTGTGTGTGTGTAGGGAGGTTGCACACATGTCATGGTGTGTGGAAGTCAGAGGACATTTTCTGGAGTCTTTTCTCTCCTTCCACTTTGGTTTTGATGCAGGATCTCCCTTGTTTCTGTGATGCTGAGTACTGACAAGCTGGCCTGAGAGCTGCCAGCTGATGCTCCTGTTTCTGCCTTCCACCTATTCATTCAAGTGCTAGAATTACAGATGTTCACTACTGTAACTGGGTTTTTCTGTGAGTTCTAGGAATTGGACTCAGGTCACTAGGCTTGTAGAGAAAGTATATTGACCTGCTGAGCCATCTTGCCCACCTGCCCTTTGTATTTAAGAAAATCTTATTTTTAAGATTGCATTTTTACTTATTTGTAGTGAGGAGGTGAGCAGGCCTGCTTTTCATCCCGCCTGGCTCCTGCATGGTTAGCTTTATACCTGAAATAACAACACACAAATTGTATTCATTTAAACACTGCCTGGCCCATTAGCTCTAGCCTCTTACTGGCTAACTCTCACACATTCGTTTAACCCATATCTAGTAATTTGTGTAGCACCACGAGGTGGTGGCTTACCGGGAAAGATTCAGCATGTCTGACCTGGCGGCTGGCTCCATGGCATCTGACCCACTTCCCTTCTTCCCAGCACTCTCTGTTCTGTCGACTCCACCCACCTATGTTCTGACCTATCAGGCCAAGCAGTTTTCTTTATTAATTAACCAATGAAAGCAACAGATAGATAAAGACCCACCTACATCACTTATTTATTTGTGTGGACATATGTGTGCCATGGTGTATATATGGAGGTGAAAGGACAAGTTTCCAGAGTTGGGTTTCTCCTTCTACCATGTGTGTGCTGGCTTGTTTTATGCCACTTTGACACAAGCTAGAGTTATCTGAAAGTGGGGAACCTCAGTTAAGAAAACGCCTCCATATATTCCTCTGTAGAACATTTTCTTAATTAGTGATTGATCAGGGAGGGTCGAGCACATTGTGGGTGGTACCATCCCTGGGCTGATGGTCCTGGGTTCTATAAGAGAGCAGGCTGAGCAAGTCATGGGGAGCGATCCAGTAAGCAACACCCCCCTATGACCTCTGCATTGGCTCCTGCCTCAGGGTCCTTCCCTGTTTGAGTTTCTGTCCTGACTTCTTCCAGTGATAGACAGTGCTGCAGAAGTGTAAGCCTTTCCTCCCCAAGTTGCCTTGATCATGGTGTTTCATCACAACAGTAGCCCTAAGACAACGTGGGTCCCAGGGATAAAAGCTGGGCCATTAGGCTTGGCAGCAGGAGCTCTTATCTGCTGAGCCATCTTGCCAGCCCTGACTTTGACTCTTGATGAGATGTTTCACATCGCCATGCTGTGCTTCATGTCATTGCCATCTGGCACCCATACCAAAGACTAAAGAGGCATGGGTCTGCCTGGTCATGGACTGGAAGCCCTCAAACAGCGAGCCAAAAATAGTCCATTTCTTTTTGCAAGTTAATTATTGCAGGAATTTTGTTGTACGGAGGGAAACTTGATAAACACACCCGGAATCTGGGTTTTGTAAAGATGGAGAATAAACCCATCAGTAGTGATAGGTGGCCCTAGGTCAATAGGACATATTGCTGGACATATCATCAGAATGTTACTCAAACCAACACCTAAAGGCACACTGTTGCTCTGAATCTCCACAGCAGAGTTCTGAGGGATACACTTGCTCAGCTCCCCGGTCTTCCCCATCACCCCAAGAAGAGAAATAAAACTGTCCTTGCAGGGCGTTAACTTCACTGGCTCTTGACTGTCTGGACCTCCCCTAGCCCAGGCCTTTCTTGATTAACATCTGAGGCCCACAGTGGAGGATGAGGTCAGCTTGGTGTGAGATAAGATGACAGTGTCACGACTTGGCTGTCCATAAAATGGCTGTGTTTAAAGCTAAAGTTTGTATTCTCATAGTTTACCCAAGGGGTTATGTAATACAAAACTTTGACCATGAAGCTATTTGTAAAACTGCGACTTTTGCCTGAACAGAGCACAGTGTATGGGAAGGTTGGGCACTGAGGAGGTAAGCATGGTTCACATGATGCCAGGGTGGGGCCAACACTGAACGGTTGTCTTGAGGTGACAGAGATCAAATCTTCTGCAGATACAAAAAGCTTCATCTTCTTAAGATTTCCAAAGCAGAGGGTGTTTAACCTACTGACCTAGACCTGAAAAAGGAAAGAAAAAAAAAAGAGAGAAAACCCAAGTGGAAATTGCTCAGCTTCTTAAACTATAAGTGGGGCCAGCTGGCTGCTTACTAGGGGTGGGATAACTTGCCCTCCAGCAAGGGTTTGGAGCTTGGCCATCCAGAGGAGTGACAGTCTTGGAATCAGATACCATAATTAGTATACCTCAGGCTCTTTTGGAGTCCACGAGAGAATTTGTAGAAGGCATTATGTATCAGATAAAGGCTTGAGAAGTACTGGATGTGGCATGCTCATAGGCTTGGCTACTTGGGAGGCAGGGGTAGGAGGTAATCTCTAGAGCCCAGGAATTTGAGACTAGCCTGGGCAACACAGAGAGACCTACCCCAGCTCAAACAACAACAACAATAACCACGACAATGAAGAAATCAGGCCAGGTGCAGTGGTGCATGTCTATAATCCTAGCACACGGAGCCAAAGGCAGGAGACTCAAGAGTCCAAAGCCAGCCTGCCTACAGAGTGAGACCCTGTCTCAAAATCCAAAACAAAGAGAGGCTGGACAGATCTCAGTGTGAATCTATCTCTCATCAGCTGTATGACCTTAGGCAAATCCCTGAATCTTTCCAATTCTATCTCTTTGGCTGGAAAATTGAAGCAATATTTCAAGTTAGCTCACAGGTGATTGTAAGGCTAAAATATAATATATGGTATGTATATTATATGGACCATGTAAGCTACATACATGATCTGGCAATTTCACAGTGAGTCAATAATAAACACTGTAAAGGCCAGAAGAGGTTGTTGGATCAGCTGGGACTGGAGTTCCAGATGGTGATAAGACAGCATGCAGGTGCTAGGAATTGAACCTAGGCCTCTGGAAGATTAACCAGTGCTCTTAATTGCTGAGCCATCTTTCCAGCTACTTTACTTCTTTCTAGACACAAGGTTTTACTGTTGACAGAGTCCTTTGATTCTTTTTCATTCCCATAATTGCTCAAGATAAGAAAGTGGGAGTTTTGTTTGCTGAGACAGGAGCTCTCTACTTAGCTCAGGTTGGCCTCAAATGAGCAATCCTCCTAATTCTGCTTTCCAAATGCTGGCATTAAAGGCACGCATCATGCCAGACTTCTGACACACTTCTTGAAAGTGTGGCCTGTCCTTTTGTCTCTGGTTTCTCCCTAATCTTCGCTCACACATAGGCTTCTCAGCAGAAGGCATGCTATCTGAGTACACCACACCCTATGTTTGTTTGTTTGTTTTCCTAGGAAATCCCATGACCAAATGGGATGGAGGCACAATGAAGCCACGATATAAACACATGCCTAACTATGCTGCCATTATCCTTTCCTTGTTTGGGAGATGAGCTAGCCTGCTGATTTGCTGACAACGTTGAGAGTATGGGGTTGGATTCGCTCAGGCTCCTTTCAACACAATCCCTCTCACAAACAAGTGAGCCTTTACCCTTCCTTTGCACCTCAGTGTCACCTCTTCCTCTCCATCAGCAAATGTCTCTTCTTGTGTGGGGATGGTTTCTTCCCTTGTCCTTAGCTCATTTTAGCCATCATTCCCCTTTTCTTTCGTACCTTCAACCTACCATGCACTTTTTTTTACTGATAACTGCAGGAGTTTCTTTTTTCTGAGACAGAATCTTGCTATGTAGTGAATGTTGGCCTCAGACTTGTGATCCTCTTGCCACAGCCTCTTGATGCCTGGAAGGCATTTGCTACCATGTCCAGCTGCAGGAATGTCTTTTAATTCTTTAAAAGGTTTATTTATTTTTCCTTATGTGTACGAACGTATTACCTGCATGTATGTATGTGCACCATGTGTGTGCCTTTTGCCTGAAGAAGTCAGAAGTTACAGATGGTTTTGAGCTACCATGTGGATGCTGGGAACTGAACTCAAGTCCTTTGGAAGAATAGCAAGTACTCTTAACTGCTGAGTCATCTCTCCAGTGCGGGGTGGGGGTGGGGAGGGTTGGTGGTCGGGTTCTCTGTGTAGCCCTGGCTGTCTTGGAGCTTGCTCTGTAGACCAGGCTGGCCTCACACTCAGTGATCTGCCTGCCTCTGCCTCCAAAGTGCTGGGATTAAAGGCATGTACCAACATGTCCACCTTGCAGGAGCTTCTTTATTGGCTTTCCTGCCTATATTATGGTCTTTCTCCACTGCAACTGAGTGGTCATCCAAAGGCATGTCTCAGCACGTGGGAATTCATCCATTACTTGCCACAATACAGCAGCACAAATTATAGGGAGTGTAATGATATATTTTATTTCATCCAATTCCTGAACATCATCCAAATTGCAAGAGATATCAGGCTCTGTAGCCTAGGGTAGAATTCTGTCTGCCTCAAGAAGACTTTCCGTGGGGAATAGTGCTAGGGATTGATGGATTTCAGTCAGCTGCAGAGTTCTGAGTCATTACTGTGTAATCACTCTCTGTGCTTGGGGACTAAGATCCAGGGCAAAAGAACAGAAAGCTGCAGGAATGGGACATCTCTCTGTCTTTGTATTGTTTCTAGTTTTGCATTTATGAAAGATGCTCTTGCAATGAAGCCCAGGCTGCTCTTGAGCTTACCATGCTCCTGCCTCACCTCTGGAGTGCTGCTAGAACTGCAAGTGTACTCCTCACTTGGCTTCTTTTTCTTTCTGGAATATCTATTATACTGTGAGACTCCCCTCTGGTGAGGTCAATGAACATCTATTAGCTACTGAGTCCCCCACTTTGCAACAGAGAAAGACACTGAGCAGGGCCCTGGGTTCAATCCCAAGCACATCACACACACACACACACACACACACACACACACACACACACACACACACAAAGATAAAGGAGAACTTCCTTACATTGATCCTGGTTTTAAGAATCATGTGCATATCTCATCTATGAAGTATCTTTTTTCTTTTGAGATAGGATCTCACGTAGTCCAGGCTGGCCAAGGACTGACATGGTTTGTTTGAGAGTAACAGAGCCTTTCTCAGCTTTTGGTGAGCTTAACCCAGGGAGCTATACTACCAAATGGTCATGGCTACCAACATCACCCTAGAATTGGTTTGTGAGTTCATTGTTCCACATCCAAGAAGAACAAGGGACCACAGATAAGTAGTGAGTAGAAAGAATGTAGATTAAGAAAAAGCAAGAAAGAGCTTCAAGGGACTAATACCACCACGTTGCCCCACATAGTGGTCTCTTATGGATCTCATTGTGGGAATTGGATGAATATTGAGCTCACCTTTATTGAGACTGGTTATTTTTGAGTGTATTGTGAGCTGAACCCACGAAGATTCCACATGTTCTATGCTTGCTCTCTTAACCCAACTAGACAGGTGATCATGGTACTTGTCCTATCAGGTAAGTGTTTAGTCACATGTACTATATGACTAGTTCAGGATCCACCATGAGTAGTGCACTGACTTCTTGCAGAAAGTTAGCTACTGCTAAAGGATGACCTTGAACTCCATCTAGGTCCTGCTTTCTTTGCCTCCCCATTGTTGGGATTACAGGTGTGTGCCCACTGTGCCTGGTTTAGATGATGTTGGCGATCAAATTCAAAGCTTCCTTCATGCCAGGCAACTGCTCCACCAACTGAATGATGTCTGCAGCTCACAAATTATTTTCTGTGTGTCAGCCACTGTCCTAGATTATATAGACCCACCCTGTACCATCCAGTCCTGTGTTATTTGACACCATTGTATAGATGAGGAAACTGAGGTTTTCCAAAAGGTCACATGGAAGCCCAGGACACCTAGTCTCAAATCATAGTGTGCCACTTCAGAGGCCTTCCTTTTGTGGACTTCTTGCATCTTATTTGAAAATATAGGATTCACATTTTTGCCCATCCCTCCCCTTCCTTCCTTCCTTCCTTCCTTCCTTCCTTCCTTCCTTCCTTCCTTCCTTCCTTCCTTCCTTCCTTCCTCCCTTTTTTCCTCTCTCCCTCTCTTTATTATTTTTTTGGAAGTTGTGGATGAAACTCAGGGTCACATGTGTACCAAGTGGTGTTCTGCCGTTGAGTTACAACACCTATCAAAGGGTTGCATCTCTAGCTAGGTAGTGGCACATACTTTTAATCCCAGCATTCAGGAAGCAGGGGCAGGTGGATCTCTGTGAGTTTGAGGTCAGCCCGGTCTATGTAGTGAGCTCCAGGTAAGCCAGAGCTTTGAAGTGAACATCTGTCTTTAAAAAGAAAGAAAGAAAATAATGGAGAAAGGAGGAGAAGAGTATCAGTTCTAAAGGAACTCCGGGATCTTTATGCTTTAGTCAATGAAAACTATTCGAATCGGTTCACATATTTTGTATGTCACTAATTTCAGTGACAAACTATTTTAGGCTCTGAAGAGATGGCAAAGCGGTTAAGAGGACTTGTTACTCTTCTGTACCTGGAGTCAGTTCCCAGCATCATCATTGGGCAGCTCACAATACCAGATCCAGGGTATCTGTTATCCTCCTTTGACCTGCAAGAGCAATGAACACACACAAGAAATACACACACACACAATAAATACACACACACAATAAATACACACACATCCCATTTAAATGCCTATTAATTATATAAAATTTTCTCTTAAAGGCCATTATTATGACATTTTATTTACTTAGTGGAGCAAGCAGGTGCAAGCAGGAGCATGTGGAAGTCAGATGACATCTTGAAGGAGTTGGTTCTTTCTTTCCACCAGGTGGGTTCTGGAGGTTGAAGCCAGGTAGTCATGCTTGGCAGCAGGCACCTTGACCTATGTAGCTAGCCTACCAGGCTCTATTATATAAATGAACAAGCCCGGGTTCTTGTCAATGAGAATGGATTGCCAGCATTAGTCATGCTAATCATCGTAGTCAGTTGGAACGGTGCTAGGGCAGGAGCCTAGATCATCTCTTTTTGAGTGAGAGTCTTGAGTAAGACACCAGACTGTCCATGCTGAAGCAGTCATGTGGAACACTGTTACCTGAGCTCTGCCAGGGCCTGGCCCTGGGTCCATTTGCTTACCCATATTATGAGAAAATGTCACAGCATAGATGAGAGCAAGCAAATGGCCTTGTTGACAGTTCTGAACAAATCTGTGGAGTGAGAAATGCTCTGTGCCTTTCCCTCAGCAGCATTCCTACTTACGGAGAAGATGGAACAATCAGGATGAAAGATGTATTCATCTTTCAGGAGTATTCCTATGGAAGTTTAGGTGTTGGTTCCCTCGTGGAACTGCAGATGAGTCTTTCTCCTGACCTAAAAAACATTTTAGCTTCCAGCATGGGATTTCTTGTATGTAGCCTAACTCCAAGAAGCCCTTACAATATCACTGTGGTGGCTAGCTTTATGTCAACTTGGCATGAAAAAGGAGAAACATTGAGAAAATGCCTCCATAAGATCAGGCTGTGGACAAACCTGTAAGGCATCTTCTTAATTAGTGACTAATGGAGGCAAGGTCATCCCATAGTGGGTGGTGCCATCCCTGGGTTGGTGGTCCTGGGTTCTATAAGAAAGCAGGCTGAACAAGCCATGGGGAGCAAGCCAGTAAGCAGCACCATTCCATAGCCTCTGCATCAGTTTCTGCTTCCAGGTTCCTGCCCTGTTTGAGTTCCTATTCTGACTTTCTCCAATGATGGACTATGGTCTGGAACTCTAAGCCCAATAAACCCCTTCCTCCCCAGGATTTTTTTTATCATGGTGTTTCATCACAGCAATAGTAACCCTAACTAGTAATCCTAGCAAGCCCTTTGCCTCTGCCTTAGGAAACTTTTTGAGGCATGTTCTCTGTATGTGGCTCTGTTCTAGCATTGTGGTAAGGTATAGATATTATAAGAAGTAGCTCGTTCTGATAAAGAGCAATTGAAGCAGCAGAACTCATCAGGTTTGTTTCTCTTTTTTGAGGCAGGATTTTGTTGTGTTGCAAACCTGGCCTTGAACTCCCAAACTCATATGCTCTGCCGGTCTCACAACAGCTGGGGCCACAGGCGCACACCTTTCTCTAGGTTTCAGGGAATAAAAGACTAAGGGCAAATGAGCCCTGTCCAGGCTGCTGGAGTGTGTCCTCCCCAGCGCAACCACTCAAAGCACAAAGCAAGAGCCTTTGGCTTTCCTGAGGCGCCTTGGCTACTACAGTGGGTTTTCTTCCCCGAAAGACAACCTCCGCTCGGTGCGTGGACGGTTTCTGGAATGTTCCATACTCTATGGTTGGGCTCTGCTATAATTAATGATTTCTTACCTCCGAAGCGTCCCCTCTAGAGAATGGGGTCTGACATGGGTGGAGTCCCCAAATGCCAGATGTCTTGTGGTGACAAATGTTGGCGTCTGATTTCTGGAGAACTGAGCTTCACACTTCAACTGAAAGGGGGGGCGGGTGGTATGTGCTGAAGTGCAGATCAAGACTCCAGGAACATCTTTAAGATGGAAGAGTTACGCTGGGCCTGTGGCCCCTACTTCTGCAGCTCCTTCAGCATGCTTCAACCCCTCCAGGCCCACACTTTTGCTACGTTCCCCTCCTCCAACAGATACAAGGAAAACCAAAGAAACCAGAGAAAGCAAGCAGGGTGTATGTGCGTGTGCGTGTGCGTGTGTGTGTGTGTGTGTGTGGTGTATGAGGGGTGTACCATCATGGTACACCTATAGAGGTCAGATGACAACCTTGTGGAGTTGGTTCTCCTTTTCTACCTTTACATGGGCTCAGGGGTCAAATTCAGGTGTCAAGTGGCCAGGCTCACACTGTAGGTGCCTTTATCCACGGAACCATCTTCCCCTCCCCCGTCTCACACCCTGCTGGCGGTCTCTGATTTCTTTGGTTTTACTTGTATTTATTGGAGGAGGAGAGCATAGGGAAAGAGAGAGAGAGAGAGAGAGCTTGGAGGGATTGAAACATCCCGAAGGAGCTGCAGACGTGTACTGTAGTTTAGCAAAGTGTTATTATTAGAGACACTTGGAAACTCTAATAGAAATTGATGTATTCTTTGTATGTGTAGATGTGTGTGCACATTCCTGTGTGCAGGTGCACGTGTGTGTGTGTGTAGTGTGTGTGTGTGTGTGTGTGTGTGTGTGTATTCATATGCTGGTGGAGCCCAAAAGTCAACCTCTGGTGATGTTCCACAGGAGCTACCCACCTTGTTAGTTTTTTTTCTTATTATTTATTCTACGTGTCCTTTACATCATGTATCTCGATCCCATTCATTTCCTCATCTCTTTGCAACTGCCCTCCTCCCCTTCACTCCCCCCAAATAAAACAAAATTTAAGAGAACAAAGGAGAAAAGGAGGAAAAATAAAAAAATCTTGTCATGGAAGCTGCAGTGTGACACACTGAGTCACGTGGTAACCCCCCCTTTTCAGCTGCAGCACTTGGGAGAATGGCCTCTGCACCTTGCTTGGGCAACACAGTAGAGTTGGCCCTAATGGTGTAGGTGGAGAGAGCTAACCCTGGGGGCGAGAAAGCAGGAGAACCAGCCCTGCCCCTTGTTCGTTACTGTAAGAGGTGAATTAGCTGGGACAATGCAGGAAAGTTCACCCTGCTGGTGAGCATAGGGGAGAACTGGCTGGCAGACCAGCTCTACAGCTGCCCAGGCCCAGATCCAGGGCTATGACTTGGCCCGCTCCAACATCCACCCCTTCTGTGACCTGCTGGAGCGTGTGAAAGGACCTGAGCTGCAGGCCCACCTTGTGTTTTGAGATTTAGTATCTCACTGGGACCTAAGGCTTGTAGATTAGACTAGGCAACTTGCCAGTGAGCCCCCAGAGATCTGACTGTCTTCAGCTCTACAACCCTGGGATAATAAATGCCAGTTAGCTACCATGCCTAGCTTTATATGTACATGCTGGGAATCAGACTCAGGTTCTCATGCTTGCAAGGGCTTTACCAACTGAGCTACTGCCTCAATCCTCGGGCTATTTCCTTCTTTCCTTCCTTCCTTCCTTCCTTCCTTCCTTCCTTCCTTCCTTCCTTCCTTCCTTCCTTCCTACCTTCCTTCCTTCCTTCCTTCCTTTTCTTTCTTTTTTGACACAAGGTCTCAATGTATAGCCTGGTTGTCCTGGAACTCACTAAGTAGACCAAACTGACCTTGAACTCAGAGATCTGCCTGTCTCTGCCTCCCGAGTGTTGGGATTAAAGGCATGTGCCGCCACACCTGGCCCCTGTAGTTTTCCTTATAAATGCGTATAAGTCACCAAAGTGTTAAATAAAAAATGTTACTTGCAGATGAGCGGCCGTGGGGGCCGGAGGCCGCTTGCTGTTCTTCCAACTCCATCATCTTATAGCCATCTACAACTCCAGCTTCAAGATGCTCTCTCTGCCCTCTGCGCATATGTGGCAGACACAGAGAAGCACACATTTACTTAATGTGTTCGTCTGTGCCTTAGTGTATGTATGTGTATCGCATGTGTGCAGGAGCCCATGGAGGTCAGAAAGGGCATTGGATTCCCTGAAGTGACAGGAGGTTGTGCACCATCATGCGAGTGGGGGAAATGGAACCTGGGTCATCTAGAAGATCAGTAACTGCACTTAACTACTGAGCAACATTTCCAGCCCAGCATACATATAATTTTTTAAAAATTAAAAATAAAAATTTAAAAAAGACTGTACCTATAATAATGTAAACAATCTTACATTTTTTGGAGACAGGGCCTCCCTATGAAGTTGAGGCTGGCCTTGAACTTGGAACCTCCCAAATGTAAGGATTATAGGTGCTTTCTAGCATGCTTGACAAATTATATACTTTAAATGGGTCGTTGTGTGGTATGTAAAATATATCTTTGTAAATCTGTTATTTTCTAATTAAAATATTCCATGCAATATATTTTTTCTTTCTTTTTTTAAAATTTTTACACCAGACTGTAGTTTTTCCTCCCTTTTCTCCTCCCAGTCCCTCTCTCCTACCTCCCTTCTGCCCCCCCATCCACTACTACTCTGTTTCTTTTATTTATTTATTTATTTATTAAAGATTTCTGCCTTCTCCCCGCCACCACCTCCCATTTCCCTCCCCCTCCCCCATCAAGTCCCCCTCCCTCATCATCCCTAAGAGTAATCCGGGTTCCCTGCCCTGTGGGAAGTCCAAGGACCACCCACCTCCATCCAGGTCTAGTAAGGTGAGCATCCAAACTGCCTAGGCTCCTACAAAGCCAGTACGTGCAGTAGGATCAAAAACCCATTGCCATTGTTCTTGAGTTCTCAGTAGTCCTCATTGTCCGCTATGTTCAGCAAGTCCGGTTTTATCCCATGCTTTTTCAGACCCAGGCCAGCTGGCCTTGGTGAGTTCCCGATAGAACATCCCCATTGTCTCAGTGTGTGGGTGCACCCCCGCGGTCCTGAGTTCCTTGCTCATGCTCTGGCTCCTGCTCTTGATTTGGACCTTGAGATTTCAGTCTGGTGCTCCAATGTGGGTCTTTGTCTCTGTCTCCTTTCATCGCCTAAATGTTTTTCTTTGGGTTCACTTTCTTAATTAGCTTCTCTAGGATCACGCATAATAAGCTCAACGTCCCCTATTAATGGCTAGAAACCAAATATAAGTGAGTACATCCCATGTTCCTCTTTTTGGGTCTACTCCTCTGTTTCTATTGTTTCTATTCAGAAAAGGGCAGACCTCCCATGGATATCAGTAAAACATGGCACATCAAGTTACAGTAAGACTAAGCACCTCCCCTTGTTTAATACAAGGACTGGGCAAGGCAACACAGTATGAGGAGTAGGGTTTCAGAAGTTAGCAAAAGAGTCAGAGACAGCCCCTGTTTCTACAATTAGGAGTCCCACAAGAAGACCAAGCTGCATAACTGTCACATATATGCAGAGGTCCTAGGTCAGTCCCATGCAGGCTCCCTGGTTGTTGGTTCAGTCTCTGTGAGCCCCTATGAAACCAGGGTAGTTGATTCTGTGGGTTTTCTCCTAGTGTCCTTGGCCCTCCTGGCTCAAACAATCCTTCCTTCTTGTCTTCAGCAGGATTCCCCAACCTCCACCTAATGTTTGGCTGTGGGTCTCTTTATCTGTTTCCGTCAGTTGCTAGATGAAGCCTCTCTGATGTCAATTGGGCTAGGAACAAATGTCAGCACATCCCATAGGCAGGACAAACTTTAGGTAGGTCAAGAGTTATGTGGCTGGGTTGGTGTCCTGATCCCTCCACTGGAAGTCTTGCCTGGTCACAGGGGATGGCTAGTTCAGGCTACATATTCCCTATTGCTAGGAGTCTTATCGTGCAATATATTTTGATCATATTCTTTCCCTTCCTCCAACTCCTTTCAGCTCTCTTCCCACAACCCATCTACTAAAGTGTTCTCTCTCTCTCTCTCTCTCTCTCTCTCTCTCTAAAAGATTTATTTATTTATTAAGTATACAGTGTTCTGCCTGTATGCATGTATTACAGATGGTTGTGAGCCACCATGTGGTCATTGGGAATTGAACTCAGGACCTTTGGAAGAGCAGGCAGTGCTTTTAATCAGCGAGCCATTGCTTCAGCCCTCTTTTTCTCTCTTAAACAAAACAAATATTTAAAAAGTACACACACCCCCCCCAAACATGTGTGTTGTTGGTCAACTACTCCTGAGCATGAGGTCTGACTTGGAGTGTGGCTGATAAAACTGATTTTATCTTTCAGAGCAGCTATCAATAGCAAAAAGCTTACTAGGTAGGAGTGGAACTTTGTGTGCACTTCCCTTTCTCAGTGCTGAAGTTTTGTGCTGTGGGACAATGGTCTTATATCCTGTCACTTGTATTGTTTTAATAAAACGCTGATTGGCCAATAGCCAGGGAGGAAGTGTAGGTGGGGTGATGAGAACAGGAGAATTCTGGGAAGAGGAAAGGCTCAGTCTGCAGGTATACCCAGATATATGTAGGGACATAGCCCCACCCATTGGGGGCGTGTTCGCCTCGGGCTAATGTTTACGGATAAATCTGCCAGGCGTGAGCCCAGCAGCCCCTTTTCTTTTGCTCCGCTTTTCCGGTACACCGCGGGAACCTGTGGTCCTGTAAGTTTATTTCCTTATTAAAGCTGTATATATCTATATAATCTGTCTACATTCATTTGCGCCACCACAGATATAGAGGAAGCAAGTTGAGACTGCCTCACTGATAAAAGGTACCAAGCCATGTGACTAACACAAAGAAGAATTATGGGTTAATTTAGGACGTAAGAGTTAATAAGAAGCCTGAGCTAATAGGTCAATCAGTTTATGATTAATGTAGGCCTCTGTGTGTTTCTTTGGGACTGAACGTCTGTGGGACTGGGCAGGACAGAAACCTCAGACAACAGTTTTGTCTGGTTTGAACCTGTGCAGGTCTTATTGATGCTTTCACAATTTCTGTGAGCTCACACATGCATCATCAGCCATCGCCTCTGGCCCATAATCTTTTCTCTCTTCTTCTTCATGGATCCTTGAGCTTTGAGGGGAGTAGTTTGATAAAGGCATCCCATTTAGGACCAAATGCTCACACTGTCCATGTGTAGATCTCTATTCCAACTACAATCTCTTGAAAGAGAACCTTCTCTGATGAGGCTGAGTAATGCTCCTATTGGAACTCTTAGCTCAGACTCTAAGCAGTCCCAGATCAGTGTAGTGGGAGGGATGGGTGGCAGGCTAGTGGGCAAGGGAATGTACTTTTATCTTAGCAATATGGTCTTCTAGTACATGAACACAGACCTCTATAAAGCTGTTTGTTTTTAAAAGTAGGCTCAAGGATTATCAAAGAAATCTAAACAACACAAGGTGAGTTCTTTCCTGACATACCTGGGGGACCTTGATGGTGAACGAAAAGCCCTATGTTTCTCAGTCTTTTGCAGTTCCTACTCTTGAGCCAGTTCCGAAGGGACAGGAGACACCTCAGCTGGTTCAGACCCCTGGCGACTGCCTGAAGAAGATGTTCCTCCTGGAGCTCTGGCTCTCTGTTTGGACTAAGGCCTGCTGGTCAGGGTCTGCATTTCTTCCTAGCATGCCAAGTTCCTCCTTTTGGAACGATGGCTGAGGCACAGCTGTAAATGGGACTTCTACAGCCATCTGTTTAATTGGGAGTTCTGCCGCCTGCCACCTAGGTTCTCTGGCTATGAGGGTAGTTGGTAACCCCTGTGCCTGCCTGTTGTCTGTGACCCTGCATCCTGATACCAAACTGACTGCTGAGCCCCACATGACTGGTACCAAGGTGCATGTTTCTATGTCAGTACTTCTTCCTTCAGGGCCTAAAAGTGATCTTGGTAGTGACTCAACTCCATGTCTTCTAGGGCTAATTTTGCTCCCCTCCCTACTCATGGGTCACACCCTGACACACAGAAACGAGAGTGGAGTGGCAGTCTTATCAACTTGTCCTTACCGCAGAGAGCACATGCAGGAACTGTTGACGTGCTGAGCCTGATGGCTGGGTGAGCTTTTGATTAGAAAGTGATGTGGACAGGGGAGTGGGAAGCAGGTGTCTATCCCAGCCTTCCTAAGTCAAGCATCTTCCCAGGGAAGGGTCTGATAGGCTTTAAGGACTCACAAAGGAGTTGGGGATGCAGCGCAACAGTAGAGCACTTGTCTACCATTCAGGAGGACTTAGGGTCTGGGTGCAGTCCCACCCCACCCAGAAAAAAAAAGACAGAAATGTTCCCAGTGACTTGGCGACTTGATAGAACCAGTCCTGGAAGAGTGTCTTGTCTGTGGTTGCTTCTTCTACAGAGACAAGCCTGGTGCCCTAGATCCTCCCCCAGACACTGCTGCTGCTGCCCCACCTCTGGGCTACTTAGAATGCTCCAGTGTCTGCGCTGTCATATGTGATGAATCCACTAGGACTGAGTTTACCTTGGTAGAGCTTAAGGAAAAACAATTCCCCTTAATTTGATTTCTTCAATTTGGGGAGGAGCCTTACAAATGGCCATCATCAGAACTCATTATCCTGAAGCGAATGGTCAGGCTGGAAGGATAATTGAGAAGCAATTGACAGTGCCCTAGAGCAGGCCACTGGGCTTTCTGGGCCAGCAAGAATTGGCCCCTTTTCTCATTGCTAGGTAAACTACTTTCTACTGGACTGGAGGGATGAGCCTGCTGTTGTATGAAGCGTCCAGAGTCTCTGACTCTCTCTCTGTCTGATTCTCTGCTTACATCTACAACACGCTCTTCAGCTTTTCTGACTCATTATTTGTCATTCCTCATTCTTTATGGTTCTGGAAACAACAAACACATTTGTAAGGATTTAGGCTTAAGTAAAAAAAAAATAGACTTGTGAAATTCTTTTATGAAGGAAGTCTGCAAAGCTCAGTGTATGAGTGTTGACATCTATTTAGGTCTCCTAGAGGCTTTTTCCTTCTTTTATTTTGTGGTTCTGGGGATTGAGCCTAAGTCTCAAGCATGCTCGGCAAGCATTCTGTCATTGAGCTATATCGATAATCCTAGTCAGTTACCTTAGTAGGGACACTGAGAAGTCCTTTTGTTGTGATACGGTGTGGGAGCGGGAAATCTGACAGTTCCTTGTCTCATTGGCTATATTGAAACCTCTTGGAATTACCATCTTTATACAATCCTGAGTACAAGATTTTATACAAGTCCTCTGGGTAACAGCAGAAGAAATTAATAGTCCCTCTCTTTCCTACACACATTCTCAATAAGTATTCCAGGCTGCCCTCAAACGTATGGCAATCTCCAATCTCTGATTCCTGAGTAGCTAGTTGGCTTTATAGTGGGAACCACCATCCCTGGATTTCATCTTTTGTCTTTGTTGTTGTTTCAGATCTGAGTTTTCCAGAGAAGTTTGTTCCAGATGAATGAAGTGTTGTTCATTTGAATTCCACAATTTTTTTCTTGGTGTTTTTTTTTTTTTTTTTTTTTTTTTTTTTTTTTTTTTTTTTTTTTTTTTTTTTTTTGCCTGTGGGACTAGCAAAGCCCACTGCTACAGTCAGTGTGTTTGTGTGTGTTGTGGCGGTGGACATGAAAGTCAGGAAATATGCCATTTCCTTCATTGGATATAAGGCCATCACTTGGAGTAGATATTTTCCTGCTTTCTTTGTTTGGGTCCCCTGGGGAATGGTAGGGGTTACTAACATCTGTATATAGGTCAGACAGCAAACAGACTGAACTGGCCCAGAAATTCCTTCAAAACAGTTGAAGTCCAGAGGCTTTGGAGCCCAAGCCAGGTACCTGGAAAGAAAAGAGGGTGAGCCCAAGGTTGGGGTGCAGAGAAAGAAGCGTCTTTTCTCTTGGGATACCAAATAATCCTGTGGTGGCGTCTTAATCATTTTCAAACATTGGGTCATCTCCCCATCCAAATCCTTGTTCCAATTTCTTTTCTTTCTCTTTCTCATGTGTCACTGTTTCCCCACCCCTCTGTCACCATAGTGAGGGACATTTGTGTAGATAGGGTGGCCTCATACTGGAGCAGCATCTTTGAAAGTGGATCATACCTCTGCCTCTCCTGCTCTGCAAGACAGGCCTTCCTGGCTGATCCATTGAGGCCCTGTTTGTCTGTCTCTATCCTGCTCATATGAGGAGGCTGAATGAAAGCCCTGGAGCTACAGCCCTCTCCTCTGATAACCCTGTTTCCCTGCAGTTTCGCTGACTCACTGGGGAGAATCACACATCTTTTTGGATGGAGCTCTTGGCTGGAGTCAGAAGGCCTGGATCATGCACTCAAAAGTGATGCTAATTCAAATACTTGGGCTTCTAAGATTTTGCCTCTCACATTCCCCATACTTTTCCACCTCTGCTCCTCAGGCATCATTTAACTGAAAAGCCACACCCAAGGCTATGGGCTTAGCAAAGGAGCTAAGTTATTGTTTTATTTCTTAGCCTAAAAGATACAATTACAGAGTCCCCAAGAAAGAACAGGGTGTGTGTGTGTCAGTGGTATGCTGCTGAAAATATAGAATGTTGCAGAAAAAGATAAAAAACCACCCCTCCCCCACTCAGCTGTCATAAGTCCTTCCTGTCCCAAACTATGATGGTGCTTGGATTGCCATTAAATGTGGAGTTTGGCCCAGAAGCAGCCTAGGTGGCAGCAGGTGATAGGTGGGATGTCTCCTTCATGTACAATCCTTCCCTTAAGACTGAGCACTTAGCAGCAGATTCCAGTCTGCTTTGTCTCGTCCAGCCGTGGAAGGTGCAAGGATGCAGCCACAGTTGCCTTCCAAGGAGATATCTGGGAGCACGGAGGCTGAGTCATATTTTGGGAGAGAATTGTGTTTTTATACCCGCAATGTAGGGTGTTGCCATAATATTAATCATTATTATGGTCAAAAACAAACTCACCCCGCAGTTATGACAAATCTGGGTCTTGGCTCTTTCTTGTTCCTACATTGTCCTTAGCTTGTGCCTTTTGGAAGCACAGTTTAACTCTATATTTTCAGAATAGGCAGTGGTCTTTCTTTTATTTTAGTAAAATAAAAAAAAATTGACAGGGTCTTACTATCTTACTCAGGCTGGTCTGAGTCTCTTGATCCTCTTGCCTCAGCATCCTGAGTCATTGGGATCACAGGTGTGCCTCCGTACCCAGCAGGTAGCTATCTAATATCATTTAGGGTTGCAGCCAAAGTACTCGATTCGATTCGATTCTGCTTTTGTCACACAGGGGATAGAACCCAGTGTTTCACTTGTACTAGGAAAGTATTCTACCATGAGGTTCATGCCCCATTCCAAAGTACCTAATTTATTTTTAAAATTATTTTACATTTTTTGTATGTCTGGGTCTTTTGCCTGCCTATGTCTGTGCAACACATGTATTTCAGAAAGGAGGGTTAGATCCTCTGGAACTGAAGTTACAGATGGGTGCTAGCCATCATGTGTGTGGAGGTCAGCAGAAGGTGTTGGATCTCCTAGAACTGGAATTACCAAGGGTTATAATCCACCATGTGGGTACTTAGAATAAAACCTGGGTCCTCTGGAAGAGTTGCCGGTATTCTTAACCTCTGAGTCTTAACCCCAGCACCCAAAGTACCTAATTTAAGAAAGTGGTGGTGGGGTGGGGCGGGGATAGCTATCTGGGCACGGTGATGCTTGTTTATAATCCAGCACTCAGCGTGGTGAGGAAAGAGGATTGTGCATTAGGCTACACAGTAAGACCTGTCTCAAAAAACGAGCAAAATAACATGGACCCAAGCAGGCATGGTGGTATACACCTATACAATACTGGAACTTAGGAGGCAAAGAGTTCAAGGCCAGCTTCAGCAACATAGCCCCTCCTTGTCTCATACACCTCATCTCACCTTCCTCCTAAACCAACAAACCAAGCAGACCTTTCCGTATCTCTTCACTAAGACCTAAAATTCCAGTCAACACACAAAAGCTCCACAAACCTCATTAATCACTTTCATCTTTTGTTTGCTTCTTTTGGGACAAGGCCTCGACATGTAGCTCAGACTGGCCCTGAATTCATCCTTTTGTGTCAGCCTCTTACTGCTATGATTATAGGCATGTATTATCATCCCCATTAGCTACTTCAGTCTTCATATTAATGAGATTTTATTATTATTTTCTTTAGCGAAGGAGATGAAGTGAACATAGAGACCACAGAGTGTAGAACACATAGCCACAGGAAAATAGCATCCTCAAGGAAGAGAAGACCACAGAGAGGGGCTGCTGGGACAGGAGACAACTTGATGGCTTGTCTATAAAGCAGTTTTGGACCTAAGTTATGACCACAGGTGAAGTTACTGTAGGATTAGAGGTTGGGTAATGAAAAGAGTACTGAAATAGTCACTGGAAAAGGTTTTTGAAAACGGGGTTTTATTCGGTTAAGTCCAGGCTGTCCTTGAACTTGAGAACATCCTGACTCAGTCTCCTGTATTCTGGGATTATAGGTGTGACCTGTTCGAGGCAAGTTACTGAAAAGAATTTTGAACTTTTTAGTGATTCTTTGTGGATTTTACATCATGCATCCTGATCCCATTCTTTTCCCTGTTTTTCTATCTGCTCTCTGTCCTTGCAACCCACCCCCGAAATAAAATTAAATAATTTTTTAATAAATTAATTTAACTTTATTTTATTGTTCTGAAGGTGTCAGATTCCCTAGAACTAGAATTACAGATAGTTGCGAGCTGTCATGTGGGTTCTAGGAACTTAACCCAGGTCCTCTGGAAGAGCAGCCAGTGCTCTTAACCACTAAGCCATCTCTCTAGCTCCATAAAATAAAATTTAAAAGAAAAAAAATGTTATCATGGAAGCTGAAGTGTGACACAGTGAGTCACACAGTATATTCTTTAGTCAGTACATCTTTACTTGTAAGTGTTCATTACAATGAGTCATTGGTCTGGTTTGAAGCCTCTGCTTTCTGCTACACTATCTATAACGGGCCCTCACTGGGACTCCTCTTGGATAGCCTTTGTTGCCCTGTGCCGTGGAGATCCTGTAGCTTTGGATCTGCAGAACCAGCCCTTTCACAAGCTCCAGCAGTTCATAGATGGGGTGGATTTGGGGGGTGGGCCAACTCATAGCCCAGATTCTGAGCTTGGGTGGTAGCTGGGTTGGTCAGCCTGCCAACTCTCCCTCATCCTCACCACCAGGGTAAGCTCTCCAGCCCTTCCCCAGATAGCTCACCCAATGCAGCAGGCAGAAAGGGGGGCCAGTTCTGCTCTCCCTCGGGGCTGGCTCACCTGCAGAGCCAGCTCTGCTGTGTTGCCCAGGTGAGGTGCTGGGGCCACTCTCCTAAGTGCTGCAGCTAGTGACCTCAGGGACAGCTCTTCCATCGCCACAGGTGGCAAGGGGGGGAGTTCTCTCCCTTGACCAAGCTACCAAATTGCAGATGAGGGTGGGACCAGATCGCTCATGTTCTCAGGGCTGGCTTACCTGGGACCAGGTCAAAAGGGTTAGCTCTATTGGGCTGCCCAGGCGAGGTGCAGGGTCTCCTCTCCTGAGAGCTGCAGCTGATGAGGGGCAGGGCCTGCTTTCATGCTCTCAGAACCCTGGGGCCAGCTTTCCTGCCTGCAGCAGGTGGTGAGGGGAAGTTACTGTAGTTTAATGAGCCATTTTTCAGCCAGGAACTCAAGCCCTGGTTGTAGAGCAAGAATCCAAGTTTAAAAAAGAGAGATGGCTGTCTGCTCAATTTATTCAGAGGCCTGTATGCTAGGCCCAGTGTGTTGTTAGATACCTACTTTGCCAGGCTAGGCTCCATCCATGTAATCTTATCCAGTGACCTAGAAATCATTTTCCTCTTTTCTGGACCCCACTGTAGCTTGAACAAATCAGAAAATAGGGCAAATATTGCCCTACTTGTCCTTACCTGGGATTAGAGGAAAGCAGATAAACCAAAAGAAAAGTCCCTGATTATGGTCTCACTAATCATTTTTCTTGCCATTTATCCACATCTATTATTGTTTGGGTTATGGTAAATATGACCCCTCAGAGGGTGTCCTCCCATCCCCTTGTTAGGTAGCATCTTCCACCACAGCCATTTTACTATTATTGTTATCATAACACCTGTCACCGCCTCAGCTTGGATTTACTGGTGATTATTTTTCTGTCACCTCTCCTGTGTGAGCTCCATGAGAGAAGCCCCTCACTTAAACTCTATGGCCTGAATGTGGCAGCACTGGCCAAAAACTTTCTCCGTCTTCACTTTGTACCTTTGTTCAGAGTATGTCCCCTCCCTGTACTATATTCTGCCATGTTCATCTCATCCTTCTTGTCCTGTAATGTCAGCATTATCCACCCCCCGCCCCCCCCCCGCCGAAGGCCTCTGGGTTGATATCAGCACAGAATTTTCTTCCTTGACTACAGCTTCATTGTCTATGCTTTGGATTTTGGCCTCCTTCCCTGCCTCTCCTCTCCATCATTTTCTCCTTACTTTTGTTTCTCTTCTGTTTTCTCTTCCCTTTCCCATGCTCTTCCTTTCTTTCTTCCTCTCTGCCACCCTCGAGACAGGATTTTACTCTATATCTCAAGCAGCCGTGGAACTCACTTATGTAGGTTCAGACTGGCCTGGAACTTGCAGCAATCCTCCTTGCATGAGCTCTGGAGTTCAAGTCAGAAAATGACATATGCATTTTAAATAAGTTGTTTCTGAACCAACAGAGCTTGCCAGCCTGGTTCAGCCCCTCACCTCTCCCTTGTCCTTGCCAGGACTCTGCTTCCTTATAGGTAAGATGAAGAGGTGGGGCAATGTGACCTCTTAGTTTTTAACATTGGCGGATTTATGTTCTGGAAAGTCCAGGAAGATAATGTCCTTGGCTTGTCTAACTTAGAGTCTCTACTGAAGCCTAGTCAAGAATAGTATCTTCAATGTAACGGTGCTTAATGGGTGAGTGAGTGGGTGGAATGAGTAGCTGAGAGGCAAAGGTTACAGAAGGCCGGCTCACGACCTGCCAGAAACAATAGCATGGTCAACCACACTACACAGGCCTGGGTTAGAATCCCAGTCGCTGCCAAGTTGGAACTCTCCAAGGCTTCTTTTCCTCAATCTGTCAACCTGTGCTGTTACTGGTACCTACTGCTCTGGGCTGCTGGAGGACAAAATGAGATAATGTCTACAAAGAAGTCTGGCACACACTCCCCCACCTTTCTTTTTAATTAGGGCATGCCAATAAGGAACAAACGGTTCGTTTTCAGTGCAGCGGAACCTGAACTTCAATCACGTTCTTGAGTGCTTGGAAGCCTGGCTGACCTCAGTTAGGGCCTGCGAGCAGGATGCTCATGTCTTAAAGAACGTTCTCCCAGAACCACTGGCTGGGAAAGCCGGTGTGGAGGCAGCTGAAGCTGATTTATCAGCAGGGCGATAAATGGAGAATGTCTCTCTCTTCAAGACTCAGCTGTTGCAGCAAGACCTACAGGTTCTCACCTGGAGGTCTTTGCCTCCCATTGCTACTGCTTCTTGAGGGTCCACCTGGGGTAGTTTCGGGGCCTTCAAAGTGGAGCTAATGTCTTGACCGCCTCTGTAGTCTCTATATCCCAGGACAAAGAATTGTACTGCCGGGGTAGAGCAAAGGGCCCAGAAGGGTTTTTGAAGTGAAATGATGCACCGATGGGCTTTGAGAAAGTCAATTAGCCTCTGTAAGCCCAGGTGTTTCGGAGGCCACACCCGGGTTACCCTTAGGATCAAGCCTTCTGTTATCTGGCAGAGAAACTTCTTCCTTTACCTAAACCTATTTACTATCCCTTTCAGCACTGGACATTTCGTTCTCTACGCTGTTTTGTCACCAAAGCTAGAAAAAGGCATTCGTGCTGAGGTGTTAATAGGTGTTAATTGGATGATGTATTTACATTTCCACCGGGAGCTTTCCCAGGGTGGGCAGGAATGAGTAATGGTGGAGGCCAGGTGCTTGCACTGGGGAGGCAGGGTTTGTTGTTGGGTAGGGAGGGGGTTTCTGAAGCTGTTTCTCAAACTGCTCACGCAGGGGCCCTGTGCATTTTATTCAGGCAGCATACACAATGAATTTGCATTCAGGAAATGCTCGAGGCCTTGGGAGTCACTCTAAAGATGTCTTCTGCTTGGCCTCTGAGAGCAAATGGAAGGCCAACTAACAATTTACCTGCTTCTACCCAGAGCCCTGAGTCACACTGACTCACTGGGCCTGATGAGCTTGTTTCAGGCTTGGAGACCAGTCCCGGGGCCCACAAAAGCCACTATCCTGGAAAGATTATTTCCGTTAACCCCCCTAGGCAGCCCCTGAGGCTTTTCACATGCTCACAGAGTCTGGGGCCTTTGCTGGGGTCCAATGTTAGACTCCTTTGGAAAGAGGTGAAATTCTGGGTTAAAAGATCCTCTGGTGCTATTAATGTTGAGCAGAAATAAGTTCTGTGCCTCATATATCTGTGCATGGGTTGCAAATGTGGGAGGGGAAGGGAAGGGTTTACTGGCTAAGGTTAGCTGGAGTTTACAGGTGTGGGAAGGGGCACGTGTGGGCACATGCGTGAGTGCATTTACATTGTTAGGTTCAAACCAGGTTACCCGAAGTGTCCATTAATGTATCAAAACAGATGCTAGCTGCCAGGTTCTCCTTGGATACCTCAGTCTCTGTCTGTTACAGGGCCCTTCTGGCTGGCATCCCCTATTTCCTACCCTGAACTCTCCAGCCCAGTTATTGGGCTGGGCTGCCCTTCCTTATACAATCCAGCCATTTTGCAACGCTGGTCCTTTTTTCCCTTTAATCTGTCCTTTACTCTCTTGGCAGTCTCTTGGTCCAGGTTGTCCCTCTTGGTTGGCTGCTCCTCTCCCCTCTCTTCTCACCCCTTTTCTCATTTGGCCCAGCTCAGTCTGGTCATGTTCACCCTGGACTCTCCCAGATTGATATAGATATGAATAATTTGCATTGGTATAGATTTTAAGGTCAATTTTGTTATATGTATATGTATTTCTGATCTTGATTAAGGTATTGTGATTGTGTAGTTCATTTAAAAATGTAATGTATAATTAGGAAACATAGGTTGCTAATGGATAATCATCGATAATTGTCAAGCTTTTAGTCATGTTAGTTATATTTTCTAGATGTGCATAGATATATTTTAGCTAGATAGACATTCTTCATATCTTTCAAAGACTGCAGAACATGGCATTTAATGTTTTAATAACTTAGGGCTTTTCATGACAATGAGACACGTCTGCTCCTGGCAGCACCAATCTACTTCAAGAGGATGATGGGCATCGAAGAGGCTCCTTATGGAGTTTGATAGCCTTTTGGGCATGAAACTGCTCATGCCTGGACTGTTGCATAAACTGGACACAAAGAACCCGCAGAAAAGAAACTGCTGAACTTGCCTAAAGGTGAGATGGTCTTTTGGGGTTCCTGATTCATGAAAGAGTCTATGAGACATTCTGCAGGACACAGCAGAAAGTGACTGAACTGTCTTTGGAATTTTCCTGCTTGATGGAAATGTCTGCTAAAAACTATGGGCCTGTAGGCTGAAGATGGATGCCCCAACAGTACAAAAGAACTTTGGGTGACTGTCCAGGCAGTGAGATGTCTCTGTCATTTCTAGAGTTTTGGATCTCTTGTTTGCTTAGGTAATATTATATCCTTCTGGAGTCTTTGATGGAGTTGAAGAATGGTTAGTTATAGTTATAGTTTTCCTTAGTTATGATAAAAGATAAAATAGATATAAATATTGTAACTGTAATTCTTGCTTGATAACTGTTTTGCTATATGTAATCTTACTATGTTAAAGTAAAAGCCTTTCTTTTTTGTTTAAACAGAAAAAGGGAAAATGATGGAGGTGGGTCTTGTATTAATCTGTTGCTTTCATTGGTTAATTAATAAAGAAACTGCCTAGGCCCATTTGATAGGCCAACCCTTAGGTGGGTGGAGTAAACAGAAGAGAATGCTGGGAGAAAAAAGCCGAGTCAGGAGTCGCCATGATTCTCCCACTCCAGACAGACACAGGTTAAGATCTTTCCTGGTAAGCCAGCTCGTGTTGCTACACAAAATATTAAAAATGGGTTAGATCAATATGTAAGAGCTAGTCAATAAGAGGCTAGAGCTAATGGGCCAGGCAGTGATTAAAAGAATACAGTTTCCGTGTAATTATTTTGGGTAAAGCCATGCGGGCAGCCGGATGCCGGGGACACAGCCCTGCCGCTCTTATTATAACACCAGATGTCTCTATGTCTCTGCCTCTGGCTATGCTCTCCTTTTTTATCTACAATAAACTTTCTCCACCATACCTAGGAACAGTCATCTTCCTTCCTTCCTTCCTTCCTTCCTTCCTTCCTTCCTTCCTTCCTTCCTTCCTTCCTTCCTTCCTTCCTTCCTTCCTTCCTTCCTCCCTCTCTCTCTCTTTCTTTTCATCCAGGCATGAGTTTGTTTCTGCATGTGTGTGTTCTGTATGTATACTCTGTAACTTGTCTTTTGGTTCTTTTCTGGAGTTGGTTGTGGAAATTTCCTATTTTCACCGCATGGTGTTATGGTTGGAACCTAATACCTCATACATGCTAAGCAAACGCTCTGCAGCTGGGCTCCTCTCTAGCCCTGGTTATAAAAAGAAATTGCTTTTCCTTGCTGCCTGGCAGGTAAATAAAGCTACCACCTAGGCTCCTCCAAACGTTGTTTCTGATTCTGTTGAACTACCCAGGACATGATGCGGTCCCTCCGGGTCTTACTGTTCTCCACTCAGAAGGTGCCGCTCCTGAACACATTTTGAACATACCTGCCCCTCCCCCGTTATGTTCTGTCTCTTGCTCACTGCTCCTGAAGAAATGCGAAGAGGAGGAGCCTCACGTCTCTTCAGTTTCAAAAGGATTTATTTCTCAGTCTTTGTAGGTAGAGTCAATTGCAGGGGTGCAGATGGAGCCCCTGCTCACAAGAACATGGGAATGTATACTTTGTGAGAGATCCGGATGGATCTGGTCTTTGAATGAGGCTGGTTACACAGGTAAATGTGGCTGCTAAAGCTGAGAGGTATTCCGTAGGTGATCAACAGATGATTTTCTTGTAGGACAATAGAACTGCAGGCTGATGCCTTGTTGGACCCAGGCATTAGAACTGCTTCTCTGAGAACCTTTGGTAAGTGGGGCGGAGAGCAAGCAGAGTGGCAGGTCTCCTTAGAATGAGAGGAGAAGCTACCAAGTGGGACCCAGAAGACTCAATCCAGCATTCACACTCTGTGTGACCTACAGTGTTTTGAAACACTTCGCACTGGTTGCCCACATGTGAAAACTCAGAACATTGAAAACAGTAGGATCAGATAACACTGGGCAAGTTGCCTGCTTGGCACTGAATGGTGACTGCCACACTGAGGCAGGATCTGCCCTCACATTTACCATGGTCCCCACATCTCCTGGTCTTTTATAAAAACCCCACGTATTTCCCTAGTGTCGACTATCTGGCTCCTTTGGGCCAGTTTGTATCCCTGGGCTCTCAACACTTATTCTAGTGGAGAAGGCCCTAGGCAGAGGCTCTGCTGCAGAGGAGAGGAGACCAACTGAGGCACAGGATCTGAAAATAGACAAGAAGCGTGAAAAAGGCAGCCTGAGGTCTTCAATGGCCATCCAGTCAGGCACAGACATTGGAGCAATAGTGAACCTGGATTTCAGCAGCCAGTGAAGACCAAGACAGGAATCTTGGTGAGCAGGGAGTTAGACAAGTGGAAGGATACAGCAGACTGAGGTCATGTGACCATGCCACAGTTGTGCTCAGACTCTCAGTACCTTCCTATTTTTATGAAAATGAGCAAAGAGCTATATTGTGGTCAACAAGGTACTGCTTAATTTGCCCTGTCAAGGCTAAGCTTCATCTTGGACTTTGTGCACTTGGAAAAGCAGCAATAATCAATATGCTCCCTAGCCCCGTGCGAGGCTAACCACCCTGTGTCTGTACCTGAAGGCAAGAGCTGTTTCCAAAGTTCCACGTGTGGTGGACAACACACCTGTAATCTCAGCACCTGCAAGGATGAGGCAGGGGGATGTTGAGTGCCTTAGTTTGCTTTCTGTTTCTCTGGTAAACGCAATGGCCAAAAGCAACTTGGAGAGGGAAGGATTCATTTGGTACACTTCCAAGTCACTTAGTCCATCATCGAGGGAAGTCGAGACAGGAGTTTAAGCAGGAACTGGAACATAAACCATAGGGAACATTGCTTATTGACTTTCTACCACTGGCTTGCTTAACTAGCCTTTTCATGCAGCCCAGGCGCACCTGCCTAGGACTGGCATTGCTTCCAGTAGGCTGGGACCTTCCAAATCAATTAGCAATTAAGAAAATGCATCACAGATGTGCCAATATGATCAACGGCGACTCTTTCAGATAACTCTCGGCTGTGCCAAGTTGACAGCTGAAGATAACTAGGAGAGTGAGTTTGGAGCCAGCCTGGGCTGCAAAGTAAGACCTTGTCTCAAGAGCCAAAACAACCCAACCAACCAAATAAACAAACCCCCAAATGGAAAATAACATGGAAAAACCCCACAACAATAACAAAAAGCCATGGCCACTAGAAAGAAAAGAGTGAGGTTTAGAATTCTGTTTACACTTGCTTCATGGGTAATATTATAGAACCAAAGCCACAAGCTCCTCTGTTTCCCTGCTGCCATGAGGTGAATAGCTTTGCTGAAAGTCACACAGAATCATTTGTGCACTTCCAGGGAAAAAAGTCATGAGAGCCAATTAGAGGGATGCTGTCCACAGCCAGCTACTAAATCCCCTCTTGGTCTGGCCTTCCCACCTTCACATTATTGCACAGGGTTGTTAGCAGAATCTGAAGTTGAAGTTCATTTTTTTTTTTTTCCAAAAAGCATGAGCCGGGAATTGCTAGAAGGAAATGAGTTTAATTACAGTTTGAAGAAGAAGTGAGGAGAGAAAAACTCTCAGCGTCTCCCTGCCCTGTCTGTAGCGCTGTTACAATTTGTAGATAAGATGAACGGAGCCAGAAAACATGTATCTGGAGACTTGGTTGTAAGGCAAGTAATCAGAACTGTGAAATTATCCTTTTCCCGAGAGATAGTGCCTCCTTTGGCAGACCTTCCTGGCACAAAGGAATTCCCAGGGATTTCCTGAAGAAATTTTCTTTCGGGATTCCGTGGTACCATTGTAGATGGTGAGGATTTGCTGTTCCCTAACGCAGCTACATCTGCAGGGCTGGGCTGGGCAGCCTCAGGGGTGGAGAAGACAGCCTTGGTCTTTGCTCTTTGGTTTGAAGTTTGTCTCAGCAGGGAAAGCCTATCTCTGCTACGCATCATCTACATGCTTCTGTGAACTCTCCTATAAACTGGATGCAACTGAATCCAGATATCAGTTGAGTTCCCTGCTCTGTCTAGGGCTCATATGCTCAGTCACTAGTTCTGAGATAACACATCATGGGATGATCAGAAGGGTATGCAGTCAAATGTGACTTTGCCAGGTTCCCACTCTTCTTTCCTTTCCATGATTCCCTCTAAAGGCTTTTCTTAGACTAGTGTTTCTCAACCTTCCTAATGCTGTGACCCTTTAATCCAGCTCCTCATGTTGTGATGATGCCCAACCATACAATTATTTCGCTACTTCATAACTGCAATTTTGCTACTTTTTTGAATCATAATGCAAATATCTGTGTTTTCTGGTGGTTAGGCGACCACTGTGAAAGGGTTCTTTTGGCCCCCAGAGGGGTTGTGACCCACAGATTGAGTCCTGCTGGCTTAGATGTCTGGACTGCTGAGTGGCAGAAGGAAAGCAACTCACAGAGATAACTGACCTTTGCCTGGTATGGAAGGTCCTTCTGTCTATGTGTTGTTTTTATTGGTTAATGAATAAAGAAACTGCTTTGGACCTATAGCAAAGCAGAACTTAGGTAGGCAGGGAAAGCTAAGCTGAATGCTGGGAGGAAGAAGGGCAGAGTCAGGGAGAAGTGATGGATCTGCAGCCAGAGATAGACATGCTGAAGCTTTGCTGGTAGGCCACAACTTTTTGGTGATATACAGATTAATAGAAATGGGTTAAATTAAGATATAAGAGTTAGCCAATAAGAAACTAGAGCTAATGGGCCAAGCAGTGACTTAATTAATACAGCTTCTGTGTGATTATTTCATTTCTGGGCAGCTGGATGAACAAGCGGCTCCTCCAACATTTACCTTGGATCTTTCTTTTATGGTACACAAACGCAGTGCCTGTAAATTACTGCTTTTAGCAAATGCTTAGAACAATCACTGGTATCATCCTAGAACACGACTACAGGAGACTGTTGTGAGGCAAGTTAGGGGTGGGAGAGAGTTATGCCTCCAGTGAGTATGGCCCTACGAAACAGTTCCTTGGCTGTAGAGATATCTGTAGTTTTTTTTTTTTTTTTAATTTACTCTTTGCTCTTTGGAGGCCCGCCAGTCAGCTCCCAAATAAACACACAGAGACTTATTCTTTCTTAAGAATGCCTGACCTTAGCTTGGATTATTTCTAGTCAGCTTTTCTTTTTTCAAAAATCTTTATTTCATTTCTAAAGCAGGGCCACCTTCTCTGCATCCTTCTTAGACCACTCTTCCTGGGCCCCAACTATTCTGAGTGTGTAAGACAAGTGGCCAAGGTATAGGGGCAGGAATAGAGATTACAATAATTCCTAGTACAGATTAAGGATTTCTGCATGTCTCTAGATTTAGTGATCTTTCCTTAAACTATACAGTGTGCCTTTCCTTAATGTTTACTGATGAGACAATGTTTTCAAATTCTTTTTTTTAATATATTTTTTTTGTTTTTATTGAGCTATACATTTTTGTTCTCTCCCCTCTCTTTTTCCCTTCCCCCTTCTACCCTCTCCTGTGACCCAACACACACTTCCAATTTATTCAGGAGATCTTGTCTTTCCTATATACTTCCACGCATGTCTCTCTTAAGGTTCTCATTGTTGTCTAGGTTCTCTGGGATTGTAGACTGTAGGCTGAATTTTCTTTGCTTTCTGTCTAAAAGCCACTTATGAGTGAGTACATATTATTTTTCTCTTTCTGGGTCTGGGTTACCTCACTCAATATGTTTTTTCTAGATCCATCCATTTGTGTGCAAATTTCAAAATGTCATAACTTTTTTCTGCTGTGTAGTTCTCCATTGTGTAAATGTACCACATTTTCCTTATCCATTCTTCAGTTGAGGGGCATCTAGGTTGTTTCCAGGTTCTGACTATGATAAATAATGCTGCTATGAACATAGTGGAACACATGTCCTTGTGGTACAATTGAGTATCCTTTGACTAGATACCCCAAAGTGGTTATTTCTTGGTCTTGAGGTAATAGGTTGTTTCCTAATTTTCTGAGAAATTGCTATGCTGATTTCTAAAGCAGCTGTACAAGTTTGTACTCCCACCAACAATGCAGGAGTGTTCCACTTACCCCACATCCTTTTCAGCATAAGCTGTCATCAGTGTTTTTGATCTTGGCCATTGTTACAGGTGTAAGATGGAATCTCAGAGTTGTTTTGATTTGCATTTCTTTGATGACTAAGGATGTTGACCATTTCCTTAGGTGTCTTTCAGCCATTTTAGATTCCTCTGTTGAGCGTTCTCTGTTTATTGGATTATTTGTTCTTTTGATGTCAAGTTTCTTGAGTTCTTTGTATATTTTGGAGATCAGCCCAGTCCGACATGAGGTTGGTGAAGATTTTTTCCCACTCTGTAGGCTGCCATTTTGTCTTGTTGACCATGTCCTTTGCTTTACAGAAATGTCTCAGTTTCAGGAGGTCCCATTTATTAATTGTTTCTCTTAGTGTCTGTGCTACTGGGGTTATATTTAGGAAGTGGTCTCCTGTGCCAATGTGTTTAAGTGTATTTCGCACTTTATCTTCTATGAGGTTCAGTGTGGTTGGTTTTATGTTGAGGTCTTTGATACGTTTGGACTTGTACTTTGTACATGGCAATAGGTATGGATCTATTTTTGTTCTTCTACATGTTGATATCCAGTTATGCCAGCACCATTTGTGGAATATACTTTCTTTTCTTTCCATTTTATGTTTTTAGCTTCTTTGTCAAAAATCAGGTATTCATAGGTATGTGGATTGATATCCGGGTCTCTGATTCGGTTCCATTGGTCCTCTTGTCTGTTTTTATGCTGATACCAGGCTGTTTTAGAGTTTGAAGTCAGGGATGGTGATGCCTCCAGAAGTTCCTTTATTGTACAGGATTGTTTTGGCTATCCTGGGTTTTTTGCTTTTCCATATGAAATTGAGTAGTGTTTTTTGGAGGTCTGTGAAGAATTTTGCTGGGATTTTGATGGGCATTGCATTGAATCTGTAGATTGCTTTTTGTAAAATTGCCATTTTTATTATGTTAATTCTGCATACTCAAGAGCATGGGACATTTTCCCATTTTCTTGTGTTTTCTTCAGTTTCTTTCTTCAAAGATTTAAAGTTCTTGTCATTCAGGTCTTTCACTTCTTTGGTTAGAGTTACCCCAAGATATTTTACATTATTTTTTGCCAGCTTCTCTTAACTTAAATTATCCCATCTGTCTTTTGCCTCTGAAATTTTACCTTTCTATATACCTTTCTTTACTTCTTACTCTATGGCTTGCTGTTTAGGTGGGTGGCTAGTTCCTAGAGTCCTCCTCTTCTCCTTTTCTTGCTCCTTAATCCTTTTTTCCCCATATTTCTCTGGCTATTTATTTTCTCTGCTGGCCAGCCCTGCCTATCCTTTCTCTTGCTTTGCTGTTGGCCATTCAGACCTTTATTAGACCATCAGGTGTTTTAGACAGGCAAAGAATCACAGCTTCACAGAGTGAAACAAATGCAATGTAAAATATTTTTACATCATTAAACAAATATTCTACAGCATATGTGAATGTAATACATCTTCAACTAATATTCCACAACAGGTATCACAGTCTGAAGGAAAGTGAGTCATATAAGAGGCTGATCCATTCACCCGCTCCCCTGGTTAAAATTTGACCTTGTCAGTCAACTGGGACATCCAGTAGATCCTGTGTACATGCCACTGTAGACATTCATAGTCTCACCAGGAATCCAGACAACACGGGAGCAGACAAATAAAAGTGAGTAGGACCATCCCAGTACACATGCTAGAATGGGTAAGATAAATTTTTGGTAACATAAATGGAACTTCACAAATTAGGATTCAAGACAATTAACATAAATTGACAGTTGATGCCAAAGGCAAATCTGTGGTGACAGAAGTCAGAAAAGACAGAACACAGCTACTTCTGTGTGGGGGAGCAGTAATGGACTGAGAAGGGAATGTAAGAGCCTTCTGGAAGGTGGAAGTTTCTTGCTTCCTGACCTAAGTAGACCTTTAGTGCCACTGGCCAGAAACAGGCCATTTCTTGGAAGATCAACTCCTCTGGTTGCATCTTGGGGAGATTATCAAACTCCATGTGAAAAGTGAACTGCTAGTCGGACATGGTAATGTGTATTTTTAATCTCAGTACTTGAGAAGCTGAGGTAGATATATCTAAGTAAGTTCAAGATCAGCTTGGTCAACATAGTGAGTTCCAAGTGAGCCACTGTTACATAGTGAGACCCTGCACCCCCTCGATAAAAAACACAAACCAAACTAAACCAAACAATAGAAAACAAACACTGAGACAGTGAATGCCATAGGAACAAGGCTGAGCCAGCAACCTCAGCCAGAGCAGATCTGAGGCAGCGAACTCCAAAAGAGCAGGACTAAGCCAGTGACCTGGGCCAGAGCAGGCCTGGGACAGTGAACTTCACAGGAGCAGGAGCAGATCCAGACCAGGGTCATTTGTGGAAGCAGGACTGGGCCAGTGAACTAGACAAGAGCAGACCTGAGGCAGTGAGCTCTACAGGAATTGGACTGAACCAGATACCTAGGCCAGAATGGGCCTGAAATGGGAGAGGGAGCAGATCCAGACCAGGGACATTTGCAGAGGCAGAACTGAGCTAGCAACCTGACTCAGAGCAAACCTGAGACAGCAAACTCCACAGGAGCAGGTACAGGGAAGCAACCACTGAGGAAGTGGGCAAGAGTCAGAGACTGCTGTGGGTCTAGGCATGAATCTGGGACCTTCAAGGGAGTAGACCTGAGCCAGGACTCCTGTATATCTGGGTGTGAGTCTGGGACCTCTGAGGGACTAGGCCTGAGCCAGGACCTCTGTGGGTCTGGGCGTTGGTCTGGGATGTCAAAGGGAGTAGGCAGGAACCAGAAACCTCTGCGGGTCCAGGTGTGAGTCTGGGAACTCTGAGGGAGTAGGCCTGAGCCAGGTCCTCTGTGGGTCTGGGTACAACCGAGTCTGGGACCTCTGAGGGAGTAGATCAGAGCCAGAGATCTTTGTGGGACCAGCTCCAAGCCAGGGACCTCTGCAGGAGCAGATTCAGACCAGGGACATTTACAGAAACAGTCTGAACTGACAATTTAGGTCAAAGCAGGCCTGAGATTGCAAACTCCATGGGAGTTGAGCAAAGCCCAGGAGTGCTGAGCAACCTCCAGGAACACGGAGTGGCCAACAGGGTAACTAGAACCGTGACACTGACTGTACCACAAGAAACAACCATCTGAGCCTTGAATTCACTGGCACCTAGAAGATTAATCACCAGAATCACAGATAGCACCAACCACACCCATTAGAGGAAAAGATGAGTAGACAAGGTAAGAACACATGTAACACCATGTTACCTGAATATACCTGACTTCTCACTGGAGACAATGAAAGTCAGAAGGTCATCATCAAGCATTATGCAGACATTAAGAGACCACAGGTGCCAGCCCAGACTATTATACCCGTCAAAACTTTCAATAACTATAGAAGGACAAAACAAGATAGTCTATGACAAAACTAGATTTAACCAATACCTAGCCACAAACTCAGCCCTACACAAAATACTAGAAGGAAAACTCCAACCTAAGGAAGTTGGCCACATCAAGAAAAACACAGACAATTGATGGTCTCATAGCATCAAATCATAAAGAAAGGAAAAACACACAAATTAAGATCACCAACAATGAAAACTAAATTAACAGGAGAGAGCAATCACTGATCATTAATATCTCTTAATATAAATGGATTCAACTCAGCTATAAAAAGACATGGGCTAACAGATTAGATAAAAAAAAAAAAAAAACAACAGAATGCATCCTTCTTCTGTATACAAGAAATGCACCTCAACCTCAAAGACAGACATCACCTCAGAGGAGAGGGTTGGGAAAAAAATTTCCAATAAAATGGACCTAAGAAATAGGCTGGTGTATCTATCCAAATATCTAACAAAATAGACTTCAAACTAAAATCAATCAAAAGAGACAAAGAAGGACATTTCATATTAGTCAGAGGAAAAATCCATCGAGAGGAAATCACAATACTGAACATCTATGCTCCAAATACAAGGGCACCCTCATATGTAAAAGAAACAATTCTAAAGCTTAAATCATACATTAAATCACACACACTAATAGTGGGAGACTTCAACACTCCACTTTCACCACTGTACAGGTCAGTCAGACCAAAAAAAATAACAGAGAAACAAGGTAACAGATGTTATGACTCAAATGGACTTAACAGACTCTATAGAATATTCCATCCAAACATAAAGGAATATACCTTCTTCTCAGCACCTCATGGAATTTTCTCAAAAATTGACCACATACTCTGTAACAAAACAAACCTAAACAAATATGAAAAAATTGGAATAACCCCATGTATCTTACCAGATCACTATGGTTTAAAACTAGAAGTCAACAGCAATACTAATTCCAGAAAGCCCACAAACACATGGAAATTAAACAATGCTCATCTGAATCATCAATTTGTCAAGGAAGAAATAAAGGGAGAAATTAAAGGCTTCCTAAAATTTAATGAAAATGATCATATAACATACCTAAAGTTATGGGACACAATGAAAGCAGTACTAAGAAGAAAGTTCACACACTAAATGCCTACAAAAAGAAGTTGGAAAAATCCCACAGTAGTGAATTAACAGAACATTTGAAAACTTTAGAACAAAAAGAACAAAAAATTAAACAGACCTATAACTGTTGAAGAAATAGAAACAGTCATCAAAAGTCTCCCAACCAAAAATATCCCAGGACCAGATGCTTTCAGCTCGATATTCTACAAGATTTTCAAAGAACTAATACCAATACACCTCAAACAGTTTATTCTTCAAGAAAATCAACAAAATAGACAAAGCATTATCCAAACTAACCAAAAGGCAGAAGGAGAATATCCAAATTAACAAAATCAGAAATGAAAAAGGGGGCATAACAACAGATGTGGAGGAAATACAGAGAATCATCAGGTCATATTTTGAAAACCTGTACTCCACAAAATTAGAAAAGTTAAAGGAAATGGACAACTTTCTAGATAAATATCACTTACCAAAATTAAGTCAAGACCAGATAATCAAATTAAACAGACCTATAACTGTTGAAGAAATAGAAACAGTCATCAAAAGTCTCCCAACCAAAAATATCTCAGGACCAGATGCTTTCAGCTCAATATTCTACAAGATTTTCAAAGAACTAATACCAATACACCTCAAATTGTTCCACACAATAGAAACAGAAGGAACATCGACAAACTCTTATTATGAGACTACCATTACCCTGATACCCAAACCACAGAAAAACATTATTAAGAAAGAGAATTACAGATCAATCTCACTCATGAACATTGATGCCAAAATGCTCAATAAAATACTGGCAAATCAAATCCAAAAACACATCAGTACCATCATCTACCATGATCAAGTCAGCTTCATCCCAGAGATGCAGGGATGATGGTTCAAAATATGAAAATCTGTCAATGTAATCCACCATATAAACAAACTGAAAAAAAACCCACATGATCATCTCATTAGATGCCAGAAAAGCTTTTGACAAAATACAATATCCCTTCATGATAAAGGTCTTGGAGAGAGCAGGGATACAAGGAACATACCTAAACTTAATAAAGGGAATTTACAGCAAGCCAACAGCCAACATCAAACTAAATGGAGAGAAACTCCCAGTGATCCCACTGAAATTAGGAAAAAGACAAGGTTGTCCACCCTCTCCATATCTATTCAATACAGTTCTTGAGGTCCTAGCTAGAGCAATAAGACAACAAAAGGAGATAAAGAGGATATAAATCAGAAAGGAAGAAGTCAAAGTCTCACTATTGGCTGATGATATGATAGTTTATATAGACAACCCCCAAAAATTCTACCAAGGATCATCTACAACTCATAAACGCTTTCAGTAATTTAGCAGAAATTGGTCAATTATTTATTGGAAGTATGTTGTAGGCCTCAGAATTTCATAAAAATATCATGTCAATAGCAAAGGTTTAAAGAAAGAGTTTCCTGTTACATGGCAACAAGCTAAGGAGAGTATAAAGAGATGTCCTACTTGCTGTTTCTATAACCGAACACCATTGCCTGCAGGGAGAAACCCTTAGGGTACTCAAAGGAATGAAATCTGGCAGATGAATGTGTTCTACTTTGCAGAATTTGGTAAATTAAAATATGTGCACCACACCATAGGCATGTATTCAGGAAACCAGGAGATGTGCTACATTGGGGAAGGGGTTTCTCTCTTGTTTCCACAGGAGAAGAAAACCTATGGATACCATCAAAATTAATAAAGATTCACTTTGAAAAGGAGAAACCTCTTGAAAAAGAGAAATGACAGCTTATCCACATTGGTGACCACCATACAGGTGGTAAGGAAAGAATATGGGCTTGGGGCAGGGATCTGCTCTTATCTTAACTGGAAAATACACATCTTCAAAAATTCAAGAGACCCTGGATATTTGAATGCTGACAGAAAGAAAAATAACTATTCACTAAGGATCATCAAGAAAAAGGAATATGGATTATGAGGTCAGGTACTGGATTCACATACATTTACACACACACACACACACACACACAAATATATATTCAGCTGGTTTTGGAGTTGGACAATGGTTCTGTACTTCTCTAAAGCCAAGCTTGTTGTTAAAAGGTACATTCAGAGTTTCTGTCTCATATGGGAAGCCATATGGTATGGGACAGAAGGAAGACTTTAGGAAAAATTTTACTTTCTCCATGTCTATTTTGTCTATATCGTATTCCTTATTGAATGTATGTCTATATGAATAATGTTTAAGCTTTCCACGATGAACAATAGATTTTCCTACAGATCCTTTTCCTGCAGTAATCTTTGAAGTTTCCAGAAAGAAAATGAGGCCCCACAGCAACAACTCCACCTGGTTGAGATGACATCATGATGCTGAAAGTACTACTATAGGACCAGTTTTTTGGGTACCAGCTGTGGAAATGGTACACCTTTTCATGACATTCTGGCCAGAACTCCAAATAAGAACTTTGGAAAAAACCCTATCGACTGCTCGGAAATTGTATGCAACTATACTAGACAGTAATTTTGAAACTTAACCATCACTTTATTTTTGCAGGATCCCATTAAGAAAACATTCCCCCCATGACAGCAGGAAGCAATTCTAGAGGATGACACCCTCTATCCCCAAAAGGTTTTTCCTCAGGGTTAAGAACTTCATTTAGGGGTTGTTAATTATTATTTGTATTAGAGGGTTGGAGTGAAAACTATGTTTGTCTTTTTAAAAAAGGATAATAATAGTGGGTAATAGAGTGAGCTATTATTTTTGGATAATTTACATTGGTACAGTTTTTTTGTATATTGATACAAGTTCAAATTGTATTTTTTACTTCTTCTTACAATATTTGGACACCTATGCAATGTTATTCTGTAAGATTGTATATATGCATGCTTCTACCTCTGTTTAGGACATTTTGTATATTGATACAACTTTTAAGATATATTTTCATATTGTATTATATATTACTCCTGCCTCTGATCAAGATACTTATACATTGTTTACATTTTGAAGTCATTGTCCTCATTTGTTGCACATTTGTTTACAGATTATTTAATATTCTGACATGAAGTTTTAGTCTTTAAGTTATACAAGTATTAAATATTATAGGTCAATAGTTGTTCATGTTTGTTGTACATACAGTAAGATCAATTAGGTCTTTAGATGCATAGATTGTATTCTGTCTAGATAGATAATCTTTAACCACTTCAAGTATATGTAGAACATGGAATTTAAAAAACTTAGGGTTCTGTTAACATGAGACCTGATTGTTCCTGACAGCACCAATCTACTCCTGAGAGAATACTGAGCACCGAAGTTACTCCACTCAGAGTTTGTTTTCAGCTTGGCACAATTAGCCTTTGGGCAAGGAACTACCCATTCCTCAACCACTGACAAAGTACATGGTATCTGGAAATGGATAAGCAAGACACAAGGAAAAAGACTGTCAAATCTTGCCAAGATAGGATAAGACAGTTCTGAAAATTTTTCTGCCTCTGAAAATGGTCTGTCACTTATACTAGACCTTAGCCAAAGTTGGTTGCTTCAACATTGCAAATGAGACTTAGGGTGATTGCTCAGGTAGCTAATTGTCTCTGTCATATATTGCTTACTTTGGAAGCTGTTTGAATGCACATTCTGCCTACTCAAGTAATATCTTTCTTCTCAGGCCTTTGATGGGGTTGAAGATTAGATAATCATAGTTACCACCCTCTTATGATCTAGCCAAACCATTTCCTAAACAAGACTTAAACTCCTTAGGATAGAATGTTTATTAAAACATTTAGCATATGTTCCTTGCTTAATATTGTTTATGCTGGTTGTAATTCTAATCTTATACTTGATATCTGTTCCTAGTGTATATAGTTTTGTATTAGGTTTGAAACTCTCTTATTTAAACAAAAGGGGAGGTGCTGCGGGAGCACATTTCGCTCCTTCAGCCAATAGCGTTTAAGATACTAGCCCACTTGGGCATGGTCTCTTATAATATAAATGTAGCTGTAAAGTGAGTACTCAATTTTTGCTTCCAGCTCTCACTTTCAGCTGCTAAACTCCATTCCTGTTCCCCATTCATGCAGAGGACTATTATCTAGGACAGTGATCTGTAAGTCTCCCCTAAATAAATAATCCCTTATTATTAATAATTCTAAACTAGTGTGGGATTATTTTGTGACTTCTGCCATCACTTGCATGACAAGAATTTTAAATCTTTGAAGAAAGAAATTGAAGAAGAAACCAGAAAGTAGAAAGATCTCCCATGCTCTTGGGTATGTAGAATTAACATAATAAAAATGGCAATCTTAACCCAAACAATCTACAGATTCAATGCAATGCCCATCAAAATTCCAACAAAATTCTTCATAGACCTCGAAAGAACAGTACTCAACTTCACATGGAAAAGCAAGAAACCCAGAATAGCCAAAATAATCCTGTACAATAAAAGAACTTCTGGAGGCATCACAATCCCTGACTTCAAACTCTTATTACAGAGCTACAATACTAAAAACAGCCTGGTATTGGCATAAAAACAAAACAGGCAGACCAATGGAACTGAATTGAAGATCTGGATATTAATCTACACTCCTTCAAATATTTGATTTTTGACAAAGAAGCTAAAAATATCAAACATAAAAAAGAAAGCATATTTTAACAAATTGGGCTGGCATAACTGGATATCAACAAGTAGATGAATGAAGATAGATCCATATCTATCACCATGCACAAAACTCAAGTCCAAATGGATCGAAGATCTTAATATCAAGCCAGCCACAGTGAACCTCATAGGAGAGAAGTACACTTGAACACATTGACGCAGAATAACGCTTCCTAAATATAACCCCAGTAGCACAGACACAGAGAAAAACAATTAATAAATGGGACCTCCTAAAACTGAAAAGCTTCTGCAAAGCAAAGGACATGGTTAACAAAATAAAACGACAGCCTACAGAATGGGAAAAGATCTTCACCAACCCCACATCGGACAGAGGTCTGATCTCCAAAATATACAAAGAACTCAAGAAATTGGTCATCAAAAGAACAAATAATCTATTAAAAAATGGGTTACAGACCTAACAGAAAATTCTCATCAGAGGAATCTAAATGGCAGAAAGACACTTAAGGAAATGGTCAACATCCTTAGTCATCAGAGAAATGCAAATCAAAACAACTCTGAGATTCCATTTTATACCTGTAAAAATGGCCAAGATCAAAAACACTGATGACAACTTATGCTGGAGAGGATGTGGGGTAAAGGGAACATTATAGCATTGCTGGTGGGAATGAAAGCAGGTACAGCCCCTTTGGATATCAGTGTGGTGATTTCTTAGAAAATCTGGGTGCTTTATTGCTGGTTCTGCCCAGGATATAACTCTATTCTACACAATTACTAAGATTAAATCTGTGGACTGTATGACACATCCTTGTGCTCTACTTTCATTCTATTGATATGATAAAACACTGACCAAAAGTAACACAGGGAAGAAAGCATTGGTTTGGCTTATACTTCCAGGTCACAATTTGTCTTTGAGGGTCAGGACAGAAACTTAAGCAGGGTCTTGAAGTGGGTGCTACTTGCTGGCTGGCTCTGTGGCTCATTCAGAGGAGGATGCTTAGCTAGCTTTCTTATATGGCTCATGACTACTTGCCTAGGGATGGTGTCATCCACAATGTGCCTGACCCTCCTGTATTAATTTGCAATCAAGGTCATCCTTCACTGACAGCTCCTCAGGCCAATTTGATCTAGACAGTTCCTCAATTGAGGCTTCTCTGAGATGATTCTAGGCTGGGTCAATCTGATATTTAATGCTAACTGTAATGCCTATAAATATAGAAATAACTATAAATTTCAAGACATTATACAAATAGAAATATGTATCATCCTTGTATGTGGAAATATTTTTTGGTATTTAAAAATTTTTAAATGATTTATTAGCATATATTAATTATGATTAATAATGGGTATATTATGTTTTCATACATGTATATGAGTGGGAAAGCAAGACACTGACAAGCTCAAAAGTGAAGGCAGAGAGGTTCATCTCAACAGTGAAATGTATAGGGGACAGTAACGCCATCTAGCTGCTGGGAGCAGTTTTCATCAACTAAGAATAACCCTGGAGTTTGACAGCTGGAACCTGAGGTCAGTTTGTGCTGCCCATCTGCCATTCATGGGTAGAGAGCCCCAATTTTCTATGGCTCCAGAAGTCTACCATAGCTGCATCCTTTCAACAGGGTGATTATAACTTCTAAGGTCTTGAAAATGTGAAGACAGGCCCTCTGATCATAACAATCTCAGTGCTATGTTTGCTTATCACTTAGGAGATACCCCCTGCTGTTCTTTTGGAGACAAGGCCACGCATGCGCAGAAAATACAGTCTCCAAGTGGACTACAAACCCCAGTGGTACAGTGGAAAACCACGCACGCACAGGACATTTTCTCCCAAAATGCCCAGAGCCCTTTAAAAATGGGCGTTCCAACCCGCCCTCTCTCCTTTTTCCCTTCCGTCTCTTCACTCCCGCTCCTTGTATGTTACCCTCCCCCATTAAAGTTTACCCACGTGGGACCCCGCGTGTCTCGTCTCTCCTTCCCCAACCCCGCGTGTCTTGTGTCTCCCCCTCCCGAACAACACCCCCGCATAAAAAATAATAACATTTTGGTGCCGTCTGCTCGGGGACTTTCTCGCCCTGGGGCCCTCACCTGAGGCCTTGACTCTGGGTTTTGGCGCCTTCTGGAGCTCGGGGCCTCCCCCGGGACAAGGTCAGAACCGGACGACCTGCAACCACTCCACGTGCTCCAGCCATCTCGACACGGCCCTCTCCAACCGTCAGCGGCTAATTCGTGAGTTTACCTGGGCTGGCTAACCATCCCCTCTCACCTGGAGGAGGCCGGCCGAGCTCCCGGCTTCCTCTGGCGTGTCCTGGGTGTGGTTGCTAACCCCCCCTCTTCCCCCGGCCTTCCGCCCTAGGCTAGACCTGTTTTTATCCGCGCCCAAAAGTTTGGTGCTTTTGGTTCTTCTCCTCTGTACGTCTCGTTTCATTCCTTTTCTTCCTTCTTTTCATCGTATCTGCTGCTACGGTGCGGCACGCCGCTACGGTGCGGCCTGACCTTGGCTAAATTCGACTCAGCCAGGTCCTAGCACCCCCCCTGTGAAATCGGACGCCTTTTCACAGGGCCTGGGTGTTCGTGCCATCTACGGCTTTGGCTGCAACAGGCAGCCTTCGGGCTTAACTGTCCCCTCCTAGCCGAGACCCCCGTCTCCCGTCTAAAACTAGGACTGGGTCAGCTAGCCCATAGCACGGTCCCCTGGGTACTCTGACGCCTGTGTCCAGAGCAACTGTGTTCGGAGCATCTTCGGGTGCCTTCTGCGCATATTTTCACGGTTCTAGCCATGGGCACTAAGCCTGCTAAACCAATTCCCCCTTCTCCCCTGGGACAGCTGTTGGAAGCTCTACAGCCCCACGCCTTAATTCCTTCTGTTAAATTATCTACACTCATCCGTCTTTGCTCTAAGGTGTGGCCCTCCTACGGCCTACAGGGGAACTTTAAATGGCCATCGTACGGGTCTTTTGACCCCGATATTCTATGGGAACTAGCTAACTTTTGCCACCGTTCTGCTAAATGGAAAGAAATGATGTATATTATGGCATTCTTTTACATGGCTTTAAAAACGGATCCTTCTACTGTCTCTCAGTGCTCACCTGCTCACATGTTCTTAGCAATGCCGCCCCACCTGGAACCTTCTGCTCCTGCTATGGACCCCGCGGACGAACCTCCACCTCCCCGGCCTCGCGGGGCTACTCCTTCCCGTTCTGCCCGATCTAATGACGGTTCCTTCATTCCCCTTTCCTCCAAAGTTTCTTTTAGGCACAGAAAATCCTCCTCCAGGTCACCTAACCGTTCTCCGTCTAGTTCCCCAACAAGCTCCCGTTCTGGATCTACAGGGATTTCGCCCAGCTCCTCCGATGTGGCTTCCCCCCGCCCCCGCCGGTCCCGGGAGCGGCTGGAAGACTCCCCCTGCCCCAGCCGCTCCCGGGAGCGGCTGGAAGATTCCCCCCGCCCCCACCGCGGGACATGCAGACAATCGGAAATGTCTTCGGATTCTTCCCCATCCCCCTCCCGCCCCGTCCCTCGGCCGCGTTCTTCCAAAGCCCCTCTGGACTCCACTCCCGCCCGCCGCCTTGCACCTTCTTTCACCTCTCCGCTCACGCGCTCGCATGCTGCGGAGTCTGACGCTGGTCAAGTCAGACCAGCCACCGTTCTGCCCTTGCGGGAGGTGGCTGGGGCAGAGGGTGTAATGAGAGTCCACGTTCCATTCGCCTTATCGGAACTCTCACATATTTCTAAGTTACTCGGGTCATACACGGCTAATCCCACCAATTTCACAAAGGAGTTTCAATATTTAACCCAATCTTATAACCTAACTTACCATGACATTTTTATGATCCTGTCTAATAACTTGCTTCCCGAGGAGCGCAGGCGGGTCTGGGAGCAAGCGAGACTCCATGCTGATGAAGTCCACCAAACCTTAGCCTCCCATCCTCCGGGGGCAGAGGCGGTGCCAGACCAAGAACCCCACTGGGATTATAACTCCCCTGGTGGCATTCTGGCCAGAGACCGGTTCCTAACTTGCCTCATGATAGGGCTCCGCAAGGCTGCCCTTAAACCAGTAAACTATTCTAAACTCGCAGAAATTTTTCAGGACACTAAGGAAAATCCTTCCGCATTTCTTGACCACCTTACCAAAGCCATGTTACAGTTTACGAACATGGATCCAGAATCCACTGAGGGCAGACAGCTTCTGATGACCCATTTCTTTAACCAGTGCTACCCGGATATCAAAGCCAAGCTCAGACGTTTTGAAAAGGGTCCCCTAACCCCACAAGCACAGGCTCTGGAGGTGGCCTTCAAAGTGTACCACGCCAGGAACGACAAGGCTCGCAACCACTGCCACGTGATAACCACACCTGCCCGGCCAGCAGAGGTGACAGACTCGACCTGTCCTGTTTGTGCTGCCCCCCCACCTCCCGGGGTGCGTGAGCCACCGGGCCCATGCTTCAAGTGTGGTAAGGCGGGTCACTGGGCAAAAGGTTGCCCTAACCCTCATCGTAACCCGAGGGGTCCCTGCCCAAAATGTCACAGGGAGGGTCACTGGTCCATAGATTGTCCCCGTGCGTTTGATGATGCGGGGGCAACAGGCCCAGGGGATTCTCAGGTCGATCTATTGGGCCTGGCCCTGGAGGACTGAAGGTTCCCGGGCTCCGACGACCCGACCGCCACGCCCATCTGCAACCAGGAGCCACGGGTACTTCTCACAGTGTCGGGACGCCTCATTTCGTTTCTTTTGGACACTGGAGCAACCTACTCGGTTCTAAGAGAATTTTGGGGACCAACCTCTCCCTCAAACTCCCCTATTGTTGGGGTAGGGGGACAGCCTTATTTTCCTCACCAGACTCCACCTCTCAATTGTATATTTAAAAATATCTTTCTCACCCACTCATTCCTAGTTTTACCAACCTGCCCGGTCCCACTCTTGGGAAGGGATCTCCTAACCAAGTTGGGGGCCTTCATTTCTTTCGCACCCCCGACCCGCTTTGTTCCAGATTCGTCGGTGATGCAGCTGCTTCTTCTCCTGGCCCCACGATCTCCTGATACTAACACGCCCTTTCCTCTTCCAGCCTCCCAGGTGGACCCCCTCGTGTGGGACACCCAGAATCCTGCCGTCGCTAAACACCACTCCCCCATCGTTATTCAGTTAAAAAATCCCACCAAGTATATTACTCAAGCTCAATACCCCCTCTCTTCCCAAAGCCTCAGAGGACTAAAACCCATAATTTCTGACCTTCTAAGGAAAAAGCTGCTCCGCCCCACCTCTTCTCCCTTTAATACTCCTATACTGGCTGTTAAGAAATCTAACGGAACTTATCGTTTGGTTCAGGACCTCCGACTCATTAATTCTGCTGTTGTCCCACTACACCCCGTTGTCCCTAACCCCTCACCCTTCTGTCTAACATTCCTTCAGGAACCTCCCACTTCTCAGTTTTAGACCTAAAAGATGCCTTTTTCTCTATTCCCCTCAGCCCTCAATCTCAAAACATCTTCGCCTTCACCTGGACAGATCCTGATACTAATTTCTCCACACAACTAACTTGGACCGTCCTCCCTCAGGGATTCCGGGACAGCCCACACCTCTTTGGCCAGGCCCTGGCCTCTGATCTGCTCTCACTGTCCCTCCTTAAATCAAAACTGCTACTTTATGTCGATGACATTCTGCTGTGTAGCCCATCTCTGGAGACTAGTAGGACTGATACCGCCGCCTTATTAAATTTCTTATCCAAAAAGGGCTACAGAGTTTCCCCCTCTAAGGCTCAATTGTCCACCACTCAGGTAACGTATTTGGGATTAACCATAACCCCAACCCAAAAGGCCATCACTCTAGACAGAAAAAAACTAATTCAATCTCTTACAGTTCCTTCCACCAAAGAAGAGGTTTTATCATTCCTAGGAGTGGCTGGTTTCCTGCGTTCCTGGATTCCCTCCTTCTCCCTCCTTACCCGCCCTCTATACGAAGCAGCTCTCGGCTCTCTGCATGAGCCCCTTCTCCACCCCATTACCAAACCCTTCCAGAGACTCCAGCAGGCCCTTATCCAGGCCCCAGCCCTCCATCTTCCAGATTTAACCCGCCCCTTTTCTCTCTACGTAGCAGAAAAGGAAGGTTACGCTCTGGGAGTCCTAGGTCATCAACTGGGACCCTCCTTCGCACCTGTAGCTTACCTGTCAAAGAAAATGGACCTCACCACTCAGGGCTGGGCATCCTGCATACGTGCCTTGGCGGCCGCTGAACTTCTTATTCGTGAGTCAAAAAAACTAACCTTCGGAGCACCCACTACAGTCTTCTCTCATCATAACCTGTCCAACCTCTTAACTTACAAAGGTCTACAGACCCTACCCCCTTCTCGAGTTCTTTCCCTTCAGGTGGCACTGGTGGAAGATGCCAGTCTCACATTTCAATGCTGCCCACCCCTTAATATTTCAAATCTTCTACCTCAACCTAATGTGAATGATTCCCCATCCCATTCCTGCGTCGAGGTCCTGGAAGACCTACTGCCTCACCCCTCACATATTCAAGAGGGCAGTCTGTCCCAGGCTACTCACACCTGGTACACGGATGGCAGCTCCTTTCTATGTGATGGGACTCGCAGAGCAGGCTATGCCATAGTATCAGACACGGAGATAGTTGAGGCAAAGGCACTCCCTGCTCATACTACTAACCAGCAGGCTGAGCTGATAGCTCTCACCCGTGCCTTTCAGTTGGCCGAGGGGCAATCTTTAAATGTTTACACAGATTCTAAATATGCGTTTCATATCCTGCTGTCTCATGCGGCCATCTGGAAGGAGCGCGGGCTTCTCACAACGAAGGGAGGCTCTATTACCAACTCAGAGTATATCATGGACTTACTAAAAGCTTCCCATCTCCCTAAAGCTATAGGAATTATTCACTGCCGGTCCCATCAGTCTGACAGCTCTATTGTCTCCAAGGGAAACAATTGAGCTGACAGAGCCGCTAAGACAGCAGCACTCCAGAGCCCAGGTCTGCCTCAGCTACCTCAGGGAGTACTAACAGCACAGCCCATGGCCTCGCAGACACCTCCTGACACCCAACAGATCCTGTCCTACCTGCACCAGCTATTTCATCCCAATGAAAAAGCTTTACTTAATTTTGTAAAAATATATATTAAACCAACACCTGAGGACATCAGGTTCCTAAAGGCTACCACTGCCTCCTGTGAGATCTGCCAAAAGTCAGATCCCAGGACCAAATATCGTAGCTTTCCTTTCCCTACTCACCAAGCCAGGGGCTCCCTTCCAGGAACTGACTGGCAGCTGGATTTTACTCATATGCCCACAGTTAAAAAAATTAAATATCTCCTGGTGTTGGTGGATACAATGTCTGGGTGGGTTGAAGCTTTCCCCACCTCTAACAAGAGAGCCCAGACAGTTTCTGATATCCTCCTCCGAGAAATTGTTCCGCGGTTCGGGCTTCCAACTTCTCTTCAGTCAGATAACGGCCCAGAGTTTACTTCCCAGATTTCTCAAAATCTGTCTAGGGCACTTGGAACCCCCTGGAATTTTCATATACCATACCACCCCCAGTCTTCAGGTAAGGTAGAACGGACTAACCACTCTTTAAAGGATGCCCTCGTTAAGATGTCACAAGAACTTCACCTCGACTGGGTAAGGCTTCTGCCTCTGGCCCTTCTCAGGCTTCGGGCTCTCCCAAAGGGCCCTCTTTTCATTTCACCCTTTGAACTCATGTATGGGCGGCCGGTTTTAACCCCTGGCCTCCCATCGGGAACCTCTCCCCTTCCTGATCACCTGCTCACTCCCCTCCTTTTCCACCTACGTTCACTGCTATGGGACTTCACGGATCACTCACTACCTCAACCATGTGCTAACACATGTCCACCACCGGTTAAAATAGGAGATGAGGTTTTATTCTCACCTCCAGGTCAACGTCCCTCACCCCTTTCCCCTAAATGGCAGGGTCCCCTCAGGGTAATTCTTCTAACTCCCACAGCTGCCAAGCTTGAGGGAATTCCTCACTGGATTCACCTGTCACATCTGAAACCGTTCATCCCCACAGCTCAAAACAATCCTCCTTACACGGTAACTCAGACGGGACCATGTTCCCTCAAGTTCCAAAGGACAACAGGTCCAACCCCCTCTACTCCACCCTAAGGAAAACAATGGTCTCATTTTTCATTTTTTCCTCCTGTGCTAATACACCCTCCCTTTTCTAAATTCCTAAATAACCATCCAGTTGTCTCTACAGGAATCATCATCAAACACAGAGCCAAGAGGTTCAGGTGATAAGCAAATGCTTAACCAAGTTCCTGACATAACAGGTTTGTCACTGACTGCAGCAGTGACTCCTAAAATGTTAAGGAATATATGATTAAAATCTATTTCTTTTAAGACATTTTCTTTAAGCTCCAAGACACCAGCCTGACCCACCTGGACAAAGCAGACACAAGCGAAACGGAATAAGTATCATTCAATTAACGGAATAAGTATCATTTACCTTTTTTATTCTTATTCTTAACCCCTGGCCTCCTAAAGCCCCCCCCTCCACCCCAACCCCCTCCACCCCAAATTTCCCCTCTAACTTTTTTCTCTCTACTAATGCGACTTTTGTTTTCCAGCATCCTAACGGTGACCCAGCTACTCAAGAGCCAGACAGATGCAATCTCCAGACAGATGCGATTTCTTCAATCAGCCACTTGATGCCAGCGGACAAACCATCGATAGGACATCATCAGGATAATCGGACGCTCCCCGGACCCCTCGACGCCCAAAGTCAGCAGGAAGCAGTCATGAGAGACTGGGCTACGCCCCTATTCCCTACCCGTTAAGACCCTCAACCCCCCCCTCAATTTTTTTTAATAAAACCAAAAGGGTGGAATGCTGTTCTTTTGGAGACAAGGCCACGCATGCGCAGAAAATACAGTCTCCAAGTGGACTACAAACCCCAGTGGTACAGTGGAAAACCACGCACGCACAGGACATTTTCTCCCAAAATGCCCAGAGCCCTTTAAAAATGGGCGTTCCAACCCGCCCTCTCTCCTTTTTCCCTTCCGTCTCTTCACTCCCGCTCCTTGTATGTTACCCTCCCCCATTAAAGTTTACCCACGTGGGACCCCGCGTGTCTCGTCTCTCCTTCCCCAACCCCGCGTGTCTTGTGTCTCCCCCTCCCGAACAACACCCCCGCATAAAAAATAATAACACCCCCAAATAAAACTTTGGCCAACCCAGTGGGTGTAATCTGAGGAGTCTCGGGAAGGGAAGAGAAACTGCCCAATGCATAGACTGTAAAGCTAATTGTGGTGGCAGAGGTCCTTGGTATGAAAAGAAAATGAAGACAACTCTGCTGGACATTGGACAGTGTTCAGTACAGGTTCAAAACCTGTATGTGCCGTAGGAAAGACAAGAGACCACACCTCTCCCCACCCTGTGCACGTAACTGCCAGTTTCTAAATTTTGAGGAGCTGTATTTCACCATCATTTTTCTGTCCCTTGTGTTTCTTGCTTTTCTTTTTATCATACTGTCAGTAGTACTTTTGTATTGTGGGATTAAAAATATGTCTTTAGGGACTGGAGAGATTGCTCAGCAATTAATAACACTTGCTGCTTTTGGAGAGGACCCAGGTTCAGTTCATAATACCTACATGGTACGTCATGTAACTCCAGTTCCAGAGGACCCAATGACCTATTCTGGCCTCTGCAGGCATTAAGCATAAACATTTTGTACATGCAGGCAAAGCATCTGTACACAAAAGTCATAAAATATGTTTTTTTCTCCTTCATACATTCATAATGATTTTCTTTATACATTTCCTCATTATTGATTAATCTTTTTTGCTCCCTTTTTTTCATAAATTGTTTCTTTATTCTATGCACTCTTTATTATATTTTTAGTTGTACTGTGACTTTATGTTATTGGAATTTTGCTTTTGTTTGCTTAAAACTACCTTTTAAAAAACAATCTCATCATGTAGCTCAGGTTGCCCTTGAATTTCTATGTGGCTGAATCTGATCTTTGTGGGCCCATATTTTGATTTGGCACAGAAGCCATTAGCCCGGTCTGAGCTAGTCACATAGCTCTGCAGACTAGCTGTCTCTTCCTTAACAAAAGCCAGGATGTGGTGCTCCTAGTTTTCTTTTGTTAAAATGTAGAGTACCTGAAAAGAGATGTTGACCAAAGCTGATGACTTAATGGTCTAGAGTTTTGATGCTTCCCTTCCTTTGTAATTTGGAGGATGTCTTATAGAGATGCAAATTCATGGCCTACCTGACTGCTAGATGCAGAGGTGACCTAAGCCCAGGCTCCTGGTTGCCTAGGAGACAGCCTAATGTGTTTTCCTCCACTCAATTCAAAGGGGCTTATAAGATGTTCCGAGAATAAAGAGTGATTCTGACCTTTTCCAGGATGACCTTGTAAGCTGTGTCAGTTTTATTCCTCATGACTCTGTTTCAGCCGGGTTAGGGAATCTATGTTGGACCCACATGGGCTCCGACAGATCTTCAACTCCTGATCCTCCTGCCTCAATACCCCAAGTGTTATTACTACAGGGATGTGCCATCATACCCAGCTAAAAACTCATGTTTTGTTTTAGTGCCCCTTTTTATATTTACCTAATTTTGTTTTCAAACTTTGTCATTATTGAAAAATCTTTTCTTTACAATATTTCTTTTTTTAAAAAATAATTTATATATTTTTATTTTATATGTATGAGTATTTTGCCTCCATGTATGTGTGTTTACAATATGTGTGCCTGTTGCCTGCAGAGGCCAGAAGAGAGCATCATATCCCTTGGAACTGGAGTTATAGAGAGTTGCAAGCCACCATATGAGTGCTGGGAACTGGATCCTGGGAGCCATCTCTGCAGCCCCATACTTTTTTCTTTATTTTTTCTAATCCCTTGCTGCTTTCTGGTGCAGGAGAATTGTTATATTCTGTCAATTATGTTTTAAATAAATGCTGATTGGCCAGTAGCCAGGCTAAAGGCTAAAGTCCTTAAAAATGAAGGCTAAAGTTTAAAATCCTTAAAATAAAAAAGAAATAGAATAGTTGGGTTTGGTGGCACACACCTTTAATCCTAATGCCTGGGAGGCAGAGGCAGACAGATTGTGAGTTCAAGGACAGCCTGGTCTACAGACTGAGTTCTAGAACAAAGGTACACAGAAACCCAGTTTCAAAAAGCCAAAAAGTAAAAATAAAAGAAATAGAGGTTAAAATAAAGTCACGTAAAGATGAAAAATAAACAGAGAATCTTGATATTGTAAGTTATTATGCTCTCTTTGAATTGTTTGAATGCTGAGGAAGGAGAAACAACTGCTAAAAGATGTTTGCTTATAAATGCTGCTAAATTAACCCACGATAGGAATTTTGAAAATACCTTGACTTCAAAATTGAAGTCAAAAGGTATGTTACTTTGGAGAAGAGATTTTGCTTTTGTTTCCACAGGAAATGAGAGGCTGTGGATTCATTCCGAGTTAAGAAAAGTCAGCTTTGATCAAGGAAGACCACCTGAGAAATCGCCGGTAGGAACAAATGGCCCAGAGGCCAGAGTTCTACATCCAGAGCAGATTGAAGATGCTGCCTGAGATGATCAAGCCTCACAGGATACTCCAGTCAAGACTTGATAATAATTCTAAATTTTCTGAGGTCCCCAGAAGATTATCAGTGCCTATAACCAGCAGGAAGTAGCCTGGAGAACCATGCCCACATTCCCCCCAAAAATGGACTATGAATCTTCTTGTTTTTTTTTTTTTTAAAGGAGGGGAAGTGGTACAAGATAATCGTCTATATTCTGCTGATTGGTTGGTAGCGAGGCAGGAAGTATAGGTAGGAAAACCAGACAGGAATTAGAGGTGGGGCAATGAGAACAGGAGTATTCTGGGAAGAAGGAAGCTCTTTCCTGCAGTCTTGTGCAGACACAGAAGAAGCAGGATGTGACCTGCTCTGCTGAAAAAGGTACTGAGTCATGTGGCAAACATAGATAAGAATAATGGGTTAGTATTAAGTTGTAAGAGCTAATATGAAGTCTGAGCTAATAGGCCAATCAGTTTATAACTTATGGAGACCTCTGTGTGATTTTCTTTGGGACTTGCCGGCTGTGGGACCTGGTGGGAGGACAGAAACCCCAACAAGCCCGCTCCTCCTGTTACACTTCTTCATATATAGTTTTACTTTAGGTACCATTTTCAGTGCTAGCTTGACAGTCATGAACTGCCTTTGTTTATGCTTGTCTTGAAATGTCCTTATTTCACAATCAATTTTCAAAGATAGCTTTTCTAAATATAATAGTCTTGGTTGAAAGTCACTTACTTTCAGGACCTAAAATGCACCATCCCATGCTCTACTGTATTTTAATGCTGCTGGTGAGAGATCTGATATTAGTAGGTATTTTTGTAAGTAGGTTGACTTTCCCCTTCTTTCACATTTTAGTACTATTTTCTTATATTTTTAAATCTTAACAATGATATGTTGTAAGGGTTTTTTCTCTGCTTGTGTCTATTAGGGGACTCAAATGTCTCTTACATCTGGATATTCATTTCTTTCTTTAGATTTGAGAAATTTCATGCTATAATTTCATTGTTAGTCCCTTAGCTTTTATCTCAGCTCTTTCTTTTATCCTATGAACTCTTAGATTTGCTGTCGTAGATGTTTGGGTCATACTCAGTATTTTCTTTCTATGTTTTCTTTGTTTAGTTTTAGTTTTCCCTTATTGATGTGTCAGTGTGGTATTTCCTTGAGCTTTTTCTCTATCCTTGATAGTCTTTTTTTCTGCTTGGTCAACTCTATTGGTGATGTTTTTTACTGTTATTTTTTTATTTTAGTTCATTGAGGTTTTTCTATTTCCAATATTTCTAGGAGTTTTTCCAAAATCTCCATTTCTTTGTTGAATTTTTCTTCCATGTTACTACTTTCAGTCTTATTGTGGAATTTTTCTTCCAGGGTGGTGATGTTTTCAACCTTTTTTCATCTTTAATTTTTTTCCTCTATGAAATAATATTTTGTATCCATCTTAAGGTCACTTTTTCCTCTATTGAAATAATATTTTATATCCATCTTAAGGTCACTGATCACTTTTACTAGTAAACTTTTAAAAATCTTTATCTAGCATTTTACCTATTTCAGTATCATTGAGTTGGTAGTTAAAGAGGACTCATGCTGATTTACTTTTTCATGGTTCATGTGATTCTTGTTATACAATTTGATAATCTGTTGGTTTTCATATCTCTTCCAGTTTGATTTAGAGATCTTATTGAGCAGCTCAACTCTGCTTAATAAGGAGAGAACAAATTGCTGAAACAGCAACAACATCAACCTTTATAATATAGGGAAATGTACTTAAAACTAATTAAATGCTACTAATCACTAATGTCCATTCTCAAGCACTGTAGACTGTGAAAGATGTTGAAAAATTATTTAGGGGGCTGGAGAGATGACTCAGTGGTTAAGAGCGATGACTACTCTTCCAAAGCACCCAGGTTCAATTCCTAGCACCCACATGGCAGCTCACAACTGTCTTAAGTACAAGATCTGACATACTCACACAGACATACATGCAGGCAAAACACCAATGCACATAAAATAAAAATAAATAAATTTTAAAAATAATTAATGGTAAAAGTAGAAATAGTAAAGGAGCAAGATAGATGAAGAAGGCAGAAAAGGGTAGAAATAGAGGAGAAAAAAGGTTAAATTAGTTAAAAGACAAAGGAAATGAGTTGGGAGAGGGGTGAGTATGGCCAAAATATAGTGTACAGAATTCTCAAATACTTAAAAAACAAACAAAAAGAAGAGGAGTGAAAAATGTTACAGAGTGAAGAGAAAGCTGTAACATGAGGGCCTGCTTGTTGGGGTTTCTGTCCTGCCCAGTTCTTGCAGTCATTATGTTCCAAAGAAAAATCACACAGAGTTCTACATAAGTTATAAACTGATTGTCCCATTAGCTCAGGCTTCATATTAGCTCTTATAACTTATATTAACCCATTATTCTTATCTATGTTAGCCACATGGCTCAGTGCCTTTTTCAGAGGGGCAGATCACATCCTGTTTCTTCTGTGTCTGGACAGGACTGCAGGAAAGAGCTTCCTACTTCCCAGAATACTCCTGTTCTCATTGCCCCACCTCTACTTCCTGTCTGTTTTTCCCACCTATACTTCCTGCTTGGCTACCGGCCAATTAGCATTTATTTTAAATGTAATTGACAGAATATAGACGATTGCCCCACACCAGAGAAGGAAGGAAGGTTATCTTCATCACGAGAGCACAAGAATGAATACATTTCACTAGAGGCACAGATGAAGAATAGGAAGTAATATGTCATGTCCAACGTGGTGAATCAGCAAAACCCCAATAGTAATGGGAGAGAAAGTAAAGAGCAACCAACAACCCAATTAACAAAAATTTCACAAGAATTAATGAACATCTCTCATTAACAGCATTGAATATAGACTCAAGTCACCAACAGAGAGGCGCTGGCTCCATTAAAAAACCAAATCTGTTTTATCTGTTGTCTCCAAGAAACAAGTCTCGTTGGTATAGACACTCACAGACTGATAGCTAAAGTCAATCTATCAAGTGAATGGGAGTCACAAAAAGCTATTGTAAGATCTTTGATAGCTGAGAAAGTGGCTTTAGACAAGATTAGACAGAAGATTAAAAAGCCACTTTATAATAAAATAAACGCTCCACCAAGAATATCTGACAATTCTAGATATCTGTGCACTGGATATTGTGGCTCCAAGTTTCATAAACAGACACTAATGAACGTAAAATGTCTAAGAGCTTCTTATACAAGAATAGTGGATGACTTCTATATTCCATTTTCATTTTTAGACATCACCACATGGCAAATCAGCAAAGAAACAGCAGAATTAAAAGTGAATATTCCACACAAAAGAAGCATACAAATTTTTCTCAGAAGCTTATGGGACCTTCTCTCTAAAATTGATCACATTATACGCTTCAATGCAAGCCTTAAAAATAAGAATCAATGTAATTTCTTATATCTTTTTGGATCACGGTGCAATAAAATTAGAAATTGATAGGAAGAGAAATTGCACAAATACTTGGAGACTGAATAATATATTCTTGAATAAGGAGTGAGTCATTGAAATCAGAGAGGAGAATAAAAACTTCTTAGAATCTAAGGGAATTAAAGCACAACTTACCAGAACCTTTAAGATATATTTAAAACAGTTCTTTCTTTCTATTAAATTTATTTTTTATTATTAGATTTTTTTTTAAAAAAAATAGCAACTCCATTCCCACTTCCTCCTCCCCTTCCATTCCCTCCAGACACCCTCCCATCCCACCCCCTCTAATCCTAAGAGAGGGTAAGGCACTTTGTTTTGTGGAAGGTCCAAGGCCCTCCCTACTACATCTAGGCTGAGCAAGGTATATATCCAAAGAGAATAGGATCCCAAAAAGCCAGTACATGCAGAAGAGATAAATTTCAGTGCCACTGCCAGTGGCCCCTCAGTCTGCCCCAGCTGTACAATTGTCAAACACATTCAGAGGGACTACTTTGATCCTATGCTTGTTCCTTCCCAGTCCTGCTGTAGTTGGTGAGCTCCAATTAGCTCAGATAAACTTAAAACAGTTCTTTCTAAAAATGATTTTATTTATTATTATGATATATGTGTGCATATGATTATGTGTGGAGAGTGGGCGTGTGGCAAGCACAGCACTCATGTGGAGGTCACAGGGCTCTGAAGTTGGTTCTTTCTTTTCACCTTCACACTCTAGGGACTGTACTCAGCTCACCAGCCTTGCATGACAAGTGCTTTGTCTACTGCGCCATCCTGTGGGACCGTCACACTTCCACCCTCTTTAAGTTATGACAGTTGTAAGAGGAAAGTTTGTAGCTATGAGAGCCTACATTGAAAAATTAGAGAGATATAAAATAAGTATTATGCGTAAGGTCTTAGAGAAACAAGGACAAGACAAGCCCCAAAGTACTAGCCAGCAGGAAACAATAAAGACCAGCATGGAAATTAATAAAATAGAGAGTAAAGTAACAATGCATAGAATCTATCAAAGAATAAGCTGGCTGTTTTAAAATGTAAAAAGATTGACAATCTCCTAGCCAAGCAGACCTCAGACTGAAGGAGAGAGAGAAAACTCAAATTAATAAAATTGGGGATAAAAAGGGGGAAAGGTACAACAAATTCCAATGAAATCTAGAGAAACTTTGGGAAATACTTAAAAAAATGCCTAGACACATACAGCTTGGCAAAAATGAAATAAACAGACTCAGGACAAGCAATGACATCAAGGCAGTGGTAAAAGCGCCCATACGAGGAAAAGCCTAGCATCTTCCAAACTTTTGTGAGTGCTAACACTAGCACTACACAACTATTCTACAAGACAGAAAGGGATGGAGCACTTACGAAGACAGTATTATCCTTATGTCACGATCAGATATGGTTATAAGAACACCAAAGGAAGTCATATACCAATTTCACTGATGAACACAGACACAAGAATGCTCAATAAAATTCTTGAAAATTGTACTCAAGAACACAATAAGAAGACCATGACTAAGTTGGTTTCATTTAGGATTGTTTCTACATATATAAATTAACAATTATAAGTGTGTAATTAGACTTAATTTCAGAAATCGTGTGGTCATTTCAATAGATTCAGAAGAGACCTTTCCACATAAAAAGACTGTGTACAAAATGATGGAGTCAACATGATACTAAATGGGAAAAATTAAAAACATTTCCTTTAAGACCAATAACAAAGCTAGTTTTATGTCAACTTGACACAAGCTAGAGTTATTTTGGAAGTGGGATTCTCAATGGGGAAAATGTCCCCATTAGATTGACCTGAGGGAAAGCCATGGTATTTTTTCTTGACTGCTGATTGATGTGGGCAGTGCCACCTCTAGGCTGGTGATTCTGGAAAGAAAGCCTGCTGAGCAAGCCAGTAACCAGTGTTCTTCCATGGCTTCTTTATCAGTTCTTGCCTTGAGTTCATGCCCTGACTTCCTTTCATGTGGAACTGTAGATGAAATAAACTCTTTCCTTCCAAATTGCTTTTGGCCTCTGTGAGTACCCACACATAAACTGTATACACATACACATATACACATGAGCAAAATAAAAATTCTTTAAAAATTGGCTAAATTAAGAGGTTTAGCGGTAGGCATGGCAGTGCATGCTTTTAGTTCCAGTACTTGGTAGGCAGAGGTAGGCTTAAATCCTGTGAGTTTATAGCCAACCTGGTCTACATAGTGAATTCCAGGCCATCCAGGGCAACATGGTGAGACCCTATCTCAAAAGGCAAAACAAAACACCCACAACACCCTCCCACACACACACCAGAAAAAGAAATTTTCTTCAAGGGTTCTAAATAAAATCAAACCATGCTTGGTGGTACATGCCTGCAGTCCCAGTACTTAGGATGCTGGTATGAGTAGTTCAGTTGTTGAATATTATTTTAATAGACAAAGATGTGTTACATTTGTGTATGCTGCATTTGTTTAACTATGTAAAGATGTGTTGTACTTGTTTTACTTTGCCTGTATAAGGCACCTGAATAGTCTAATAGAAAGCTGAACAGCCAACAGCTAGTCTGGAGAGGGAAAGATGGGACTGATGGGCAGAGAGAATAAGTAAGAAGAGTAATCTAGGCTTGAGAGAGAAGAGAGGAGAAAGAACAAAGGATAAAGAGAGGAGATGCCTGGGGTCAGGCAGGCAGCCACCAGCCAGACAGACATGGAGTAGAACATGCAGAATGAAAGAAAGAGAAAAAGCCCTGAGACAAAACATAGACGAAGAGAAAAAAGTTAATATAAGTTATAAAAGCTAGTGGGTTTTGTCATGGAATATCTTGTTTTCAACATCTATTGTGATTTGCTGGGTATAATAGTCTGGGCTGGCATCTGTGGTCTCTTATTGTCTGCAGGAGAGAAGAAAGGAGAAACTGGTTGGTATGTAAAATGAGTAAAACTATTAATTAAATAAAATTAAAAAGAAAAAACACACCTGCTCTGAACACATACCCAAAATAAAAGAGCCAGTGGGACAAGCATAAGATAAGGCTGAACGTTCAAAATTGAGAAGTCTCTGTGTTATAATTTGGTAGCTAGTTGGTGGTCCAAAAGAAAGCCTGCCACTTTTAGTGAGATTATATGTAGGGCATAGTCTACAAAATTGTAAGAATGATGGATCTAAGAATTTTATATATTACCCAGATAATTTTTTGAATATGAAAGCAACAATGAACAGCTGAAAAAGCTGCTCAAGGATGAAATTTAGCCAAAGAAGAAAGATTTAAAATAACTGCCCAGTGGAAAAGTCAGGAGGAAAGGACTAGATAAAAGCAGAGTCAAGTTAAGCACAGGCCAAAATTAAACCATATGGACAACATGCTTCAAAACAGAAAACATATAAACTGAGAAAGTAATAGTCTTTTTTATTTTAAAGACAAGAGGGATATGAAACTTCCTTTGTCCCTGCCTCTTCCTGCCTCCTTGGCTGTCTCTCTTTTTGGTGTTAGGATAGGTTATGATGTGCTGTTCTTCAGGAGCAAGTTCTTCTCCAAACTCCTAGTGGTTTGGTAGCACCAATTCTACTTGTGCATGTGTGTGTCTAACATGCATTTCCCAGAGTTTCATTCCAGTCCTCTTGGAACCCAGTCTGACAGAGGGGAACTTTTGGCATCCATCATCACACGAATACCTGGCCCTCACTGGTCTGAAAGTCTTAAGCCAAGGAATTTGAGGCCAGACTGGCACACAGATTGCTGGAGGGTTCACACTGATAACAAAAGCTTTGGCCCCAAAGTAAGCCTTGTCACTTTCCAGACAAATTGCAGTGTCTTATCTGCAAGGTGGCAAGAGAGCATAATCTTCCAGTGTCTCTGATAGAAAGAGAAGTCTAGATATGGCTGGGCTCTAGAAGGTTCTGCTGTGGCAATACCTGGTATCACTTTATCTATACTTCCTGGATGGGGAGCTCATCATTAAAGTGCAAAAGGCTCAGGAATGGTTGCTCTCTTGTCCTCTAATGAATGAAAAGACCCATGCTGTGCCAGAGCACTAAGCCAGCACCACAGTCGGTGGGGTGAGCTTTGGAGTCTTGTGTGTAGTACAGGAAACCTTGTTCTCGAAGGACCTAGAAAGACACAGTGCCTTTAGAAAATAATGTTTTAATATATTCTTTGAAAATTTCTTATAAAATATTTTGATCATATCTACCTCAACTCTTTCTACTCACCCAAACATCGTGTTCTCTCTCTCTCTCTCTCTCTCTCTCTCTCTCTCTCTCTCTCTCTCTCTCTCTCTCTCTCCCCATTGAATCTATTTTGTGTTGGCTGACTAGTCCTGAGTGCAGGACATGCCTTTGTGTGTGATCAAAACATCAGGAATCACTCCACTGAAGAAAACTGACTATCCCTCTCCCAGTAACAATCAAATGCCAAACACTTCTTATCTAGGGGTGGAGCTTTATAGCCCCTACCCTCCTCCATGCTGAGATATTTTTGGAAAGACACAACGTTTTGTTGTTGTTCTCCATATCTGCCTATAGATGTCTACCTTGGTTTCTGTCCACGTTTAGCTGACTTCATTCTGCCCGAGGAGGCAGAACCTCAGGAAAGGAGCTATGTGGTATAGTGAAACAACTCACAAAATAACAGACAGGAGGGGATGAGTGAGGGAGTAGCTCGGTATTTTTGGTATGCCATACTAAAGAGCCGTACATTTTCTGATTTCTCAAAGTAAGTGTACATTAAAATATTATTTATTAAAAACAGACAGGAGGACCAATGGAATCGAACTGAAGACCTGGATATCAATCTACACACCTAAAGACACATGAGTTTTGACAAAGTAGTAAAAAATATAAAATGGAAAAAAGAAAGCATATTCAACAAATGGTGCTGGCATAACTGAATATTAACATGTAGGACAATGAAAATAGATCCATATCTATTGCCATGCACAACACTCAAGTCCAAATGGATCAAAGACCTTAACATAAAGCCAACCATACTGAACCTCACAGAAGAGAAAGTGGGAAGTACACTTGAATGCATTGACACAGGAGACCACTTCCTAAATATAACCCCAGCAGCATAGACACTAAGAGAAACAATCAATAAATGGGACCTCCTGAAACCTAAAAGCTTCTGTAAAGCAAAGAACATGGTTAACAAGACAAAACGACAGCTTACAGAATGGGAAAAGATCTTCACCAACTCCATATTGGACAGAGGTCTGATCTCCAAAATATACAAAGAACTCAAGAAATTGGTCATCAAAAGAACAAATAATCCAATAAAAAATGAGGTACAGACCTAAAAGAGAATTCTCATCAGAGCAATCTAAAATGGCTGAAATACATGTAAGGAAATGGTCAACATCCTTAGCCATCAGAAAAATGCAAATCAAAACAACTCTGAGATTCCATTTTACACCTGTAAGAATGGCCAAGATCAAAAACACTGATGACAACTTATGCTAGAGAGGATGTGGGGTAAAGGGAAGACTCCTGCATTGCTGGTGGGAGTGCAAACTGGTACAGCCCCTTTGGATATCAGTATGGCAATTTCTTAGAAAATTAGGAAACAACCTTTTTCAAGATCCAGTGGTATGGGAAGTCCTTCTGTCTATGTGTTGCTTTTATTGGTTAATAAATAAAGAAACTGCTTTGGTGTACAGCAAGGCAGAACAGAGCTAGGTGAAGAAACTAAACTGAATGTTGGGAGAAAGAAGGTGGAGTCAGGAGACACCATGGAGCTGCCAGAGGAGAAAGACACAAGCTGTCAGTTGGAAACTTGCCGGTAGGCCAAGACTCTTGTGGTAAAATATAAAAGAATAGAAATGGGTTAATTTAAGAGATAAGAGTGGGCTAGAAATATGCATTAGCTAATAGGCCAAGCAGTGTTGTAATTAATACAGTTTTTGTGTGATTATTTTGGTTCTAGACTGTTGGGAACAAACAAGTGGCCTCCTGCAACAACCCAGTAATACCACTTTTGGTCATATACCCAAAGGATGCTCAATCATGCCACAAGGACATGTGCTCAACTATGTTCATAGCAGCATTGTTTGTCATAGCCAGAACCTGGAAGCAGCCTAAATGCCCCTTGACTGAAGAATAGATAAGGGAAATGTGGTACACTTACACGATGGAGTACTACACAGCAGAAAAATACAATGACATCTTGAAGTTTGTGGGCAAATGGATGGACCTAGAAAAAATCATGTTGAGTTAGGTAACCCAGACCCAGAAAGAAAAAAAATGATATGTCCTCACTCATAAGTGGCTTTTAGGCATAAAGCAAAGAAAACCAGCCTACAGTCCACAACCCCAGAGAACCTAGACAACAAAGAGGATTTTAAGAGAGACATGTGTGGGACTACATAGCAGAAAAAGACAAGATCTTCTGAGTAAATATGGAGCATGGAGGTCATGGGAGAGAGTAGAAGGGAAGTGGGAAAGAAGGGAAGGGAGTGAAGAAAAATATATAACTCAATAAGAACAATAAAACTTAAAAAACAGTAAAACAAATAACCAAAGGTCACACACATGCAGACAATCATGGCTGATCTCAATAAATGCTATGGTTCTTAAAAAATTTTTCATTTATATACTTAGTATGTTTATGCCATGATGCACATGGAGCAGTCAGAGGACAACTTGAGGGAGCTGGCTCCTCCTTCTTGCTTTATTAGGTAAGTGATCATGGCTGTAGTTTGAGTCTCTCCTCTTGCTTGAAGGCCTATGTGTTAAAGATTTGGTCCTCACCAGGAATGTCATTTGGAGGTGTTGAGACCTTTAGGAGGTATGGCCTAGGAAGTGAAGTATGGTCCTTGGGAGCATGTCCTGGAAGATGCTGCTGGGATGAGCTTCTGTTTTTCCGTTTTAGCCACCATGAGGTGAGCATCCCTACTGTGCCCTCTCTGCCGTGACAGTCTGTCTCACTGCAGGCCCAGAAGCAACACAAATAGCATTCTACTGGTTAGAACCTCTGCAACTGTGAGGACTAATAAACCATTTCTCTCTTAAAGTTGACGATTTCAGGCATTTTCATAATTTTTGGGTTTTCTTGAAATAAGTTTTGCTTTATAGTCCAGGCTGGCTTGGAACTTGTGGTTTTCCTGCTGCAGTCTCCTGAGTATTGGGAGTATGCATCACCACTATCAACTGTTTCTTTGGGAGGACAGGGTATCACAGTGTAGCCCAGGCTAGTCCACAGCTCATTGTGCAGCTCAGGCTGCCATTGAAGCTGTGACAGAGTTCCTGTTTCGACCTCTCAAGTGCTGGGATTACAGGTGTGAGCCTCTATCTATACCTGTCTTTCTTTTCTTCTTTTGAAAATGGTGCTTTGTCATATTACCCAGGCTCGTTTTCTGTGCTCAAACGATTCTTCAACTTCAGCTTCCCCAGTAGCTTGTGACAATAGGCACATGCATGCCACTATGCCTGGCAACAGTGCCAGGTATTTAACTGAGCAATAAATACATGCTTACACAAGACAGAAAGCTTCTAATGTTATGGATTCAACCAAAATGAGGAATTAATTTAGTTATTAAATCATTAAAATAGTTTTTGATACAGGATTTAACAATGTAGTATGTGTTGAACTCAAATCATGATCTTCCTGCCTTAGCCTCCTAGTATTGAGATTGTAGGCATGTGCCACCAAGCCTGGCTATTGTCAGACCTTTAAAATTGCTCTCTGTCCAAGTGTTCCTAACCAGCATGCAGCAAAGACAATGACAAAGGTAACATGGTTGACAAGGAAACTGTATGTTTTTAGGCACAAGTAGCTGATTGCCTGGCAGGGTGAAGGATAGAGAAAGTTATCTCTTTTAGTAAAAGATAGCCTCCTATCAAGGTAGAGGCCTTTGAAAACCCAAGAAGTAACTCGGGAATTTCTATATACGCAGGGAGAAGAGGGGAAGGAAATAACATAACACAGGTTGATTGCCTTGCCTTTTCTCAGTAGCCATTTGGGGAATGAGGCTTGCTAGAGCAACAAGAGCATTTGTTTCACAGTACTGTTGTAACGGTTCATCTTCACTGTCAACTTGACTAGACTTGACATCACCTAGGAGACACACCTCTAGGCATGCTTGTGAGGACATCTCAGAGAGGTTTAACTGCGATGGAAAGGCCTACCCTCTGTGTGGGTAGTCCAGGCTGAATGAAAACGGGAAAAGGAGCAGGAAATCCTGGTGAGCACAGCATCAATCTTTCCCTGGTCCCTGGTCTGCCTAAATGTGAGGAGTCCTATCTATGTGCTCCTGCCACCACGAAGACTACCATTCCTTCTCTTCCATGATGGACTGTATACTCTGAAACTGTAAGCCAAACTAAACCTTTTCTTCCTTAAGTTACTTTTGTCAAGTATTTTTGTCGTAGCACCAGAAAAGTAACCAATACAGATCTTCACACATGCTAGGGGAATGTTGTAGCACTGGGCTATACTCCCAGACCCTGACTTTATTCTTGCTTCTGCGAGCCTCTTCTACTAGGTGTCTTTTAGTCAGGACAACTCAAACTTTTCTTGACTCACAAAGGCATTTCTTCAAGTCTATGGGTGTCTCTCTTCTCCAGTGCGGATACATGCTATTGGAGGGCAGAGCCTGGATTCCGCCTCTGTCTTCACACACTGGAACTAAGCTAAGAGCACAGTGTGAAGACTGTGTCTTTTTTTTTTTTTAAACAAAAGCCACAGTGAAGGCTGCTCTAGCTAGAGGAATGAGTTAATAGCAGATAAAAAGGAGGCCTGGGTGAGGCTGAGCACTGCCTTGCTTTGTTCCTGGGTGTGATTCACACACACTGGGTCTTCCAGTTCTGTGCTCTTTGGCACCCCCAGCGTCTCTACTCCGGTGCTTGTTCATACACATATGAACACATGCCCAGACCTTTCTGCTGTCTGCTGGGGAACTCCCCCCCTCACACATTCTTTACATGCCTCCCCCATCAGCTTCAATTTAGATAACATTCAGACTCAGGGAACAGAGTGCTGGATAGGGCCTGGGAAGACAACACATACATTTGTGTATGCGTGCATGCGTGCGTGCATGCGTGCGTGTGTGCGTGCATGTGTGTGTGTGTATTGCTGAGGATGGAGCTCAGGGCCTCACGTGTGCTATGCAGGTGTGCTACCACAGCCCTGTTATTTGTTTTTATATAGGATTTTTCACTTGTTGTGCAAAACTCTGTGGAGACTGGTCAGAGAGTCATCATTATTCTTGTTTTCTAGATGAGAAAACTTGGGCTTCCAAAGAGGAAAAGGTTAGGGTAGAGTCTTGGACTGCTCATTTCTGGCTCAGAGATTTGCCATTGCCTGGCATGGCTAAGCCAAGAACCACTTTCTAGGAGGTCCTGGTTTCTAGGTCAGGTAAGCAGCCAGCATTTTAGGGAGGTGTTGCTGGGTGGCTGAACTAGGATTCTGTTTGCTTTGCTTAGGAAACGGTGGGAGAGTCAGAGAGCAGAGGCCTATGAACTGCCGTGAGAAGGGAAGGAGGGACTTTGTGTAGCAGCCCAGGAATTCTAGTCAGGAATGAGAACCTTTCCACCTGCTGCTGTCCAAAGCGCCCAACGCCGTCATGGAATTTGCGTGCAGACAGCTAGGTCGGACTTTGGAAACCGAGGATGAAAAACGAGTTTCCTTCTCTCTGTTCACAGGGGCCAGCCAAGAGCCAGCTCCATAGCTGGAACCAGGCCCCAGATCATAAAGTGAACTGCAGAACCAGTCAGTTATCGGTTTCAAGTCTGACTGCCTCCACTTATAAGGACTTTGGAACTTGGGGAGGATCCCCTGTGCTCTGTAAACCAGCAGAAAGTCAGACTCGTGATTGTCAAGACCCCAGAAGGAACGGCAAACACACATGCAAAAGTGGAGTGGAAGCCTAGAAATGCTGCTCAGAATCTAGTTAGAAAATGGATTTCTCTACTCCTTCCATTATGTCTAGGAAGAACTCTCTGATTAAGGCCTGAAGGATGATATATGGAGGTGGTATTGGGTAAGCAATATCCAGATACTAGGTATCTTAGAATTGGGGACTGTGAGCTTTAAGAAATACAACTTCCCCAGGACCTGGGGCCAGTCTGTACTTTACTTCCATAAGAGTGCTTTGATTTGTATTTTTGTTACTTGTAATTACTGTTAGGGGACAACTGCTATTGTCATGGCATTTAGAAGTGCTCCTTTGGGAGCTGCATGGATCCTAAGGACTCCACTGTCTTGAGTTGGCAGATGCTGGTATTGTAGAAATAGGCTTGTATGATCAGTGGGTTTGACCCTTCTTGCTCACGGCGCTTCTGCAAAAGGCCCTCACTAGATCCTGTCCCTGAATCTTGGATTTACCCCACCCCCAGTAACATGAGCTAATAGATTTCTTTCTCTATTCTTTTGGTCTTGGCAATAGTTTCAGGGGTACCTACTTAAACATTTTTTAATAAAATTTTAAATATGATCTTTGTATTTTTTTAGAATTTTGAAAAACAGATTTTGACCATATTCACTGCCACTCATCCCCCCAATCTTCCCAGATTTACTTCTACTTCCCCATCCCTCACAACTTTATGCCCCCGTTTTAGAGCCTCTGGATCCAGTTTGTGCTGCAGATGTGCACACTGGTGAAGGAGTCATCTACTGGAGAATGATAACTTGCCAAGGACCACACCCTTAAAGAAAACTGACTAACCTTCTCCCAGAAGCCACCGACTGTCAAAACCTCCTCAATTGGGGGGGGCATATGAGCCCCTTTCTCTCCGTGCCTGGGTGTTGCCTAGCTTGATCTTGTGGAGCTAATACATTTCTGTTTGTTATAAATTGTCCAGTCTGTGAGGGTTCTGTCACAGCAGAAACTAAGACAGCGTCCCAGGACACTGGTCCTCTAATCCAGTCTTGACCTCATTCGAGCCAAAAATATACCATGAAGTCTCAACAAATCACTTATTTTTACTCTTGGCTCTTCTACTAATGAATTATGGGACAAAAGGCATGCCTGGTTATCCTTCTAGTTCTCAATTGCCTTGTCTGTTAAATGGACATAATGCTAATATACTTTACAGGGCTGTCGGGAGGGTGAAAATGTTTTATAAACCATAAAGCCCAGTGCAGACATGAGGATTTAATGTCATTATTACCATGTGATCTTCTGGCTCTAGAGAGAGCAAGGAAATGCCAATATAGAGGAGAGATCCAAACCAGTTTATTTTAGTCTAGATGGTCTCTAAGGAGGCGAACTCTATGGTAGGGGGAGGCAGCCCTCTCTCAATGATGTATAGTCTCCTGGGTGTATGTTCCTTTGTCCTCAGGGTGGGGGTGCCAAGTCAGCCCTTCAGCTTTGACCATAACTCCTTTTGGATGTCATCCTCAGTTGTTTGATTGCCTGGTTGGAATTTGAACAGGCAAATAAAACTAAGTTCAGAAGGTAGAGTCCCACCAGAAACAGGTCAGCTTTACATCAGAGTGAAGATAGAATCCATAAATATTGGCTGAGCCAACAGTCATCTCAGCTATAGAGGCAATACAGAGGCCAGGAGAAGGGTTTGACTAAGAAACAAGCAAGCAGCTCTGGATTGGCTCTACCGACTAGCCAGTACTTCTCACACGAGTCTCCGAGTTCACGAGTCTCCGAGTTTTATGTTCATTATCAAATGAGAGTATGTGAAATTCTCTCCTAACATGTAAGGCAGTGTATATATGGAACATATTATTTATATTGTTGAATGGCCTGCTCCCCAGAATTACCATTCCCTCAAAATGGAAACATTTGTCTCAGGAAGGAGCAGGACTGTCTGGAGCCTCAGGTGGTAAACAGAGAGTAAGCAAAAGGTCACATGTCCAAGAAGAACCAACTCTGGGAAGATTCTCAGGGTCCCTACCAACAGTATAAAACAGAAGACAGTTTCTGGGGGTGGAGACCCACCAGTCAGACTGAGGAAAGGTGTTCAAACCACAAGTTTGAGGCTCTTGAGGCAGCTGGTGGTCCAGAGGCATAGTCTTCTGGAATCACCTTGGGTGGGCTTTCTGGTGATGCTTCTGCTTTTGAGTTATCCCTGCTCCTTGTAAGTAACTATGTTCCTGTTAGTAATCTCAATAAAAACTAATTGATTCACCACCCTGGACACTGGCGCAATTTTTACTTGATCTGGGCTCCCTTTCTTGGAGGACATGGGTGTGTGTTGTATCTCCCAGGAAGCCTGCCACACAACAATATTATGCATTTTAGTGTAGAGGATTGTTATATTTGTTATTCTGTTCTGAAAAGAGGGTATTGTTTTAGTTGTAAAGGGGATCAATTATGTTGGAGGGTATATGTCACTTCATTTATTGAATAAACAATTGGAAATGAAGAGCTGTTGTTTTTTTTTCAGTTTTTGTTATTAGATTGTATTGTATTTATATAATCACTTTTGAAGAGCTGGTTTACTCAGTAGTAGGGGAACTCAGAAATGTCTGCTCTGGCATTGATTTTCTTTTTAGTGTGATGAAAAAGTTGAAAAATTAGCAGATGATGATGGTTGTACAACACTACAGCTATATTTTAAAAACACCAAAAAGCTTTAAAGTGGTAAATTTCATCTTGATTAAAACAATTCAAATGAACAACTTTACACACAAGTTCTAATTAGAAGTCAGGCTGGCAATGAAGCCTGACTTTGATGCAGTGACAACAGGCTCAGGGTAGATGTGTCAAATGCTACTTCTTCGCGTATGAGGAGAGAGTCTGGAGAACTAGGGGAGACTTTTCTATCAGTGCCAGGGGAAGGAGAGGGAAGAGGGGAAGAGAAGAGAGAATAAGAGCAACAGCACCTTCCAGAAGTACTCAAGATGTAATAGCATTGTAAAAATTCCCAGTGCATGATTTTTTTTGGGGGGGTATCTAAAAAGCAGGCCCCACTATTGGCTCCACTGATGAGGATGTCCACATTGTCTTATGCGAGGGCCAAGTCAACCAGATATAGCTGCAAACACAGACTTTGAGTGATCAAGCATTTTTGTTTGCTGAAGACTAAGATGCGCTTTCAATGTGAAAGATAGAAATGTCCTGGGCAAGCAAGGTTGCCCTAAAATTGGTATCTTTGCAAGAAAGCAGGAGAAAAGGGATGGAGGATTGTGTCACAATCTTGTGATTTAGGACTTAAGGGAAGAAAGGCTTATTTTGGCTCACAGTTTGGGGACACAGTTCATCATGGTGGGGAAGGCAAGGTGGCAGGAGCTTGATGTAGCTGGTGACATTGTGTCCACACTCAAGAAGAAGAGAACAATGAATGTCTATGCCCAGTTGCTTTCTCCTTTTTATGTAGTCTGGGACTACTAGAGGAAGTGGTGCTTCTTCTAGTTAGGGTGGGTTCTTGCCCCCTCAATTAATCTCATCAAGGTAAATTCTCACAGGCCTGCCAGGATGCCCCCCAGATCTAGATAATCTCACAGGTTTTGGCCAGAGGCTTGTCTCAGGTGGTTCTAGATCCTGTCAAGTTGGCAATTTTAGTAATCACACTGGTGAATAGGAAACCATGAGGAATGACAGAGAAAGCCATTTCGTGATGAGGGGTGCCAACCTCAGAGGGCACAACTCACAGCAGTAGTGGCAGTTTGAGGTGCAAAGCTCAAGAGTGCGCAGGTGAACTAGGACCTGGGAAATGGAAAAGTGGGTTGCTGGCTCTCTGTCATGAAGTAAGTTGGTGATTCATTTGTTTTGAAGCTGACAAGGGTTATTATACCTGATTTTTTTTTAAAGAAAATTACCTCTTCTTTTTCTTTTTAAAAATATTTATTTATTTATTTATTTATTATGTATACAATGTTCTGACCATATGTGTCCCTGCAGGCCTGATTACAGGTGGTTGTGAGCCACCATTACACCTGAATCTTAAATGTCGATTGGTTAGGTTTGCTCTGGGACTTGAGCTCAAGACAAGACGTTAATTCCAATGTTTACTGCATACTGACCTTGAACTAAGTTATATGCTAAAATATGTTAGAGCAAACATGGTAAATAGGATTGGCCTAACCGTTTGCCCCTATCAGAACACTAGCTAGATATGAGAGACTCTAGGAGGGATAACTAACATGACCCTGGGAGCCAGGGAAGCTCTTCCAGAGGAAGGGAGATGTTAAGTCTAGGCCTGGAGGCTAAATAAGAACTTGTTAGATGGCAGACAACAGTTTTAGGGATAGGGAACAAATAGTGGGGAATACGAAAGAGAGATCATGTCCATTTGGAGAATTATGATGTAGTCGAATATAGCTGGAATGGGCTGTAATTCCCCGTATGTGGTCCGCAGACCATTTCTATTTGAGTTACATAGGTTGCTTCTTTTTTTTTTTTTTTTTTTCTTTTTTTTTTTTTTTTTTTTTTTTTTATTTTTTATTCTTTTTTAATTAAAATTTCCACCTGCTCCCCGTTTCCCATTTCCCTCCCCTCCTCCCAAATATTGCCCCCTCCCCCCACTCCCCTCCCCCTATCCCCACTCCTCTTCTCCTCCCCCCACACCATTCCCCCTCCCTCTCGATACTGAAGAGCAGTCCAAATTCTCTGCCCTGCGGGAAGACGAAGGTCTTCTATCTACGTCCAGGAAGGTGAGCTTCTAAACAGGCTAAGCTCCCACAAAGCCAGTTCATGTATTAGGATTGAAACCTAGTGCCATTGTCCTTGGCTTCTCATCAGTCTTCGTTGACCGCCATGCTCAGAGAGTCCGGAATCAACCCATGCTTATTCAGTCCCAGACCAGCTGGCCTTGGTGGGCTCCTAATAAATCAGTTCCACTGTCACAGTGGGTGGGTGCATCCCTCGTGGTCCTGATTTTTTGCTCTTGTTCTCCCTCCTTCTGCTCCTCATTTGGACCTTAAGAGCTCAGACCGTTGCTCCAAATTGAGACTCTGTCTCTACCTTGATCCATCGCCAGATGAAGGTTCTAAGGTGATATGCAAGATATTCATCAGTATAGGATAGGGTCATTTCAGGTTCCCTCTCCTTAGTTGCCCAAGGTACCAGCTGGGGACATATTCCTGGACACCTGCGAACCCCTCTAGAGTCAAGTCTCTTGCCAACCCTAAGATGGCTCCCTTAGATAGGATATATACTTCGCTGCTCCCGTATCCATCCTTCCTATATCCCAACCATCCCAATCCCCCGAGCTCCTCCCATCCTCCCCTTCTCATATTTCTCATCCCATTTCCCCTTTGCCCCATGCCACCTCACCCGCAAGTTCCCAGTTTTTGCCCTGCAATCTTGTCTACTTCCCCCTCTCCATGCGGATGACTATATGATTTTCTTTGGGTTCACTTTCTTATTTAACTTCTATAGGATCACACATTATATGCTTAATGTCTTTTACTTATGGCTAGAAACCGATTATGAGTGAGTACATCCCATGTTCCTCTTTTTGGGTCTGGGATACCTCACTCAGGATAGTGTTTTCTATTTCCATCCATTTGCACGCAAAATTCGAGAAGTCATTGTTTTTTACTGCTGAGTAGTACTCTAATATGTATATATTCCACACTTTCTTCATCCATTCCTCCATTGAAGGGCATCTAGGTTGTTTCCAGGTTTTGGCTATTACAAACAATGCTGCTATGAACATAGTTGAACAGATACTTTTGTCATTTGATGTGGCATCTCTTGGGTATATTCCCAATAGTGGTATTACTGGATCTTGGGGTAGGTTGATCCCAAATTTCCTGAGAAATCGCCACACTGATTTCCAAAGTGGTTGCACAAGTTTGCATTCCCACCAGCAATGAATGAGTGTGCCTCTTTCTCCACAACCTCTCCAGCAAAGGCTATCATTGGTGTTTTTGATTTTAGCCATTCTGACAGGTGTAAGATGGTATCTCAAAGTTGTTTTAATTTGCATTTCCCTTATCGCTAAGGAGGTTGAGCATGACCTTAGGTGTCTTTTGGCCATTTGAATTTCTTCTGTTGAGAATTCTCTGTTCAGATCAGTGCCCCATTTTTTTATTGGGTTCATTAGCATTTTAAAGTTTAGTTTCTTGAGTTCTTTATATATTTTGGTGATCAGACCTTTGTCTGTTGCAGGGTTGGTGAAGATCTTCTCCCAGTCAGTGGGTTGCCTTTTTGTCTTAGTGACAGTGTCCTTTGCTTTACAGAAGCTACTCAGTTTCAGGAGGTCCCATTTATTCAATGTTGCCCTTAATGTCTGTGCTGCTGGGGATAAACGTAGGAAGTGATCTCCTGTACCCATATGTTGTAGAGTACTTCCAACTTTTTCTTCTATCAGGTTCAGTGTGTTCAGACTAATATTGAGGTCTTTAATCCATTTGGACTTGAGTTTTGTGCATGGTGATAGATATGGATCTATTTTCATTCTTCTACACGTTGACAACCAGTTCTGCCAGCACCATTTGTTGAAGATGCTCTCTTTTTTCCATTGAATACTTTTAGCTCCTTTATCAAAAATTAGGTGTTCATAAGTTTGTGGGTTAAAATCAGGGTCTTCTACTCGGTTCCATTGATCGACTTCTCTGTTTTTATGCCAATACCAAGCTGTTTTCAATACTGAGGCTCTGTAATAGAGTTTGAGGTCAGGGATGGTAATGCCTCCAGACGATCCTTTATTATATAAGATTGTTTTGGCTATCCTGGGTTTTTTGTTTCTCCATATAAAGTTGATTATTGTCCTCTCAAGATCTGTGAAGAATTTTGATGGGATTTTAATGGGGATTGCATTGAATCTATAAATTGCCCTTGGTAGAATTGCCATTTTTACTATGTTGATCCTCCCTATCCAAGAGCAAGGGAGATCCTTCCATTTTCTGGTATCCTCCTCAATTTCTTTCTTCATTGACTTAAAGTTCTTGTCAAATAGATCCTTTACTTCCTTGGTTAGGGTTACCCCAAGATATTTTATGCTATTTGTGGCTATCGTGAAGGGTGATGCTTCTCTGATTTCCATCTCTGCTTCCTTATCCTTTGTGTATAGGAGGGCAACTGATTTTTTGGAATTGATCTTGTATCCTGCAACGCTACTAAAGGTGTTTATCAGCTGAAGGAGTTCTTTGCTGGAGTTTTTGGGGTCGCTTATGTACACTATCATATCGTCTGCAAATAATGAAAGTTTAACTTCTTCCTTTCCGATTTGAATCCCTTTGATCCCCTTATGTTGTCTTATTGCTATTGCTAGAATTTCAAGCACTATATTAAAGAGGTATGGAGAGAGTGGACAACCTTGTCGTGTTCCTGATTTTAGTGGAATAGCTTTGAGTTTCTCTCCATTTAATTTGATGTTAGCTGACGGCTTGCTATAAATAGCTTTTATTATATTTAGGAACGACCCTTGTATTCCTAATCTCTCTAAGACCTTTATCATAAAGGGATGTTGAATTTTGTCAAATGCTTTTTCCGCATCTAATGAAATGATCATATGGTTTTTTTCTTTCAGATTATTTATATGATGGATTACATTGATAGATTTTCGTATGTTGAACCAGCCCTGCATCTCTGGGATGAAGCCTACTTGATCATAATGGATAATTTTTCTAATGTGTTCTTGGATTCGGTTTGCCAGTATTTTATTGAGTATTTTTGCGTCGATGTTCATGAGTGAGATTGGCCTGTAGTTCTCTTTCTTGGTTGTGTCTTTGTGTGGTTTTGGTATCAGAGTAACTTCAGCTTCATAAAAGGAATTTGGCAATGACTTCTCTGTTTCAATATTGTGAAATACATTAAGGAGTATAGGTATTAGGTCTTCTTGGAAGTTCTGGTAGAATTCTGCATTAAAGCCGTCTGGACCTGGGCTTTTTTTGGTGGGAAGGTTTTTTATAACAACTTCTAATTCTTCGCGACTAACGGGTCTATTTAGATTGTTCACCTGGTCCTGGTTTAACTTTGGTATATGGTACTTATCTAAAAAAGTGTCCATTTCTTTTACATTTTCCAATTTTGTGGCATACAGGTTTTTGTAGTAAGATCTAATGATTCTCTGAATTTCGTCTGTGTCTGTGGTTATGTCTCCCTTTTCGTTTCTGATTTTGTTAATTTGCGTATTCTCTCTCCGCCGTTTGATTAGTTTGGATAGGGGTTTATCAATCTTATTGATTTTCTCCAAGAACCAGCTTTTTGTTTCATTGATTCTTTGGATTGTTTTCTGTGTTTCTATTTTGTTGATTTCAGCCCTCAATTTGATTATTTCCAGTCTTCTACTTCTCCTAGGTGAGTCTGCTTCTTTTCTTTCTAAAGCTTTAAGGTGGGCTATTAGGTCTCCAATGTGTGCTTTCTCCGTTTTCTTTATGTGGGCACTTAATGCTATGAACTTTCCTCTTAGCACTGCTTTCATAGTGTCCCATAGGTTTGAGTATGATGAGTCTTCGTTTTCATTGAATTCAAGAAAGACTTTAATTTCTTTCTTTATTTCTTCCTTGATCCAGGTGTGGTTCAGTAGTTGACTGTCCAATTTCCATGAGTTCATAGGCTTTCTGGGGATAGCATTGTTGTTGAATTCTAACTTTAATCCATGGTGATCTGATAAGACACAGGTGGTTACCGATATTTTTTTGTAACTGTGTAAGTTTGCTTTGTTACCGAGTATGTGGTCTATTTTCGAGAAGGTTCCATGAGCTGCAGAGAAGAAGGTATATTCTTTCTTATTTGAGTGGAATGTTCTATAGATGTCTGTTAAGTCCATTTGATTCATTACCTCCCTTAATCCTCTTATTTCTCTGTTAGGTTTCTGTCTGATTGACCTGTCCATTGGTGAGAGAGGAGTGTTGAAATCTCCTACTATTAGTGTGTGTGGTTTGATGACTGCCTTGAGTTTTAGTAACGTTTCTTTTACATAAGTGGGTGCTTTTATATTAGGGGCATAGATATTCAGGATTGAGACTTCATCCTGGTGAATTGTTCCTGTTATGAGTAAAAAATGTCCATCTCCATCTCTTTTGATTGATTTTAGTTTGAAGTCAACTTTCTTAGAAATTAGTATGGCCACACCTGCTTGTTTCTTAGGTCCGTTTGCTTGATAAACCTTTTCCCAGCCCTTTACTCTGAGTAGATGTCTGTCTTTGTGGTTGAGGTGTGTTTCTTGTAAGCAGCAGAATGTTGGATCCTGTTTTCGTATCCAATCTCTTAGCCTGTGCCTCTTTATAGGTGAGTTGAGTCCATTGATATTAAGTGATATTAATGACCAGTGGTTGTTAACTCCAGTCATTTTTCCTTTCTTTCCTTCTTTCCTTTGGTAGTAGAGTTTGTGTGTTTCCCTTCTTCAAGTTGTGCTGGTGAAGGGTCATTAGATGTCTGAGTTATTGTGGGCATTGTTGGACTCCTTGGTTTGTGATTTTCCTTCAATTACTTTCTGAAGGGCTGGATTTGTGGCTACGTATTGTTTAAATTTGTTTTTATCCTGGAAAATTTTGTTTTCTCCATTTATAGTGAACGAAAGCTTGGCTGGGTATAGAAGTCTGGGCTTGCATCCATGGTCTCGTAGTTTCTGCAGTATATCTATCCAGGACCTTCTGGCTTTCATGGTTTCCATAGAGAAATCAGGTGTAAGTCTGATAGGTTTACCTTTATAGGTAACTTGACCTTTTTCCTTTGCAGCTCTTAATATTCTTTCTTTATTCTGTATGTTTTGTGTTTTGATTATTATATGACGAGGAGATGTTTTTTTTTGATCCAGTCGATTTGGTGTTCTGTATGCTTCTTGGACCTTCAAAGGAATATCTTTCTTAAGGTTGGGAAAGTTTTCTTCTATAATTTTATTAAATATATTTTCTGGACCATTGAGCTGTAGATCTTCTCCTTCTTCTATCCCTATTATTCTTAGGTTTGGTCTTTTTATTGTGTCCCAGATTTCCTGAATGTTTTGTGATGAGAATTTGTTGGTTATGCTGTTTTCTTTGATGAGAGTGTTTATTTTCTCTATGGTATCTTCAGTGTCTGAGATTCTTTCTTCTATCTCTTGTAATCTGTTGGTGGTACTTGTCTCTGTAGTTCCTGTTCGTTTATTCAAATTTTCCATCTCCATCCTTCCCTCGGTTTGTGTTTTCTTTATTACTTCCACTTCATTCTTCAAGTCTTGAACCGTTTCCCTTACCTGTTTGATTACTTTTTCTTGTTTCTCTTGGTTTTCTTGGGTATCTTTGAGAGATTTATTCATTTCCTCTACCTTTTTGTTTGTAATCTCTAATTGGTTGTGGCAGTTTTTCACCTCCTGTTTAAGGTCCTCTATTATTTTCATAAAATTCACTTTTGAGTCGAATTCTTCTAATTCTTCTGGATTAGGGTGTACACTTCTCATTTCGGGATTCCTGGATCCTGGTGATGTCACGTTGCCTTTCAAGTTGTTGGGGGAATTCTTGCATTGGCGCCTGCCCATCTTTTCCTTCAAATGGAGCCAGGAGAGGCCTGATGTCTTGGACCAGTCTTTGCTGTGACTAACTCTCTAGGTGTATCTCCTCAGTGTAGGGGCAGGAACCGTTCCCTTCCAGGTGAACTCCTCAACACCAAAACATGGATGCGTGGTATTCCAATGACCCGCGTAAAGAAGGCCGAATGCAAGGGGTCGGGCGGGGTCAAGTAGAACACAGGCGACACTGCAGTACAAGCTGGAGGTGCCTGCGCTCCCTTTCGGGGGTTGCTGAGGCCTGCCCGCTAGGCAGGCACTCACTGCTCTGGTTGGGTATCCTTAGTGTAGGGGCGTTTGTGCTCTCTACCGGGACCGTCCGCCCCAGGATAGTACACACTCACCCGTCCCGATGAAACTTCTGGCACCTACACAGGAACTCCTGGATGCCCCAATGAGCCAGGGACTAAGGGAAGTAGGGCGCAGGCAGAGCAGGTCCAGGAGATCACAGCAGAGACTGCAGCCCCAGCAGCAGGGGCCCGCTTTCCCTGGCGGGGACCTTGAGGCCTGCCCTCTAGTCAGGCACTCACTGGTCTGGGCTGGTAGCCTTAGTGAAAGGGCAGGAAACTGTTCCACAGCTAAGGACCTTGCAGACAAGGCAGGCTTGGGGGTGGGGGTGGGGGCGGGTGTGTAGGAGAGAAAGCCTTGCAGCAGGAGCTGGGGGAGGGGCGTTTGTGCTCTCTACCGGGACCGTCTGCCCCAGGATAGCACACACTCACCCGTCCCGATGAAACTTCTCGGCACCTACACAGGAACTCCTGGATGCCCCAATGAGCCAGGGACAAAGGGAAGTAGGGCGCAGGCAGAGCAGGTCCAGGAGATCACAGCAGAGACTGCAGCCCCAGCAGCGGGGGCCCGCTTTCCCTGGCGGGGACCTTGAGGCCTGCCCTCTAGTCAGGCCCTCACTACTCTGGGTTGGTAGCCTCAGTGAAAGGGCAGGAAACTGTTCCACAGTAAAGGACCTTGCAGACAAGGCAGGCTTGGGGGTGGGGGTGGGGGGCGGGTGTGTAGGAAAGAAAGCCTTGCAGCAGGAGCTGGGGGGGGGGGGGCGTTTGTGCTCTCTACCGGGACAGTGCGCCCCAGGATAGCACACACTCACCCATCCAGATGGGACTTCTCAGCACCTATGCAGGGATTCCTGGTGGCCCCAATGAGCCAGGGACCAAGGGAAATAGGGGGCAGGGAGAGCAGGTCCAGGAGATCACAAGCAGAGACTGCAACCCCAGCAGCAGGGGCCTGCTTCCCCTGGCGGGGACCTTGAGGCCTGCCCTCTAGTCAGGCACTCACTGGTCTGGGCTGGTAGCCTTAGTGAAAGGGCAGGAAACTGTTCCACAGCTAAGGACCTTGCAGAGAAGGCAGGCTTGGGGGTGGGGGTGGGGGCGGGTGTGTAGGAGAGAAAGCTTTGCAGCAGGAGCTGGGGGAGGGGCGTTTGTGCTCTCTACCGGGACCGTCTGCCCCAGGATAGCACACACTCACCCGTCCCGATGAAACTTCTCGGCACCTACACAGGAACTCCTGGATGCCCCAATGAGCCAGGGACAAAGGGAAGTAGGGCGCAGGCAGAGCAGGTCCAGGAGATCACAGCAGAGACTGCAGCCCCAGCAGCGGGGGCCCGCTTTCCCTGGCGGGGACCTTGAGGCCTGCCCTCTAGTCAGGCCCTCACTACTCTGGGTTGGTAGCCTCAGTGAAAGGGCAGGAAACTGTTCCACAGTAAAGGACCTTGCAGACAAGGCAGGCTTGGGGGTGGGGGTGGGGGCGGGTGTGTAGGAGAGAAAGCTTTGCAGCAGGAGCTGGGGGAGGGGCGTTTGTGCTCTCTACCGGGACCGTCTGCCCCAGGATAGCACACACTCACCCGTCCCGATGAAACTTCTCGGCACCTACACAGGAACTCCTGGATGCCCCAATGAGCCAGGGACAAAGGGAAGTAGGGCGCAGGCAGAGCAGGTCCAGGAGATCACAGCAGAGACTGCAGCCCCAGCAGCGGGGGCCCGCTTTCCCTGGCGGGGACCTTGAGGCCTGCCCTCTAGTCAGGCCCTCACTACTCTGGGTTGGTAGCCTCAGTGAAAGGGCAGGAAACTGTTCCACAGTAAAGGACCTTGCAGACAAGGCAGGCTTGGGGGTGGGGGTGGGGGGCGGGTGTGTAGGAAAGAAAGCCTTGCAGCAGGAGCTGGGGGGGGGGGCGTTTGTGCTCTCTACCGGGACAGTGCGCCCCAGGATAGCACACACTCACCCATCCAGATGGGACTTCTCAGCACCTATCCATAGGTTGCTTCTTAAATAAAAAAGAGTTCTCCTCGAGTGAGTGTCATGCTCTTGCAGAGGATGAGGTTTGGTTCCTGGCACCCACAGTCAGGTGGCTTGCAGCCACCTAAAACTTAAACTTCAAGAGACCTTGAACCTTCTTCTTTGGGCACTAGCACAACATGTGAGTGTGCGTCCATTCATGTGAACACACACACACACACACACACACACACACACACACTAAATACATTCGAGGCTCCCAAATTTTGAAAGCCCTAATTCCAAATTTTTTCACAAGTTGAAAGATTCCTTTTTCTATACCCCAGGTCTCGGTTCCAGAGCTGAATGGATCAACATCAGGAGATTAATTAACTAAAAAGGCGAACTTGTTACCTCTGGAGAAGACAGCCATTGGGAAGGGATCCACTGAAAGATTTTGGCCAGAAAGTGACTTGAACTGAGTAGTCATTTAGAAAAGTTATAAAGTCTTATAGACAACGTGGGCTTGTCTATAATAACAGACTGAGGAGACAGCTTGGTCAACAAATGCTTGCTCTGCAAGTATGAAGACCTGCGTTCCAGAGCCAGCCCTAATGTAAAAAAGCTGGTGTGCTGGCCCGTGCCTGTAATCCCAGAACTGAGGAGGGAGAGATGGGTGATTGTGTGGGGCTAGTCTAGCCTACTGTTGAGTCCCAGTGAGAAGACCCCCATCTCCAAAATCAAGGCGGATGGCTCCTGAGGAACAGTGCCTGTGGTTGAAAGCTGGCCTCTACACGCAAATGCACCTACACATTCAGGCGCCCCTGCACACATACAAATGCACTTAGATGCACTTACACCTACTCCCAGGTACACGTGACCACACAGGCACATGCCCATTTTCTGTTTCTTTCAGACATCAATGATTGTGATGACAGACTCATTTTCAAAGGCTAAGGTTTGTAATTTGAAAATCTGGAACACTAAATGTAGTATGATTAGACCCCTCCTTAGGTGACCCTGGGACCTGTTCAGGGGACCCACCTCAGTGAGTGGGCAAGGCAAGATCACAATTCCTGAGGCAAAGTGCAAAAGGAGAAGTCAAGAAGGTGCTAATTGGCACATTAGTCTGCAGAAGCAGACGTCCCAGGAAACCAAGCATGACTGACAACAACGAAGAACAAGTGCCATGAGGCAAGAGGGGCATATTCTGGCTGGAACCTCACCCACCCTGCCAGTCCCTTGCGGCCTATGGATAGTGACTTCTTGCCTTCTAGGGATGGTAACCTAGACTAAGGTGTCCTGAAGGACATCAAGGGCTCCGCAGAGCAAAGCTGGGTGATTTGCTAAGCTATTATCTAAGAAGCATTTTTCATTTGGGTGAGGGACTGACTCATTAGGGGAGGAACCTAAACCTTGGAGATGTGTGGTGTGGCCTGACCTTCTAGGGTCAGCATGACTTGCTCGGGGTTAGTCCTCCCACTCTAATTGAGATGTTTGCTGCAGGTAAGAGAAACAGCTGCTGCTGTCCAGAGTAAAACAGTCACACAGAAACCTGCTCCTCATTCTGTCTCCTAGCTTCCCAGAAATGTCTGAAGCCCAGCCTTGGAGCTGGTATGTACTTTTAATTATTTCAAGAACTGGCATCCCTTGCCTCATAGTAAAAGTGTCATGAAATTACTGTAAAGTTGCATGAGTTTAGGCCATAAATCTTATTCACTTCAGTTACATCTCATACCTTAATTCACTGGAGTATAAAATGCCATTTACACTAGTTCTTAGTTCACTTAATCATAATTAAATGACCTCAGAGGGCAGTAATTCGTTGAGGCCTTGGCTTTGATGTGACATAAATAACAAACTTGGTTTGCCATGTGGATGGGTTCCTCCACACTTTTACGTTGACCACAGACCTCGTGGAGCATATAATGCCGGCTTTTTGGGGTGGGCATGTGCTCTGGTTACACAGAACATCTGGGCCACAGATGTGGTTGAGGGGACCATCTAAATGGTCCCCTTTGGAAGTTTTTTCCCACCATCTTTAGGCCCCTTCTTGATTCTTTTAATTCTCCAAAGGAGAAGTCCTGTTGAGTCCAGGGAAGAGGTGATGAAGACTCACCTCCTGTGATTTCTCATCCTTGTGTTCTTTCTCTTAAAGGATTCCCTCAAAGGGATCAGTTACTAAAGGACTTTCAGTCTTCATGACTAGGTATACAGTTCCCTAAAGCCATTTCTTGAACATATAATTTGTCTCCTGAGATCCAGACCTTCAAGACCATCATCCCTGGGACCATTGCTATGTGGGTCACACCATTTAACTTGGAAATGCCTTGTTGTCTTCCTCTCCTCTTACCCACCATCATTAGTGTTACTATCACCCTCTTGAGTTCCTAAATTCTAACACTTAAAGCTCATGTAGGCAAGAATAGTTGCTGAATCCCCAGAGATGTCTACATCCTTATCTCCGGGTGACATGGCAAAGGGGAATTAAAGCTCCGGGCAGAATTAAGGTTGCCAATCAGATATTTAAAGTTGAGGGGTTTAGTATATAGTTCAATGCCTGAGCACTTTCCTGTCATGTACAAACTCTGGTTCCAACTTTAGCACTGCAAAAACTAACTAACCAACTAGCTGGTTAACTAAAGTTGCTTACAATTTAAAATAGGAAGATTATCTCAGTTTTCTCATTGGACTCAACAAAATCACAAAGAAGGAGGAATGTCAAAGGAGAGAAGAAGGAAGGAGAGAGACAGAGAATGAGGATGGAGAGAGAGTGTACTCTGTAAGGGAGAGGTGAAGTCTCTGAGTTTGAAGGAGGAAGATGATTCTAATTCTAGGGCTCTGGAAGCTAAAAGAGGATCACAAATTGGAGGCACACAGGAAGCAAAAGGCTGGCCTGGACTACTGATGCAGACCTTGTCTCAAAAATGAGGAGGACAAGAAAGTATAATACAGGCAGTGACTTTGATAAAATAATATCATCTGCTTGTATGAACTTCATGAAACATCTTATTTTATAAAATTAATATAGACAAATAAAAACCCTAAAATACTGCTGGACCCAAGTATTTTGGATAAAAGTTATACAACCTGTATTTTTCAAGTACTGCCAATTGTGCAGATTTTCATGAGATTATTACTATTATTTTTTTATCTTCTGAAAGATAATGTTCCTGCTGTAATAATTTATTATTGTTTGGAAAATCCACACCAAAACTTAATGGGCGGAAATATTAATTTACTGTTATTGGACTGAGTAGTTCTGGTCTGGGAGATTCTTCTGCTTCAGTAACATTTGTTGGGATTCTTCTGTGATCACAGTTCAGCTGCTGAGCATGAGGTCATGTGTCTACCATTACAGTACCATACAGAATAGTTTCACTGCTCTAAAGATAGTTTGCCTATGCATCCTTGTCTCCTGTCCAAAGATCCCTGGCAACAGAGATCTTTTTTATTCTCCCTATAGTTTTGCCTTTTCTGGAATGTCAGATGATTGGAATTACATGGGGCAGCTTTTGCAGGCTGGCTTCTTTCACTTAGCGAGGAATTTGTTTTCCTTTCCTTTCTGTTGGCATTTGGTGGCATATGAAGGCTAAAGATAGACCTGACTTGATCCTTGGGGACTTCTCCCTCTTGGGATTGCCTCCAGGCATTGTGTTTGGAAGGCATTTGAATAAATTTCACGAGTAACCCAGACAGGATGAGAAAATAAACAGACAATTGTGCCAACCATGGGATGTGTCTGGATAAATTCTGAAAAACAGCTGTGGTAGATCATTAAAGTAATTGTCCTTAATGAATCATGCCTCCTAGGATCTGCCTGCTTTAATGGTTCCCTCCCTCTTCAACTCTTGGCTAAGTAACTTGCTTTGGCCACTGAAACATTAGCAAATGTGACATAAACAGAAGCTTAAAAACCCCTTGTGCATTGATTGGGGCTGTCCTCTTGCTTCTGGGAAGTCTTTGCGCCACATATGAAAGCCATGAGGCTGCCCACTCTGAGGAGAGGCCACACTGAGGAAGGCAGAGACTTGCTGAGAGCCAGCGTTGACTGTACCACATCTGAGGGAGGCCATCCATCCAGTTCCAGCTAAGTTAGTGGATTCCTATAGCCACTTGAGTGACCCAAGGGAGTGCAGATCAACTTACCCATGTCCCAAGTGCTTGTGGGCATTATAGACTGACTGTTTTCTGCCACTAAGTTTTCCTTTCTTTTGAGACAATGTCTTGCCCAGACTGACCTTGAATGGTAACATTCTTCTTGCCTTAGCTTCCCAAGGACAGGTGCACTCAGTTTCTGTCACTAGGTTTTGAGGTGTTAATATTGTGGTAACTGATCACTTCATGGCCAATTGCAGTGCACATTTGAATTATCTGTTAGGGGCTATTTTCTGAGGCCAATGGGCCAGTAAGTGTGCTGACGACACCTGCAAAAGTATAGAGAAAAGGGATTTAAACACACTGAGAAAACCCGAAAAGTATTATTCTCAATCTGATCTTAAAGACATCTTAAAGGTGCGTGCATGCTTGCGTGCATGTGTGCATGCACACGTGTGTGTGTGTGTGTGTGTTGCACGCTAGGTCAGGACTTCACCACTGAGCTGTACACTGGCCCCATCCTGTTTTTACACATGCATCTTAAAAAGCTCCATAGTATAAAGGGTGGACAGGAGACTGCTTAGATGAGAGTAGAAGCTGCATGAGAAGCTAGGATTCTTAATCTAACTGATGGCCTTACACACCACACACGCTGTTTGCTCTCTCCCATGCGGCGGGGCCTAAAAACCAGCTTTCCGGGGGACGCTAACTTCCTCCACTGGCACTCAAAAGTTTGTGTTTTCCACTTGTCTTTCACAGGGGGTAGAGCAAGATGTGAGGGCTGTGAGCCAGCTGAAGAACCTGGAGGGGCTGGGGACCATTAGCAGGCTTTACTGTGTTGAACCCGGAAGATGCTGGGCCAGGTGAAGCCTAGCTTTTGCTAGGAGGGAGGTCAGTGGAAAAATCGGCTTGGAAACTGAAAAGGAGGAATGTGAACACTTGAGAAAAATATCTACCTCATTGCTCAGCAAACTCTGAGACCACCCTCCATGCTGGTGGATAAAACCCAAACTCTGGCAGATTTTCTTCTCATCACAGTCAGACTTGAGTACCCGAGATAACTTAATATACTGCAATAATGCAATTAAGCAGGCTCCTCAGGCCCAGCTTCCAGTCTCACTCACTTTAACAAATATAATTTGGGTGACATCATGAAAAACAACATTCTTCTTGTGAGTGAATGTAGATTACAAGAAAAATGATCACATGGCTTAGCCTTGGCAAGCGGAGAGAAAGCACTAAATTTGGCCCTCAAGAAAGTGTGTTCTGTAAATGTCTGCTGCTTACACAAGTGACAGGGTTTGTTTAAAACCTCCTGCGAGCAAGCGTGCATGTGTGTGTGTGTGTGTGTATGTATATATGTGTGTGTGTGTGAATTCATGTATTTGTGTATGTATGTATGCACATGCCCTCTTGTACACATTTATGCATGGCTATGACTCTGACCACTACTTTTAAATTCAATGTACAAATGTAATGTAAATTCAGCTCTCAACGTGACATTATTTATCTAAGACTTTTGTTTCACACAAGAATGATAAGAACCAAGATTGAGAAGTGGGAATTGACATATCCAAGACCACACAACACAACCATGACAAAATCTGGGCTAGAATGTAAATATTCTGAGTGTTAATCCCAACTCCCCACTCCCATTTTACTCAGAACTGGTTTGAAGTAAGTAGGAGCCACCTCAGCCAACTGTGGTCATGCTTTTACAAAACGGTACCTTTTCCTGGTTGCAGCACACATCTGTAATCCTAGCACACATGAGGTTGAGACAGGCCTGGGCTACATAGGGAAAACATGTTTCAAAAAACTCCAAACAGAACAAAACAAAACAAAATAAAACACGTATTCCTTTTCTTCGCTTCTAGCAGGTAGCTTTTGTCTGTTGTCCTTGAAACAATGTCATTCACCATAGCAACAAGGATTGTCTGGAGCCTGAAGCTGGCTTGTATTTAGCTGAAAAAGCCTCTACTACCCTGCAGAGGCCGCAGGTTGGCAGGGGAACAGTCTGTGCTTGGCTACAAGAAGCCAAGTGACGACAGGCCCCAAATATAATCCTTCGCATTGAAAGTGGCAGCAAGGGACTTTGATATGGGCACTGTGCCTTATTTATTAACCTCCAACATTATGACTGGTACTTTGATGTATGTAAGAATACAGCCTTCAGCATCTGGCTGTCTAACTCAAATTCTACTCAGACCACATACTAGAGACAAGATCTTAGATAAGTCATATCAGCTACTTGAGTCTTGGCTTCATTATCTAGTAAATAAACTGAATAACAGTACCTACGGTGCACAGTAGTTAGGTAGACTTTACTAATATTAATAATATAATGTTATTAATGCTAGTATTAATATTGGCTTTGTGAAACAGAGTCTCAAGTAGGACAGATTGGTCTTGAATTTGCTATGTAGCAAGTGATGATCTTCAGGCTTCTACTTCCTGAGTGCTGTAATTACAGGCCCATGCCACCACACCCAGCTTTAATCAATTAATTAATTTATTCTTTGAAAGTTTCATATATGCATATAATATATTCTGATCACACTCATCTTTCTATCCTTTCTTATCTGCCTCACATTCACACCAACCGTATCTTTTGAGACAGTCTCATTATGTAGCTCAGGCTGGCCACGAACTTGTTATCCTTCTTCCTCTGATTTCTGAGTGCCAGGATTACAGGTACCTTTTCTCAAAAACAAAAACTAAATCAAAGCAATAAACCCAACCTAAACCCCCAAATCCAAACCCCAAGCCCACAAATAAAAACCTGAGACTTAGTATACGTAAGTGCCTAGCATACAGTTAGTGTGGAATATCAGCTTCTACCTGTCGTGTGGAATGGCGAGATGAAGAGACAAGTTGCCTTAATAAAGGTTTATCTAAAAAGGAGGAGCTGAGCTATGTACTCAAGTCATTTTTGTCAATTTTCATGGCTTTGATCCCCTCAACTCTCCTTATCTGTGATAAATATCACTCATTATCTTGCTAATATCTTTCCCTAAATTCTTGTTTTTAACTTATTTTCTTTTAGTTTTCCACAGTGCTACATATTGAATTCAGGACCTCATGCTGGACCTTCTTCTGCCTAACCTTTCAATCCCACAGGCAAGACCTTTTTAGGGGCGCAAAGGCATTGAGACTGCTGATGGGAGCCTCTGCCATCACACGAATTCACCATCAATAGGGAATTTGATGCAATGTCATTTCTTCCAGATGTGCTAAAATCAATTTTAGCAGTGGTAGTGGTGATGACAGGGGTAGGGAATAAAAAAAGGTATGGTCCAGGCTTTGCCAGTGTCAGTTAGAAAGTGGCTCATTGTTTGGAGCATCTTGATCAAACCTATGTATGATATAAAGAGCAGAGTGTTATTAGAGTTGTTTGGCTTTGGTCCTGGGTACAACTGTTAGAGACCAAAATCTTTTCTGAGGTGACTTAGAGTCTTGGGGTGCTAATAATAGTCACCTGCATTTGGTATAACATTGTTTCCATGACCTTCTGGCTCTAGACATATAACCTGAAGTTTTTCAGTGCCTGAGAAATGGCCACAGAAAGGATATGGGAACCGAGATACTGGAGGTATCTAGATGACTTACTGGTAAATGCCATCAGAATTAGAAATTAAAAGTTGAATGGTGGTGGCACACACCTTTATTCCCAGCACTTGGGGGGCAGAGGCAGGTGGATCTCTGTGAGTTTGAGGCCAGCCTAGTCTACATAGAGAGTTCCAGGATAGCCAAGGCTACAGTGAGACCCTGCCTCAAAAGAAAACAAATGAAAAAATGATTAGAAATTAGAGAATATCTCATACAGTGCATGTGGAGGAGATAGGGGTGAGATAAAGGTATTCTAGGCTGAACAAAACATAGTGAGCAGGCCTTGCTCACTTTGGAAACTTAGATATTAAGGAAACTCCAGTAGCTTCTCTAAGCCTTAGGGTCTATTCCCGGGATTGACCATCTGTTCTAGTTCTAGGCATTGTGCAAAGCACATGATGTTACCTCCCTCTTCAGTCCAAACCACCAATGGCCTATCCTTACATTTATAAAAGATCCACATTCAGTACTATGGTGTTAAAAAGAATTTTCAAAAGCCGGGCGGTGGTGGCGCACACCTTTAATCCCAGCACTCAGGAGGCAGAGGCAGGTGGATCTCTGTGAGTTCGAGACCAGCCTGGTCTACAAGAGCTAGTTCCAGGACAGGAACCAAAAGCTACGGAGAAACCCTGTCTCGAAAATCAAAAAAAAAAAAAAAAAAAAAAAAGAATTTGCAAATATTATTTGGAGGACTTTAGTAAATGTTCTTTGAGGAGAAGGACCAAGGGGCTGGAGTCAGATTCTAGGAAGTACTGACTGAAAAAAGCAGATGGCTATGCTCAGCAACATTTAGACTTTGTTGGCTCTTGGGCTAGAGACTAGGCTCAGTATTTAAGAGAACTTGCTCTTGCAGAGGATCCAGGTTCAGTTTCCAGCACTCACATGGTGGCTCACCGCCATGTTCCAGGGGGGTCTGATTCCTCTTCTGGCTTTTATAGGCACTAGGTACACACATAGTGTACATACATTCATAAAAGCAAAATACTCATGCATATTAGGTTAAATAAATGAATCTGAAAAAAATAGACTTGGTTAACAGGCTGAAGGCTTGTGAGAATTACAGAAAGGGACTGGTCACTGGAAGCTGTCCTGCCAAAGGGAACTACCCTCTTCTCCAGGTGTGATTATTAGAATTAAGGACAAGGGAAATACTTTAGCCAAGGTTCACATTGATTTTTTTCTGTAATACCTTTGTGGACTGAGACCAAAGTTGTGAAATATTATTTTAAGATGTGTTACATTCATTTATGTTCTGGAATATTTGTTTAATAGTGCAAAAGTGTGTTACATTTGTTTGATTAAATAAAGTTAACCTGGGGTCAGGAGGCTGAGTCGGCAAGTAGCTGACAGGAAGTGGGAGAGTGGAACAATGTGTAGCTAGGGTTCTTAAATGAGGGCTGAACAGAAGGACATTGGGTTTTTCAGGAGATGTGAGCTAGGAGAGAAGGTTAGCTACTTGCTATTCAGCCTCTCTGAGCAAGCAGAATTTCACCTCAACCTTTGAATCCTGAGTTCTATAGAGGGACAGAGATCTAGAAAAAATTTCCTTTGGCAGCCATGATAGTGCTGGTACCTGAGGGAACAGAAGCTTCCTGGCTATGGCCTGTGTGACTGAACTACTGGTAGCTTCAGTGTTGCAGTTGTCAGTTAGGACAGCAGTTGCTTAAGGGGCAGCTACTGACTTTAAAGGAGAACAACATTTGGTGCCCAATGTGGGGCATCAACCTGTTGTTGTTTGTACTCTTTTCACTCTATTGGCTGCCACCAAGCTCCCAAATAAACACATAAAGACTTTTTATTACTTATTAATGCCTGGCCTTAGCATGGCTTATTTCTAGCCAGCTTTTCTTAAATTTGCCTCTGGACTTTTATCTTTATTCTATATATCTTTCTTTACTTCTTTTTCCATGACTTGCTGTGTAGCTGGGTGGATGGTCCCTGGAGTCTGCCTCCTTCTCTGACTCCTTGATCTTCTCCTTCCAGAATTCATCTAATTTTTATTCTCTCTGCCTGTAAGCCCTGCCTATCCTTTCTCCCACCTTGCTATTGACCATTTAGCTCTTTATTAGACCACTCAGGTATTTTATATAGGGACAGTAACACAGCTTCACAGAGTTAAACAAATACAACATTAAAGAATTCAGCAATTTTTGTAGCATTAAACAAATGCTTCACAGCATAAATGAATGTAGCACATATTAAATTAATATTCCACAACAGACCAGAAATATAGTAGCACAGTACAAGATTCATAACTTGAACCAAAAGATATTTAATTCAAGAGGCAGCCTCTAAGTGCCTCATTGGATTTGGTCTTTTTTCAGTCAACACTTTTGTTTGTTTCTTTGGGACAAGGTCTTGTACTGTAGCTTTATCTGGTCTAGAAATCTTGATCCTTTTGCCTCAGTCTCCCAAGTGCAGGATTATAGACATGTGCCATCATGTCCAGGATTCTAATCCACATTTTTCTCTTTTTATTAGTTCTTTGAGAATTTTATAGACTCCATTTTTTACCTTTTTATCTTCTCCCCATAGTATTCTCAGATCTATTCCCCCTTCTCTACCCATTAAACTTAGTGTCATATTCTTTCTTTCTGTTTTCTTCTTCTTCTTCTTCTTCTTCTTCTTCTTTCTTCTTCTTCTTCTTCTTCTTCTTCTTCTTCTTCTTCTTCTTCTTCTTCTTCTTCTTCTTCTTCTTCTTCTTCTTCTTCTTCTTCTTCTTCTTCTTCTTCTTCTTCTTCTTTAAAATCCTTTGAGTACAATTTGTGCTGCCCATATACTCCTGGATGTATGACCTTCACCTGAGGGAAGCCAAGCAATGAGAGCCTTCACCTTTAAGAAAACTGACTCCCCCTCCAAGCATCTATCAATTGCCAATAACTCTTTAGTTAGGGATTGGACTTTGTGCTCATCTTCCCTCTCTATGCTGGGATTTTGTCTGACCCAAACCTGTGCAGGTCTTATGCATGCTGTCTCAAAAGCTATGAATTCATATGTTCAACTTCCCTGTTGTGCCCAGAAAACAGTTTCCTTGTAGTCATCCATTGCCTCTGGTACTTAAAATTTATCAGCCCGTCTTCTACAATGATGCCTGAGATTTGGGGGTAGGAGGTGTGATATGGTTATTCCATTTATAGCTGAGCTTGAGTTTCGTATTATTTGTACTCTGATTAGTTATGTGTCTCCATGTTAATCATCATCTAATGCAGATAGAAGCTTCTCTGATAAGGGCTGAATGATGCACCAATCTATGGGTATACCAATAAGTCATCAGTAGTCTGTTTAATATTATGTTAATTTAGCAGAATAATAGTGGTAGATTATTTCCTAGGGCCTATGACCTATCTAGGCACAGTTCTTAGCCTCAAAAATGGAGCCAGACATGGGTTTCAAGTTGTGCACTGGACCTTAAATTCAACCATAAAATAATTGGTTACTTCTATGACATTCTTGCCACTATTGCACCAGTGGACATGTCTCACTATGTTGGTCATTGATATAGCTTTCAGGGTTCACAGCTAGGTAAGACTGGTAGATGGCAGAATGAAGACATAAAAAAGATTCCTGGACAGACTAGAATAACAAGTCAGAATAAACAAAACGACATTAAAAAGGAAGAAAATGGATGTTGTTTTTGCAAAAGTCTAGGATAGTGAGATCTTACTGGATCACAATTCTTGTAACTAAGACTTGAGAATTACAGTTGACAGAATAGTAGGAGCCAAAGTTATGATGTGGCTATTCAACAAAGCTGCCAAGAAAGTAAGTGCTTTGTTGATATGCAGCTCAAAAGGAAAGTTAGCCCCAGAGTACTCTAGACTTCTGACCCTAATTTCTGGGGTATTTACTTCCCTGTTTCCCATAATTTTTAGTTACACTTGGGAACCTCACCTCTGGCTTTTTAAGACAGATTTTCTCTTGGGTAGCCCTGGCTGTTCTGGAATTAGCTCTGTAGATTAGGCTGGCCTTGAACTCACAGAGATCTGCTTAAAACTGCCTCTGGAGTGCTGGAATTAAAGGTGTGCACCACTACTGCCTGGCTACATTTGGGAACTCTTCATCTGCCTTTTGAGTGCTGGTCTACCCTGGGGTTTCCTCTCTTTTCACTCTGTATTTTGTATTAGGGTATACCCATTCATCTCCATAGCTGTGGACATCTTGTGCTGAGGATTCCTGAAACTTTTGTCCTTTTTTGAATAAGCATTGTCACCACCCTAGCCAAGGGTGTCATTATTTCTACCCAGGCAGTGAATTTGCCTCTTAACTCACTCCTGTTTCCATTCCAGCAAACTGACACTGTCTTTCTAAGGAAGAGCCTAGATTCTGTCCTCTCCCTTGATAATTCCTAAATAGATAAATTCAAAACTCTTAACGTGGCATTCAAGGGTCCTTACAATCTGCACTCTAACATTCATTTTCCAATCTTTCTCTATCTCCTCACACTTTCCTACCTCCTTTCTGTCCCTGTCTTAGCCATGCAACCTCAAACTCATGATCTTGAGTGCGAGACCCAGCAGGCTGAATTACAACTGTACACTACCATGCTCAGCCTAATGTCACCTCTTGTATTTTTTTCCAGGAGCTCTACAAATAATCAACATCTACTGAATACTGGAGCCCCTGGAGCTCAGGTTATGGTGCCTTTCTTTTCAGTGGGGCTGATGGCTGGCACTTAGCTCAATACTTCAGTTGCTTCTCTGTGTTTGTGCCCTTTCTAACATTTGTCTCCCAGTCAGGATCCATCCCTTCAACTTTCTGTCTGCTGACAGAATGAACTCCAATTCATTCTTCAAGCTTAGATTTTATGCTAGGTCCACTGGGAAGTTGGCTATAGTCTCCCAATAGAGTAGTAGTTTGCTTTTTAATCCCTAAGCTCTTTGCTTGCATGTCTCATTATTTAATTCTCCCTGGTTGGTATTTTTGTGACACACACACACACACACACACACACACACAGACACACAGGCAGTTCTTGACTTCTGTGTATTTTTCTGAGGACAACAGTTCTTGGGGTGTTTCCTCCTAAGAGGATGGGAGCACATCTTCTATTAAGGATCATTTTATCTTTCTCTGTTTCTGGGACCCAGCAGGTTGGATAAAAAGCCCGAGAGACTCCCAGATGCTCTTTTTCAATACATAACTAAGCTGGTGGGCAGGGAAATGTTCCTGGAGAAAGGAATTTGGTCAATGCAATAAAAGCCCAGCAATGAAGGCACGCTAATGGGAATTGTCAGTAGTGAGGGGCTGGCTCCCACTCCCTGGGGAATGCCAAATGCCTCAGGAGTCTATTTTAGGGAGGAGAAAAGAAGGAGAAGGACACACATTTATACAGATGAGAACTTTTCTCCTCCCTATGACCTTTTTGCCTGCCAGATGGCCCCTGGCAGGCTGCACAGTACAGCTCCCCTAGGATTCTGTAAAGGTGAGGATTTGGGGCCAAGAAGGGTGGGGAAGTCTGTAATCTGTTTGGTGTTACTTAGAACATCCCTTCTCTCACACAGACATACAGTTACCTCTCCCAACTTCCCCTTGGAAAATTGTGATCAACACACCCTCATTTTGTTGGCTATCTCCCTACCTTTAAGTACTGAAATCTTTGGGAACGTTTTCCCTTAACGTCTCCTCAAAAGAGATGTGAAAGACATCTATCTACGATGGGGGTACTGATGACTGATGAAAGTTTAGTTCTTCCTGGGAGCCATGATATTCTTTTTTTTTTTTTTTTTTATTTTTTTTTTGTTTTTGAGCCATGATATTCTTTAGGAGAATGATTGAGCCTGAAGGGTAAAAGGGGATGACTTGGAGTTTTCCTCACAAATGAATATGGATTTATTGTATCTGATTGTGTTAAGAAAGTCAAATATTTTTAAACGAAGCAAAATAAAATATTAAAATTTTATCACTCAGAGAAAATAACCACTAGCTTCAGAGTGAACTTTATTTCACACACTATTTTTACACTAACATAAATACACATTTATAATTTCATGCAAATGTGGTGATAGTAAATATGCTATTAGTATTGAACTCTATAAGAGAAAGGTAATAATCTTATTTTCCATTCTCTTCCTAGTGTCTAGAACTATGTCTGGAATGTAACAGATGCTCAATAAATACCTACCTAATAAATAAAAAAGTAGCACTTATTTTGAAATACACTTAAAACGCCTGATAATGTATTTTTCCATAGTGATATATGTATATATATGTAAATTTGTAGAAATGATCTGCTTTTGTCCATTCGAATGTAGACTAGTATACATAACTAGCTCTCTGTGCATATAAATTATTTCTAAACTTTTGCCTTTACAAGTCATCCTAATGCACACATTTTTATTGTTTTTATTGCACTATATATTTTTTCCACTCCCTGCTATTCCTCCCCCCTCCACTTTTACCCTCTCTTGTGACCCCTATGCTCCCAATTTACTAAGGAGTTCTTGTCTTTTTCTACTTCATATGTAGATCCATGTATGTCTCTCTTAGGGTCCCTCTTTGTTGTCTCGGTTCTCTGGGGTTGTGAATTGTAGGCTGTTTTTTTCTTGCTTTATGTCTAAAAGCTGCTTATGAGTGAGCACATATTATATTTGTCTTTCTGGGTCTGGGTTACCTCAATCAATATGGCTTTTTTCTAGATCCATCCATTTGCCTGCAAATCAAGATGTCATTGTTTTTTCTACAGTGTAGGACTCCACTGTGTAAATGTACATTTTCTTTATCCATTCTTCAGTAGAGGGGCATCTAGGTTGTTTCCCTGTTTTGGCTATTAAGAATAATGCTGCTATGAACATAGTGGAGCACATGTCCATGTGGTATGATTGAACATCCTTTGGGTATATGCCCAAGAGTGGTATTGTTGGGTCTTGAGGTAGATTGCTTCCTAATTTTCTGAGAAATCCCTATACTGATTTCCAAAGTGGTTGTACAAGTTTGCACTCCCACCAACAATGGAGGAGTGTTCCCCTTACCCCACATCCTCTTCAGCATAAGTTGTCATCAGTGTTTTTGATCTTGGCCATTCTTACAGGTGTAAGATGGAATCTCAGAGTTGTTTTGATTTGTAGTTCTCTGATGGATAAGGATGCTGAGCGTTTCCTTAAGTGTCTTTCAGCTATTTTAGATTCCTCTGTTGAGAGTTCTCTGTTTAGGTCTGTACTCATTTTTTATTGGATTATCTGTGCATTTATTTGACGACCAATTTCTTTAGTTCTTTGTATATTTTGAAGATTAGGCCTCTGTCTGATGTGGGGTTGGTGAAGATCTCTTCCCATTCTGTAGGCTGCCATTTTGTCTTGTTGACAGTGTCATTTGCTTTACAGAAGCTTCTCAGTTTCAGAAGTCCCATTTATTCATTATTTCTCTCAGTGTCTGTGCTACTGGGGTTATATTTAGGAAGTGGTCTTCTGTGCCAATGCGTTCAGTTGTACTTCCCACTTTCTCTTCTATAAGGTTCAGTGTGGCTGGCTTTATGTTGAGGTCTTTGATCCATTTGTACTTGTGTTTTTTTGCATGGTGATAGAGACAGATCTATTTTTATTCTTCTACATGTTGATATCCAGTTATGCCAGAAACATTTGTTAAATATTCTTTCTTTTTTCCATTTTATATTTTTAGCTTCTTTGTCAAAAATCAGATGTTCATAGCTTCATGGATTGATATTCAGGTCTTTGATTTGATTCCATTGGTCCTCTTTTCTATTTTTATGCCAATACTAAGCTGTTTTCAGTACTGTAACTCTGTAGTAGTGTTTGAAGTCAGGGATGGTGTTACCTCAAAAAGTTCCTTTATTGTACAGGATTGCTTTGGCTATCCTGGGTTTTTTGTTTTTCCATATGAAGTTGAGTATAGTTCTTTCAAGGTCTGTAAAGAATTTTTCTGGAATTTTGGTGGGCATTGCATCGAATCTGTAAGTTGCTTTTGGTAAAATTGTCTTTTTTATTATGTTGATCCTACTTATACAAGAGCATGGAAGATCTTTCCATTTTTTTGATATCTTCTTCAATTTCTTTCTTCAAAGATTTAAAGTTCTTATCATACAGGTCTTTCACTTCTTTGGTTATTGTCACCCCAATATATTTTATGTTATTTGTGGCTATTGTGAAGGGTGATATTTCTTTGATTTCTTTCTCAGCCCATTTATCATTTGTGTAAAGGAGGGTTACTGATTTTTTTGACTTGATCTTGTATCCTGCCACATTACTGAAGATATTTGTCAGCTGTAGGAGCTTCCTGGTAGATTTTGGGGGTCACTTATGCATACTATCTTATGCTATGCATACTTTTATACCTATAGCTTTTCTGATTTTCTTTTTCTTAGGCTAATATTCCTTAAATGGGACTATTGGAAGTAAGCATATGAGTATTTCATTCATCAAACCACTTCAGAAACAGTGTGAAGTTCATTTAAACAATAGATCTCCTGTCAATTACCAGCTTAGAAAGTCAGGCCTAGTCATAGGCCTGTGTATGTAAAATGTCATGCATGCATAGTATGTGTAAAAGGCAGACTTAGGACAAGGGAAAGAAAGTTTCAGGCCAGGAAAGGATGTACAGGGAATACTTAAATGATCAGACCACTAGAATTCCTCTTGTAATTGATGTTAGCCCCATCCCCTGCAACAAGTCAAAGTAATTAAGCAAAAATGGCCTAAAATAACATTGTTGGTTCATAAAAATCAGAGAAAAATGATAGTATCAAGTATTACTGAGGCTGTAGGAAATGTATTCTCTCTTTGTGAGGATGAAGAATTATTCTCCTAAGAGGAAATGACAAATTACAACCTTGCAGTCATTTTTGTTGTTTAACCTTGCGCTCTTTTTAAATCATACCCTTAGAAAACTAGAAAGAATATGGAGGCTAATCGAAATTTTGTCAGTAAATAATACTGGGGCAACTTCCAATTTGTAAGAAAATATACTTAGATCCCCATATTCTACCATCGAAGAAAAGGCCACAGAACTCAAGACACAGTTGTCAACAGGTAATTAGAGATTTTTGTTTTTCTACGATGGAGGTGCATATAGCTCAGGCTGGCCGCCAACTCACTAAGTATCTGAGAATGACCCTGAAAGTCTGATCCTCCTATTTCACTTTCCAAATTCTGGGATTACAGGTGAAGGTCACCATGTCCTATTCAAATTATAGATATTTAAGGGCATTTGACCATGTATCAGTGAGTATATTGGCAACACAAATTGACCTTGGTGTATTTTTGGGGTAGGGCACAAAAGTAAGAGGGCAGACCTTGGAGGAATGGGAAGTGAGTGTGATCTGGGTGCAATGAATCAAATTCTCAAATAATTAATTAAAATATTTTGTTGGTTAAAAAAAAGTTTAGCCTGGCTGAGGTGATAGTAGGAGGGGATATTTAGAGATTTTACTGATGACTTTAATGTTATTCTCAGTGTGATCATTGTTTTTTTTAAAAAAAATTTTTGAGAATTTCATTCAATATATTTTGATCATATTCTTTCCACTCCTCCATTTCCTTCCAGATCCTCTTTTATATCCCTACCTACTCAACTTCATGTTCTATCTCTCTCTATTTGTCAAATTATTTTGCTTATTTTTAAGATTATAGTAGAATTAGATTATTTCCCCCTTTCCTTTCCTCCCTTCAAATTCTTCCATATACCTCTCCTTGCTCTCTTTCAGATTCATGGCCTCTTTTTCAATTAATTGTTGTTATTTGCATATATATATACATATATATTCTGCATATATATGTGTATATATATATATATATATGTATGTGTTCCTAAATATAACCTACTCATTCTGTATGTTACTCAAATTTACATTTCTAGGGCTGACTATTGGGACTGGATAAGCAGTTGTGCTCTTCCGTGGGGAAGACTCTTTCTCCCACTCTCAGCATTCCTTAGTTGCCTTAGTTCTTTGTGTGGGGTTGAGGCCTTGGGGCTTTCCCCACATCGTCTTTGGCACTTCCATCAGTGTTGCCCTTGTTCAGTTCTTGTTTAGACAGTCATGTTGGTGAGAACTTATGGATGTAGCTTCTGACATTACTGGGAGACCCAGTCTTGCAGCAAACTCCCTGATTCTCTGTTTCTTGCACGCATGCCTTGTCTTCTTCAGCAATGTTCCCTGAATTTTAGGTGCAGGACATGATTGCTTTGTAGATGTGTACATTTGGACTGGGCTCTGTAGCTTTGTACTTTGATTGGTTGTGGTTTTCTGTAGTAGTCTCAGTCTGTTGCAAATAGAAGTTTCCTTGATGAGGGGTGAAGACTATACTCATCTGTGAGTATAAGGACAAATGTTTGTAGATTGTAATTAGAGATCGTGCTGGTATACTAAAGTGGTAGTTGTAGATTTTCCTCCAAGACCCATGACTTCATTAGCTCTGGATAGTTTTCCAGTATCAGGCATGATTTTGCTCTCATTGAACAGAGAGGCCTTAAGTTCAATTGGAATGTTGTTCGTTATTGCCAAGATATGTGTGCCACTACTGATCTCTTAAGGTTATTGTGTAATTCTGGTTGTTGTGGTTCATAGGCATCATAGCTGGTAGGACTGTTGGTTGCTTCCCTCCTTTGGAAGCTGGCATGGTGCCTTCTGGTACATTCAGGTCAGTTCCAGCTTAGGGGCATATTAGCCTGTGTCTGAAGTACATGGTGTCTTCAGCAGTAGAGATGTACCTTCCACCTCTGGGGGACAACCAAGGCTAACAGCAGTAGTCTGTAACACTTTACTTATGACTGCATCTGCTTTCTTAGTGCAAAAGAAAACCACATCATTGACAAAGAATAAAGACAGAGAATACATCTGAGATTTGTGACAGAGAGTAATGTAGAAAATATTTATGAGTGAGGGAATATATGGACCAACTAAATGTAGCAAAACTTCTGGGGGCACTGATTCTATACCTCATAGACTATGACTGCTTCATAATGTGGGATTTTCATGGTGTTGAAGAACGTGATCTCACATGTCCATGTTAGCCTTGAGTTCACCATCTTTCTGACTTACCCTCTTAGGTACTGGAATTACAGGAATGCACCACCCTGTTCAACACTCATGTTTTGGATTTTGGACAATCCAGAAAGTATGAAGAACAATGTCCTGATCTATTAAAGTCTTAGAATTCTAGAAGCCAAATATGATGGCATGTGTCTATTATTATAGCATTTGTGAATTTGAGGCAAGAGGATGGATTGCCATGACTTTGAAATCAGCCTGAGCTACATGATTCTTCTCATGTTCTTTCTCGTAAAACACACATACACATGAGGCCTGCCCTGGAGTGTGGTAGGTATACCCAGAGACACTCTGTTGCCAGTAGGTATCAACTGCAAATCGCTTCCTGACTATGGGTAGACTTTGTGCCCACCTTTTTAGTACTGGGATTTTTCTGGTTTGGTCCTATGCAGGTCCTATGCTTGCTGTCACAGTCTCTGTGAGTTCTTCTGTATATCAGCCCTGTTGTGTCTGGAAAATATTTCATGGGAGTTCCTCATAAGTCTCTAGCTCTTACAGCCCACCCCCTCTCCTGCATAGATCTTTGGGCCTCTAGACTGTCATTTAATGCTCATATTTTCAGTATGGTACTTTTTTCTTTTCTTTCTCTGTACCAAGGGTGTTTGGATCAGGGCTTGTGTAGATCAATCTTATTTGAAGGAATTTCCTGTGTTCTATCAGAATGAAGAAAGTGTATTTTCTTTGCTGAGTAGGACAAGTTAAGAGACCTCAAAATGAATATTTGCATCTTGTACACATATGTGCAAACATGGAAAGAATCACTAAAACTTTATTAGTGGTTATAGTATAGAGGAATGGCTTTGGGAGGAGAATGGAAAAATCTATTAATTTTGCTTAAAAAACTTGGTATTTGAATTGTTTCAGGTAATATGCACCGCTTTTACAACTCAAATGGCAAAAATACCTCACAAAATAAAATGAAAAATCCACAATAGTCTAAACCTCCATATACTTAAAAGTTAGTTAGGGCTAGTGGGACAGTTTAGTGGTAGAGTGGGTTGCTAAGCATGTGCCAAGCCCTGTGATAGCCAGACAGATAGAGTGGAGATTCAAGAGGCATCGTTTATGACTGAAAAATTGAAAACTAATACAGATGTCTAACAATAAAGTCTGATTAAATGTTTATGTTGTAGACTATCATACACCCATGTTAACAATATTTTTAAAAGACCTTTGTATTTTGAGAGTGTCTCAATAGTAGCTCAGCCCGTCCTTAAACTTGTGATCCGCTCACTCCCACCTCCAAAGTACTGGGGTTGCCTGCATGGTCCATTGTGCTAGGATTAAGTACATTTTAATCATATGGGAAAATGACAACTAATGTAGAGTTAAAAAAAGGAGGATGAAAAATAGTATATGCACCATGGCTTCAAGACTCCAACTGAGAGATACAGGCGCACAAAGGATCATTTTGTGCTACATAACAAACCACCCTCAAGTTTGGCGATGTAAAATAACAGCGGTAACTTTACGACTGTCACTCAGCACCCTCAGGGTTGCCTGTGATGAGTCACATGGTCCTCCTTTGAGCCCTTCACACAGTTTCAGTCAGACAATGACTTCCTCATCCACATGTCTGGCAGTTGATGCTGCTTGCTCGCTAGGAACTCAGCTGGAACCGTTGGCTGGAATGCTTACATGTGGCCTCTCCATGTGGCCTGGGTTTTCTCATAACACGACAGCTGGGTTCCAAGAACAAGTGTCCCAAGAGAGCGAGCCAGGTGGAAGCAGTGTTGCTTTTATGACCCAGTGCTAGGAGTCATGCTTCATCCTTCCCTGCATCCTTCTCTGTTCGATGCAGTTGCTAAAACCAGCCCATCCATGTGCCAGGAGCTAGGAATGGGACCCATCTCTGGATGGGGGTAAATAGCAAAGAATTTGTGAACTTGTTTTTAAAACTACCATGTATGTTGAAATGTTTCCAGTTAATGCTAAGATTTCAAAAGAATTCTTCTTTTTGGAGTTGTCCAAATTATATACAGAAAACATATACGACTTTTAAAACGAGAAGAAAATGTAGCCAAGAGCTGTCAAATAGAGAAAAGTGCTAGGCAGAAATGAAACCTCTGAAGTTTAGTTCTGACTAAGTTACTGTGAACCTGGGCAAGTTTCTTTCTCTCTTCTGGGATTCTTTTTGTTCTGACTTCCACAATCAGAGGTTTGGAAGAGCGGATCTGGAGGCTTCTTCAGCCTCTGGAGTTTTGAGGGTCTGCTTCCTTTTATGCCACCGCTGGCTCTTGCCCCTTCCTTCCCATTTATCTCTGTGCATGCCTTCTGTTTGTTTTGGTGCTCCTCAGGGCTCCACGTTGAACCTGGGAGCCTCATTTCAAACATTATAACCAAGATCCCGGTTTCTACTGCTTTATCTGCTCTGCAGATCCACAGCTCAGGCCGAGTTTAAGTCCCCACCACTTTGCTGTTCACTACGCAGGCTGTTGGAAATAAAAAGATCACAGTTATGAAGTTTAGAGCCAATACAAATTTACGGTTTCCCGTTCTTAGCTAGGTCATCAAATGGGCAGCCCAGCAACTCTGTATGTCCCTAGGCAACCCATTCTTGGATTTCTTAATTTCTTCCTTCCCTCCCTCTCTTTGTTTCTTGTCCTCCCCTCCCTCCTTTTGAGAAAAGTTCTCATAATGCTGCTTGTCTGATCTTGAACTCATGATCCTTCTGCCTTACCCTCCTTAGTAGATGATTATAGACACAGGCTGAAGGTGTAAGTCACAAACAATCCCACACAAGTTTGGAATTATGATTATTAGAGAGGTTATTTATTTTAAGGGGGAAAAACTTATAGATCACCATCCCAGACAACAGCCCTCTGCGCAATCAGGTACGGAGCCTACTTGCCGGAAGAGGAGCCAGAAGCCAGAGCACAAGCAGAGGGAGGTGGCCGCTTTTTTAAAGGGAGAGAGATCATGCCCCAGTGGGCTGGTATCTCAGCGGCTATTGGCTGAAGGAGCAGAGGGGGCTCCCGCAACAACAGGCAACCATGCTAATCTAATACTTGAATTCCTCTTCTTCTTTACCTTGAGTCTTCCTGTGTACACTCTCAATATGCCTGCCTCTTCCTCTCGAGGCTGGAATAGCAGGCGTGTGGCGCCATGCTTGTACCCTACTTTTCTTCTTAATTCCTCTACTTTCACCATTTTCTTTCTCTATAGATGCTGATGCGGTCTCTAATTTAACTGAAAACCAGAGAACATGAAAATAGACCTGGCCCTGCTTCCTTAGTTTCCCCTTTTAGTGCATGTGAGCTCAGTTTTTGTCTGGATTTATTATTTCCTAAGTTCCTTCTATCTAGGAAAACAAGTATGTTCCCCATTTAGAGCATATTATCTACCCAGGCTTTGGACTCCTCTTTTCTTTTTCCCTCAGACAGTTTGGTTTCAAACAGGGTTTCACTAAACAGCACTGGCTGGTCAACTTACTATGTAGAGCTATGTAGGCTGTCCCCCACCTCACAGAGATCCACCTGCTTGTGCCCCCAAATGCTGAATTAAAGGCATGGGCCACCATGCCCTGTAATTACTCAGATAGTTTTATGGTCAAATAATATTACATTTATCTAATAATGGACACTGGGTTGTTTTAACCTTTTACTTATTTATTTTAAATTTTTAATTCATTTTACATACCAACCACTGTTCCCCTCTCTCCCTGCTTCTTACTCCTGTCACTTTCTCCCAACCCATCTCCCTTCCACTCCTCTGAAAGGGTATGGCCTCCATGGGGAGTCCACAAAGCCTGGCACATTAAATTGAGGCAGGACCAAGCCTCTCCCCGCTACATCAATGCTGAGCAAGGTATTCCACCATAGGGAATGGGGTCCAAAAAGTCAGCTCATGCATCAGGGATGGATCTTGGTCCCACTGCCAGGGGTTCCTCAAACAAACCAAGCTACACAACTGTCATCCACATGCAGAGGGCCTAGTTTGGTCCCACGTAGGGTTCCCAGCTGTGTTCCCTTGAGTTCTGTTCAGCTGTCTCTGTGGATTTCTCCGTTGTACTCTTGATTCCCCTTGCTCATATAATCCCCCCCACCCCCGTCTCTTTGACTGAACTCCCAGAGCTGTGCCTGGTGTTTGACTGTGGATCTCTGTATCTGCTTCCATCAGTTACTGATGAAGGTTCTATGATGACAGTTAGGGTAGTCACCAATCTAATTACAGGGGAAGGCCAGTTCAGGCACTCTCTCAACTATTGCTAGGAGTCTTAGCTGGGGTCATCCTTGTGGATTCCTGGGAAAATCAGCATGATAATTTCTCATAAAATTGGGAATCAATCTACTTCAAGACCTAGTATTACCACTCTTGGGTCTATACCCCAAAGGATGCTCAATCATACCTTAAGGATACCCGCTCAACTATGTTTACAGCAACATTATTTGTAATAGCCAGAACCTGGAAACAACTTAGATGCTCCTCACATGAAGAATGGATAAAGAGAATACTTTTTTTTTGTTTTGTTTTGTTTTTTCGAGATAGGGTTTCTCTGTGGTTTTGGAGCCTGTCCTGGAACTAGCTCTTGTAGACCAGGCTGGTCTTGAACTCACAGAAATCTGCCTGCCTCTGCCTCCCGAGAACTGGGATTAAAGGCGTGCGCCACCACCGCCCGGCTAAGAATGGATAAAGAAAATGTGGTACTTTCACACAGTGGAGTATTACTCAACTGTAAAAAACAATGATATCATGAAATTTACAGGCAAACAGATGAAACTAGAAAAAACCATCCTGAGTTCCTGTTGGCGGCCACTTGTTTGTTTCCTAGCCACCCTGACTCCCAAAATAATCACACAGAAACTGTATTATTTGCAATACTGTTTGGCTAATAGCTTAAGCATATTGCTGGCTAGCTCTTACATCTGGAATTAACCCATTTTTATTATTTTATATTTTACCACAAAGCTCATGACCCACAAGCAAGGTTTCAGCTGGCAGCTTGTGCCTTTCCTCTATGTAATTTTACTGTTAAAATTAAAACCTTATTTTTTATTTAGACAAAAAAAGGATGTATTGTGGGTGGGATTCCCCTCTGTATGCTGTGATTACCATTGATTACTAAAGAAACTGCATGAGCCTATAGCAGGGCAGAACAGAGATAGGCAGGAAAAACTAAACTGAATGCTGGTAGAAAGAAGGCAGAGTCAGGAGAAGCCATGGAGCCGTCAGAGGAACCACCAATCAGAACCTTGCCAGTAGGCCACGAGCTTCATGGTAAAAATATAAAATAATAAAAATGGGTTAATTTAAGATATAAGAGTAAGCCAGCAATATATTTAAGTGACTGGCCAAGCAGTGATTTAAATAATATAGTTTCTGTGTGATTATTTTGGGTCTGGGCAGCCGGGAATGAACAAGCAGCTTACTACTACACTGAGTGAGGTAACACAGACCCAGAAAGGCAAACATGGTGTGTACTTACTCATAAGTGGTTACTATATGTAAAGCAAAGGATAACCAGACTACAACCCATTGCATCAGAGAAGCCAGGTAACAAGGAAGACCCTAAGAGGGACAAATGGATCACCTTGGGAAGGAAAAATAGATAAGATCTCTTGGGTAAGCTGGGGGCAGTGTCATGTGTGGGCTACCTTTGATCTTTGTAGGAGTTCCCTGGCAGAAATTTTGAGGTCACTTATGTGTACTATCATGTCATCTGTAAATATCCTTTGACTTCTTCCTTTCCAATTTGTGTCCCCTTGATCTTCTTTAGTTCTCTTTTTTTTTCATTTTTTTTACTCTTTTTTAATTAAAATTTCCAACTGCTCCCCGTTTCCCATTTCCCTCCCCTCCTCCCACTCATTGCCCCCTCCCCCCACTCCCCTCCCCCATCCCCACTCCTCTTCTCCTCCCCCCAGTCCATTCCCCCTCCCTCTCGATACTGAAGAGCAGTCCAAATTCCCTGCCCTACAGGAAGACCAAGGTCCTCCCACTTCCATCCAGGCTCAGGAAGGTGAGCATCCAAACAGGCTAAGCTCCCACAAAGCCAGTTCATGTATTAGGATCGAAACCTAGTGCCATTGTCCTTGGCTTCTCATCAGCCTTCATTGTCCGCCATGTTCAGAGAGTCCAGTTTCAACCCATGCTTATTCAGTCCCAGTCCAGCTGGCCTTGAAGAGCTCCCAATAGATCAGTTCCACTGTCACAGTGGGTGGGTGCACGCCTCGTGGTCCTGATTTCCTTGCTCATGTTCTCCCTCCTTCTGCTCCTCATTTGGACCTTAAGAGCTCAGACCGTTGCTCCAATTTGGGTCTCTGTCTCTCTCTCGATCTATCGCCAGTTGAAAGTTCCTGTGCCATTCTCCTTGGCCTCTTGTCAGCTCTCATTGTCCGCCACATTCCGAGAGTCCGGTTTTATCCCATGTTTTTTCAGTAGCAGTCCAGCTGACCTTGGTGAGCTCCCAATAGATCGGCCCCACTGGGGAACTGGGGGAATCGGGGTGATTGGGGATAAAGGAAGGTTGGATAGGGGAGCAGGGAAACTCATACCTTAGGTAAGGGAGCCACCTAAGGGGTGGCAAGAGACTTGAACTTGGAATGGCTACCAGATGCCCAGGGCAATGTCCCCAGTTAGTTCATTGGGGCACCTGAGGATAGGGAACCCGAAATGAACCTATCCTATAATCATACTGATGAATATCTTGCATATCGCCATAGAACCTTCATCTAGCGATGGATGGAGATAGAGCCAGAGACCCACACTGGAGCACCGGACTGAGCTCCCAAGGTTATAATGAGGAGCAGAAGGAGAGAGAACATGAACAAGGAAGTCAGGACCATGAGGGGTTCTTTAGTTCTCTTATTACTCTAGTTAGAACTTCAAGTATCATATTGAATAGATACAGAGAGAGTGGACAACCTGGTCTTATTCCTGATTTCAGTGGGATTGCTGTGAGTTTCTCTCCATTTAATTTGATATTGGATACAGATTTGATGTAAATTTCTTTTTATTATGTTTAGTATGTTCCTGGAATCCCTTATCTAAGACTTTTTTTTTTATTATAAAGCATTGATGGATTTGGTCAAAGGCCTTTTCAGAATCTAGTGAGATACTCATGTGCTGGATTTTTTCAGTTTGTTTATATGGTGGGTTGTATTGACAGATTTTTGTATGTTGAAACATTTTTACATCTCTGGGTGTACTTACTTAATCATGGTGGATGATCTCTTTGATGTGTTGTTCTTGGATTTGGTTTTGATGTATTTTTTATTTATTGTTTTTAATTGAACTATACATTTTCCCCTGGTTTGCATGTATTTTCTTGAGTATTTTTGCACCTATGTTCATGAGTGAAATTGATCCCTAATTCTCTTTCTTTGTTGAATCTTTGTGTGGTTTGAGTATCATAGTGACTATTTTGTGGAATAATTTGAGTAGTATTAGCATTAACTCTTCTTTGAAAGTCTGTTAGAAGTCTGTGTTAAAACTCTCTGACCCTTGGCTTTTTTTTTTTTTTTGGGTTGGGTGACTTTTAATAACTACTTCTGCTTCCTTAGGTGTTATAGGTTTATTTAAATTGTTTATCTGATCTTGATTTAACTTCTTTCTATCAAGAATATCGTACATTTCTTTTTTAGATTTTCCAATTTTGTTGACTATAAGTTTTTGAAGTATGATATAATTCTTTGGATTTCCTCTGTGTCTATTTTTATGTCCCCTCTTTTGTTTCTTATTTTGTTAATTTGGATATTTTTCCCTGTGAAAAGACAGGGAAAAGTTAGTTTAGGTAAGGATTTGTCTATTTGGTTGATTTTCTCAAAGAACCAACTCTTTGTTTCACTGATTCTTTGTATTGTTCTGTTTCTGTTTTATTGATTTCAGCCCTCAGTTTGATTATTTCCTATCATCTACTCCTCTTAGGTGTGTTTGCTTCTTTTTCAGGTGTGCTCTTAAGTAGCTAGTATGCAATCTCTCCAACTTCTTTATACAGGCACTTAGAACATGAACTTTCCTGTTAGCACTACTTTCATTGTGTCCATTAAGTTTGATTATATTGCGTGCTCATTTTCATTGAATTATCATTATCATCATCACCATCATCATCATCATCATCATTTATGCCCTGGCAATGCTTAAGCATTCATGAGCAGCCCATTTATGGTGGTTCTCCAGTTGTTCCTATCCTGGGCAGTCCTAGATGCTTGTGTTAATGTCATACCCAAGGCTCCACAGTCTTCCTTCATGCTGACTTCATTGAATTCTAGAAAGTCTTTATTTTTTATTTCTGCTTTGATCCAGTAGTCATTAGTAGAGAGTTGTTCAGTTTCCACGAGTTTGTAGGCTTTCTGTTGTTTCTGTTGTTGTTGATATCCAGCTTTGATCCATGGTGGTCTAATAGGGTACATGGGATCATTTCAGTTTTCTTGTATCTGTTGAGACTTGGTTTGTGACCGAATATGTGGTCAGTTTAGGAAAATGTTCTGTGAGGTGCTGAGAAGAAGGTATATTCTTTGGTATTTGGGTGAAATGCTTTGTAGATTTCTGTTAGATCCACTTGGTTAGGAAAATTTTCTTGTATGACTTTGTTAAAAATTATTTTCTGGAGGCCTGCTGGGGCAGCTGGCTGCCACTATGATGAGCAGGTATGTGGTAGAGAAATGGGAGAGAAGAATGGAGTGGTTCATGCACTGTGGAGAGAAATGGAGCTCAACATGCAACAGTGGTGAAATAGGCTCACATGGGTTGCGTTCGCTGCCATCTGGGATCTTATGATGTCTAGGCCTGTGTTTCTCCCTAGAACCATGTCTGGGTACATGGTCCTGCAGCAGCTGGATTCTGTGTTAATGTCTATGTCTCATGTTACCATATGGATGTTTGGGGTCTTGGCCCTCACCACAGACCATGCTGATGTTTGAGGGCCCTGCTGTTTATTGCTGGGGCCATACTAATCTGAGTGTCTTGTGCTGCCACCGGAGGCCAAGGTGGTGCTTGGGTCCATGCTGCAGCTGAGGGCTATGTCTGATCTGTGACTACCACAATTGGGGTCTGTGAGGATGTCTTTGACCTAAGGCCTTGCAGATGCTCTGGAGCTGGGTCACCACCTGAAGCCACATTGGTGTCTAAGAGTCATGTTGTCACCTGAGCCATACCTATCTGAGTGGCCTGTGCTGCCTCCCAAGGCCATGCTGATGTCTGGGCCAGAGGTGTGGCTGAGAGCCACGTCTAAGTCTGTGTTGATATCCGTGGTCTGAGTTACCACCAGGAGCTATAGGACAGCTGGCCCAGTGGCCAGAGCATTGGAGAACTGGTCCCACCCCTCACCACCAGCTGCCTCTACAGGAGAGTTACCTCCTGCTTGGGAGAACTGGCCTCAATGGTGTATGTGAGGGACAGCTGGTCCCGATCCTTAATGGCCCTGGTAGAACTGTCTCCCCCTCTCACAGACTGCCACAACAGGAGAGAGAGCCTGGCACTCAGGAGAGCTGGTCCTACCCCTCACCTGAGGGGGGATGGTTCTGGTGAATGCCCAGACTGACCAACTAAGCTACCACCCAGGGCTTTGGGTTGGTCCACCCTAACATCTACCCTACCTACGATCTGCTGGAGCATGTGAACAGAACAGTTCTACAGAACTGTAGCCACAAGATTGCCACAGGGCAGCAGCAGGATATCTGAGAGAAGTTTCAGTGAAGGTCTAGTATTGATGGTGTACCAGAAGCCAGAAGCCTTGAATCAGACCAACAACTCATTACAATGAACATTTGCAAGTAAAGCTGTTTAAACAAAAGGGTATAGTGTGTGACACAGCACAGCTCCCAAGGCAAACAAATGTGTGTTGAAGAGGTGGGCAAGAGAGCCCAGCACAGCCGGGATGCCAAGACTGGCGGATTGAGACACGGAGGCTTCTTTTCAGGAGGAAGAATAGCAACCTTTATTTTGCTCCAAGCTAAAGCCTTTTATACCTCTACTGCTTCTGTAGAAAACCACTGGCCAGAAAGAACACAAACATCTTTGTCAATTACACACCACAAGGAAGTTCTGCTGTCGGTTGGGGGAGTGAGGGCAGCTAGATCACAAGAGAAGATGGGGTGGAGGGTGGACTGGGAAATGAGTGGGATTGGGGTGCATGATGTGAAATTGCCAAAGAATCAATACAAATTATGTTAATAAAATATTTTCAAGGCCTTTCAGCTGGGATTTTTCTCCTTCTTGTAGACCTATTATTCTCAGGTTTGATCTTTTCACAGTGTCCCAGATTTCCTGGATATTTTGTGTCAGGAACTTACTAGATTTAACATTTTCTTTGACTATGTATCAATTTCTTCTATAGTATCTTCAGTGCCTGAGATTCTCTTTTCCATCTCTTGCATTCTGTTGGTGAAGCTTGCCTGTGTATTCCTGTTCACTTACATAGATTTTCCATCTTCAGGATTCCCTAAGTTTGGGTTTTTTATTACTTCTATTTCCATTTTCTGGTCTTGAACAGTTTTTGTTCATTTTCTTCACCCATTTAAGTTTGTCTTTGTTGGATGGGTAGTTGGTTTCTTGGTTTCTGTCTCTTTTATCTTCTGGTCTTTGTTGTCTGTATTTCTGGTTGCTGGTATGATCTATGCTGTAGCTGTGAGTCTCCATCAGAGTTGGGGGCTACACTTTTGGCAGGTACTGGAGTCTTTAGCTCAGGAGGGGGTCTCTGTTTTTCTGACTCAATTTTATTATTTATTAATTTGGAGCAACGGTCTGAGCTCTTAAGGTCCAAATGAGGAGCAGAAGGAGGGAGAACATGAGCAAAAAATCAGGACCACGAGGGATGCACCCACCCACTGTGACAGTGGAACTGATTTATTGGGAGCCCACCAAGGCCAGCTGGTCTGGGACTGAATAAGCATGGGTTGATTCCGGACTCTCTGAGCATGGCGGTCAATGAAGACTGATGAGAAGCCAAGGACAATGGCACTAGGTTTCGATCCTAATACATGAACTGGCTTTGTGGGAGTTTAGCCTGTTTGGACGCTCACCTTTCTGGACGTAGATAGAAGGACCTTGGTCTTCCCGCAGGGCAGGGAATTTGGACTGCTCTTCAGTATCGAGAGGGAGGGGGAATGGAGTGGGGGGAGGAGAAGAGGAGTGGGGATAGGGGGAGGGAAGTGGGGGGAGGGCAATATTTGGGAGGAGGGGAGGGAAATGGGAAATGGGGAGCAGGTGGAAATTTTAATTAAAAAAGAATAAAAATAAATAAATAAGTAAAAAAAAAAGACAAAAGGAATTTTATGGATTATTTAAATCGAGATGGATGTGCTTGCTTATCTGTATATAAAGAATGAGATCTCAGCAGAATGTTTGACACTGTAGGCCATTGGAGCAGAAAACTGTGCTTGTAATAAAAGCATTGCCATTTGTAACATACAACAGTCTTGAATCTCAGCAGATTTATTTCAGAAATCATTTGCTGCTTTTGTAGGGTATGATGGCATGCAGAGTGTCAAGTGCATGTGGTGTGTGTGTGTGAACTAGGGCTGCAGTGAAGTTGTGCACCACAGCATGGGTGAGTACTGTCCAAAGCCCCTTAGATTCATTAAATAGTTGACTTTATGTTAATGTTTGATTGTGCATTTAGAAAACTTTTTCTAATGCCATTTTTTCTGTTCCTCACATTTTGTTATTTGATGCAATCCACAGTTCAAGAACCTGTGGTCTATATGTCTTCCTCTATGCCATTTCTAAACCGTTTTGATTACTGAAGCTCGTAGTTAGGTTTAGAAATCAGGACTAGTATTAGTTCTTCTTTTAAAATTTTATAAAATTCAGCTCTGGACTTTTGTTTGTTTGGAAACCTTTTTCTACTTCATTCTCATTGCTTATTATTTATTTGTTTGGGTTGTTTCTATGTTCTCAGTCCAATTTTGGTGGATTACAATAAGTCTGAGAATCATTCTAGATTTTTTATTTTGTTGTAACATAAGTTTTCATAACATTATCTAATGACCCTCTCATTTTTATTGGTTTCTGTTGCAATATTACCTTTGTTACTTCAATCTTTATAAATTGAGGCCTTTCTAGTTTTTATAGTTTGCTCAAGAGTTTTCCATTCTTGTTTATCTTTTCATAGAGCCAACTCTGTTTCACTAACTCTTTGAGTTACTTATTTTAATTTCCATTTCATTATTTTATGTTGTTGTCTTTATTATTTGCCTCCTACTATTGTTTGTATTTGACCTGCTTTTTAAGACTTTGAGGTGCATTATTAGGTTAATTATTAATTACTGATTAATGATAATTCAGTATTTAATTTAAGCACTTATTAATATAATCTTCCTGTCACAATTGCCTTCACTACCCAAAGGTTCTGGGAAGTTGTATTTCCATTTTCACTTGATTCTAGGAATTTTTGAATTTCCCCCTTGGTTTGTTCAGTCATCCAATGATGATTCAAAATTATTTTTCTCAATCAGGGTGCTGTAGAGGCAGGCAGAGGCAGGCAGATCTCTGTGAGTTTGATCTACATAGTGAGTTCCAGGATAGCCATGGCTGATACACAAAGAAACCCTGTCTCAAAACCTCTGCCAAAATGATGATGATGATGATGACGATGACAATAATAGAACATTTTAAAAAGTCACTGAGGCCAAGTGTGGTGGTGCATGCCTTTAATCCCAGTGCTCAGGAGGCAGAGGCAGAGGCAGTTATATTTCTGTGAGTTCCAGACCAGCCTGGTCTATGGAAAAAGTTCCAGGACAACCAAGGCTACACAGTGAGACCTGTCTCAATCAATGAATGAATGAATCAATCAAAAAGCAAAAAGCATTTTTCTCTATAAACTTGCATTGTTTTTGTGATTCCCTTGCTATCAAGTTCTAGTTTTAGTCCATAATGATCTGACAAGATACAAGAAATTATTTCAATTTAAAAGGTATTCATTAAGATAATTCAGAAGCTAAAATGTGATCTACTTTGAAGAAAATTTCATGACCGTGGTGAAGAATGTGTGTTCTATGGCTAGTGGAAGGAATATGCTGTAGTTGTCTTTTAAGACCATTTGCTCCATGATATAGTTTAACTCTGAAGTTACTTTGTTGATTTCTTTTGTTTGTTGATGAAACTGGGATATTACAGTCACCCAGTGTCTGTATCTGGACCTATCTGCCCATTGTATCCAGTAGTATTTATTTGATGAAGTTGGGTGAATCCAAGTTCAGTGCATTTGTATTGGTTACCTTTATAGTTCATCAATGGATTCTTCCCTCACTAAGATGTAGTGGTCTTATCACTTCTACTCATTGTGGCTAGAAGTTTGCATTTTCAGGTGTGTCTACTCAGGCTTGCTTTCAGATTCCATTGCCTTACAAAAGCCCTTTGCATCCTTTTATGTTCACTATGTGTACATCATTGCCAATGAGGTAAATTTGTTGCAGCCAGTAGACACTTAAATATTGGATTATAGCCTATTCAGCTAATATATATCTTCTAATTGAAGAGTTAAGACCATTAAAATTTAGAATTATTAGTGAAAGGCAGACACTAATTTCTTCCTTCTTCATGTTAAAGTTTTGTTTATCAAGTTAACTATTTTTGGATTTTTATCCAAGTTCTCATTTTAACCTATTATTTTATTCAGATTTGTTTTTTTTTCCACAAATTCTCATGCTTGTGTGTGTCTTTTTTCCTCTATTGTAGATGGCATTTTAAGTGTCTTCTGCATGCTTGGTTTGTGACCAGGAATTGCTTTGTTTTTCATTCATCTCTTTCCTTGTCCCTTTTTTGAGGTTATTGATAATTTTTAGAATTAGATTTTTGAATTATTTGTGCAAAATTTCTATCATTTTGATAACTTTGAATTCAATTTTGAAGAGTTATAACCTTTTGAAAAATTCACATTGCCTTGCTTTAAATACATTTCTTGTGTTTTTCCTGTTTTGCTTAAGGCGATGCAATAAACACAGTGGTCAAAAGCAACTTGGGGAGGAAAAGATTTCTTTCTTCTTAAAAATTATAGTTCATCCTCAAGGGAAGCAAAGGCAGGAGCTCAAGGCAAGAACTGAAGCAGAAACAATGAAGAAATGCTGTTTGCTGGCTTGCTCCCATGGAACTGCCTAAAGTGGGTTGTTTACCTATGTTCATTTGCAATCAAGAAAATGCCCCACAGACATGCTCACAGGCCTGTGTGATGGAGACAGTTCTTCAGCTGAGGCTTCCTAATCCCAAGTGTGTCAAGTTGACAACCCAGATTTACTATCATAGTTATATTGTCTTGTATTTTTAAAAAATCTATTTTTGTGTTTCTCCACAGTGGTTTGTGCATCTGTTGGGGTAGGTCCCTCTTATGGCTTTATATGCCTGTCTGTTCTCTCTCTCTCTTTGTATGTGTGTGTGTGCATCTGCCTGTCTGTCAGTCAGCCGATTTTGATCAATAGTCTTTTCTTGAGGTTTTAATCCTGACTAAAATTCAGACTAAAGCAAATAAAAATAAAAATAGCATAAGCCAAGCCAGATCTTTAAACATAGTAACAGCAACAATGTACAATTTGGAACAGCAACTATACATGTAGTAAGGATGAAAAAGAAAGAAGGTCAAATGATACAAACTAGGAAGTTAAAAGCAGTAGTTAGAAGCATTAGCAATAAAATAAAACACACTGGAGGAAATTGTATGAAGTTGTGAAAAATGCAGCGAAGGAAAGCAAAGATGATGGTGAAGCCAGGACATAGATCTTCCTTGCTGAGGGCTGGAGAGTGGGAGTGCTTCAGGTTTTTTTCTCAGGCTTCTCATTTTGAAGTTCAGTAGGTGTGTGGTAGGTGTTATGAGGCCCTTTCTTTCTCAGGTCCTGACAGGTAGAACCAGAAAGAGCTGTATGGAGGCTGGCCCTGCCCTTCCTTACTTGCCAGGGCATGCAAGCTAAGACAATGTCCTCTGCTGGCTTAACTCGCTCCATTAGTTTTTGTACACAGGTCCAGCAATTTAGTAAGCACAAGAGTTGCCCTCACACTACCCCCACTGGCCAAGTCTGTGGCCCCAATTGCACGTGTGCTCACATGGGAAGTGCTCTACCATAGCAAGTGTGAGAAACACTCATCAGTGGCCCGCTTTCTCTAAATGTTCCCATGATTCTACAGTGGGCAAGTGATCAAATCAAAGCCGCCCATGCTGGAGGAACCCGTGGCCAAGGGTACTGAGTGTCTGCCTGCCCCAGTCATGTAGTTCACACTCACACTGCTGGTCTAAAATCTCTTTCTAGAGGTTGGACCACAGTTCCCAAAGGGAAATGCCCTCCACTTCCCTCTGCAATAGCCTGCACTTCCTACTTCATAGAATTGTGTTCATGAATCTATGTTCAAATCATAGTCACTTTTGTCACCTCCCCTCGGCCACAGCTGCAGTGGTCAGCTACTTAGTGAAGTGGAGAAAGCTCCTGTGACACCCAAGGGCTCCTGATCCTCCCCAGTCATACGGTTTCATGCCTGAACTGGCCTTAAGATGGCTTATTGCCACCATACCAGTTTGCAAGCTAGAAGGTTCAGGGGATCCACTGTGAACTTGGCTGTAGGGATCACAGATCTTCCGTTCAAACTTTATTTTCTTTGGAGTGCTAAATTCTGTCCCTATGATACTCACTGAGGTTAACTGCCTCTCTTTCACTCAGCGCTCTATTGGGGTTCTTCACAATTTCCTTGCCATGTTGTTGTACTCGGGGGTTCCTGATGGTAGGGTTTCTGCTTGTTTGTTTCTTTCATAAATCTGAAGACTACAGTTTCTGTATTTTCCTGATCTCTGTCTGTTGTTTCCTGTTGCTGTCATCTGTGTTTGCCCCTTCACTCCACTTCTACCTGCTGCTAGGTACTTTTTTTGTTGTTTTAGTCTCAGGGAGATGCGGGATTGTGGAGGGTGTCTCTAACTTCCCTTCTGATCTGTTCTAAGCCTTTTGATTTCATCTAGATAACTTGCTAACATGATTATTTATACTATTTTACATGCGATTGAGCTAAGTGGTTCCACTTGCATTTCTGAAAATAGTTATGCTTCTCATTTCTCTGTCAGTCTAGCTAGAGATTAGCTAATTTCTTGGCTTTTCCAAGAGGGCATCAGATCTCCTGGGCCTGGAGCCAAGAATGGTTGTAAGACACCATGTGGATGCTGGGAACTGAACCTGGGTCCTCTTCAAGAGCAGCAAGTACTCTTAATTTGCTGAGCCATCTCTCCAGTTCCTCATTTGTTTGTTTATCATGATGAAGATTGATTTCACAGCCTTCTGCATTGTATTGACATTCATCACCAGACTATTTCCTACTCATTTTAAAGAAAAAACTCTATCTTTATTTTTAATTATGTGGGCATGGACATGTGTGTGCAGGTAATTTTGGAGGAGGGAAGTGGGTGCTGGATCCCTTGGAACTGGAGTTACAGATGTTTGTGAGCAGATCAATGTATACACTGAGAATGAAACTCAGATCCTCCGCAAAAACAGTATGTGCTTTTAAGTGCTGAGCCATCTCTCTCACCCTCTTATTTTTAAATATTGGCAATTATGGTTACGTACTTTGATTGGATCAGTGCCTTTACTTCATCTCATAAGTTTGGTTATGCTGCTCTTCTATTTTTAATTTTTGTATAAATATTTTATAATATTTTTTCTTTGATCCATTGGTTGTCTAAGAGCATTTTATTCAGAAAATTTCAGTTTTGTTATCAATTTTATTTCATTGCGGACAAAGAGGCATGCCATAAGATTTCAATCTTTTGAAATTTATTGAGATTTGTTTTATGGTCTAACATCTGGTCTATCTTGGAGAATGTTCCAAGTACACTTGAGAAGAATATGCATTCTGCTTTCATTGGGTGGAGGGCTCTATATATGTCTGTTAGAGATGGTTGGTGTGCGATGGTTAATTTTATGAGCCAAATTGACTGGGCTAAGGGAAGCTCACATAGCTAGTAAAACATTTCTGAGTATGTCTGTGATAGAATTTCTGGAAGAGCTCAAATCTGAGTCAGTACACTGAGTAAAAACATTCCACTCTCACCAATGTGGGTGGGCATTCTCTAAACTATTAAAGACCCAAATAGAACAACACGTTGGAGGAAGGGTCAATTCTCTCTGTGCTTTAAGCTGAGAGCCTACATTCTTTTGCCCTCAGACACTGGAGTGCCTGGTGTTTCAGAGTCTGAGACAGCCTTGGAGTGGGAAAAACTCCAGTGGCCAACTTACTTTTCAGGCCTTTGGACTGATGCAGAGACACAGTCTCAGATTTCCTGCCTCTACAGCTCAAAGATGTCACATTATGGAATTTTATGGCCTTCACCATCACTTATGCCAATTCCCATGATGGTCTCTATCCCTGACTGTGTAGCTGTTGTGTTTGTCCTGTTGTTCTTAAGGATCCTGGCTAGCACCCATGAACCACTATATTTCTCCATCACTTTGCTTCCATCTCAGACATCTCTTTCGTCATTCTATTATTGATAGTTGGATTTTGAAGCCTCCAGCTATTATTTTATTTTACTATTTTAGGCTATTTCTTCACTTCAGTCAATATGATATATATATATATATATATATATATATATATATATATATATGCTGTTGTAAGTTCCATAAGTAGTTATAATTGTTATATATTCTTGAGGAGTTGACAGTTTTGTTAATATGCAGTGCTCTTGGTTTCCTTCAACAGCTTTTGACTTAAGGTTGGTTCTGGAGTAGTAATGCTAGCTCTGTTGCTTATCATTTACAGCTGTTTAAAGTCTTCCTGTAGTAAGTCTGATGTCAGACCCCTTCAGAGATATTATTGTTAGTTTACATTGTTCTTATGAATGGGCCATGCTTCTCTGTATCTTTAGATGCCTGGTGATTTTCTTAAAGTTTTTTTTTTTAAATTTTATTTTATTTATTGAGGGAACAGCTAGTTCTTGTAACAGGGTAACTCTGGAAGCCAAATAGTTTCTCTTCTCAAGGCTCCACTGCCTTTTCAATTACTGAATGTTATAGCAATAAACTTCTATACTGATGGGCCAAGCTATGTCTATGACAGCTATTACTTGTCATGTGTAGTCACTGAGGTCTATGTTTCCTACTTTACGTTAAGTGAATGCTTCCACAGAAATATACCAGAAATGCGAGGAGCCACTAAGAAACAGAATATTGTTGCTTGCACATCGCCTCTGTGCTCTGGCTTTCCTAAAACAATTACCCAGCCTTTCACTCAGCATATGGCTCAGGCCAGTATGGAACTTGGGGGTCGTCTCAGGTGTTTTCTGAACATGTGTCTTGCCTTGTGAATGCACTTGGTTCTCTAAATTTCCCTAGATTTATGGATACTTTTGAATTTCTCCATTTCCCAAAGAAATTCTTTCCAGGTTGTGCCTATGGATTTTAGTGGCCTATTCTGATCCAGTGACAATCTTTCACCCTATTTGTTGGAAAATTCGTTGACTTGCAGTTTGTTCGAAAGCAATGCCCACTGTCTGTGATCATCTTCTCGCAGTACTCAAGCAGCCCCAGAAAGCTTAAAGTAGACATACTTAATAATCAGTCAAAAAGATTGTTCTGTTTCCTCAGAAATTAGGGACACCAGGCTCAGGACTAAGATTATGAAAGTGTCAGATATGACAAATGCAGTAAGTGACACAAAACCCTCCTACTGATTTGAAACTCTTCTTTTTAAACCAAGTATTTGCTTAGTTGTAAAGTTTGAACTGCCTTCTTGAAGTTTTACAAAGTTTCTTTTGACAGTTTGTGCTTGCTTTTTGATGTTTCCGTCAGGGGATGAAAGACTGCGTATCCTGCCACTTTCTTAAATTAATTTATATTTTCTTCTTTTGTGGTTCAAACAGCTGATTCTATCCCTCTCTAATAGCACACCATGGAGTAGCTTAATATAAATTTGATTCTGTTTTTACCCCTTTAGATTATAGATTCCTCAGGATGAGACTATGTCTTAAAAATCTTTGTACTTCTAATAGACAGCTTAGTGCTTGATATATAGCAGGAACTCAGGGCTTGTGAAACAGTTGAAATGGTGAATATAAATCAGAGAAGAGCATTGCAAGGCATGGCAGAGTTGAAGGCACGATGTATTTAGATAATGGACTAGATTGGTGTCCTGTAGAATGGAGTATGAGGGGAGGTGAAGGGAAACAATGAGAGATGAGGCTAAAGAAATATATAAAAGTGGGTTTACAAAGGCCTTCCTGTATCTCATGAGAGGACTACTGGCAGAGGCAATGTTCAAGCAAGGAGGGGTTTGAGCAAGAGTTAATAAAAATGAAAGATACATGGAAAAAGATATGGAAGCATATTAAATCCAATTTAAAAAACTTAACTAGAGAAAATAGTACACATTTGATATGAAAGATGTAGGCAGATACCAGGGGTTAAAAGTTTATGGGGAGGGGAAGGGAGTAAAAGGTGAGTTAATAAAAGTTAAACATGAAAAGTATTTTTTGATTAGATTTGAGGGTTGATCCATAGGAGGTAACTCAAAACTGGTACTGTAAACCTGGTTAAAAGTTCATAGATTAGGATATCATAGACCCTATGTGAGAACCTATCATTGTTATATCATTAAATGGACATGTTCTCAAACTGCCTTTTGAATGGTATTATATACATGAATCTGTGGTACTTTAAACCCTGGCCAGAGAAGCTGTTTTTGTTAATAGGCTGCAGTTAATGCAGAGACTCATAACTTGCCAAAGTGTTTAGAATGAGTGACTCCAAGTTTCCAGCCTTAAATGTGATATCTATATTTTGTTGACACTCCTGGATACTGAGGGAGCATCATAGAAGAGGGAGGGGAAAGAATAACCAGAAAAGGGGAAGAATTCTATGAAATGTTATCTTCTGGACATGACAAGGCTGTCACACTCATGAACTTGCAGAAGTTATGGTCACCTGCAGAAGACTTGCAAGAGATCATGCCAGTTAACATTCCTGCATGAGTCACAGTGGGACACATGTGGCTCCACTCTTAGTTGAGAGGAGTTATTGAGAGTTCATGGTTGCTGGGGAGGGAGAATCTTTTTTTTGAGTGTGTGGCCATTGGTAGGATTCACGTGCTTCAGTGGAAGCTCCACATCCATTTACTATGTATATATTGGTAACACTAAGTGGACTCAGTGGGGTATTAAGAAATGAGAGAACATTAAGTTAGGAGGAATATTTATTGGGTGGGATCAGTGAAAAGTTGAAGGGTAAATGATAGATATGATAAAACTGTATTGTGTACATGTATGAAAGTCTTAAACAATAAATACATTATTTTAAAAAAGAGTCAGAAGAGCCACTGAAAAATAATTAAAGAGATTACTGTTATAGTTTTTATTTCTTGACCCTAGATATTTGATATTTCTGTCAAATAATTGACATTCAATAATTGAAAAAGCGGTTCATATAAAATCATAATCATAAATAGATTAGCTATTTTGTGAAGCATGTATTAGATGTTGTTCTAGCTAGTTTTCTTGCTCGTATGGCAAAATACCTGACAAGAAGCAACTTAAGGGAGGAAGAAAGGAAGGAAGGAAGGAAGAAAGGAAGGAAGGAAGAAAGGAAGGAAGGAAGGAAGAAAGTAAGGAAGGAAAGAAGAAAGGAAGGAAGGAAGGAAGGAAGGAAGGAAGGAAGGAAGGAAGGAAGGAAGGAAGGATTTACTCTGGTTTACAGTTTGAGGGGCCATAGTGCATCATGGTGGGAAGGCAAGTGGCAGAAGCTGGAAGTAGCCGATCACATGATGTACTACAGATGAACTGTGGTGCTCAGCTTGCTTTCTCCTTTTTGTACAGTTCAGAGCCCCAGTCTGAGGAATGGTGCCATATACATTTATGGTGGGTTTTACTACCTCTATTAATCCAATCCAAAGAATTGCTCACAGGTAGACCAAGATATTTATCTTCAGAGTGATTTTAGATCCTGTCAAGTTGACATGAAATATCACAGATGAATAGAGGGCAATAGAACACATATGATATGAAAGAAGGAGGGTTTACTGGACTTTAAAGGCTCAGTGGTTAAAAGCACTTACTATTCTTGTAGAAGACTTGGGTTCAGTTTTCAGCACCCACATTGGGCAGCACACAATGGCCTTTAACTCCAGTTCTAGGGGATATGATGCCCACATGCACATAAAATTATACAGGCACACATACACATATTAAAAAACAAAAATTAAATGTACGATACAGGATTTTGGTTTCACATTCCTGATCTCTAAAATGGATGAAGCTGTTTTTGCAAACTCATTCCTATATTCTAGAGTTTTTTATACCTATATGACAGGGTGTTCTACTTGTCGGAAATGTAAGCAAAGTGAATAGAAAAATTGAACTTGTGTGCTTTTGTCATATACCAGCAATGTCCTTTCTGTTGGCAACTGACACTATCTGACCCTTTCTGTTACTATTTAAGTCAGCTTCCCATCACAATAACAGATACCCAAGGTGATGATGTTATTAAGAAAAAAGTTGGCTGTCTCACAGTTTAGATACTTCAGCCCCTGATTGCCTGGCCCATTTCTTTAAGTTCCAATTGGCTAACTTCTTTAGGCTCGCAACAGTAGCACATAGTGGGCCCAAACCACTGATATCATGGTTGGAAAGTGAGAGGAAGTAGATGGGGCTGAGGTCAACATATCCCCTCCAAAGACATGCCTCTAGTGATGCATCTCTCTTCCATTAGGCCCCACCTGTGGAAAAATCTGACCATCCTAAAATAATGCCAAGCTGGGGATCAAGCTTCTAACACATTGGTCTTTGGGAGACATTCTATAGCCAAACTATATTGATGTGGGAGTGTCATATCAATCTTTTTATTTCATTGGTTAATTAATAAAGCAACTGCTTGGCCTGATAGTTAGAACATAGGTGGGTGGAGTAAACAGAACAGAATGCTGGGAAGAAGGGAAGTTAGGCAGACGCCATGTCACTCCTCTCCAGAGCAGACGTGATGAAGTTCCGGCCCAAGATGGATGTAGGCTAGAATCCTTCCCGGTAAGCTACACAGATTACTAAATATGGGTTAAGCAAGATATGAGAGTTAGCCAAGAAGAGACTAGATATAATGGGCCAGGCAGTGTTTAAAAGAATATATTTTCCGTGTAATTATTTTGGATAAAGCTAGCTGGTGGCCGGCAGCTGGGTGGTGGGAAGTGGCCCGCAGCTCCTTCAACACTGTATCAGCTCTAAAACAGTACAATTGGAACACCAGCAATTCAGTGGCCAAGACTGCTATAGCAGGTGGCAACAAACCTGAATAGAAGGAAGGCGAGTAAGCAACATTTCTCCATGGTTTCTGCTTCACTTCTTGCTTGAACTCCTTCACTGGCTTCCCTCAATTATTGACTGTGACCTGGAAGTGAAAGAGAAATAAACCCTCTTCTCCCTTAAGTTGCTTTTGTTCATGGTGTTTATCACAGTAACAGAAAAGCAAACTAGATCACTAAGTAATAGGAAGTAATAGGATTACTAAGTCATATGGCAGTTTCAGCCCTTCTTGACTAAGGTTAAGGGCAGTAGATGGGAGTTCTGCCATTTATTTATTTATTTATTTATTTATTTATTTATTTATTTATTTATTTATTCATTTAGGTATGGCCTTTGTAGTGGTTCAAATGAAGAGCATCCCCCAGCCTCAGGCATTTGACTTTTGTTTCCCAATTGGGTGTGCTGTTTGGGGAGGTTTAAGTGGTGTAGTACTGGTGGAGGCAGTAAATTACTGAGCGCAAGATTTGAGATTGAGAAGCCTTGTAAACTTCTAGTTTGCTCTTTTTCTTTTATGCTTACAGTAAAGGACAAGAGCTCTCAGCTTCCTGCTCCTGCCCCCATGCCTACAGCTTGCTACGGTGCTTCTCTGTGATGATGGACTTTTATCCTACTGGAACTGTAAACTAAAATAAGCTCATTCATCTTTAAGTTGTCTTATCACAGCAAGAGGAAATGTAACTAATACAGTCTTGATGGGTACCCTAGGTTGATCTGAAACATAACAGTCATTCTGCTCCCAACTTTTGAAATCTAGATGTGTGTTATCATGACTGACAATCTAGTTAATGGATATTTAAATAAAACCTAGCATTAACACTATAACGTTAAACAAAAGCTTAAAATTATACTTAGCTTAAGACATTTTCACTGATTCATTTTTTTAGCTTTTAAAAAATTTTTTTGAGCTATACATTTTTCCCACTTTCCTTCCTTCCTCCCTTCTCCCCTTCCACCCTTCCTCTTGCCCCCCCCACTCCCAATTCTCTGGAGCTGGGGACTGTAGTCTGGTTATTCTTTGCTTTGCTTTTTTCTATCCACTTATGAGTGAGTATATACTGTTTGTCTTTCTGAGTCTGGGTTACCTCACTCAGGATGGTTTTCTCTAGTTCCATCCATTTTCCTGCAAATTTCATGATGTCATTTTTTTTTTTTACATCTGAGTGTAAATGCATTTACTCCATTGTGTAAATGCACCACACTTTTTTTTTTTATCCATTTATTCAGTTGAGGGGTATCTAGGTTGTTTCTAGGTTCTGGCTATTATGAATAATACTGCTATGAATATTGTTGAACAAGAGTCCTTGTGGTACTATTGAGTATCCTTTGGGTATATGCCCAAGAGTGATGTCACTGAATCTTCAGGTAGATTGATTCCCAATTTTCTGAGAAACTGCCATACTGATTTCCAAAGTGGCTGCAAAAGACTGCACTCCCGCCAGCAGTGGAGGAGAGTGTTCCTCTGACTCCACATCCTCTTCAGCATAAGCTATCCTCAGTATTTTTGATCCTAGCCATTCTGACATGTGTAAGAGGGTTTCTCAGAGTCATTTTGATTTGCGTTTCCCTTGTTGAGCAATTCCTTAAGTATCTTTGGCCATTTGAGTTTTTTCTGCTGAGAATTCCCTATTTAGGTCTCCACCCCATTTTTAATTGGATTATTTTGTATTTTGTTGTCTAGTTTCTTTAGTTTTTTATATAGTTTGGAGATCAGCCCTTTATTAGATGTGGCACTGGCAAAAGTCTTTTCCTGAAAGCTATAGGTTGTTGTTTTGTCTTGTTTACCACGTCCTTTGCCTTACAGAAGTGTGGTGCCTGCACCACCTGGAATGGCAATTGGGTAAGGGCCTGGGGATTAAAAAACACAAAGAGATATGGGTCACTCTTGAATCAAGAATGCCAATTTTATTATGTTCCAAAGCAGTTTATATAGTGCGCTCCTTGACTAGTGGCCACGCCCTAGCTCTCAGGATTTTCTACTGCAAGCCCACCAGAAACTACTTCCTTGTTATCAGGAACTCATGAGGGTTCTGTGCTCAGAGCAGCTGCAAGCATAGAAACAAATTATTTACTCCAGCAGGCAAGAGGTCATAGAAAGTTTGGGGTCTGAGGGTCTACAGCTCCTAACAGCTCCCTTTTTTTCTATATAATTAGACCAGGCCTGTCTTAGGTGCAGAAGCACAAGTTCACATCTTACCTGTTATCAAGATCACTTGCCTCAGCATGCAAGGCCTCTGTCTTAGGTTGATTGTGACAGGTTCCTGTCTTACTTTTCTATGACTCATTGGCCTTCTTGTAACATGCTGACCCATACTGTGCTTGGAGTAAGCCTGCTTACTTAGGCAAGCGTTAGTTACTTAGTAGCGATATTAATGCACTGCTGCTGTTACTGCTGATGCCTGTTAAAAGGCAGAGCACTAAAAACCCTCCAGCTATGAGATTTCCTAGGGCAACAGTCCCAGACCAGCTTTTCAGCAAGCCTCGGCCATAAAGAATGCCCTTAGTTAGAGAATATATGGAAGTGGGAGGAACAAGAGTCTCATTAATCTTAAGAATATCTCTAGCAAGAAACACAGTAAAATTAAGAAATTACATGTTCCATGGTCCCTTAAGAATTCAACTGGCTGACAGTAGCACTAAGGTTCTTGACTGGTCCAGGCATGACACAAATATGATGGAAGGAAGGGGAGCACCTAACCGTATGCAAATCCCATAAGAAGCCTAACTGCTCTTGTAAAAGGACAGTCTGTAGGTTAACTTGCAAAATGCCCTGGCAAATATGCTTATTAAGGGAATTTTGGGTCTCTAAGGAATTGGTAAGCTGTCCGGCTAAGGAATCAACAGTGCTAGCCACAGCAGCAGTCTGGCTGATAGCAATTCTGGCTACCATGGCAGAGGCGGCAGCAGTGACAATAGCAGCCACTACAGCCTCGGTGATCCTGAAGTCTCAGCAGGTAGCCTCAGCACCAGCTGATTCACCAGGATAGGTACCAAGCCTGGAACCTGGACCACAGCAGCTGTCGTCTCGTTCACCCAACAGCTGCTTACATGACATGAAACTTGAGAGCAGTTAAGGGCAGAATCATTCAAGGTTATGGTTAGTTAAAAGAAAGAAAAAATAGCCCTGACATACAGACAGCTGCATGGGAAGTCTTATTTTGGCTCTGATTTAACTGCAAGGTCTCTTCAACGATATTTGTGGCGTTCCATTTTGCTGTGTCATTAAGCAAGGTAGAGTCCTGCACAGTCAAGGGTCCAAAATTTAGACAGGCTCAAGTTTCATTCTGTGAAGGTAGGCACTATACCAAGGCAGCAGTAAAGGGAGCATGTGGTCCATAAGCGGTTATGGCCTCTTTAAACTTTCTTACATCCTTAAACTGAAACTGCTGGTGTAGCCTCTGCCTGTCTCCCTGAGGATCCACAGTTTCGATAACAGGGAATGCCTGGATATTTCTGGACTTAAGTTCTACTAATTGTCTCCGCAACTCTTCTACTTCCTTCTCACTAGCTAAAGGGGCAGTTGCTTTGTAAAAGGGGTTCTTTCTCCTGGGGCAAGGTAAGAGAATAGACCTACTTCCTAGAGATGACTCAGAATTGCTACTATCCTGAGCCTCCTCAGCTCCTGTCCTTTTGGGTCTCCTTTGTATGAGGCCAGAGAATTTTTATCCTGGACAACCTCCAATGTCTGCAGCCTCCTGGAGTTGTTCTTTGACCTTACAATTTTCAGTAAGCATCGAATCTTTTACCAGTCTCCGTAGAGAGAATGTGGAGATTTGAAAGGACTCAGGTCCTTCCTTTGTCCCCAAATTCCTTTTGTAAATCTGCCTTAACATGTTTCTAGTTAGGGATGTTCAAGATGCCTGCCTGTAGAAACCATGGACTAACCCCACCTAGGGTTTCCATCAATTCTTCAACTGTTTATATTTTAATCCAGGTACTCTGTTTTTTTCAGTAGTACCCGAAATTCCTTTACGAGAGCAGACTTGGAAGACTCTGCCCCCATCCTTACAATTTACCCTCTCACCTTCTCTTTGTTATTTACCTGCTGGTCGGCCTTCCGGAGGGTGTCCCTCAGAAGTGTCCCTAGTTCCCCATCCCAGCGGGGCCTCCACCTTTGGCTCCTGCACCACTTGGAATGGCAGTTGGGCAAGGGCCTGGGGATTAAAGAACACACAGAGACATAATTCATTCTTGAAGCAAAAATACCAATTTTATTATGTTCCAAGGCAGCTTATATAGTGCTCTCCTTGACTAGTGGCCACGCCCTAGATCTCGGGATTTTCTACTGTAAGCCCATCAGAAACCACTTCGTTGTTATCAGGAACTCATGAGGGTTTCATGCTCAGAGCATCTTCGAGCATAGAAAAAAAATTGTTTACTTCAGCAGGCAAGAAGTCATAGAAAGTTTAGAGTCTGAGGGTCAGCTCCCAACACAGAAGCATCTCAGTTTCTGGAGGTCCCATTTATTGATTGTTGCTCTTAGTGTCAGTGTCTGTGCTACTGGCATTCTATAGAGCTACAGTAATAAAAACAGCTTGGTACTGACACAAAAACAGACATGCGGATCAATGGAATCAAACTGAAGACCCTGATATTAGTCCATTCACATATGAACACCTGATTTTTGAGAAAGAAGCCAAAAAGGTACAATGGAAAAAGGAAAACATTTTTAACAAATGGTGCTGGCATAAATGGATACCAACATGTAGAATATTGCAAATAGATCCACATCTATCACCTTGTACAAAGCTCAAGTCCAAGTGGATCAAGGGCCTTAACATAAAGTCAGTTACATTGAACCTGATAGAAGAGAATGTGGGAAGTAGCCTTGAATGCATTGTCACAGGGGATCAATGACTCGTTTTTAAAAAGCTTAATTTGGCCAGAACAATTTTGGGTTTGTAGCATTTATATGTTCCTAGAAATACTAATTGATCATAGACTTTATTATAGAGTTCTTGTTGTTTAAAAAGTATTGCAACTTTGGAAGCTCAAACATACTGACTGTGGCTTATATTGCAAAACTAGATGAAATAACAAATTAAACTGTATGACTTCTTAATATTTTGCAGGTCTTTGATACTCGCAAAGGCATGTGTTAAGAAATTCTGAAATCTCCAACATACAATTACTGCCTTAGGGGCTGGAGAGATGGCTCAGAGGTTAAGAGCATTGCCTGCTCTTCCAAAGGTCCTGAGTTTAATTCCCAGCAACCACATGGTGGCTCACAACCATCTGTAATGGGGTCTGGTGCCCTCTTCTGGTCTGCAGGCATACACACAGACAGAATATTGTATACATAATAAATAAATATTTAAAAAACAACAATTACTGTTTAGAATAAAATTGTTTTGTGGTAAAAATGGCCACATTATCCCATTTTACAAATTATTAAATAAAAAAATCAAATGTCGAAAACAGTGTCATCGAGTTACACTGTGATTAGTTGGCTAGACCTATTAATTTAGTAACTCAATTACAAGTACTGACTTCATAATCATATAAAATTCATATTTGAGCATTGCCAAAATTATGTATTATCATTTTATGATTACCTTCAGGGTCATTCACAAATAGATTACCCAAAGAATTAAATCTATAATCTGGCTATCTAGAAACAGCATTAAAATTTTTACAAGTTTTTGAGTTACTTGTAAATTATATAATTGAAGTTTGAGAGTACATTGGAGGAGTTCCTTTTTCTTGGCCAGTAAGATAACTCATGTGGGTAAAGGCCTGGGGACCTGAGTTCAATCCTGGAACCCACATAAAGGTGAAAGGAGAGAAACAACTCCTTGGAGTTGTCCTCTGGCCTATACATGTGATTTGTCTTTCTCTGATGATATTGAGCACTTTCTCATAATACTTTATAGCTGGCTTTTGTCTTCTTTGTAGAAACACTTATCCAGTTCACTTTCCACTTTAAATTGATTACTCATTTTTATTTTGCTATTGTATTATGAGTTTCTTATCTAATTTGAATATTAGTCCCTTAAAAGATATATAGATTTAAATATTTTCTCCTAATCTGTTGTTTGTTTCTTCATTTTGTTGATTACTTCCTTGGCTGTACAGACCAGGCAGCAATGACACACACCTTTAATCCTAGTAGCCACACTATCTTGCCATAGAAACCAGGTGGTAGTGGTACACACCCTTAATCCCAGAACTAGAGAGGAATATAAGATGGGAGGAGACAGCTTTCATGGAGAATCTCATTCTGAGATTCCTAGAGGCAGAATTGCCATTGTGGACTGAGGTAGAGGTAAGAGTCAGTAGCTGGCTGTTTTGCTTTTCTGACCTTCAGGTTGAACCCCACTATCTGTCTCTGGGTTTTTGTTAATCCTGCTGCAGTCTTCTGTTAATGTGAAATAGTTACTTGTGCTTTCCTTACCTCTCATACACTGCACTTTTGAAGAATTTGTATCAGTAACTTTGTAGAATGTTTCTCAATTTAAGTATGTCTGGCATTTCCTAATGAATAGAACGAAACTATATGATTTTGATAAAATACCATGAAAGTGATGCTGTGTCCACAGTGCATCATACTACAAGCCACATATGTCTGGGTCTAGAAGGCCCAATAAGGATGAGAAAGTCACTACCTTTTAATCATCATAACAATAATAGTTTAGGTAATACTTATGAATAGAGGGCTGGAGAGACAGCTCAGTGGTTGACAGTGCTTGCTGCTCTTGCACAGGAACAGAGTTTGGTAGCCAGTACACACATCAGGTAACTCACAGCTGCCACTGCAACTCTAGCTCCAAGGGGATAAGATGCCTTTTTCTGGACCTTGAGGATTTCTGCACATGATAAAAATTTCAAAAGAATTATGAATAGATACTAAAGTGGTGTGTGTGTGTGAGATTTTATATAAACAGGTTATTTACATGTATAGAAAGAATTTCAGCCCAGATCAGTTATTGTTACAAAGGAGACAATACAGATCTCACCAATACAAATCTCACCTCAGGCCATATAAACTGCAAGATAAATATGTCTGAAATATAGATATACTATAATGACCTTCCCAAACTCTTAATGGTTGCTATCTGAATTCTCATGTCAGCTTCTATGACTGAATTCATGGGTGGTACAGGCAGGTGGTGTAGGGGAGGGTGGAGCGGGAGTGTGGCCTTGGGTATCTGTAAGTTTATCTTACTGAGAAACTTGTAGGTCTGGATCTGGAACCTGAGCCATCTGAAAAATTCTAAGACCTTATTCTCTTTGTTCTTAATTACCATATGCTCTCTGCATCTAGAAGGGAAGTTGGTTCCAAGCAAGGACGATAGATTCAGAGGTGTGTGTGTGTGTGTGTGTGTGTGTGTGTGTGTGGTTTTCACGTCCCCTGAAAGGCTGCATTGCTCAACCTTTGAAGCTGGGTGGGAGGGGTTTGGCTACAAGACACAGAGACTTATTTTTTGTTTGTAGTGGCTCTTCCTGCACAGGAGAGGATATCTCAAAAGGCTGATGAAAACCTAGAGGGAGGAATGGGAAGCCTTCTAAACCAGGCCTGGTTTCCCTGTTATCAGGCATTTCCCTTGCCACTTTGTGGTGTTGAGCTGTCTTCCTCCACATTTGCTTTCATCTTCTCATTCTCCCTCCCATTTTCCTAATCCCCTTTCACATGTCAAGCCAGGAGCTGCAGTCTCTAATTTGCAGAGGCGACAGGTAAGAACATACTGGCTTTGTTTGGGTGCTTCATCCTTCCTGGAAGCCTCTTGGCAGGGCCAGGCCAGAGAAGGTGGGTGGGGCTTCCTCCCTGGAGGTCTCTGAGACCCTTGTAAAGCTTCCGCTGGCCTATGGCAATTGAGACTGTACCCCCAAAGAAGCCTGCTTAAGCATGAAACTACTTTACCTGTTTCATTGGTTGTAGTTACTGGGGAATCACACCAGCAGCCTGGGAAGATGCAGGATCCTACACTGTGATGAGGGAAAAGTAGTAATGTCTGGAGTTTGAGGCCCCCAGTTTGGAATTAAAGAGGAATTAATGTTTGCACTGGGAAATTATTTAAAAGAAAAATTTTGAGGTAGTTGGAGAGGCTTTGGGGACACTTTGAGAAATCATGAGCTTTCCTTCTCCTAAGTCCTGCATCCTGTCATGGTGGTTTGACTCTTTCATCGTGGTGCTCTCATGAACCTAGGCTATAACACCTGCAAAAGTAAAAGTTCCCTTTTTATTCTCTGGACCCAGATTCTCTCTCTGTTTCCAATTTTCTCAGCAGAGTCTATTTTCTTCACCATAGAGAAAGTGGGTGGCAGTATACAAAAGACTGAGGGAGAACACAGTTTATCCACATAAGATATGATGGACAAGGTATCGAATTGATATATTGAAGTGACCATGGGGGACCCGCATTTTCTTCAAAACAGTGACTACTTTAACACTGTGATTTGGCTGCTAGCTGGGTACTGGTCTCTGGAGAGCAAGTAAGAAGCCATATTTATTTTGGCCTTTAGAAACAGAGTCTTCAAAAAGGGAATCGATCCAAAAGTTGTTTGTTGCCTAGCAGACACTAGTTGCATGTGCAGGGGTTTCAGAAGAGGAATGCTACCAAGTGGATCCTTCCACTGGTCACAATTACAGAAGATAAGACTTGGCAGTGCAAGAAGAAAAGAGAGAAGCAGAGCGACACATTATTTAACAGCATTGATTTAGCTCCTAAAAATCTTTGCCACTAAGAAAACTCCCAGCCCAAGGCATCTCTGGTTGAATTCTCACACATATTTGAGGAACAAACAATACCAATCATTTAGAAACTCCAACAGTACAAAAGAGGGGAACTTTCAAATTCACTTTGTTATGTTAGCATAATTTTATTCACAGAAACCAACTAATACAGTTATTTTCTTGACCAATTTCTTCTTGATTCTGAAAATTTTCTTTAAAATATCAACACAGTAAGCACAGAAAGTACTTATTAGTTAGATCCTGCTGCACAGCAAACCACTCCAACATGTAGTAGCTTAAACCAACAAGAAACGTTCCTCATCCCATACAGTTCCTCTGGGTCAGTAATTCAGAGGTGGCTTTGCTGAATCATGCTGTTTCAGACCCTGAGGTTGTAGTCAGGGTGACTGGTAGGGTAGCAGGTGATTAATTATCTAATTAACACCACTCCAGCTTTATCGAACCCATGACTGACAAATAAAATTATCTATGTATTTAGTGTAAACAATGAGATGATTTGATGTGTGTATATGCCATGAAATTAGTACCAAACTTAACTTAGTTAACCATTACCATCCCCCCTTTCTGGTGAGAACATTTAAGATCTGCTCTCAGAAGTTTCTAAGACTATAACCCACAGTCAGTCATGATAATCATCTTGCTGTGCATTGGATATCAAGAACGTATTGATTTTGTAACTAAAATGTAGACCCATTCGTCAGCATTTCCCACTCCTCAGTGTGGCTGGTGGCTCCCGTTCCACCCTATTCTCAGTTTCTGTGAGTTTGAGTTTTCAGATTCTGCATAAACTAAGTGACATGATATGATTTTTGTCTCTGTCTTTGTCTGAATTCTTTTACATAATGTAGTGCCCTCAAGGGTCACAAATGGCAGAACTTTGCTGCTTCTTTACGGCTAAATGACATTTTACCTTAAATGTATGTTTATACCCATGTCACATTTTCTTCATTCATTTTTCTGTCAGTGGATACTTATGAATTTTTTTATTTGCTTATTTAAACAAGGCTTCAATGAATATGAGAGCATAGATAATAGTCACAATTCATTTAGGTTTACCCAGAGGCAGGATTGCAGAGTCAAATGGTAGGTCCCATTAAAAAAAAATACTTCGAGACACTTTTTTACCATGTAACCAAGGCTAGTCTTGAACTAGCACTCATATGAGTGCCAGGATTACAGATTGCCACTGCCATGCGTGGACTTTCTATTTTTCTTTTAATTTTTGGAGGAAGCTCCATTCTGTTTTTCATAGTGCCTGCACAACTGAACATTCTGATTGATGATCCAGAGTTTCTTTTCCTTCACACTCCACCAACATTTGTTATTCATTGTTGGTTCTATAAGAGCCGTCCAAACAGGCCTGATGTGACATCCTATTGGGATTTTTTGCCATGCATTTTTTTTTTGATGATTAGTGAGGATGAGTACCTATTTCTCTACCTCTTGGTTATTTCCATATCCTTGTTTTTTTTTAATATTTATTTAGTTATTATGTATACAATATTCTGTCTGTGTGTATGCCTGCAGGCCAGAAGAGGGCACCAGACCCCATTACAGATGGTTGTGAGCCACCATGTGGTTGCTGGGAATTGAACTCAGGATCTTTGGAAGAGCAGACAATGCTCTTAACCTCTGAGCCATCTCTCCAGCCCCTCCATATCCTTGTTTTAAAAGATGCCTGTTCAAGCTGTCTGCCCGTTGGAAATTTGCTACTGTTACAAACTCTTGATGTAATTTGGATGTTAAACACTTAGCAGATATACAGTTCTTAGATCTCCTCATTATTAAGTTGTTCTTTCATTTTGTTGATTCTTTTTTTTTTTCTGCTTGTGCTTTTGGTGTCTTATCTACTAAAAACCATTGTGGAGACCAATGCCAAGGTGATTCTTCTCAAAGGGTGATACATCATGGTTTCAGATCTTCTACATGTCAGGTCTTTAATACTTTTTAATGAATTCATTCTTTTGTATATGGCTATCCAGTTCTTGCAACACTATTTACTGTTTCCCCAGAGTGAGTTATTGATTTCCTTATAAAAGATTAATTGACTATGTATACGTGAATTAAATTCCCATTGGCCTATTGTCTATGAGACAGGAGCTGATGAAGCTTAGGCTGGCATTGAACTCATTATGTAGTTCAACCTTGAATTTCTGATCCTCCTGAGCTCACTTCCCTAGTGCTGAGCTTGTAGGCTTATTATTTTTTTTATATGTCAGTACCATGCTGTTTTGATTATGTACTTTGGTAAAATAATTTGAAACCAGAAACTGTTATGCCTCCATCTTCTGTATCAAGACCACTATAGATTTTGGGTCTTCCATATGAGTTTTAGGATTGTTTCTTTCTATTTCTGTGAAAGGTGTCATTTGAACTTTAATAGGGGTTGCATTGTCTTTATAGATCATTTTGGATAGTATGGATTCTCTTTTTCTCTCTTTCTCTGTTCCTTTCTACCTCCTTCTTTCCTCTTCCCTCCTTTTCCCTTCCCTCCCCTTTCCTCTCCTCTCTTCTCCTCCCCTCTCCTTTCCTGTTCTGCCCTGTTCTCTTCTCTCTCTTTATCTTTCTCTTCATTCTTGTCTTTATAGATAGCCCAGACTGACTTGGAACTCATAATGTAGTCTAGGCTGGTATTAAGCTCATGTTGATCTTTTGCCTCAGCCTCCTAAATGCTAGGATGACCATGCGTCACTATGTCCAGCTTTAGTATGGACATTTTAGTAATATTAATTCTTACATTTGAGTTGCATTGTTTTCTATTTGTGTTTTCTTTTATTTTTCATAATTGTTTTAGAATTTGCATTGAGTAGATATTTTTCTTATTAACTTTATTTCTAAGTATTATTTTGTTTCTAAAATTTTAATATTTTGCTTTCATGCTATCAAAATAGTGTTCTACTTTTTTTAAATTTCATATACTTTTGTCATTACTCTTTCCCCTCCCCTAACTCCTTTCAAATTCCCCCTTCATAAACATTCAACTTCAAATTCTTTCTCTCCCTTAAGAAAAACTAAACAAAACTTAAGAAAACAAATTGTGTGTGTGTGTGTGTGTGTGTGTGTGTGTGTGTGAATGAATGAGTGCTATATCTCTGTGGGCGGTTGTAAAGGTCGGAAGAGGACATTCCTTGGAACTGAAGACATTCCTCATTGTTGTTGTTTCTAAAAATTCTGATGCTATTGTAAATTGGATTGTGTTATACTTTTGAGATCTTTTAAACTTCCCTGTTATAAAGGTTTGGTCCCCAGGTGTTACTATTGGAAAGTCGTGCAACCCTCTGAGGGGTTGGGCCTTGAGGGAGGTTATTGGGCTCTCAAAGGGAGTCATGGGCCTCCACCCTTTCTTTTTCTTGTTCTTATTCTTTGCTTATAAAATTAGGGGTTTTAATTTGCCATGTGTTCTCACCATAGCCTTGCCGCAGGCCCAAGGTAAAGGGGACCACTCCATCACGGACAGGAACCTCCAAAATCACGAGTCAAAATAAACATTTTCATTTTCTGAGTTAATTGTTTGAGGGATTTCTTTATATGGATCTAAAGCAGACTAATGCTGATGGTGTTATTTCTTTCTCAGATACTTTATTGTTAGTGTATAGAAATGCCACTGATTTTGCATACTGATACATTATCTTGCAATTTTACTGAATTTGCTTGCCATTTTTTTCAGTTTTTGGTAGAATTTTTAAGGTTTCTTAAATATAAGATGTGTCTTAATTAAGGTTTCTATTGTTGTGATAAAATGCCATGACCAAAAGCAAGTTGTGGAAGAAATGGTTAATTTTGGATTACCACTCTCAGATCACACTCCATCATTGGGAGAAGTCAAGGCAGGAACTCCAGGGAGGAGCCTGAAGGCAAGAACTGATGCCGACGCCATGGAGAGGTGCTGCTTTCTGACTTTCTCCCCTTGGCTTGCTCAGGCTGCTTTCTTATATTACCCAGGACCACCAGCCCAGGGATGGCACTACTCACAGTGAGCTGGGTCCCTCCCACATCAATCACTAACCAAAACTGAAACATCCTATAGTCATATAAAATGTTTATTATGGAGGCATTGTCTCAATTAAGGTTCTCTTTCCCCAATATGTCTAGATTTGTGTCAAGTTGTGAAGAAACCAATCAGCACAATTGACCCCTTGTCAACATACAAACACAGCTCTTATTAAACAATAATCTTTCCTTTATTGTTCAGCTCCAAGATCCCATAATAATATTAATATTACAATATGAAAAATAAAAGTCCCATAATTTAAAAAATCCAAAATTTTAGTTTTCTTTTTTAAAAGCCCAATATTTCTCTAAAATACCCAAAGTCTCTTTAAAAGTTCCAAGATTCTCTAAAATAGCCAAGGTCTCATAATTGTCAGTTCCTGTAAAATCAAAATACAAGCTAATACTTTCTTATTCCAGGAGTGAAGAACAACACGAACAAAGAACAACCAAACTCCAGTCCAAACTCAGTGTCCAATGTCTGAGCCTCACAATCTTCTGGGCTCTAAAGGGCTTGAACAGCTTCACACTTCTGGCTCTGCCATCCACAGCACAGTTCATTTAGGTTTGGACTGGCTTCAGTCCATAGATGTTGCTGTACTTATTGGTAATTTTTCCAAAATGCTGGATCTTCACTACAACTGGCCCATAGACTCCGACTCTGCCACACAGTGCCACGTCTCAACTTCTCTCCATTACCCATTCAATCTTGAGGCTTGTCCTGTGACTTCACCTTCACCAATGGTCTCCCCAGATTCTCATACTGCCACGACTCAACTGGTCTCCATGACCCCTTCATGCCTTCGAATCCAGTTCCACATGAGGGACTCTTACATATTACCAAGTTCAGCTGCCAGCAGGAGATACAGCACTGGTTTCCCCTTAACCACAGATTCTATGTACCGAGGAAACATTTTTCAGGAAATTTCACATCAGTGATGCTGGTTGGTCTCAGTCACTGCCAATTTCTCAGCTTCAGCCAATCAGCGTCAATTATTACAGCAAAGCAAAGGTTCTACTTTATTAGTTCTGCTCTCTTCTTACATACAATTGATTCTTCAGTCTCTCAGCTGAACCAGAACCAAAGAATCTTAATGCAAAAATAGTACATGAAATGGCCTGATAAAGTTTCTACTTCCCTTGGAAATTTCATAAACCAGGTCTCCATCATTTGTACTTCTCCCAGCATTATCTTCTTAGTATCCAGAATAGGTTATGAAGCTCTGAACATTCAATGATGTTTCTAGTCCAAAGTTCCAAAACCTTTCACAATCCTTCTCAAATGAACATAGCTAAGCCTGTCACAACAATACCCCATGAACCTGGTACATTTCAAACCTAGTCACAATCTATTGAGGGAAACCAGGGCAGGAACCTTAAAGCAGCAGGAACTGAGGCATAAGACACGAGGGAATGCTGTTTGCTGGCTTACTTCTCTTGATTTTTCAGTTTACTTTCTTACACAACCCTATGGCCATCTAACCAAAAATAGCACTGCCGAAGGTGAATTAGGCCCTTTTGTATCAATCACCAGTCAAGAATCCCATGGGCTTGCCTGTGGGTCAAGCTGAGAGGAGCAATTTCTCAGTTGTGGTTCCTTCTTCTCAGATGACTCTAGCTTGTGTCTAGTTGACAACAAACTAGCCAACAGACCCCTCTCCCATTCATGCTGGAATGCTGACTGGCTGGGTATTGTGTAGGATTTGTGAAGGTAATGATAGCAACTTTCAGTCCATGAGAACAAAGGCCATGTTAAACCCAGAAAACAACATTTCATAGTACTTCTCCACATCCCCCAGTGGCTTACATAGTTCCTTTTGGCACTGTGGAAATTATGTTTTACTAGTATTTACTGAAGGTCATCCCATATAGTTTATCTTAAATAGTAGTATACATTTTTCTTGCTTTGATAACAGGGAAATGCCAACCTTCTAATTGAGTTCGGATGTATGCATATCTCTTCATTTCTTGGACATAATTTGGAGGTGGGTTAAACTTAATTCTTTGACTATTTGGATGAATTTAGGCATGAAACCATCATGTCCTTGGCTTTTATTTGTTGGAATGTTTTAAATTATTGAATTATTGTATTTTGCTATTTGTTCTGTCTTTTTTATTAATAATCTTTCCTTGAGATGTTGTATGTTCCTATTTCTTAAAAGTTACTAAATTTTGTTATGACCCTTTGTGTTTCTGTGATATCAGCTATAATGTAATGTCTCCTGTTTTATTTTGTTTACTTTAGTGGTCTCCCTTTTTTCTAAGTCTAACCAATTTCATTTATATTTTCAAAATATTAACTTAATTTAAAAATCTTTCTTATTCTTTTTCTAATCTTCATTTCATTTATTTTATCTGATCTTTATTATTTCTTCCTTCTAATCTTCCTTTTGCTATGTACATATTTTATTTATTTGTTCATTAATTTTTGAGACTTGTTCTTAAAACACATAATTTGTACCGACTTACAATTTGTGCATAATACAAATTGGTTTTAAACTCACACTGAAGCCCAGGTTAGCTCAAAAGATCCTCTTGCCTTAGCCTCCCTTGATCTAAGATTACAAATACGCCTTATGATACCCAGTTTTTTTTATTAGTTTTTTTATTAGTTGTTTGATAGTCTTTGAAGTATAAATTTAGGTTGTTTTATTTGAAACCTAATTTTTTCTTTCTTTCTTCTTCTTTTCTTTTCTTTTTTTTTCAAGACAGGGTTTCTCTGTGTAGCCCTGGTTGTCCTGATACGTGCTCTGAAGACAGGGCTGGCCTAGAACTCACAGAGACCCATCTGTGTCTGCCTTCCAAGTGCTGGGATAAAGGCATATGCCACCACTGCTTGGCCTATTTATTTATTAATACATAATCATCACTATAAATTTCCCTCTCAAAACTTATTTTCACATGTGTCTGTGTTTGTGTGTGTACATGCCACAGGACGTCTATGGAGGTCAGCAAACAGCCCGCAGGAGTCAGTTCTCTCCTTACACTATGTGGATCCTGGGGGTCAAATTTAGGCCATCAGGCTTGGTGACAGGTACCTTTACCCACCTGGCCATCTTCATGTCCCCTCTGTTTTAATTCATATCAAGACGAAAATATTTACCTTTGACTCACTGATTGTTCAAGATTATAGTGTTTGCTTCTATGAATTTGCAAGATTTCCAGTTTCCTTCCTGTTACTGATGTATTTCAGATCATTGTAATAAAAAAAGGTACTTGATCTTCCATTTTTCTTGAAGTTGGTAAGATATGTATTGTGACCTAATATATCGTCTTTCCTGGTGAACGTTTTGTGTATCCTTGATGAGAACATATTTTCTGCTGCTTGCTGCTGAATGGAATGTTATTTTTAATTATTTTAAGACTAAGTGTATGGGTGTGTATATAGGGTATATGCTTTTGACAGCAGGTGCTCATGGAGGCAAGAAACATTGGAATCCCTCAGAGTTGGAGTTACAGGCAGTTGTAAGCCACTTGATGTGGGCGCTAGTACTCAAATTTGGATTTGCTGCAAGGGTTGTGTGTGCTGTTAATCACTGAGCCATCTCTATAGCTCCTTTAATGTTCTTTGTCTGACTATTTGGTCCCTTCTATCTACAGTGTTGTTAGAGTTACTTTCCTTATTGATTTTCAATCTGGGTGATCTATCTGTTCACTTTTGAAAGTAGGATGCTAAAGTCTCTTACAACGAATGCATTGTCATTTATTTTTCCTTTTAATTCTGCTAATTTTAAGATTCATTTTATTATTTAATTTTTAGTTGCCAACTGGGGATTTATTTTTTTAATTATATGTATATGTGTGTTGCTGTGTGTGTAGTGTATGCATGTGAATGCAGGTGCCTGTGGAGGCCAGAAGAGGGCATAGGAACTCCTGGAACTGGAGTTACTGACATGCCTCCCCACCCAGGGAAGCACATTAGAAATCTTAGTGGTAACCCTAGTCAACATCACTCATTTTATTATAGAAATGTGAATGTAAATAAAGTAAGAGTTTAACAGATATTTTGAAAGAAAAATGATTCAGGGATTTATTATCTCACCTGAAACGTGTAAAATTCTATATTCAGCCAAAGTCACTTTCAGTGAAAGACTAGAAGTGAAGATGTCCTTAAATGAACATTTCCCGTTTTTGTTTTCCTTTATGGTCCCTGGAGATGGAACCTAGGGTCTTTTGCACTATAGGCAAGCATTATACTTCTTTTAAAATGTCATCTCCTTTCTGGTTAGAGAAATTTCTGAGTTCTTTTGGTTTAGGTTTCTCCATGCTAATTGGTTGCTCTCTTCATTTGGGCATTCTTCTTTCAAAATACCTGTTAGGCTCTTACTTTATTTACATTCACATTTCTATAATAAGATGAGTGATGTTGACTAGGGTTACCACTAAGACTTCTGATGTGCTTCGCTGCAGATGGAATAAATTATAATATTCTGGGTGGGGCACCATATCAGTATTTTTTAATGCTTCTTCAAGAGATTTCAGCCTATAACTAAGACTCAAATGGTTTCCCATTTACAGCTGGACACTTAGTGCCGGGTTTGGCACTTTGTGTGTAGTTTGTTTTAGGTTAATGTTTGTTTGAAGAAACTAATTTAAGTATAATTGGCATTATAAGATAAGTTTTTAATGACTTGATAGCACTTAAATATTGCCCTAACTTATGGAAGATACTTAATTCCAGAGTCTAATTCTATAAACTCCTATTGAGACCTATTATACAAGGGCATTGAACTTATTTAATTCAATAAGACATAATGTCTGTTATTGAGTATCCCATAATTTACTGAAGAAGACAGGTCTGTGATGAGATTTTTAAATTTTAGTGTGGTTGGCAGAAGCCACAGAATTTTGTGTGAGATATTCAGAGGAGGTGATTATTTTTGTCTGGGTAGCAGAACAAAGGAGATGTTAATATAGTCTCTTGGGACATTTTTTTTTTTGGTAATAAGTCAGAGAGTTTCAGATATGAGGAGACTATTGGTCTTTCCTAAATAGGAGAGATTGTCCCTGATCACCTTTGAGGAGTGGCATAACACTGTTGACAGAGACCAAGTACTTGAAACTTGCTTGATTCACCTAGATCATTTTCCTGTTGTTGTGCTCCTGAAAAATAGTCCATGATGTCATTGGGTGTGGATTATTGTCATTTAACACAGGAAGAATGCTAGGCTCTGAGACGTTAAGTGATTTTCTTTTCACTGTTACATAGCCAGTAGACAGGAATGTGGGGACTAATTTCCTACATTTGCTACACTGTGGGGGCATGAAAAGCAAGTTTGGGCCAGCTTACAAAGGGCCTTCCATTCAAAGCAGAGGAGTTTAGACATTCTTGACAGGCTATGGGAAGCCATGGAAAGATTTTGAACGGTGGGAGTGACGGTGCCTGTTGACTGGTCTTTGCCACTTGAGCACTCACTGTTTGGCACTTAAAAAGCAAGCTGACAAGTTAGTTTTACACCCCTATCAGCAAGTCAGAACCTGGTAGTTTGTGGTTGAACTGTTTATGTACTTTCTTTTAACAGTTTTTCTCTTAGCTGCTTTCTGCTTTATTTAACGGCATTCCAGTCATTTCCATCTGTCCTCTATTAGTGGCCAACCTTAAAGGAGCCCTGGCGTGTCCCTCCATCGTATCCTGCCTTAATGAGAAAACTGGGTTCTCTAATTCTGAAATCAGACCCAGCCAAACAAGCATAGACACAATCGCTTTGGACATGGAACACTGAAATGGTGATTAATCTTCTTCCTGAACATTCTTGTCAAACGCTTACTTCACCTCACACTTTCTTCATTTCTCAAAAAACATCTGGCATGCAGTTTCCCCCTTCTCCTTTCGACATGTTGCCTAATTTCTTCCCTTCTCGTTTCTTGTCTTCTAATTTTGCTACTTGGGGAGGAAAATTCTAAAAGCAAGATGGGGCTGTCATGGAGCCAGATGCTTGGTGTCGTCTCCCAGATCCCTAGTCCAGCAGTGTGAGGGAGGACAGGATAGAGATAATTCCCATTTTACAACAAGACAGGGAGTATATATCACAAAATAACTGAAAGTTTATGAAAGGACAAAATGGGACATGGATCTGGGGCTCCCAGTGCCTGAGCAGCACTCTGCTTTGTGTGCTATAATTCTTAATGATGAAGACACTAAGGCTCAGGGAGTTGGTGAAGGTTGTGTATCTAGTAAATGGCAAAGCCAGAGACGGTCTTGGTTCCTTTTGGTATGGAAAGAATCACGACACGGATGGTTGTACACTGTGAGACTTCTTAGAATACCACTTTCTTTTATTTTGTTTATTTTGGTCTTGGTTTTCGTCTTTTCATTTTAAAATAATTTTAGACTCATAAGAAGCTGAAAAATTGGACAGAGAGTTTTCATGTATCCATTACCTAACCTCTCTCAATGATAACATTTTACATAACCATGCTAAAATTTCAACACCAAGAACTCACGTTAGTACGAAACAATGAACTAGTGATGTACTTTCATTATGCTCTGAGCATCTCTAACAGATTTTATGTTGTGGGAGACAAGACCTTTAGGGGAGTAATTAAGGTTAAATAAAGTCATAATTGGGACATTCTAATCCTATGAACTGGTGTTGTGGTAAGGAGAGGAGGAGAGGGGCTGGAGAGATGGCTCAGTAGTTAAGAGCACTTCCAGAGGACCTGGGTTTGATTCCCAGCATCCACATGGCAGCTCACAGGTGTGTCTCTCTCTATTATCAGGGGGTCTGCTGCCCTCTTCTGACCTCCGAGGCCACTCCATACACAGGGTATAGAGGCACATGTATGGGCAAAGCACCCGTACACATGAAATAAAATTACAAAAAGGTGGGAAAGTCAGGGAAGTCCACTCCCAAGTGCAAAAGCAAGGTCATGTGAAGACATGGAGGAAAGGCAGCCTTCTACAAGCCAGAGAGGGAAGCCTAATCCAAAAACAACTATGATATGTTGATAATAGACTTATTGCTTGCAGAACTAGGAGGAAAGAAGTGTTTTTCAAACCACTTGATCTATGGTACCTTGCTATGTCAGCCCAAGCAGACAAATGCAATCATATTCCATTTTACCAGCTTTTATATTCAGGGAGTTCTTTCCTTGAAATGTATTGCTATCTTAGTTTTTTGAGGCTGTCATAAGTACCACAGTTTTGGTGACTTTAAGAACAGAAATGTATTTTTCACAGTTCTGGAAGTTAGAATTCCAAGTCAAGGTGCCAACAGAATTAATTTCAATGAGGTCTCCTTCTTTGACTTGTTTATGTCTGACCGCACATGTCAGGTCTTTACAAGGTCATTACTTTGTGCGTGCATGCATGCATCTGGTAGCTTTCAGTCTCCAAGTCTCTCTCTCTCTCTCTCTCTCTCTCTCTCTCTCTCTCTCTTTCTCCCTCCCTCTCTCTCTCTCCTCTCTCTCTCTCAAAATTATTCTTACTTATTTATTAAAAAACCCCTTTGCTGGACATAGTGGTGTACAACTTTAATCCCAGAACTCAGGAGGCAGAGGCAGGCAGATCTCTGAGTTCGAGGCCAACCTGATCTACAGAGTGAGTTCCAGGACAGCCAAGGCTAAACAGGGATGATATGGGAGTGACTTCTTTCTAATCTGTTGCTTTCATTGGTTAATTAATAAAGAAACTGCTTAGCCTTTGATAGGACAGAAAATTAGGTAGGTGGAGTAAACAGAACAGAATGCTGGGAGGAAGAAGGCAGTGAGACAGACACCATGCCTCTCCTCTCTGAGACGGAAGCAGGTTAAGAATCTCCCTGGTAAGCCACCAGCTCGTGGTGCTACACAAATTATTAGAAATGGGTTAATCAAGATGTGAGAATTAGCCAATAAGAGGCTAGAACTAATGGGCCAAGCAGTGTTTAAAAGAATACAGTTTCCATGTAATTATTTCGGGTAAAGCTAGCCGGGTGGCAGGACGCAGCCCCGCCGCTGCTCACTACACAGGGAAACTTTATCTCAAAAACCAAAGTCTCTTTTTTATAATGATACCCAGTCAGATTGTAGTAAGGCCCGTCCTACTGGCCTCATTTCAACCTTTCACCTCTTCAAAGGCCCTGTCTCTACAAACAGCCATATTTGGGGGTTCCTGAGGCTACAACATAAATTTTAGTGTTCAGAATCCAATTTGTAACAAATGTCATGGTGTTTTACTGTATGGAGAGTTGTTAACCACAACTCCAATTAGAGGAACTGCTCAATGAACACAAATTATCTGTGCTTCTACTTTGTGCTTAAATATTTCTTTAACCATTATCCCTGGCACTACCTATTTATTTTCCCAACACTAAAATTTCTTTTTGTGTGTTTCAATAGAAGTTTACTTACCCCCAGGTTTGTCTGAGAGCTGTGTCTTCATAATTTGTGGGTGAGTCTGGCCCAGGTCTTTCTCCTTACATTGAGGCCTAGCTGGAAGTTACATCAATGTGCTGTCTCAGTGAGTCTGCCTAGCTCCTTGTACTATACAACCTTTCTGTGCCCAGAACTAATTGATAGCCATACAAGAGGATTTGCTTGACCATTACCTAAGCATTTACACAACCCTTGAAGATCACCATGACATACTGGTTACCACTGGCCTGTCATCACTCAGTCTCTCCAATCACTAACCAACACTGAGTGTTTGAAATTCTGACCTTCTTAATCTTCCTACATGAACTGAAATTCATCCAAGTTAGGGTAACAGCAAAAATGGAACCAAGCTTCCATTCAATACAGACCACCTAGAATGTTATATCAGATACACAACCAACAGAATAAATCTACTGCTCATGTCACATCACAAAAACATAAACAACACATGAGACTAAAAATATGCCCCACCCCCTCAAGACCACTGGTTCTATAGAAATGCTCTCTAATGGATTAATTAGATTAACCCCAGGATACAGAATTTTAAAGAACAATTGTAAACATGATTGTGTTAGTAAGTATTTTTGTTAACTTGACAAAAGTTAGAGTTACATAGACAGAGGGAAATCAGTTGAGTTCAATTAGATTGGCCTAATCAATTAGACTGGCATGCAGGCAAGCCTGTATGGGCATTTTGTATATTAATGATTGACATAGGAGGGTCCAGTTCACTGTGGGTAGTGCCATCTTTAGGCAAATGGTCCTGGGTGCTATAAGAAAGCAGATTGAGCAAGCCATGAGTAACACAATTGCAAGTGGCATTCCTTCATGGCTTTTGTTTCAATTCCTGCCTCTAGGATTGTGCCTTGTGTGATGGACTGTAACCTGTTAGACAAAATAAATCCTTTCTACCCCAAGTTGCTTTTGACCATGGTGTTCATCACAGTAACAAGAAACTAGAACAGAAATTGGTAGTGGGGAACGTGCTATTGCTGTGACAGACCTGGCCATATTGTCTTTGGGGGGACAGTGGAAGGGTTTTCTAAAACCCCTGGGCTAGAAATGCCACTGAGTAGCTGGAGTTTAGTAGGCTATTCTGATGTAGGAGGGTCTTCTGTTTTGTGTTTATTTCATTGGTTAAATAAAGAAACTGCCTTGGCCTTTTGATAGGACAGAAAATTAAGTGGGTGGAGTAGACAGAACAGGATGCTGGGTAGAAGCAGAGTCAGGCAGACGCCGTGGCTCTCCTACCCAAGATGGACGTAGGTTAGAATCTTCCCAGTAAGCCACGACATCGTGGTGAACACAGATTAATAGAAATGGGTTAATCAAGATGTGAGAGTTAACCAGTAAGAGGCTAGAACTAATGGGCCAGGCAGTGTTTAAATGAATACAGTTTCTGTGTTATTATTTCCGGGGCTAATCTAGCCGTGCGGGAGCTGGGTGGGACAAAAAGCAGGCCTGCTCACCTCATCACTACAATTCACTACACTATTCCCTGGGAGACCAGAACATAGAAGGTATGGATGATTGAGGCCTGGCTTGTGACGTTTCAGAGGGAAGCAAAGACTCTATCAGGGTCATTAGTGTGATGTTTTGAATTAAGAATATGTGGTTTCTGGTTATCTGGAGGTGAGAATTGGCTGTGATTAAGATGAGATGAGTGTCTTTTCCCCTTTGTTATGACACCAAAAATTCCATTGCCATCATCGACCACCCTCAGTATCCAGTGAAATGGATATTCTAAGAACAAGTCACAATCAAAGTCTTGCTTCTGCTGAGGTGAGCCCTGATGCTAAGATCCAAATTTTTAACTTGGGATGGAGGAAGGCAAATGTTGATGGATTCCCACTTTGCAGCCACATGGTGTCTGATAAATATGATTAATTCTCCTTCAAAGACCAGGAAGGCCACCTGTACTTGTGCCAGCAAATACGTGGAAAAGAGTTGTGGCAAGGATGGCTTTCATATCTAAGTGAGGCTCCACCCTTTTCATGTCATTTCCACCAGCAAGATGTCCTGTGCTGGGGCTGACAGGCTCCAGACAGGTATTTGTGGTGCCTCTGGAAAGCCCCAGGGCACAGTGATCAGGTCATCATTGTTAAGTCTCAAACCCTGTGACAAATGACTGAGGTGCCTATTTAATGTATTAAAGTGGACCTGGCCACCAGGTTCTCTCAGCATCCCTTAGTCCCTACTTGTTACAGGGTATGGCTGGCATACCCCATCCTCTACCCAGAACTCTCTAGCCCAGGGGTTGGGCTGTGCTTCCCCCAGAGGCTCTGCCTTATATAATATACACATTTTGGTTACCCATCTTTTTAATCCTTTGCCCTCTTGGCCAGTCTCTTGGCCCAGACCACCCCTCTTGGTTGGCAGCGCATCTCTTGCTCTTCCCACCTCTTCACATGGTCCAGCTCAGTCTGGCCATGTTCACTCTGGGCTCCCAGACATCTCTGCTTCTGGCTATGTCTCTCCTTTTTGTCTACAATAAACTTTCCCTTCCACGATTCCTAGGAGCAGTCCTTTTTATTTCTTTGTTTCTTTCCATTCATCTGGGGCTGAAACTCAGAAGCAGCATGAGTTCCTGCAAGGGAACTCAGGCTCTCTGAGCCAAGTTGCTGATCCTATGGCATGTATGGATCATTTGTTTCTGCGGCTTTTGCCAGCCACCCAATTTGATTCTAGAGTCCACCTCTTTAGTCACTTCTTCCCTTCAGCTTATCTAACCATTCATCTCTCCTAACCTACTCAGTAAGTATCCTCTCTCTGGAACCTGGAGCCTGATATCCACTTTGGAACACCCATCATGTGGGCATCTGTGTGTTACATCTTTCAGGGCCACACCATGTGGGTAATTCTGCTTACTAAGACACTTGCTCCTCTCCCTATCTGGAACCCTCCCTTTTCTCAGAGCCTCTCCCAGGGCACTTTTTCAACTGTGTGCTCCTCTATCTGTTCTAACCACTGGTCTTGCCCCTTCTGCTGGATAAGTGCTACTACAGGGCTCCCTGTTTTGTCTACTTTTACTACAAAAGCCACACTTGTGTGGCAAGAAGCTTCCTCTTCTGGGCCACTATCACATGGAAAGGGCCACCTCTCCTCTGTAATTTGGGACATATCTCTCTGACAAGTCTCTCAGTCCACTTGGGGATGACCCAGATTAAAATTCTTGTTACCACAACACTTACCCCTCTGCTCCCTCATGGCTCTTCAGCTCTTTCCTCTAGCTTCCTTGCCTTCATATAGGAGCTGGCTACTAAGTTACATAACGTCTCTACATACTTCTGTGTTTGTGACCCTTTTCTTTCCACCTTCTCCTTGGAGCTACCTGCTGTGCCCTCCTGGGCCTGTACATCTCTAGTTTCCTTATTTTCCTCTAGGAGTTGCCTGCTAAGTCCTATAGCTTCCTTAAGTTCTTCTGGGCCTCTGCAACCTTGATCTTCCTGTCTCTCAGCTCCATCCTGGAAGTCCTGAAACTTCTTTATGCCCTTGTGGCTTCTCTAATATTGGAACTCTCCCTTGGATGGAGTTCCTGCTTGTTCTTCTTGTCCCTTATGGCTACACTGTTTTCTTTCTCTTAGCTGCCTCTTTGCACTTATTGGAACCCTCCCTATGGCAGAATTAATTTCTTGACCCTTTCTCCTTGAACTAAATTCATTTCTCAGACTCAGAGATTTTCTTAAAGCATTGCTGTCTTACTGACATTTGGCTTTAGTATAGGTCCATGGCCCAAAATGGCACACCTGAGTTCCAAATTCTCACAGATTATAATAACTTCTGCCACTGCACAAGCAAATGATCCCAAAGTCTCTTAAACTTTCTCCTCTTTTTGTTTCTTGTTTTTGTTTGAGGAAGAGTTTCTCTGTGTAACAGTTCCGGCTGTCCTGGAACTCGCTCTGTAGACCAGGCTGGTCTCAAACTCACAGAGATACACCTGCCTCTGCCTCCCAAGTGCTGGGATTAAAGGTGTGCACCACGACCTGGCCCTTTTAATTTTTTTCCTCATTCAATCATGTACATCCACACTAAACTGCAGAATAAGGAGCATGTGATTGAGGATCTGTGTAGCTCTAAGTTCAGGTTCCTTGTCCCCCAGAGGCTCCACATCTCAAAGAAGTGGGACTTCACCAAGGTTAATGCAAGTGGATTTGAAGACATGGTTGCTGAGAAGTAACTCTTTCATCATGGTTGTGGGGTCAAATATATCCCTAATCATGGAACCCTGGACAAGTGGTGAGACCTGCCTTCCTGAGAACTTCTGCAGAGCTCTCCTATACACGATATTTTGGGATCTCCAAACCAACTGAAGTTGTACATTTATCACTAGCCTCTTCCAGCTTCTCTTCTGGGACTTCAACTCTGCCACATGGTGCCAAGCCTCTGCCTCCATCCACAACCCCTTCATTCCTGGGGCTTCTACTACAGCTGAGGCTGCACCTCCACCAGTGGTCTGTTTTGACCTCTCACAACGCCAAACATCAGTTTCTTTCCATGACCCTGTCAGTCTTGCAGCTTTTATGCTACCAATACTGGTGCCACCTGGGAGACTCTTACACATCACTAAAGTTGGGCTTCCGACATCTTGAAGAGTTAAAAGAGGACATGAACAAACGCCCAAATAAACTTTAAAAGGAGAGAAACAAATTCCTGATGGAAGTTGGAAAACACCAAAGCACACAGCTGAATGAAATTAGGAAGACAATACAGTGTTTGAAAACTGAATTCAATAAAGAGACAGAAATACCAATGATAACTCAAGCTGAAATAAAGGTAGAATTTAAAAAAGTAAATAACTCAATGAGAAAACTCAAGTAAGCCTTACCGGTAAAATGGATCAAACAGAATGCAGAATATCCAGACTTGAAAATAAAATAGAAATTATACTGCTCAGTGAAAGAAAATGATGAATTAAAAAAAACCCATCATAGGAATATACATGAGCTTTGACACAGCACGAGAAAAACAAATCTTTGGATCATAGGCATAGAAGAAGCATCAATGGCATGGACAATATCTTCAACAGGATAATGAAAGGAAACTTCTCCAAACCAAGAAAAGAGACACTTGAAAGATATACAAGAGGCACACAGAGCACTAAGTAGACAGAACCAGAAAAGATACTCCACATTCCATATTATAGTCAAAACACTAGATATACAAAAAGGGGAAAAGTTAAGATGCAAGAAAAAAGTCATAGGTTACATATACAGGAAAAAAAATCTGAACAACATCTAAAACACCACAAATGCCAATCCAGACTACTTTATCCACCAAAATTATCCGCCATAGTTGAAGGAGAAAGACAAACTTTCCATGAAACAAATAGGGTACTATAGAGAATACTGAAAGCAATAATTTGGACTGAGGAGAGGAATAATCATAGCCAAGAGACCACAGAAAGAAAACAAATTAAGATACAATTACTGAAACACAAATTAGGACTAAGATTACAAACAAAATAAACAAGAGCCCCAGATTACAGCAATCAACACACACATTTCAATAATAACTTCAAATATTAATAGCCCCACATTCCCAGTCAAAAGACACAGGCTAGTTGAATGAATTTAGAAACAATATTCTTTTTGATATCTACATGAGACACATCTGACCTTGGAAGATAGGCACTACCTGAGAGTGAAAGGATGGGGAAAAGTACTCCAAGAAAATGAAACCAGGAAGCAAGTAGGTGTTGTTGTCCTACTGTTTGACAAAATAGACTTCAGACCAAAATTACTCAGAAGAGGTAAAGAAGGATATCATTCTGGTTAAGGGAACAATTAGCCAAGAAGTCACTGTAATCTCATACACCCAATTTCATAAGAAACAAAGACACAGATTAACAGGAATACAATAATAACAGGTGATTTCAATACCCCACTTTCTCCAATGAGATGGTTATCTGGACCAAAACCAGAGAGGAATTAAATGACACATATGATCTTGTCTATATCTTTGACTCTTCTTCTATGCCTATGAACCAAAGATTTGTTTATCTTGTGCTGTATCAAAGTTCATGTATATTCCTTTGATATGTTTTTTTTAACTCATCATTTTCTTTCACTGAGCATAATTTCTATTCTGTGTTTCATTTGATCCATTTTACTGGTAAGGATTTCCCCTGAGTTTTCTCATTGGGTTATTGATTTTTTTCAATTCTATATTTATTTCATGTTGCGGTACCTTTACTCAAATGGACTTAATAGACAACTATATAATATTTCACCCAAATGCCAAAGGATATACATTTTATTCAACATCCAATACAAGTTTGTTTAAAATAAGCAATATATTAGAACAAAAAAGAAACCTAACACCAAGCTACCAAACAATTAGAAAAATTGGGATAACTCCATGCATTCTATCTGACCACAAAGCAATAAAGCTCACTATTGAGAGTAAAAGAATTAAATTTTGCTAGAAATTTCATAAACACATGGAGATTGAACAATACAGTACTGAATAATAAATGAGTCAAAGAAGAAATCAGGAAGAAAATAAAAAAACCCATAAATAAAATAAAATGAAAATACAATATCTTAAAACTTCTGGGACACATTAAAATAGTTATAAAATGGAAATTTATAGCTCTAGGTGCCCACATTAAGAAAAATTTTAAAAGAGCACAAAAAAGATAGCCTAATGAGTTTATAAAACTCATTTCTTTTTTCTTTTATTATTATTATTATTAAATCTATCTTTTTAAAAAACAATATTTTCTCATTTTACATACATATCTCAGTTCCCAGTCTCTCCCCTTCTCCTGCTCCCCACACCTTCTCCCCACTCCAGATTCCCATCCACTCCTCAGAGAGGATAAGGCTTCCCAAAGGAGTCAACAAGTCTGATACATCACTTTGAAGCAGAACTGAGTCCCTCTCCCTATACCTAGACTGAGCAAGTTATCCTTCCAAAAATAATGGGCCCTAAAAATGCCAGTTAAAGCAGTAGGGATAAATCCTGGTCCCATGCCAGTGGCCCTACAGACTGCCCAAGCAACACATGATCAAGTTGGCTTTATCCCAGAGATACAGGGATGGTTCAACATACAAAAATCTGCCAATGTGATCCACCATAAAAACAAACTGAAAAAGAAGAACCACATGATAATCTCATTAGATGCTGAAAAGGCCTTCGACAAAATCCAACATTCCTTCATAATAAAGGTCTTAGAGAGATCAGAGATACAAGGAATGTATTTAAACATAATAAAAGCAATATACAGCAAGCAAACAACCAACATCAAATTAAATGGAGATAAACTCAAAGCAATTTCACTAAAATCAAGAACAAGACAGGGCTATCCACTGTCTCTATATCTATTCAATATAGCACTCGAAGTTCTAACTAGGGAAAAACTCATTTTTAAAGAGTTCGGGAAAACAAGAACAAAACAAACCCAAAATTCAGTAGATGGGAATAAATAATAAAAAACAGGACAGAAATGAATGAAATAGAAACAAACAAAAATACAGAGTTAATGAAACTAAGAACTTGTCCATTGGGGAAAAAAACCCACAATTTACAGACCCTTGGCTGAGACATAAATTAATAAGAAATGAGCAGGTAAACATTACAATACACATTAAGAAAGTAAGAACAGTATAGGAGAATAGTTAAAAACCCTGTACTTCATTAAATAAAAACATCTGAACCAACAAAGTTAAACCAAGAAAAGATCAACAACTTGAACACACCCAAATAGGGAGCTTGAAACTAATAAAAAGCCTAACTTAAAAAAATGTTCAGGTCCAGATGGAGTCACAGCTGAACTCTACCAGACTTTCAAAGAAGAACTACAACCAGTACTTCTTAAATTATTAAAAAAATAACAAAAACAAAAAGAAACAGAAACAGTAGGAGCATTTCCAAATTCCTCTAGTACCAAAGCCAGGTAAGGACACAACAAAAGGGTCTGGAGAGGTGGCTCAGCAATAAAGAGTACTTATTGCCTTTTGCAGAGGACCTGGGTTTCGTTTCTAGCACCCAAATCTTCTGTAACTCCAGTTCCAGGAGATCCAGACCCTCTTCTGATTTCTGTATGAACCAGGCATGCATGTGGAACACATGCATACATGTAGGCAGAATACCCATGCACACAAAATAAAAATAAATAAATATAAAAGAAAACAACAACAAATAAAGAAAACAAAAGGCCAGTACCCCTGATGAACATAGATGCAAACATTCTAAAAAATAATTGCAAACTGACAATGTTGCAGGAGGTCCTTCCACGGTGTTGCGGAAGGACCTCCCGCAACATGATAATGTGTTACTTTTTACTCCTTGGCAATCTGAAGGCAAGATGGGTTACTAGCAGCTGAAAACATTGGCTTCACTGAACTGGACTAAATGATGTATCTTCCTTGAATGGATTATTCAAGTCTGTCTACCAAATGAAAAAGATTATAATCCTTTGTACATAAAAAACCCTTTAAGACCCTCCAAAAATTGAAAGCCAAATACAGATATATCTCAAAAAGATATATATGTGACCAAGTTGCCTTTATTCCAGAGATGCAGGAATGGTTCAACATATACAAGTCAATAAATGTAATAAATCACATGATTATTTCAATATATGCAGAAAAAATCCAGCATGGATTCATGATAAAAATCCTAGAAATAATAGGCATGGAAGGAATTTATCTCAATATAAAGACTGTGAATGACAAACCTATAGACAACATCATCTTGAATAGAGAAAAACTCAAAGCAATCCCATAAAAATCAGGAATTAGACAGGGCTGTCCACAATCTCAACTTCTTTTCAATCTACTTCTTGAAGGCTTAGATAGAGTAATAAGAAAAGGAAATCAAAAGGATGTAAATAGGAAGTCAAATTGTCTCTATTTGCAGATGGCATATTATATATGAGATCCAAAAGTTTCTACCAGAAAACTTCTAGAAATGATCAATTTCAGCAAAGTGGCAGTATACAGATTGAACCTAGAAAAATCAGTAACTGTTCTATATGCCAATAACCAACACACTACACTAAAAAGAGATCATAGAAGTACTTGTACTCAGGGAGGAGGTCCTTGGTCCTGCCTAAAGTGATGTGACAGACCTTGTTGACTCCCCATGGAAGTCTGAGGAATGGATAGGGAATGGGGAGGGGAAGGAGGGGAGAATAGGAGGAGGGGAGGGAGAGAGACCTGGGATTGGTATGTAAAATAAAAAAGATTGTTTTTTTTAAAAAAATACTTGTACTCACAGTAGTCTCAAAAATACTTAAAAATAAACCTAAGCAAGAAGGTGAAATACCTTTGCAATGAAAACTTTAAGTTTCTGAAGATAAAGATTGAGAAAGATATTAGAAGATGGCAGGACTTCCCATACTCAAAACCTGGTAGAATTAATACTGTGAAAATGACCATTCTACACAAATCAATGTATAGATTCAATATAATCCCAATCCAAATTCCCATGACATTCTTAGTATTAATGGAAAAGACTATAAAATTCATATGGAAGTCCCACAGACTCTGGATAGTCACAGCAGTCCTGTATGAAAAGAATAATGCTGGAGGGATTACCATACCAGATTTCAAGTTATATTACAGAGTTCTAGTAAAAAAAAATGGTACTGGAACAAAAATTGAGGAGTAGATCAATGGACCAGAATAGAAGCCCAGTATTAAACAAACATAATTGTAGACACCTGATATTCAACAATGATACCAAAGATACACACTGGAGGAAAGACAGTCTCTTCAATAATGGTGCTGGGAAACCTGGGTGTCCATATGTAGAAGAATGAGTTTAGAGTCATGTCTACCACCCTACACAAAAATCAACTCAAAATGGTTCAAAGACCTCAATGTGAAACTGGAAACTCTAAAAATTCTATAAGAAAACGTAGAGGGTAGCCTACAAGATACTTTCTGAGTAGGACTCCATTTGCTCTGGAATTGTTTCAACAGTTGGCAAATGGGGTCTCATAAAATTAATAAGTTTCTGAACAGCAAAGGGAATCAATCAAGCAAGTAAAGAGGAAACTCACAGAGTGAGAGAGAGTATTTGTCAGTTATACACCTGAAAAAGGCTTAATATTCAGAATATAGAAAGACCTAAAAATATGACCCAATAAAGATGAGCGATGTATCCAAACAGAGTTTACAAATAAGAAATAAAAATTGCTAAACATATCTTTAAAAGTGTTCAATATTCTTAGCAATAATGGAAATATAAATCAAAACTACTTTGATGTTTCATTTTTCTCCAGTCAGAAAGGCTAAGATCAAGAAAACAACTGACAGCAAATACTGCTGAAGATGTAGGAAAAGGGGAACCCTCATTTACTGTTGACTATATTGCCAGCTAGCCACTGTGGAAATCAGCATGGAGAATTCTCAAGAAGTTATAAGTAGACCAACTATGTCACCCAGCTACACCACTCATTGCCATGTGCCAAAAGGACTTGACAACCTGCTCCACAGGTACTTGCTCAGCCATGTTTGTTGCTGCCTATTCAAAACAGATAGGAAATGGAAATAGCATAAATGTCCTTCAACTGAATTAATGAAAATGTGGCACATGTACACCAATGAATTCTATTCAGCTGCAAAGATAAAGGAGATTATGAAATTTGGAGGTAAATTAATGAAACTGGGAAATATAATGGTTGAGGTAGGCCAGATCCATAAAGATGTTCCATGTTCTCTCATTTCTAGATCTGTGCTAGTTACTTTCCTATTTCTGTCACAAAACACCATGACCAAGGCAACTTGTTTTTTCCAAGGAAACTTATAAAAGCAAGTTTTTAGTGTGGCCAGTGTTTTCAGAGAGTTAGAATCTGTGATGGTGGAGCAAAGGCATGGTTGCAGGAACAGCAAAGAGCTTATATCTTAATCTGCAGATTGGGGAAAGAGAGATCACACTGGCAATGGCATGAGTATTTTGAACCCTCAAACACTGCCCACAATGACACACTTCCTCCAATAAGGTCACACTTCCTAATCCTTCCCAAACAGTTCCACCAACTGGGGACCAGGCATTTAAGTATATGCTCCTGATCAGGGTTCCTCTGCCCATCTCCCCCATATCCTCCTCATGTATCTAACCCCATATCTCTCTTTAGAAAACAAACAGGCAAATAAAAACTCAAACAAACCAGAATAAAAAAATGAAAGAGCACAGACCTTAGGAAATGAATAAATAAATGAATGAATGAATCACTTTCATATATATATATATATATATATATATATATATATGAATTTATTGGAATGACTTACAGGCTGCAGTCCAGCTAATCCAACAATGGCGAACTGTGAATGAAAGTCCAAGAATCTAGTAGTTGCTCACTCCCATGAGACTGGATGTCTCATCTGGTCTTCTGTATGTACTGGAATGTCTAAGAGGTAGGCTCCAATGCCAGTGAAGGAATGAATGTACTAGCAAGAGAAGTCAAACAGGCAAAGAGTAAAACCTTCCTTCCATCTTCTATGTCCTTATATGGACTTCAAGCAGTAGATGTGGCCCAGGTTAAAGGTGTGTCTTCCCACCTCAAGATCTGGATTAAAGGCCTATGTCTTCCTGCCTCAAGATCCTGATTAGAGGTGTTTCTTCCTACCCCAAAAGTCTGAACTAGAAGTGGGTTCACCCACTTCAAACCATGCAGAAAGTCTTTTACAGATGTGCCCTCCATTTCCGGATTATAGTTCATTCTAGACATATCAAGTTGACAACCAAGAATCACAATCACAGTCTGAGATTCTGGCTCCTACAGTTAGCCTCATAGATATATGAAGGGAAAAAGAGGAGAGTGGATCTGCGGAAGAGGGGAGGTTGGGGGCAAGAACTGGAGTAAGGGGGAAAGGGAAGCCATGTTCGGGGTGTAATTATGAGAGAAGAATGAATAATAAATAAAATCCATTGAGTCAGAAAACAACAATGAATAAGGAAAGTAGAGTATTTTGACTTGTGATTTCAGAATATTCAATCTGAGTGGTTTTTGACCCCATTCATTTGGTCAGGACATCATGTTGTCAGAGCATGTGGCAGAGGAGCACTCTCTTCTCATGGCTGGCAGGAAGTAGAGTAAACGAGACAGGAAGGGGCCAGGAACAAGACGCCCAAAATTGGGTCACTAGTTATGTATCTAGGCTTAAACACCTGAAGCTTTGGGAAGATTTTAATATTTATAATTCATTCGTTTTACTGCTAAGTAGCCTTCTAAGGCACGGCCAGACCTTAGTTTAACTTCTCATTTATACATTCACCATTGGGCTATTTCCAGTGCTTTACTATTACAAACAAAGCTGCTGTAAACATCTGTGTATAGTCTTTTATGAAAAATATGTTTTCATATTTGTTAAATAAATACCCAGAAGTGTGGTTGTTAGACCAAATGGTAGTGACATGTTTAGTTTAAGAAACAGCCAAACTTTTCTAGAATGGTTGCAGTATTTTATACGTCCCAAATGATGCATAAGGAATCACGTTTCTCCAGTGATTCTTTGCCAGTATTTGGTGATGTCATAATTTCATTTTAGCTACTCAGAGAGGTGTCACATGACATTGTTCTGTGACTTAATTTGTGTTTTTCTAATGGCTAGTAACCTTGATAGGTGTGTCTCTTCATGTTATTTACCTGTGTCCTAATCAAATTAGTTGTGACTTTACTATCGACCTTTGAAAATTCTTTAGACATTCTGACTACAAGACCTTTGACAGAAATTATGTCTTCAGTCTCTGGCTCACCATTTCTTAATGGAATCTTTGCAGAATGAAAAATTATACATTTTTGATGAATTAGAGTTTAGCAACAACTTTATGGTTCATGATTTTATTGTCCTAGCAATGGCCCCTTAACTTACTCTTAATTCCTAGATATTTTCTTTTATAGTGAATTTAAAAATTTTCATGGTTTCATTTAAAATTTGAGTGTGTGATTAACTTTGGGTTTATTTTGGTATGTGCATTTACAAACTATAACGTATGAGTTGTGCAGTTTTGCTGGTTTTTTCATATGAGTCAAATGCTCTTATATTTATATTTAGACTGATATTGAACACTATATATACATAGATATATGTAAAACTCATGCTACTAATTTATTTTTTAGTTATTATTAGAACCACCCTAAACAGCAAATACTAGGGCAGGATGAGGGAGGGTGGGTGAGAGTGAGGGGCAGGGAAGATGTGGGAATGGATATGCGCAGTAAAAACAGACATTCACAGCACTTTCACCTGACTTCTGATGAGAGCCCTCACAGTTTCATTTTATAGTACAAATTCTTTCTGACTCTGGCTATATATTGATATACTGGAGCATTATGATAATATTATTTTAGAAAAAAACATCTATTCTTTGAAAGTTTTAAAAAAATATCTCATTCTTTTATGTGTGTCTGTGTACCACTTACATGCACTACCCAAGGAAGCCTGAAGATCCCTTGGATCTGGAGTTACAGACAGATGGAAGCTGCCATGTGAGTGCTGGGAATTGAACCCAGATCCTCTAGAAGACCAGTTCTTAACTGTCTTGAACCATCTCTCCAACTCCAATACTCTTTGAATTCTAACATAAAAATTTCTATGAAACATTGTCTTATTATTTCATATCAAACTTCATTAATTTTAAAAGATTTAAATTGATACATAATAATTGTACAAATTTATGGGATGCAGCGTCGTCTTTTGACTCTGTGTGCACAAAAATATGGAATGCTTGTATTTGTGTGTAATCCTCCCACAGGGGCCATATTAATCCCTTCTGTGTCCTTCCAGGTTTTGTCCATGTACTGCTGAAGTGAGCATAGAACCAAGTAATGTTTCGGTCTATTGAAGCCTTAGTTAGTGGGTAGGCCAACTCTTACACTCTGTCTTTTCTTTTGTATTTCTACTTGTATAACAAAAAACTTGCCCCAGATGGTCCTTTCTGAAGGTTCTTCAAATTGAGAAACTGATCATTTCACTTAAAGGCTTTTCTCAAACACAGTTTTGTGGTATGTGGAACTGTAAAGGCCATGGCCCTTTGAGTATGGGATTTCTCTGAAAATAGACCCCCTGATTTGTGTTTTGAAATTTTCTGCACTATACTTTGTGCATCATAGATGATGGTTAACCATTGTCTCAACAATGAATGAGTGAATGATTGAAAGGAATGCTATTTGTTTTGTACCTCCCAACTGCTTCAGAATCAACAGTTTTCCTTTTTCATCTCAGGAAGGTTTTGTGCCAACCTTATGCAGTGGAAAGTCTGACCATAATAGAAAAGGGGGCACCGATACTGCTCTATGACAACAATTACCCTTTTGGAACTGTCCTTCACTCCTGCCTAGAGAAGGATTGCCTGTATTATTCTGCCTTGCCAAGGCCTGGAACTCCTATCTCCTGTCCTCATGAAGAGGTAGATCTTTCGTGTCTCTGCAGGATCCATGGTGTGTGTCCAGGTCTGAGACCCATAATAAAGGAATTGGGTAATGGACAAACTGTCTCATGTGGGTCAAAGCCTCAGTCCCACAAGAGGCCTTTAAAACTTCTCATCTATAATAGAGTCTTTTGTTTCCCACACCCGCTGGACGGGTGGAGTAAGGCGTGGAGTGGGGACATGGCTTTGTGAAATCCAATATTTTGAGGCAGAAAGCCATAAATACCAAGAGAAGAGTAGCCGAGCCATTTGGAGGACCTGGGCTGCCCACCTCCTGAGTCCTGGCCATCAGACATGAGTGGCACTATAAACTACCCCAACTCCCTTCATAGCCCACCACCCAGGCTTACTCTCCACTTTCACAAGCTTTACTCATGATTTCTTAATGAATCAGGCAGAATTTTTCCAGCTGGGCTTAGTATTGGTTTCCCTGAATGACCCTTAAAAAGTTCCGATTTGAGTCCATGGATCTGTCTGAGCAGGAGGCGGGCCTCATACATCATTGAACACTCATCTTCTCAGAAGGTCGAGGCCTTGGCGTGGTTGGGTGTTGATGTCTTTATGGATGGAAAATGTTGGTTTTGCATTCTATTGGTAACCCCCACAGAGGTGATACTGGGATTTAGGGATCTAATCATTTGGAAAATGTTTGGGTGAAGCCAGCTCCAGTCTCATTTATATTTTGGAAAGGGAAGATAATGACTCATGCCACAGAGATGGCTGCCTGTCCATAATCTTGTCGGACCGGCTGTGGGAATGACCGAGCTTGCATTGTCAGCTGCATAAGGTGATGGAGAAGGCATCTCAATAAAGAGACAATACAAGTTCTGAAGCAGGAGTGGAAGAAACACTGAGTTGGGAGCCAGCAGCTTAGGGTGCTGGTCCTGGCTTTGTTCTACGCATGCTTGCTTAGTGTGTGGCATTGAGGAAATCCCTTTCTTTCAGTGCCTCAGTTCTCTTATATATAAAGAAGAAGTGGTCCCTGGTCATCCATAAGGATCTTTCCTGCCCTTATCTGTTACTTCTGAGAGGCTGCATTTCCTTTTTTTTTTTTTTTTTTTTTTGCAAGAGCACTAATTTGGGAGCTGTGCTCCCTGGCTTAATGGGCTCCATGTTCTTGCCATAGTCCCTTAATCAAATTACTTAAGCAGTTCCTTTCACTATCCTAACTTGCAAAACGGATTAGCAATGGCACTTTCCATATAAAATTATTATAAGGGTTAACGATTTCAATTTTATGAAGGACTTAGAATCCTGTCAATTACATAATGAGTACTAATAAATGGTAGCTACCATTATTAACAAGTACTCTTTTTGGGTCGTGTTATCCTAAAGAGGCCAAGATAAACTAATTGGGCTTCCACCCTTCTCTTCTTTTAAAAGGAAAGAGACTACTTAGTGGTTGTCTTCCTAGGCTTCTGGATGAATAAGTTCCATTCCTCTGGGGAAAGGTACTTCCTGTCTCCATACTGTCTAGCACTGTGTCTGCTTCATCTGGAGCCTCAGTCTTCAGGAAGCAGTCCATTTTAGGATTTTTGTCTTGCTCCCCTAACCTGAAAGTTCCTGTAGTTCTTTACCTTATGGGTGGCATTGTCTTTTTCCTGGTTAAGATGGCCAGTAGCGGTGAGTGAGAAGTGGGTGGGAGGAGATCATCTAATGGGTGTAGAAAAGAGGGTGGAGTGTCTCTAGTTTTCATCTCAGCCCTTGTTTCCATGAAGAGTTTCTGTTCTATTCGTGTGACCAAGTCATGCCCTTGACTTTGGTGGCATATCTATCCAACTCACACAAATGGATAAATAAATTTTGGTTACTTAAACAGTAGCCTCTGGAAATCAACTTTGTAGTTTGAACTTGGATCATAGTAATACAGAATTTTATATTCGGAAGAGGCCTTAGAGGAGATGCCACACCATCTGGAAGTGTAGTATATTGTACAGTATATTAAAGAGAATGCGGTCCAGAAAAGCAAAGATGCTTTCTCATGCAGCATAGTTGGAGCCAGCAGCTAGGTTATTTTGTACCAAGTTATACCTTTTCCTTGTTCAAGTTTGCCCTAAAGGCAGTTTTGGAGGCACAGTTCCTTAACCAAAAGGAAATGAGGCAGATAAGTGGAGATGTCTTTGGATAGAATGGCGTTTTGGTGCCTCTTAAAATCTCTTGAAGGCAACTGACTTCTTGCCTTCAAACAGGGTCAGGCTTGCTGATGCTCAAAGCAATCTAGGGAGCCAGAATTTTGAAGTTCTGTGTCCCCAACTGTACAACCATTGCTGGGGTGGGGCCAGGAGAGAAGTCTTGCAGCTGGATTTCCTATGTGTCTCCAGGGCCTGGGAGGAACTTGTCACTCTGGAGCAGTACACAAGGCTCACAGCATCTGCTTTGAGGTGCTTGGTCATACCATCCAAAGACAACGAAAAGATATGAATAGAATTGGTGGATGAGTGAATCAGAGTTCACCGTCTGGTTTACTCGGCAGCCAGTCATGGGAGCGGCAAAGCAATGAGAACAAAGCACAGTGTGAGACCCTGGCCAACAAAATAACCCAATAAATAGAGGTTGCACACCCCAGAGAGCACAGTGGAGTCTCTGGCAGCATGGGCAGTAGCCTTTCGGAACAAACAAGATCTTAATTTATGTCTGAGCAGACGAAGACTAGAAACCTGCTGCACATTCCTCCTAGAGAGTGTTTGTGAAAATCAGCCAAGTGAATTTCCTCCATTTAGAAGCAGAGCAGAAAAGCCACACACATGGCCTTCCAAACGCAGTTCATGGGCCACTGTGCTGGCAGTAGCAGGCATGAGTCTCAAGGCAGAGGTATGTGGTGCCAACCTGCCGTGCCAAGCCGAGGGTAGGGGCGGTCTTGTCTGGATCAACAACAGCTCTAGAAGGTCTGGTTGGATCTCTGCACATGCATGCTGATAACTGATGGGCTGCAGAAGAACTAAAGCCTACTCTTCCTGTCTAGAGTAATATTCCCTTTCAGACGCATAAAGCTATTATTTCCCTCCAGTCTTTAAAAGCTTATCACTCAGAGAAACCCCCATCTAGAAAAACAAAACAAAAAAACCCTTAACTCTTTTCCTAGATAGGGATAGGGAATATCATCCAAAGGAAAGAGGAGACAAATCAGTAAAAATTTCTAATCTTAAAATAATTTTTTAAAATTGAAAATAGATTTTTTTCCTCCACACAATATATTCTGATCATGGTTTCTTCTTCTGCAACTTCTCCTAGATTCTCCCCACCTCCCTTCCCCTCCAAATCCCTATCCTTTCTTTCTCTCTCTCTCATAGAACACAAAAGGCATCTAAAAATTAGTGAAATAAAATATAAACTGGAATAGGACAAAATAAACAAACAGAAGAACACCAGCCAAAGAAAATGCAGGAGAAATAGCTGTGAGAGTCACATTCTCTTGAGACGTCTGCTTTCCACGTTCCATACTGTCTGTGCTGTGATAACCCTCGCCTCCATATGCTCACCCTTTTCCCCAAGCTACAGACTGATGTATGATGTCATATGACACTTGGAGGTACACCAAATCCAACATACCCCATTTGAATGGACCATATTACAACTTAACACAACCCTATCACAGAGTTTCTGGCTTTACTTGGCACCATTATCTAAGTGTCACCTAAACTAGAAACTGTAGACTCATTCTAGAAATCATTTCCCATTATCTACAAATTCAGCAAGTCCTATTGATTTTTTCTTAAATATATTTCAAATCACTCACTTTGTTCTATTTTTACTGTCTTGGTTCAAGTGATAAGGCCTTAATTATTGTTTTTATTGAGTAATATATATTTTATTCCACTTCCCTCCCTTTTTCCCCACTCCCCTTCTGTCCTCTCCCATTATCCCCATACTCCCAATTTTTCAAGAGATCTTATCTTTTTCTAATTTCCGTGTAGATTAGATCCATGTATATCCCTCTTCAGGTCCTCTTTGTTGTCTAGGTTCTCTGGGGTTATGAATTGTAGGCTGGCTTTTCTTTGCTTTATGTCTAAAAGTCACTTTGAATTAGTACATATTACATTTGTCTTTCTGCTTCTGGGTTACCTCACTCTTTATGATCTTTTCTAGATCCATTCATTTGCCCACAAATTTCAAAATGTCGTTATTTTTTTCTGCTATGTAGTACTCCATTGTGTAAATGTGCCACATCTTCTTTATCCATTCTTTGGTTGAGGGACATTTTGGTTGTTTCCAGGTTCTGGTAATGACAAATAACACAGTTATGAACATAGTTGAGCACATGTCCTTGTGGTATGATTGAGCATTCTTTGGGCATATACCCAAAAGTGGTATTGCTGGGTCTTGAGGTAGGTTGTTTTCTAATTTTCTGAGAAATCGCCCACCAGCAATGGAGGAGTGTTCCCTTTACCCCACATCTTCTCCAGCATAAGTTATCATCAGTGTTTTTGATCTTGGCTATTCTGACAGGTGTAAGATGGAATCTCAGAGTTATTTTGATTTGTATTTCTCTGATGGCTAAGGAAATTGAGCAGTTCCTTATGTGTCTTTCAGCCATTTTAGATTCATCTGTTGAGAGTTTTCTATTTAGGTCTGTACCCCATTTTTTATTGGATTATTTGTTCTTTTGATGATCAGTTTCTTGAGTTTTTTGTATATTTTGGAGATCAGTCCTCTGTCTGATGTGGGGTTGGTAAAGATCTTTTCTCATTCTGTAGGCTGTCGTTTTGTCTTGTTGTCTGTGTCCTTTGCTTTATAGAAGCTTCTCAGTTTCAAGAATTTCCATTTAATAATTGTTTCTCTCAATGTCTGTGCTAACTGGGGTTATATTTAGGAAGTGGTCTCCTGTGCCAACGCATTCAAGTGTACTTCCCACTTTCTCTTCTGTGAGGTTCAGTGTAGTTGGCTTTATGTTGAGGTCTTTGATCCATTTGGACTTGTTTTGTACACGGTAATAAATATTGTTCTATTTTCATTCTTCAATATGTTGATATCCCATTATGCCAGCACCATTTGCTGAATATGTTCTTTTTTTGAATTTTATATTTCTTTGCTTCTGATTTTTTTTTAATCAAAAATCAGGTGTTTGTGGCGCACGCCTTTAATCCCAGCACTCAGGAGGCAGAGGCAGGCGGATCTCTGTGAGTTCGAGGCCAGCCTGGTCTACAAGAGCTAGTTCCAGGACAGGAACCAAAAGCTACGGAAAAACACTGTCTCGAAAAATCCAAAAACAAAAAAACAAAAAAACAAAAAACAGGTGTTTGTAATGTTTGGATTGAAATCCAGGTCTTTGATTCGATTCTATTGGTCCTCCTATCTGTTTTTATGCCAATAGCTGGCTGTTTTCAGTACTGTAGCTCTGTAGTAGTGTTTGAAGACAGGGATTGTGATGCCCACAGAAGTTCCTTTATTGTACAAGATTGTTTTGGCTATCCAGGGTTTTTTGCTTTTCCATATGAAGTTAAATATTGTTCTTTAGAGGTCTATGAAGATTTTTTTTCTGGGATTTTTGTGGGTATTGCATTGAATCTGTAGATTGCCTTTGATAAGATTACCGTTTTTAACTATGTTAGTTCATCTAACCAAGAGCATAGGAGATATTTCCATTTTCTGGTGTCTTCTTCAATTTCTTTCTTCAAAGATGTAAAGGTCTTGCCATACAGGTATTCTACTTGTTTGGTTATAGTTACTCCAAGATATTTTATGTTATTTGTGGCTATTGTCAAGGGTGATGTTTCTCTGATTTCTTTTTTTTTTTGAGTTTTCAGCTGGATCTATTTTAATTTTTTTCAAAAACAAAAAACAATCTTTTTATTACATATGCCAATCCCAGTTCCCGTTCCCTCCCCTCCTCTCATTTCTTCCACCTCCCCCGCTATCCACTCCTCAGAGAAGGTAAGGCACATTGCTTTGGGGAAGGTCCAAGGCCCTCCCTACTAAATCTAAGCTGAGCAAGGTATCCATCCAAAGAGAATAAGTTCCCCAAAAGTCAGTACACACAGTAGGGGTAAATCCTGGTGCCACTACCTGTGTCCCCTTAGTCTGCCCAAGCCATGCAACTGTCAGTCACATTCAGAGGGACTAGTTTGATCTTATGCTTGTTCCTTCCCAGTCCGGCTGGATTTGGTGAGCTTCCATTAGCTCAGGTAAACTGTTTCAGCGGGTGTCACCATCATGGACTTCACCTCTTTGCTCATATTCTCATTCCTTCCACTCTTCAACCAGACTTTGGGAGCTCAGTACAGTGCTGCAATGTGGGTTTCTGCCTCTGTTTCCATTAGTTGCTGGATGAAGTTTCTATGGTGATATTTAAGATATTCATCAGTCTGACTACTGGGCAAGTCAAGATCAGGCCCCCTCTCCTCTATTGCTTAGGGTCTTAGCTGGGGTCATCCTTGTGGATTCCTGGGAATTTTTCTATAGCCAGATTTCTTGCTAACCCCATTATTGGGGCTCCCTCAATCAAGATATCTCTTTCCTTGCTCTAATCTCTGTCCTTCCTCCATCTGGACTTTACCATTCCTTCAAGTTCTCTTCGCCCCTCCCCTTCTTCCCTTCTCTTCCCCTTATGCCCTCCCTTCTCCCCCCATCCCCATGCTCCCAATTTTGTCAGGTGATCTTGTCTATTTCGACTTTCCAGGTGGATCCACATATCCTTAGGGTTCACTTCATTACTTAGTTTCTCTAGGATAATAAACTATAGGCTCAATATCCTTTGTTTATAGCTAGTATCCACTTATGAGTGAGTACATACCATATTCACCTTTTTGAGACTGGGTTACCTCATCAAGGTAGTGTTTTCTAGTTCCATCCACTTGCATGCAAAATTCAAAATGTCATTTTTTTTTAACAGCTGAGTAGTATTCTAATGTGTAAATGTGCCATATTTTCTTTATCCATTCTTTAGTTGATAGGCATCTAGGTTGTTTCCACGTTCTGGCTATTACAAATAATGCTGCTATGAACATAGTTGAACAAAGGCTTTTGTAGTATGATTGAGCTTCTGTTGAAGGAGCTGCAGGCTGCATTCCTGCCAGCCGGCTCCCGGCCACCAGCTAGCTTTATACCCGAAATAACAACATACAAACTGTATTCATTTAAACACTGCCTGCCCTATTTCTGTGTGTAGCACCACGAGACAGTAGCTTACCAGGAATATTCTAGCCTACGTCCATCTTGGGTCGGAGCTTTATCGCATCTGCCCTGGAGAGCAGTGGCCTGGCATCTGAGCTCACTTCCCTTCTTCCCAGCATTCTGTTCTGTTTACTCTGCCTACCTAATTTTCTGTCCTATCAGGGCCAAGGCAGTTTCTTTAACCAATGACCTTCCTCCATCATTTCCCCTTTTTCTGTTTAAACAAAAAGGAAGTAAGGCTTTAACTTTAACATAGCAAAATTACATATAACAAAACAGTTATCAAGCAAGAATTACAGTTACAATATTTACATCTGTTTCATCTTTTATCATAACAATGGAAAACTATAACTATAACTATCTATCTGTTCTTCAACTCCATCAAAGACTCCAGAAGGATATAATATTACCTGAGTAAATGAGAAGTAAGCAACTTACAAAACTCTAGAAATCACAGAGACATCTTGCTGCCTGGACAGTCACCCAAAGTTCCTTTGTACCGTTGGGGCATCCATCTTTGGCCTACAGGCCCATAGTTTCTAGCACATATTTCCATGAAGCAGGAAATTTCAAAGGCAGTTCAGTCACTATCTTCTGTGTCCTGCAGAATGTCTCACAGACTCTTTCATGCATCAGGAACCCCGAAAGATTATCTCACCTTTAGGCAAGTTCAGCAGTCCTCTCTCTGAGGGTTCTCTGTGTCCAGTTTATGCAATAGTCCAGGCAAGAGCAGTTTCTTGCCCAAATGGCTAACCAACTCTTCTTTGATGCCCATCTTCTTCTTGAAGTAGATTGGTGCTGCCAGGAGCAGACGTGTCTCATTGTCATGAAAAACCCTAAGTTATTAAAACATTAAATGTCATATTCTGTAGTCTTTGAAAGATATGAAGAATGTCTATCTAAAATATATCTATGTGCATCTAGAAAATCTAACTAACATAACTACAAGCTTGACTATTATTGATGATTATCCATTAACAACCTATATGCATTTCATTTTTAAATGAACTACAAAATCACAATACCTTAATCAATATCAGAAATACATATACATATAACAAAATTGACTTTAAATTTAAATCACTAAAGCAAAATCCATATCAATGCAAATTATTCATATCTCTATCATATCCCCCTTTAAATGTAAAAGAACATTTATAAATAATATATGGGAACATGGGCACAGTTATTTCTCTCCAAACTGCTTCCTGATGTATGGGGGTGCTATTATTCAGGTCCTTCATGGTATAACCTGTGTGCTATATTCATCTCAGTCAGCAGTTGAGTGAAGTAATTTTCTGAAGGTGTTCATAGCAACCTTTCAGGAGGGAGTGGTCCATCATACCATATTGGAATAGAAGCAATCCATAGGGTCTCATCCTCTGTGAAAACAAAAGAAGAAACTCTTTTCCAAAGCATCATGTCCTTAGATCCAAATTCTGAAGTCAAGGTATTTTCAAAATATCTATGTTGGATTAGTTCAGCAGCATTTATAAAGAAATTTCTTTTAGCAGCTGTTGCTTCTTACTCAGCATTCAAACAATTCAAAGAGAGCATAATAGCATACAGTATCAAGATTCTCTGTGTATTTTCCATCTTTGTGTAGCTTTATTTTAACCTCTATTTCGTTTATTTTTACTTTTATTTTTTGAGACAGGTTCTCTGTATATCTTTCTCCTGGAATAACTCTGTAGACCAGGCTGTCCTTGAACTTTCAGAGATCCATCTGTCTCTGCCGCCAGGCATTGGGATTAAAGGCATGTGCTACCACACCTTGAAGTCTCAGAGGTCAATCTCCCTCTGCCTCCCAAGTGTTGGGATTAAAGGGGTGTACCACCACACCCAACTACTCTCTTTCTTCATTTTTTTTGTTTTTTACTTTAAGAACTTTAACTTTTAGCCTGCATATATTTTTTAACACACTGTAAATCATTTATAGATTTCCTTTGTTTTTGAATCTCTCTTTACCGTATATCTCCCTTTTTCTGACCACATGAGCCTTTACATTACTGAGCAATATGGGTAGGATTAAAGCTGTGGCTTTGATGGCTGAATCCAGCCCATTCCTTAACTTTCCAGCCTCATGGCAGAAGTACTGGTTGTAGCCACGTTTATCGCCACAACTCTATGGCATTTCAAGGTCCCTGCCAGCAAGCAAGCTGCAACAGACAACACTCAAGTCCTCTCTCTGTAGGCCTTCCTGCCTCAAAGAGTCAGAGTTTGCAATGGCAGGACAGCCCAGAAAGCTAGCATTTTAAAACAGCACAACTTTTTTCCTGCTACAGCTGAAAACAAACAAGCATGCAGTCAGCTTTTTTTTTTGTTTTTTTTTTTGTTTTTTTTTTGTTTTTTTTTTGTTTTTTGAGACAGGGTTTCTCTGTGGCTTTGGAGCCTGTCCTGGAACTAGCTCTGTAGACCAGGCTGGTCTCGAACTCACAGAGATCCGCCTGCCTCTGCCTCCTGAATGCTGGGATTAAAGGCGTGCACCACCATCGCCTGGCAGTCAGCATTAATCAACACCCTTTAAGTGTTTTGTGGCAGGACCTCTTAAGAGCTGCAGGGTTTTGCAGCTAAAGCTGAGTCAGGAAGCCTCTCTTAGATGAGAGCACTTGCTTGCCTCTAGCAAGCAGAGCAGACCCAAGAAATTGCTGCTACTAAGAAAACATGCTTTACTCTATTCTTTCCCAAGCTTTCTCAGGCTTTCTATGGATTAAGTTATCCACGTCTGGGCACCATTTTGTAGTAGGAGCTGCGGGCTGCGTTCCTGCCACCAGCTCCCAGCCGCTTGGCTAGCTTATGCCCCTAAATAACAATACATAAACTGTATTCATATAAAAAATGCTTGGCCCATTTCTATTAATGTGTGTAGCACCACGAGGTGGTGACTTATCTTGCCTAACCCATATTTAGTAATCTGTGTAGCACCAGTCTTACTGGGAAAGATTCAGCATGTCTGACCTGGCGGCTTCCTTCATCGCGTCTGCCCTGGAGAGGAGCAGCATGGCATCTGCCTCACTTCCTCTTCCTCCCAGGATTCTTTTCTGTTTACTCCACCCACCTAAGGGATGGCCTATCAAATGGGCCAAGGCAGTTTGTTTATTAACTAATGACCTTCCTCCATCAAGCATCTTTTGGTTATATGCCCAAGAATGGTATTGCTGGATCTTGAAGTAGGTTGATTTCCGGTTTTCTGAAAAACTGCCATATTGATTTCCAAAGTGGTTGTACAAGTTTACATTCTCGACCCAGAGCAGTGAGTGCCTGACTAGGAGGCAGGCCTCAAGGTCCCTACGAGGGAGCAGAGGGAGCGCGCGTGGGCCCCTGCTGTTGGGGCTGCAGGGTCTGCTGTGCTCTCCTGGACCCGCCCTGCCTGCCTCCTTCTTCCCTTGGTCCCTGGCTCATTGGGCTACCAAGTGTCCCTGTGTAGGTGCTGAGAAGTTCCATCTGGATGGGTGAGTGTGTGCTATCCAGGGGCAGACTGTCCTGGAAGAGAGCACAAACCCCCCTCCCCCAGCCCCTGCTGCAGGGCTTTCTTTCCTACATATGCACCCCCCCCCCCAAGCCTGCCTTGTCTGCAAGGTCCCTTGCTGAGGATCAGCTTCCTGCTCCTACACTAAGGCTACCCACCCAGAGCAGTGAGTGCCTGACTAGCGGGCAGGCCTCAAGGTCCCCGCAAGGGAGCGCGCGTGGGCCCCTGCTGTTGGGGCTGCAGGGTCTGCTGTGCTCTCCTGGATCTGCCCTGTCTGCCTCCTTCTTCCCTTTGTCCCTGGCTCATTGGGCTACCAGGTGTCCCTGTGTAGGTGCTGAGAAATTCCATCTGGACGGGTGAGTGTGTGCTATCCAGGGGCAGACTGTCCTGGAAGAGAGCACAAATCCTCCTCCCCCAACCCCTGCTGCAGGGCTTTCTTTCCTACACCCCCCCCAAGCCTGCCTTGTCTGCAAGGTCCTTTGCTGAGGAACAGCTTCCTGCTCCTACACTAAGGCTACCCACTCAGAGTGGTAAGTGCCTGCCTACTGGGCAGGCCTTAAGAACCCCCGAAAGGGAGTGCAGGCACCTCCAGCTTGTGCTGCAGGGTCGCCTGTGTTCTACTCGACCCTGCCCTGCCCTACCCCCCCCCCCCCCCCCGGCATTCACCCTTTTGTCTGCGGCACGGGTCCTTGGAATACCAGGCGTTTCATGTTTTGGTGTTGAGGAGTCCATCTGGAAGGGAACGGTTCCTGCCCCTACACTGAGGAGATACACGCAGAGAGTTAGTCACAGCAAAGACTTGACCAAGACACCAGGCCTCTCCTGGCTCCATTTGAAGGAAGAGATGGGCAGGCGCCAATGCAAGAATTCCTCCAACAACCTGAAAGGCAACGTGACATTACCAGAATCCAGGAATCCCAAAATAAGAATTGTACACCCTATTCCAGAAGAATTAGAGGAATTCGACTCAAAAGTGAATTATATGAAAATAATAGAGGACCTTAAACAGGAGGTGAAAAACTGTCATAATCAATTAGAGATTACAAACAAAAAGGTAGAGGAAATGAATAAATCTCTCAAAGATACCCAAGAAAACCAAGAAAAACAAGAAAAAGCAATCAAACAGGTAAGGGAAACGGTTCAAGACTTGAAGAATGAAATGGAAGTAATGAAGAAAACATGAACTGAAGGATGGAGATGGAAAATTTGGATAAACAAACAGGAACTACAGAGACAAGTACTACCAACAGATTACAAGAGATAGAAGAAAGAATCTCAGACACTGAAGATACCATAGAGAAAATAAACACACTGATCAAAGAAAACAGCAAAACCAACAAATTCTCATCACAAAACATTCAGGAAATCTGGGACACAATAAAAAGACCAAACCTAAGAATAATAGGGATACAAGAAGGAGAAGAAGTACAGCTCAATGGTCCAGAAAATATATTTAATAAAATTATAGAAGATAACTTTCCCAACCTTAACAAAGATATTCCATTGAAGGTCCAAGAAGCATACAGAACACCGAATAGACTGGATCAAAAAAAAAAAAAAAACCATCTCCTCGTCATATAATAATCAAAACACAAAACATACAGAATAAAGAAAGAATATTAAGAGCTGCAAAGGAAAAAGGTCAAGTTACCTATAAAGGTAAACCTATCAGACTTACACCTGACTTCTCTATGGAAACCATGAAAGCCAGAAGGTCCTGGATAGATGTACTGCAGAAACTAAGAGACCATGGATACAAGCCCAGACTACTAAACCCAGCCAAGCTTTCATTCACTATAAATGGAGAAAACAAAATTTTCCAGGATAAAAAGAAATTTAAACAATACGTAGCCACAAATCCAGCCTTACAGAAAGTAATTGAAGGAAAATCACAACCCAGGGAGTCCAAGAATGCCCACAATAACTCAGACATCTAATGACCCTTCACCAGCACAACTTGAAGAAGAGAAACACACAAACTCTACTACCAAAACAAAATAAATAAAAAAATAAAGAAAAAATGACCGGAGTTAACAACCACTGGTCATTAATATCACTTAATATCAATGGACTCAACTCACCTATAAAGAGGCACAGGCTAAGAGATTGGATACAAAAACAGGATCCAACATTCTGCTGTTTACAAGAAACACACCTCAACCACAAAGACAGACATCTACTCAGAGTAAAGGGCTGGGAAAAGGTTTATCAAGCAAATGGACCTAAGAAACAAGCAGGTGTGGCCATACTAATTTCTAACAAAGTTGACTTCAAACGAAAATCAATCAGAAGAGATGGAGATGGACATTTTTTACTCATAACAGGAACAATTCATCAGGATGAAGTCTCAATCCTGAATATCTATGCCCCTAATATAAAAGCACCCACTTATGTAAAAGAAACATTACTAAAACTCAAGGCAGTCATCAAACCACACACACTAATAGTAGGAGATTTCAACACTCCTCTCTCACCAATGGACAGGTCAATCAGACAGAAACCTAACAGAGAAATAAGAGGATTAAGGGAGGTAATGAATCAAATGGACTTAACAGACATCTATAGAACATTCCACCCAAATAGGAAAGAATATACCTTCTTCTCTGCAGCTCATGGAACCTTCTCGAAAAATAGACCACATACTCGGTAACAAAGCAAACTTACACAGTTACAAAAAAATATTAGTAACCACCTGTGTCTTATCAGATCACCATGGATTAAAGTTAGAAGGCAACAACAATGCTACCCCCAGAAAGCCTATGAACTCATAGAAACTGGACAGTCAACTACTGAACCACACCTGGATCAAGGAAGAAATAAGAAAGAAATTAAAGTCTTTCTTGAATTCAGTGAAAACGAAGACTCAACATACGCAAACTTATGGGACACTATGAAAGCAGTGCTAAGAGGAAAGTTCATAGCATTAAGTGCCCACTTAAAGAAAACGGAGAAAGCACACATTGGAGACTTAATAGCCCACCTGAAAGCTTTAGAAAAAAAAGAAGCAGACTCACCTAGGAGAAGTAGAAGACTGGAAATAATCAAACTGAGGGCAGAAATCAACAAAATAGAAACACAGAAAACAATCCAAAGAATCAATGAAACGAAAAGCTGGTTCTTGGAGAAAATCAACAAGATTGATAAACCCCTATCCAAACTAATCAAACGGCGGAGAGAGAATACGCAAATTAACAAGATCAGAAACGAAAAGGGAGACATAACCACAGACACAGAGGAAATTCAGAGAATCATTAGATCTTACTACAAAAGCCTGTATGCCACAAAATTGGAAAATGTAAAAGAAATGGACACTTTTTTAGATAAGCACCATATACCAAAGTTAAACCAGGACCAGGTAAACAATCTAAATAGACCTGTTAGACAAGATGAATTAGAAGTTGTTATAAAAAACCTCCATACTAAGAAAAGCCCAGGTTCAGACGGCTTCAATGCAGAATTCTACCAGAACTTCCAAGAAGACCTAATACCTATACTCCTTAATGTATTTCACAATATAGAAACAGAGAAGTCATTGCCAAATTCCTTTTATGAAGCTACAGTTACTCTGATACCAAAACCACACAAAGACACAACCAAGAAAGAGAACTACAGACCAATCTCACTCATGAACATCGATGTGAAAATCCTCAATAAAATACTGGCAAACCAAATCTAAGAACACATTAGAAAAATTATCCATTATGATCAAGTAGGCTTCATCCCAGAGATGCAGGGCTGGTTCAACATACGAAAATCTATCAATGTAATCCATCATATAAATAAAATGAAAGAAAAAAACCATATAATCATTTCATTAGATGCTGAAAAAGCATTTGACAAAATTCAACATCCCTTTATGATAAAGGTCTTAGAGAGATTAGGGATACAAAGGTCGTACCTACGTATAATAAAAGCTATTTATAGCAAGCCGACAGCTAACATCAAATTAAATGGAGAGAAACTCAAAGCTATTCCACTAAAATCAGGAACACGACAAGGCTGTCCACTCTCTCCATACCTCTTTAATATAGTGCTTGAAATTCTAGCGATAGCAATAAGACAACATAAGGGGATGAAAGGGATTCAAATTGGAAAGGAAGAAGTTAAACTTTCATTATTTGCAGACGATATAATAGTGTACATAAGCCACCCCAAAAACTCCAGCAAAGAACTCCTACAGCTGATAAACACCTTTAGTAGCGTGGCAGGATACAAGATCAATTCCAAAAAATCAGTTGCCCTCCTATACACAAAGGATAAGGAAGCAGAGAGGGAAATCAGAGAAACATCACCCTTCATGATAGCCACAAATAGCATAAAATATCTTGGGGTAACTCTAACCAAGGATGTGAAAGATCTATTTGACAAGAACTTTAAGTCTTTGAAGAAAGAAATTGAGGAGAATACCAGAAAATGGAAGGATCTCCCTTGCTCTTGGAATGGGAGGATCAACATAGTAAAAATGGCAATTCTACCAAAAGCAATCTATAGATTCAATGCAATCCCCATTAAAATCCCATCAAAATTCTTCACAGATCTTGAGAGGACATTAATCAACTTTATATGGAAAAACAAACAACCCAGGATAGCCAAAACAATCTTATACAATAAAGGATCGTCTGGAGGCATTACCATCCCTGACTTCAAACTCTATTACAGAGCTTCAGTATTGAAAACAGCTTGGTATTGGCATAAAAATAGAGAAGTCGATCAATGGAACCGAGTAGAAGACCCTTATTTTAACCCACAAACATATGAACACCTGATTTTTGATAAAGGAGCTGAAAGTATTCAATGGAAAAAAGAAAGCATCTTCAACAAATGGTGCTGGGAGAACTGGATGTCAACCTGTAGAAGAATGAAAATAGATCCACATCTATCACCATGCACAAAACTCAAGTCCAAATGGATTAAAAACCTCAATATCAGTCTAAACACACTGAACCTGATAGAAGAAAAAGTGAGAAGTACTCTACAACATATGGGTACAGGAGATCACTTCCTACATATATCCCCAGTAGCACAGACATTAAGGACAACATTGAATAAATGAGACCTCCTAAAACTGAGAAGCTTCTGTAAAGCAAAGGACACTGTCACTAAGACAAAAAGGCAACCCACTGACTGGGAGAAGATCTTCACCAACCCTGCAACAGACAAAGGTCTGATCTCCAAAATATATAAAGAACTCAAGAAACTAGACTTTAAAATGCTAATTAACCCAATTAAAAAATGGGGCACTGAACTGAACAGAGAATTCTCAATAGAAGAAATTCAAATGGCCAAAAGACACTTAAGGTCATGCTCAACCTCCTTATCGATAAGGGAAATGCAAATTAAAACAACTTTGAGATACCATCTTACACCTGTCAGAATGGCTAAAATCAAAAACACCAATGATAGCCTTTGCTGGAGAGGTTGTGGAGTAAGGGGAACACTCATCCATTTCTGGTGGGAATGCAAACTTGTGCAACCACTTTGGAAATCAGTGTGGTGATTTCTCAGGAAATTTGGGATCAACCTACCCCAAGATCCAGTAATACCACTCTTGGGAATATACCCAAGAGATGCCCTATCATATGACAAAAGTATCTGTTCAACTATGTTCATAGCAGCATTGTTTGTAATAGCCAGAACCTGGAAACAACCTAGATGCCCTTCAATGGAGGAATGGATGAAGAAACTGTGGAATATATACATATTAGAATACTACTCTGCGGTAAAAAACAATGACTTCTCAAATTTTGCATGCAAATGGATGGAAATAGAAAACACTATTCTGAGTGAGGTAAGCCAGACCCTAAAAGAGGAACATGGGATATACTCACTCATAATTGTTTTCTAGCCATAAATAAAGGACATTGAGCATATAATTTGTGATCCTAGAGAAGCTAAATAAGAAAATGAACCCAAAGAAAAATGTATAGTCATTCGCCTGGATAGGGGAAGTAGGCAAGATTGCTGGGCAAAAACTGGGAACTTGCGGGTGAGGTGGCATGGGGTTAAGGGGAAATGGGGTGAGAAACGTGTGAAGGGGAGGATGGGAGGTGCTTGGGGGAACGGGATGGTTGGGATATAGGATGGGTGGATACGGGAGCAGCGAAGTATATATCCTAACTAAGGGAGCCATCTTAGGGTTGGCAAGAGACTTGACTCTAGAGGGGCTCGCAGGTGTCTAGGGAGATGTCCCCAGCTGGTACCTTGGGCAACTGAGGAGAGGGAACCTGAAATGATCCTATCCTATACTGATGAATATCTTGCATATCACCTTAGAACCTTCATCTGGCGATGGATCGAGACAGAGACAGAGACCCAATTTGGAGCAACTGTCTGAGCTCTTAAGGTCCAAATGAGGAGCAGAAGGAGGGAGAACATGAGCAAGGAAATCAGGACCACGAGGGGTGCCCCCACCCACTGTGACAGTGGAACTGATCTATTGGGAGCCCACCAAGGCTAGCTGGACTGGGACTGAATAAGCATAGGTTGAAACTGGACTCTCTGAACATGGCGGACAATGAAGGCTGATGAGAAGCCCAGGACAATGGTACTAGGTTTCGATCCTAATACATGAACTGGCTTTGTGGGAGCTTATACTGTTTGGACGCTCACCTTCCTGGACCTAGATAGAAGTGGGAGGACCTTGGTCTTCCTGCAGGGCAGGGAATTTGGACTGCTCTTCAGTATCGAAAGGGAAGGGGAATGGAGTGGGGGGAGGAGAAGAGGAGTGGGGAGAGGGGGAGGGGAGTGGGGGGAGGGGGTAATATGTGGGAGGAGGGGGAGGGAAATGGGAAACGGGGATTAGGTGGAAATTTTAATTAAAAAAGAATAAAAATAAATAAAAAAAGAAAAAAAACAAAACAAAAAAAGAAAAACAAAACAAACAAACAAAAAAAGTTTACATTCTCACCAGCAATGGAGGAGTGTTCTCCTTACTCCAAATCTTCTCCAGCATAAGCTATCATTGGTGTTTTTGATTTTTGCCAGTTTGACAGGTATAAGATGCTATCTCAAAGTTGTTTTGATTTGCATTTCCCTGATGGCAAAAGATGTTGAACATTTCCTTAAGTGTCTTTTGTCAATTTGACATTCTTCTGTTGAGAATTTTGTTTAGTTCTGTACCTCATTTTTAATTGGGTTATTGACAGTTTTGATGTCTAACTTCTTGAGTTCTTCATATATTTTGGAAATCAGTCCGTTTATGTGGGGTTGGTGAAGATCTTTTTCCATTCAGTAGGCTGCCATTTTGTATTGTTGACTGCATCCATTGTTTTACAGAAGCTTCTCATTTGCAGGAGGTCCTATTTATTTATTGTTGCTCTCAGTGTCTGTGCTACTAGTGTTATATTTAGGGAGTGGTCTCCTGTGCCCATACATTGAAGGCTACTTCCCACTTTCTCTTCTATCAGTTTCAGCATGGTCAGATTTATATTGAGGTCTTTAATCCACTTGGACTTGAGTTTTGTGCATGGGGATAGATATGAATCTATTTGCGTTCTTCTACAAGTTGATATCCAGTTATGCCAGCACCCTTTGCTAAAGATACTTTTTTTCCATTGTATAGTTTTAGCTTCTTTGTCAAAAATCAGGTGTTCATAGGTGTGTGGATTAATATCCAGGTCTTCAATTCTATTTCATTGGTCAACCTCTCTGTTTTTATGCCAGTACCAAGCTGTTTTCATTACTGTAGCTCAGTAATAGAGCTTGATATCAGGGATGGTGATGCCTCCGGAAGTTCCTTTATTGTACGGGATTGTTTTGTCTATCCTGGGTTTTTTGTTTTTCCATATGAAGTTGATTATTATTATTATTTTAATGTCTGTGAAGAATTGTGTTGGAATCTTAATGGGAATTGCATTGAATGAATAGATTGCTTTTGGTAGGATTGCCATTTTTATTATGTTGATTCTACCTATCCAAAAGCATGGGAGATCTTTCTTCAATTTTCTTGTATCCTCAATTTCTTTCTTCAAAGACTTAAAGTTTTTGTTGAACAGCTCTTTTACTTCTCTGCTTAGGGTTACCCCCAAGTTATTTTATGTTGTTTGTGTCTTTTGTGAAGGGTGATGATTCTCTGATTTCTTTCCCGGCTTCTTTATCATTTGTATCTAGGAGAGCTACTGATTTTTTTTCAGTTGATCGTGTATTCTGCTACATTACTGAAGGTGCTTATCAGCTGTAGGAGTTCCCTGGTAGAGTTTTCAGGATCACTTATATATATACTGTCATATCATCTGTAAATAACAAAAGATTGACTTCTTCTTTCCAATGTGAATCCCCTTGATATCCTTTTGTTGTTTTATTGCTGTATCCCGAACTTCAAGAACTATGTTGAAGAGATATGAAGAGAGTGGACAGCCTTGTCTTGTTCCTGATTTCGGTGGAATCTCTGGGAGTTTCTCTCCATTTAGTTTGATATTGGCTGTTGGCTTGCTGTATATTGCTCTAACTATGTTTAAATACATTCTTTGTATCTCTGATCTCTCCAAGACCTTTATCATAAAGGGGTGTTGGATTTTGTCAAATGGGTTTTCAGCATCAAATGAGATAATCATCTAGTTTTTTCTTTCTGTTTATGTATGTGACAGATTACATAAATAGATTTTCATATGTTGAACCATCCCTGCATCTCTGGTATGAAGCTGACGTGATCATGATGGATGATTTTTTTAATGTGTTTTTGGATTTTGTTTTACCAGGATTTTATTGAGTATTTTTGCATCTATGTTCATGAGTGAGATTGTTCTGTAATTCTCTTTATTGGTTGAGTCTTTGTATGGTTTTGGTATCAGGGTAACTGCAGCCTCATAAAAAGAGTTTGGCAATGTTCCTTCTGTTTCTCTTATGTGGAACACTTTGAGGAGTATACGTATTAGCTCTTCTTGGAAGTTCTGGTAGAATTTTGCACTAAAACCATCCAACCCTGGGCTTTTTTTTTTGTTTGGGAGGTTGTTGATGACAGCTTCTATTTCCTTGCAGTTTATAGGTCTATTTAAATTGTTTACCTGGTATTGATTTAATTTTGGTATATGATATCTATCTAGAAAATTGTCCATTTCTTTTACATTTTCCAATTGTGGAGTACAGTTTTTTTGTAGTATGATCTAATGATTCCCTGAATTTCCTCAGTGTCTGTTATTATGCCCCCCTTCTCATTTTTGATTTTGTTAATTTGAATGGTCTCTCTCTGCCTTTTGATTAGTTTTGATAAGGCTTTGTCTGTCTTGTTGATTTTCTCAAAGAACTAGCTTTTGGTCTCATTGACTCTTTGTATTGTTTTCTTTGTTTCTATTTTGTTGATTTTAGCCTTCAACTTGATTATTTCCTGTCTTCTACTCCTCCTGGGTGAGTCTGCTTCTTTTTGTTCTAGAGCTTTCAGGTGTGCTGTTAAATCACTGATGTGAGCTTTCTCCGTTTTCTTTATGTGGGCACTTAGTGCTATGAACTTTCCTCTTAGCACTGCTTTCATAGTGTCCCATAGGTTTGGGCACATTGTGCCTTCATTTTTGTTGAATTCTAGGAAGTCTTTAATTTCTTTCTTTATTTCTTCCTTGACCTAGGGGTGGTTTAATAGGTCACTGTTAAGTTTTCATGAATTTGTAGGCTTCCTGAGATTAGGGTTGTTGTTAAATTCTATCTTTAAACTGTGGTGATCCAATAAGACAGTGTGTTACTCCAATTTTTGTTTCTGTGGAGGTTTCTTTTGTTACTGAGTATGTGATCAATTTTAGAGAAGGTTCCATGAGTTCTGCTACAGTTTTGAAAAGAAGGTATATTCCTTTGTGTTCAGGTGAAATGTTCTATTGATGTCTGTTAAGTTCATTTGATTCATGACATCTGTTAGTTCTCTTATTTCTCTGTTAAGTTTCTGTCTGGTGACCTGTCCATTGGTGAGAGTGGGGTCTTAAAGTCTCCTACTATTAGTGTGTGGGGTTTGATGTGCAATTTAAGTTTTAGTAATGTTCCTTTACATATGTGGGTGCTCTTGTATTAGAGGCATAGATGTTCAGGATTTAGACTTCATCTTGACTGATTGTTTCTGTTATGAGTATAAAGTGTTCTTGTCAATGTCTTCTGATTGATTTTAGCTTGAAATCTATTTTGTTATATATTAGCATAGCTACACCCACTTGTTTCTTAGGTCCATTTGACTGGAAAACCTTTTCGCAACTCTGAGGAAATATCTATCTTTGAGGTTGAGGTGTGTTTCTTGTATACATCACAAGGATAGATCCTGCTTTCATATCCATTCTCTTAGCCTGTGTCTTTTTATAGGTGAATTGAATCCATTGACATTAAGAGATATTAATTACCAGTGGTTGTTATTGGGTTTACTTGGTTGGAAGTTATCTGTTGCCTGTGGTTTTGTGAGTAGAGTAAGCTTCCTTGTGTTGGGGTTTTCTTTCTTGTATATTCTGTAGGGCTGGGTTTGTGGATTTATATTTTTTTAAATCTGGTTTTGTCATAGAATATCTTGTGTTCTCCATCGATGGTGACTGAAAACTTTGCTGGGTATAGTAGTCTGGGCTTGCATCGGTGGTCTCTTAGTGTCTGAAGCAATCTGTTCAGGACCTTCTAGCTTTCATGGTTTCCATTGGAAGTCGGGTGTAATTCTGAGAGGTCTATCTTTATATGTTATTTGAACTTTTTCCTTTGCAGCTATTAATATTCTTTCTTTATTCTGTATATTTTACATTTTGATTATATGGCAAGGAATTTTTTTTGATCCAGTCTATTTGTTTTTCTGTAAGCTTCTTATACTTTCATAAGGATATCCTCCTTTAGGATGGAAAAGTTTTCTTCTATGGTTTTGTTGAACATATTTTCTGTGCATCAGAGCTGGAGTTTTTATCCTTCTATCCCTATTAGTCTTAGGTTTGGTCTTTTCATGGTGTCTCAGATTTCCTGGATGTTTTGTGTTAAGAATTTGTTGGATTTCAGGGATGGAAAGATGGCTCAGAGGTTAAGAGCACAAGCTGCTCTTCTAGAGGCACTGAGTCCAATTCCCAGCAACCACATGGTGGCTCATAACCATCTATAATGGGATCTGGTGCCTGCTTCTGGCCTGCAGATATACTTGCAGGCAGGATACGATATGTAATAAATCTTTTTTTTAAAAAAAGATTTGTTGGATTTAATGTTTTCTTTGACCAATGAGTCTATTTCCTCTATAGTCTCTTAAACACCTGAGATTCTTTCTTCTATCTCTTGTATTCTGTTGGTTATACTTGCCTCTGTAGTTCCTGTTTGTTTACCCAGATTTTCCATATTCAGAATTCCTGAAGTTTGTGTTTTCTTTATTGCCTTTATTTCAGTCTTCAAGTCTTGAAATGTTTGCTTCACCTGTTTGATTATTTTTTCTTGGTTTTCATTGGTTTCTCTTAGGGATTTATTAATTTTTTCCAATTTTTTGTTTGTCTTTTCCTCCATTTCTTTAAGGGAGTTTTAAATTTCCTCTTTAAAGGTCTCCATCATCTTCATAAAGTTACGTTTAAAGTAATTTTCTTCTGCTTTTTCTGGGTTAGGATGATCTCATCTTCCTAATGTGTGCCCACTGTGTTCTGGCATTACTATGTTGCTTTTTAGGTTGTTAGATAAATTCTTGCATTGGTGACTATTCATCTTTTCCTCCAAATGAGGCTGGCAGTGTCTTAGCATCTTGGCCCAATCCTTGCATTAGCTGTCTGAATCTTTGGGAAATGTTCTTGGTCTGCTATATACCGTCAATGTCTGTTGTCTCAGGGAGCTACTAAGGTCTCTTAAAGACTGTTCTCTTGGTCTTCTTTCTTGGTCCCCTCAATATTGTAACAATCTCTTGGTCCCCTCTTTATTGTAACAAGCTGTGTTTCGAGTCCCATACAGGTTTCAGGAGGATAGGTGAGTTTGGGAGTAGGATGCGGCTAGTAGCTCGCAAGGTCTGATGGATAGTGGTGAGTTTTGGGGCAGCCTACCTGCAGGAAACTCTCCTGCTGGCTGGCTGGTTAGAGAAGTCAAGGCAGTTGGGGGAGGGTCCTGGGGTTTTATCCCTTGGTTGAGGTCCTAGAAAGTATGATGTCCCACCACGTGGCTGGTCACTCACCCCTTAGTCCCCTCAGTATTGTAGTAAGCTGTGTTTCAGAGTTCCACTAAGGTTAGGCAGGAGGATAGGTGAGTTTGGGAGTGTGATGGAGCTCCTCTGATTTCTTTCTCAGCCCATTTATCATCTGTATAAAGGAGGACTACTGTATTTTGACTTATTCTGGTATCCTGCTACATTACTGAAAGTGTTTATGAGTTGTAGAAGTTCCTTGGTAAAATTTTTGGGGTCACTTATGTAAACTATCTTATCATCAGCAAATAGTGAAAGTTTGACTTTTTTTCTGAATTGTAACCCCTTGATCTCCGTTTGTTGTCGTAGTGCTCTAGCTAGAACCTCAAGTACTATATTGAATAGATATGGAGAGAGTGGACAACCTTGTTTTGTTCCTGATTTTAGTGAAATTGCTTTGGGTTCCTCTCCATTTAGTTTGTTTTCAGCTGTTGACTTTCTGCATATTGCCTTTATTATGTTTAGGTATGGTCCTTGTATCCCTGCTCTCTCCAAGCCCTTTATCATGAAGGGGTGTTGTATTTTTTCAGCATCTAGTCAGATGATCATGAGGATTTTTTTTTCAGTTTGTTTATATTGTGGATTACTTTGACAGACTTTCGTGCATTGAACCATTCCTGCATCCCTGGGATGAAGCTGACTTGGTCATGGTGGATGATTTTTCTGATGTGTTCTTGGATTCGGTTTGCCAGTATTTTATTGAATATTTTTACATCAATATTCATGAGTGAAATTGTCTATAATTCTTTTTCTTAGTAATGTCCTTCTGTGGTTTGTGTATCAGGGTAATTGTAACCTCATAAAAAGATTTGGCAATGTTCCTTCTGTTTCTATTGTGTGAGCAATTTGAAGAGTATTGATATTAGTTCTTTTTTGAAAATCTTGTAAAATTCTGCACTGAAACCATCTGGTCCTGGGCATTTTTTTTGGTTTGGGATACTTTTTATGACTGTTTCTATTTCTTTAACAGTTGTAGGTCTATTTAATTTGCTTATCTGGTCTTGGTTTGATTTGGTAATTGATATTTATCCAGAAAATTGTCCATTTCCTTTCTGTCTTCCAATTTTGGGGAATAGAGGTTTTCAAAGTATGACCTGATGATTTTCTGGATTTCCACCATGTATGTTGTTATGTCCCCCTTTTCATTTCTGATTTTGTTAATTTAGATTCTCTTTCTGCTTAGTTTGGATAAAGGTTTGCCTATTTTGTTGATTTTCTTGAAGAACCAACTCTTTGTCTCATTGATTCTTTGTATTGTTTTCTTTGTTTATATTTTGTTGATTTCTGCTGTAAATTTTTTTTTATTTTTTTTCTGCTGTAAGTTTGATTATTTCCTATTGTCTAGTTCTCCTGGGTGTTTTTTCTTCTTTTTGTTCTAGAGCTTTCAGGTGTCTCTTAACTCACTAGTGTGTGATTTTTCCAGCTTCTTTATGTAGGCATTTAGTGCTATGAACTTTCCTCTTAACACTGCTTTTAATGCGTCCAATAAATTGGGGTATGTTGTGCGGTCATTTTTATTTAATTTTAGGAAGTCTTTAATTTCTTCCATTATTTCTTCCTTGACCCATTGATGCTTTGGGTGAGCATTGTTTAATTTCCATATGTTTGTGGGATTTCTAAAAATAGTCTTGCTGTTAATTATAATTTTAAGCTGTGGTGATCTGATAAGATACATGGAGATATTACAATATTTTTGAATCTATTGAGTATGTGGTCAATTTTTGAGAAGGTTCCATGGGTACTGAGAAGAAAGTATATTCTTTTATGTTTGGATGGAATGTTTTTATATGTCTGTTAAATCCATTTGAGTCATAACATCTGTTAATTCCCTTATTTCTCTGTTAAGTTTCTGTCTCGTAGACCTGCCCATTGGTGAGAATGAGGTGTTACAGTCTCCCACTATTATTAGTGTGTGTGGTTTAATGTGTGATTTATGTTTTAGTAGTGTTTCTTTTACATATGAGGGTTCCCTTGTATTTGGGGCATAGATGTTTAGTATTTGGATTTCCTCTTGATAGATTTTTCTTGTGACAAATATGAAATATCCTTTTTTGTCTGTTTTGATTTATTTTAGTTTGAAATCTATTTTGTTAGATATTAGGATAGCTACACCAGCTTCTTGTTTGTTAGGTCCATTTGATTGGAAATTTTTTTTCCTAACCCTTTCCTCTGAGGTGATGTCTGTCTTTGAGGTTGAGGTGTGTTTCTTGTATGCAGCAAAAGAATGGATTCTGTTTTCCTATTCAGTCTGATAATGTGTTTTTTTTATAGGTGAGTTGAATCCATTTTTATTAAGGAACATTAATGACCAGTGATTTCTAGTTGCTGTCATTTAGTTTTCATTGTTGGCGATGTTATTTTGTATTTTCCCTTCTTTGGGACTTTCTATGAAGTTTTTTTCCCTTTTTTGGATGTAGCTAACTTCCTTGGGTTGGAGTTTTCCTTCTAGTACTTTATGTAGGGTGGGGCTGAGTTTGTGGCTAGGTATTGGTTAAGTCTGGTTCTTTCCTGGAATATCTTCTTTTGTCCTTCTATGGTGATTGAAAGTTTTGCTAGGTATAGTAATTTGTGTTGGGATCTGTGGTCTCTTACTATCTGTGTAACACTCAACTAGGACCTTCGGACTTTCATTGTTTCCATTGAGAAGTTAGGTGTAATTTTGATAGGCCTGCCTTTATACATTACTTGAATTTTATCTTTTGCAGTTCTTAATATTCTTTCTTCATTCTGTATGTTTAGTGTTTTAATTATTATGTGGCAAGGGGACTTTTTTTTGATCCAATCTATTTGTTGTTCTGTAAGCTTCTTGTATCTTCATATGTATATCTTTTTTAGGGTGAGAAAGTTTTCTTCTATGATTTTTGTTGAATATGTTTTCTGTGCTTTTGAGTTGGACTTCTTCACCTTCTTCTATACCTATTATTCTTAGGTCTGGTCTTTTCATGGTGTCCAATATTTTCACCTTTTGTTATATTTATTATTTTCTTTGACTGATGAGTTTATTTCTTTTATTGTATCTTCAACACTTGCAATTCTCTCTTATATCTCTTGTAGTCTGCTGTTTATGCTCACATTTGTAGTTCCTCATCATTTCCCCATATTTTTCATTTCCAGAATTCTTTTGGTTTGTATTTTCTTTATTGTCTCTATTTTGGTTTTCAAGTCTTGAATCAATTCTTTCACCTATTCGATTGCTTTTTCTTGGTTTTCTTTAATGGATTTGTTGATTTCTTCCAATTTTTTGTCTTTTCCTCAATTTCTTTGAGAGAAATTTTCATTTCCTCTTTAAGGGCCTCAAACTTTCTCCTAAAGTTTTTTTTAGGTCATTTTCTTCTACTTCATCTGTATTGGGGTTTTTAAGTCTGTTTTAGAGCCACTAATTTTTGTTGGTGTCCTGTTGGAGTTTGTGGTGTTGATTATGTTCTTATCTTGTCTACCCATCTTTTCCTTTGATTGGTGTAGTTGGGGCTGTATCTCTGGTGATCACTTTTCTAAGTGCCAGTGAATCCAAGGCTCAGATGGTTTTTCCTCATGGTGGAGACACTCTGAAGGTCACTCAGCATTCCCAGTGATCGCTTGGCACTCCCCATGGTCACTCTGCAATCTTGGAGGTCATTTCAGCCTGTTCTCACAGAGATCGCTGCTTTGGGCCTGCTCTGGCAGGGATCTCTGGTTCAGGCCTGGTCCTTCAGAATTGCATGGCTTTGGCTTTCTTCCATGGAGGTTTCTGGTTCAAGCCTGCTCCAGTGGAGGTTGCTGGCTCAGGTCTGCTGCAGTGGAGGTCATTCCCATTGGTTATTTCTAAATTCAGCCAGTTCTATATAATATCAAAGGCTTTACCACTGATCAATTTATTCCATCCCTCCCAGTAAGTCCCTGAGCTTCTGTGGGCACGTTCACATTCACAATTTTAGGGTTCATGTTTGTGAGTAATTCTTCTGAAAATTTTATAAGGGAAGAAAATTGGAGACTTTGCATTTTACAAGTGCAAAAGCTACCCAGAGATGCTACATAACTTGTCTCAGTTCATGCAATTGATTAATAATAGATCTCAAATTCAGATTTCCAAACTGTGACTCCAAGAATCTTCCTCATGCTGCTAATGGTTTAGAAATATCTGAGTGCATCATGGGGTGGTCCTCAAGCACAACTTCGCTTTCCTTATATGTTGCCATTTTTTGCTGCCATTTTGGAAGAACAACTCACAAAACATAAAATTAGCCATGGTAATGTGTGTGGCTCAGTGGCACATAATACATTTATCATACTGTACTTTTAGCACCTCTATTCAGTTTTAAAACATTCTCATCACCTGAAAGAAAACTGTACAACTTAATCAATCACTTACCATCTCCCTTCTATCTTTGGAAATGACTAATTTGCTTTCAAGGATTTACTTTTTCAGAAAATACAATGTGTGGCTCTTTTTGAGTGGCTTCTTTTATTCAGCCTAATATTTTGAGGTTTATCCATGCTATAGCATGTATCAGCACTTCATTCTTTATGGGGCAAACATGGATATACTACATTCCATTTATCTGGTTATCATGGATTGATGTAGGTGGGTCTTCTTTCTATGTGTTGCTTTCATTGGTTAATTAATAAAGAAACTGCTTGGCCTGATAAGTTAGAACATAGGTGGGTGGAGTAGACAGAACATTGCTGGGAAGAAGGCAATGAGGCAGATGCCATAGCTCTCCTCTCCAAGATGGATGCAGGTTAGAATCTTCCTGGTAAGCCACCACCTCGTGGTGCTACACACATTAATAGAAACAGGTTAATCATGATGTGAGAGTTAGCCAGTAAGAGGCTAGAGCTAATGGGCCAAGCAGTGTTTAAATGAATACAGTTTCTGTGTAATTATTCTGGGGCTAAGCTAGCCATGCAGGAGCCGGGTGGGATGAAAAGCAGGCCTGCCTGCAGCTCATCATTACGATGGATGGAACACATTCAGGTTGTTTACAACTTTGGACAACCAACAAGAGAGGCACAATGAGTATCCATGTATAAGTGTTCATTTTAATGCATTATTTTAATTCCTTTTGGAGTATACATACCTGCAAGCAGAATTGATGGGTTACATGGTCATTTGCTATTTTAGATTCTGACCATATCCTCACCAGCACTTCATATTTGGTTGATGTGAAGGAGCCCCTCAATATTGTTTTATTTGCATTTCCCTAATGACTAATAAGGGTGTGTGTTGTTTCTTGTGCTTGTTAGTCATTTGTATGTCTTTCACTGAGGAATATATTTTAAGTCTGTTGCTTGCTCTTTTACTGGGTTGGTCTGTTAATGACTTTACATTCACCATGCTAGATATGTATTTAAAATTCAGGTATAATTTATAAATAAATACCATTATTATTTAAGGTACATGTGCTATTTTTGATATGCAAATAAATTTTTAAACATTCTCCATTCAAGCAGATTTATCTGTTCATTACCTCATAATCCTTCTTTGTATGTGTGAGAACATATAGAATTTATTTTTTCATCTAACTTCAATTATTTAAAACAATATTATTAGCTATTGTCACTGTAATAGGTATCAGATTTGCAATATTTAGTTGCACAATATTACTCTTTGACTAAAATCTCCCATTCGGCAGTTGGCAGCCACCATTCTGTTTTTTGCTTCTATGAGTCCACTTATTAAAGGGTTGAAGGTGTAAGTCACAAACAATCCCAAACTAGTTTGGAATTAGATTGTTAGAGAGGTTATTTATTTTAAAGGGGAAAAACTTACAGATCACCGTCCCATACAACAGCCCTCTGCGCAATCAGGAATGGAACCTACTTGCTGGAAGCAGAGCCGGAAGCCAGAGCGAGTGCAGAGGGAAGTGGCCGCTTTTTTAAAGGGATAAAGACCACACCCCAGTGGGCTGGTATCTCAGCAGCTATTGGCTGAAGGAGTGGAAGGAGCTCACACAACACCTCCCCCTTTTGTTTAAGTAAGAGAGTTCTAAACCTACTATGAAATTATATACAATAAGTACAAATATCCTATTCTAACTAGCTTAAGTCTTGTATAATAAACAACTTGGCCAAGTCATCAACCCCATCGAAGATATGAGAAGGGAAATAATGTTATGCAACAAATCACAGAGACAACTAGCTACCTGGGCAATCACCCAAGGTCACGTTTGTAGCACTGAAGCAACCAACTTTGGCTAAGGCCTATTATAACTGACATACCATTTTTAAAAGCAAGAAACTTTTCAAAACTATCTTACCCTGTCTTGGCAGGATATGACAGTCCTGTTTTATCCATGTACGGATACTCTGTATCTCTGTCAGTGGTTGAGCCATGGGCATTTCTTTGCCCAAAGGCCAGTTCAGCCAAAAAGAAAGGCTCCAGGTGGAGTGTCTTTGGTGCTCAACATTCTCCTGGGAATAGATCAGTGTTGCCAGGAGCAATTGTGTCTCACTACCACAAAACTCTGAGTTAGATTAAAGGCCATTTTCTGCAGCTCTTTGAAGACGTTGAAGATTATCTATCTATACTGAATATAATCTCTATGTATCTAAAGAACCTGATTAGTCTAATTATAAATGACAAACTTAGATAACTATGGAGTGGTCGCTCACTGAGAGCAGCTCTGGGCTGTGCGGAGGGGGGAAGGAGGCCCCGGCAGAGAGGTTGCCGGCTTCTGGTAGCTGCGCAGCGACCAAAGGCTCCGAGGTGCATAGCCAAAAAGCCCCATGTTGGGTGCCAATTGAAGGCGTAAGTCACAAACAATCCCACACCAGTTTGGAATTAGATTATTAGAGAGGTTATTTATTTTAAGGGGGAAAAACTTACAGATCACCGTCCCAGACAACAGCCCTCTGCGCAATCAGGAATGGAGCCCACTTGCCGAAAGCAGAGCCGGAAGCCAGAGTGAGTGCAGAGGGAAGTGGCCGCCTTTTTAAAGGGAGAGAGACCACACCCCAGTGGGCTGGTATCTCAGCGGCTATTGGCTGAAGGAGAGAAAGGAGCTCCCGTAACAAAGGGTCCATAAATAGCCATGGTCGTGCATTATTTGTCTGTCTTTGATTTATTTTGCTGAGCACAATGTACTTTAGGTTCATTTAGATTATTGTAAAGACAGGATTTTCTTTTTTTTCTAAGACTGTATGATATTCAAGTGTACACGTATACCACATTTTCTTAATCCCATCATCCTTTGATGCACAACTAGGCTTTATATATCATGGCTATTCTATATTTTATTTTTTGGATCTTTTATGTCAGTTTTGCCTACATTTATCTACGTGAACTTACTATATGCTTTGTGCCTGTGGAGGTTAGAAGAGGGCATTAGAATCCCTGAAAACAGAGGTATGCATGGTTTTGAACTGTCATGTATGTGTTGGGAATTGTGTTAGGCCTCTGGCATAACAAGTAGACTTAACTGCTGAACCATCTCTACAACTCATCTTAGCTATTATAAATTATGCTACAATGAACATGGAGTTCAGGTGTCTCTTTGAGATGGTGATTTTATTTCTTTAGGGTATATACCCAGACATGGGTTTGCTGATTCATATAGTAGTTTTATTTTTATTTTTTGAGTAGCCTCCATATGTTTTTCTTGGAATGGCAATATCAATTTATATTCTCATCTGTGATAAACAAGTGTTCCATGTTCCCCATATCCTTATCTGTAGTAAAAAAAAAAAAAAAAGCGGCGGGCTGTTTCCCACCACCCATCTAACTTATGCCCGAAATAACCACATATAAATTGTATTAATTAAATTACTGCCTGGACCATTAGCTCTAACCTCTTATTGGCTAACTCTTACATCTTGATTAACCCATTTCTATTAAATCTGTGTATCACCACATGATTGTAGTTTACCTGCAAGATTCTAACCTAGTCCATCTCAGGAAGGAGATTCATGGCATCTGCCTGTCTGTCCTTTTTTCCAGCATTTAGTTCTGTCTATTTCACCTACCTGAGAACTGCCCTATCAAAAAGGCCAAGGCACTTTCTTTATTCAACCAATGAAAGCAACACAAATACAGAATGACCATTTTCTGTTTAAAAAGGAAAGGAAGGCTTTAACTTTAACATAGTAAAATTACATATTACAAAATAGTTATCAAGCAAGAATTACAGTTACAATATATATATTATCTTTTATCATAACAAAGTAAAACTATAACTATCTATCTATTCTTCAACTCCATCAAAGACTTCAGAAGGATATAATATTACCTAAGTAAATGAGAAGTAAGCAACTTCCAAAACTCTAGAAATGACAGAGATATCTCACTGCCTGGACAATCACCCAAAGTTACTTTGTACCATTAGGGCATCCATCTTCAGCCTACAGGCCCATAGTATCCAGTGGACTTTTCTATGAAGCAGGAAATTTTAAAAACAGTTCAGTCACTTTCTTCTGTATCCTACAGAGTGTCTCATAGACTCTTTCATGAATCAGGAACCCTGAAGGATCATCTCACCTTTAGGCAAGTTCAGCAGTCCTTCCTCTGTGCGTTCTTCCTGTCTGGTTTATGCAACAGTCCATGCAAGAGCAGTTTCTTGCCCAAATGGCTAAACCAACTCCATAAGGAGCCTCTTCGATGCTCATCTTCCTTTTGTAGATTGGTGCTGTCAGGAGCAGACATGTCTCATTGTCATGAAAAGCCCTAAGTTATTAAAACATTTTAAATGCCATATTCTGTAGTCTCTGAAAGATATGAAGAATGCCTATCTAGCTGAAATATATCTCTACATATCTAGAAAATCTAACTAACATGACTATAAGCTTGACTATTATTGGTGATTATTCATTAACAACCTATATTTCCTAATTATACATTACATTTTTAAATAAACTACACAATCACAATACCTTAATCAAGATCAGAAATATATATACATATAACAAAATTGACCTTAAACTTGTATCAATAAATCAAGATTTACACCAATGCAAATTATTCATACCTATATCATATCCCCCTTTAAATGTAAGAGAACAGTTATAAACAATATTTGGGAATATGGACATAGTTATTTCTCTCCAAATTTCTTCCTGCTGTATGGGGGTGCTGTTATCAGGTTCTTTATGGTATATCCCATGTGCTAGGTTCATCTCAGTCACCAGTTGAGCGAATTAATTTTTTGAGGGTGTTCATAGTAACCTTTCAGGAGGGCGTGGTCTATCATACCATATTGGTCCAGAAGGAATCCACAGGGTCTCATCCTCTGTGAAAACAAAAGAAGAACCTCTTTTCCAAAGCATCATATCCTTAGACCCAAATTCTGAAGTCAAGATACCTTTATAATATACATGTTGGTTTAGCTTAGCAGCCCATTCAGTGAAATGTTTTTCTGTACTTAGCTCCTTCACAGTCAAAAATTTTAAAGAAAACACAATAATACATAGAATACAGACTGTCTGTGAATTTTCCATTTTTACGTGGTTTATTTTCTTTATTTTTTTAGTCTATGACTATCTGTACTCTGTATCTTTAAAGACTTTACCCTTTTTTTAAAGCATTAACTTTATGACTCTCTATACTCCTTTTCTTCTCTCCCAAGCCTAGGTGCATTTATCCAACATTGTGATCCATTTAGAGGTGATCACTTATGTCTGAATCCGTCCTATTGCATTGTCTGTAACTCTCTACTGTCTTGAAGAGCTTTTAAAAAACTAAATTCTTAAGAATCTAAGCTGTGACAATCCCAGGTCAAATGCAGGTACTGCCTGCTTGCCCCACCCAGTCCAATATGGCAGAGCTGCTTGCGCCTCTGAGTCACTTGTACCTCTGAGCCATGGCATACAGCGAGGCCAGTTGCCATCAAACAAACTGTAATACTTTAGTTACAAACCCCATTGAAATGCTCTTTCTCCCGCAAGAGACAGAGGTTGTGCTGGCGGCACAGCCCAGAAACTGGTATTTCAAAACCGCCACTTTCTAGTAGACCTGATCCTGCTGCCTACCCAGGCAGGAAGAGCTGAGCCGTGGACATAGTCTCAGCTACTTTACTGCCAATCCCGAGTGGGCACACAAACATCTGAGCCCACGAATGCTCCATAGCTGGAGTTTGTATCGGTGGCAGAGCCCAGGAATCCTCGATTTAAAATGGCATGTTTTTTTTCCTCCTGTGGCTGCTGAGTCAGGAAAATTTCTCTGTGGCAGCCTGCCAGCAAACAGCAAAAGGCTGTGTTAAACTCTGTATTTGTGTCTAGAATTCCTTTTCAAGCCTTCTCAGGTTTTATGTGGAGTTAGTTGACTACAATGAGGCACCATTCTGTAGTAAGAAAAGCAGTGGGCTGTGCTCCGTCACCCGGCTAGCTTATACCCAAAATAACCACACAGAAATTGTATTAATTAAATTACTGCCTAGACCATTAGCTCTAACCTCTTATTGGCTAACTCTCACATCTTGATTAACCCATTTCTATTAAATCTGTGTATCACCACGTGACTGTGGCTTACCGGCAAGATTCTAACCTAGTCCATCTCAGGTCAGAGATTCATGGCATCTGCCACACTTCCCTTCTTTGCAGCATTCTGTTCTGTCTACTCCACCCACCTAAGGGCTGCCCTATCAAAAAGGCCTGGCAGTTTCTTCATTTAACCAATGAAAGCAACACAAATACAGAAGGACCTCCTACACCACTCATCACCATATACTATGTTTCTATATCTTATAGTAGCCCTCAAAATAAATATTAGATAATATTTTTGCACATTATTTTATTTTTAAAAACAATCTTTTTATTTTACATACCAATTCCACTTCTACCTTCCTCCCCTCTTCCCACTCCCCCATCTTCTTCTCACCCCACCCCCAATCCACTCCTCAGAAAAGGTAAGGCTTCCCATGAGAAATCTACAAAGTTTGCCATGTTGATGACAGACCAAGGCCCTACCCCCTGTATCTAGGCTAAGCAGGGTATCCCTCCATAGAGAATGGGCTCTAAAAAGTCATCTCATGTACTAGGGATAAACCCTGATCCCATTGCCAGTGGCTCCACAGACTGCCCAAGCCACACAACTTTCAACCATATTCAGAGGACCTAGTTGGGTCCTGTGCAGGTTCCCCATTTCTCAGGCCAGAGTCAATGAGCTCCCACTAGTTCAGGTCAGCTGTTTCTTTGGGTTTCCCCATTGTGGTCTTGACCCTTAGGCTCCTCTCTCTCTTCAACTGGACTCCGAGAACTCAGCCCAGTGCTTAGCTGTGGATCTTTGCATCTGCTTCCATCGGTTACTGGATGACGATTCTATGATGACATCTAAGGTAGTCATCAATCTGATTACAGAGGAAGGCCAGTCAGGCACCCTCTTCATTACTGTTTAGAGTCTTAGCTAGGGTCATCCTTGAGGATTCCTGTGAATTTTCCTAGGGCCTAGTTTCTCTCTAACTCCAAAATGGCTCCCTCTATTAATATATATATATATATATATATATATATATATATATATATATATATATATATATTTGGATTTTTCGAGACAGGGTTTCTCCGTAGCTTTTGGTTCCTGTCCTGGAACTAGCTCTTGTAGACCAGGCTGGCCTCAAACTCAGAGATCCGCCTGCCTCTGCCTCCCGAGTGCTGGGATTAAAGGTGTATGCCACCACTGCCTGGCTTATCAATATATTTTTAAAGAAATAATCTTTCTGTGTGATTCAGGCTGGTATGGACTTTTGTGCTCAAGAGATCCTCCTGTGTGGCTGGATCTACAGGCACATGCCATCATGTCCTCATTGCTTTTTTAAATTAAAAAAAAATTGCCATTTTAATGTGTTTATGTTTGGTTTTCAACTCAATAAAAAGCAGCTGGCTGTAGTGATGGACATCTGTTGAAGAGGCTGAGGCAGGGGGATTGCTTGAACTGAACCCAGCAGTTCAAGGATAGCCTACACAGCATCACAAGACCATGTCTCAAAAACAAAGTTCTTTTGACTTGATTAGTGGGGTTGTGTGGTGGTATTCACAACAAGCTTGGTTTCCCATAATCTTTGGAGTCTTGTGTAATTATAAGGAGCTGCTTTATGAAGCTATTGTTAGTCCATTTTCAGGATTGTTGGCAACTTGAGTATATTTCCCCTAAATCACTCACATGCACCTCAGTGATGGTATTTTTGGTAATGATCTACAAGTTGTTTGTAGCTGGGTGAGAGATTTCCTTGGTAGGAAAACTTTACTTTCAGTTCTGGATGCTTAACATGGGCTTTCTTCAATTAATTGATGTAATTAATTAATAATTTTTTATCTTGGCTGTTTCTTTTTTTTTGTTGTTGTTGGTTTTTCGAGACAGGGTTTCTCTGTGGCTTTAGTTCCTGTCCTGGAACTAGCTCTGTAGACCAGGCTGGCCTCAAACTCACAGAGATCCACCTGCCTCTGCCTCCCGAGTGCTGTGATTAAAGGTGTGCGCCACCATGGCCCGGCTATCTTGACTGTTTCTTATGTAGCCATTTCTAATTAAGAAAACTTTAATAACTGTCTTTTTGCACACTTTCTTTTTATGATTATTTATTTATTTATTTTCCAGGGGGCCTCAAACATGTTAGCAAATGCTATACCACTGAGCTATATCAATAGTCAATTTAACTTTTAAATTTTAAGGCATTCTCACTAAGTTACCTAGTCTTGTCTTTGAGTTTGTGATTTCCCCCAGCCTCAGCCTCCTCAGTGTTGGGGCTATAGGCCTACACTATCAGGTCTGTTTTGAATAACTTTTGATTTTCCTTTTCTCTCTGGGAAAGAACTGTGGACAGAAGGACTTGCTATTTTCCTGACTTCTTTTTTTTTATTTTTTTTATTAATTAATTTATTTAATTATTAAAGATTTCTGCCTCTTCCCCGCCACCACTTCCCATTCCCTCCCCCTCCCCCTCCCCCAATCAAGTCTTCCTTCCTCCTCAGCCCAAAGAGCAAGCAGGTTTCTCTGCCCTGTGGGAGGTCCAAGGACCACCCACCTCCATCCAGGTCTATTAAGGTGAGCATCCAAACTACCTGGGCTCCCACTCCTGACTTCTTCTTATGTTTTATTTCTTCAGATTGGAAAGGACAGGCACAGGCTGCTACCTGTGTAGTCTTCAGGTTCTTTTTTTCTTTTCTTTTTGAAAACAAGAATACAAGCTATCTTTTTTATTTTACATAACAATTTCAGTTCCTACTCCCTCCACTCCTACCATTCCTTCTACCTTCCCCCGACCCCACCCCATCCACTCTTCAGAGAGGGTAAAGCATATTGCTTTGAGGAAAGTCCAAGGCCCTCCTTATTATATAGGCCGAGCAAGGTATCCATCTGTTGACAGAGATTTCTGTCCCACCTGGTCTCACAGCTGTTCAGTCCCAAAGAAGCACACAGAAACTTACATTTATTATAAACTGGTTGACCTATTAGCTCAGGCTTCTTATTAACTCTTATATCTTAAATTAACCCATAATTCTTGTCTGTTAGTCACATGGTTTGTTACCTTTTATCAGTGAGGCATTCTCATCTTGCTTCCTCTGCACCTGGGTGATAACTGCAGACTGAGTCTTTTCTCTTCCCAGAATTCTCCTGTCCTGGTGACCCTGCCTATACTTTCTGCCTGGCTACTGACCAAGCAGCATTTTATTAAACCAATACAACTGACAAATTTTTACAGGGTACAAATCATTGTCTCACAAAGAATGGCTTTCCAAAATATCAGTACAAGGAGTAGGGATAAATCCTGGTGCCACTACTAGCCCTGCCATCTGCCCCAGACATACAACTGTCACTCATATTCAGAGGGTATAGTTTGATCCTATGCTGCTTCATTCCCTGTCTGGCTGGAGTTGGTGAGCTCTCATTAGCTTGGGTGAACTGTTTCAGTGGGGTCTCTATTATGGTCTTGACCTCTTTGCTCATATTCTCATTCCTCCCACTCTCCCAACCCAGTGCTCCACTGTGGGTCTCTGCTTCTGTTTCCATCAGATTCTGGATGAAGGTTCTATGGTGACATTTAAGATATTCATCAACCTGACTACAGGGCAAGGCCAGTTTGGGCACCCTCTCCTCTATTGCTTAGGATCTTAACTGGGGTCATCCTTGTGGATTTCTTGGAATTTCTCTAGTGCCACGTTTCTTGCTAGCCCCATAATAACTCCCTCAGTCAAATATCTCTTTCCTAGCTCTCATCCCTGTTCTTCCTCCATCCGGACTATCCCATTCCTTCAAGTTCTCCTCCCCCTCCCCCTCCCCTTCTCCCTTCCTCTTCCCCTTTCACCCTCCAATCCAATGCTCTTAATTTTCTCAGGAGATCTTGTCTGTTTTCCCTTTTTATGGGGAATCTATGTATGTTTCTCTTAGATTTCACCTTGTTACTTAGCTTCTCTAGGGTCATGGACTATAGCCTGGCTCTGCTTTGCTTTACATCTAATATCCATTTTTAAGTGAATATATACCATGTTTGTCTTTCTGGGTCTGTTTTTCTTTCTAGTTCCATCAATTTGCATGTAAATTCCAAGATGTCATTGCATTTTTACCTCCGAGTAGTACTTCATTGTGTAAATGTACCACATTTTCTTTATCCATTCTTTGTGGGGCTTCTAGGTTGTTTCCAGGTTCCAGCTATTACAAATAATGCTGCTATGAACATGGTCTTTGTGGTATGAATGTGTATCCTGATGACTAAGGATGTTGAGCAATTCCTTAAGTGTCTCTCAGCCATTTGAGATTCTTCTGTTGATGTATTTGTTTTTGATTTATTTGTTTTTATTTTGATGTGTATGAGCATTTTGTGATGGGGGAAGCTCTGTTAATCAATCACCTTTAAGAAGTAGAAGGTATGGCTACCTGGAACCCAGGAAGAAAAACTGGGAGAGATCAGGTGTGTGCTCTATCTGGGTGATTCCCACCAGACACAGCAGAATTCAGATTTACCATTCTTGTGGCATGAGTTTCCCCTTATAACAAAAATATAATTGTTTATCTTTAAACTGGCCTGGTTATTTTCCGAATCGAGCTAACTTCTACAATTTTGCCTGCATATCTGTCTGTGCACCATGTGTGCACTATCTCTGGTACCTTTGGAGGCCACAAGTGCGCTTTGGATACATTGGAACGGGGGTTACAGGCAGTTGTGAGTCACCATGTTAGTGCTGGGAACTTAACCTGGGTCTTCTTCAAGAGTAGCCAGTGCACTTAAGCATGAATCAGTATCTCCAGTCCCATCAACATTCTTTGCTTGCTGTTTATCCTTTCATAGCTGAGATTGACCTGAATTTCTGATACTCCTTTCACCTCTTGAGTGTTAGGATTACAGGCATTTGCCACCATGCCTGGTTTAGGTTCTGTTGAAGTTCAAAACCAGTGCGTTCTGTATGAGTTTAAAGCAAGCATTGACTCTTGAGAACTGTGGTGATAGGCATGTTCAGCTACACACAGTTCAGAGGGTTTTAATTGTTGAGTTGTGCTTTTGTTATATGTTTAGGGTATTAATCTCCTAGCTATTACATAGTTCATGAGTATTTTCTCCCACACTATATATTTCCATTTCATTTTGTTGTTTTTCTTTGCTGTGGGTAAAAATTTTAGCTTTAAGTTCTACTTGTTTATTTTTGCTTTTGTTGTCTGTGCTCTAGGTGTTGGATTCATAAATTCATTGCAGAGACCAGTGTTAAGGAACTTTTACCCCAATGTCTTCTTCAATGAGTTTTATAGCTTCAGTTGTTACTCTGAAGTCCTTAAACTCTTCTGAATTAATTTATATGTGCAGTGTAAAATAACTATGCAATTTTATTCTTATGTATTTGAATGCCCAGTTTCCTCAGCACAGCCCACTAAGGAGCTTGCCCTTTGCCCACTGTGTATCCTTAGCACTTCCCTCAATGATCAGCTGACTTCACATAAGTAGGTTTATTTTCTAAGATCGACATACTGCTCCATTGGTCTGTATGTCTGTTCTTATGTCTTTACCATAGTGTTCTTGTTACTCTAGCTTTCTAATATAAACTGATAGCAGGTAGTAAGATGTCTTCAGTCTGTTTCCCCCTTCTTACTCAAAATTACTTTGATTACTCAGTACTCATTGCGACTCTATAAGACTTGTAGGACCTAATAGTTCTGTGAAAATGCCATTTTCATTTGGAGAGAGATTTCAATGAATCTGTAGATCCCTTTGAGTGTTACAGACAACTAAATACTATGTTTTATTTTTGTTCCCAAACATATATTTCCATTTATTTGTATCTACTACAACTTTTTTTTTTTTAAAAAGCCAATCATATATAATTTTCAGTGTACACTTCTCTCACCTCTTTGGCTAAATTTATTCCTGTGTATTTTGCTGTCTCTGATGCTACTGTGAATAAGATTTTATCTTTATTTCTTTTTTTTGTAGTTAATTATTAATAAATAGAAAACACTGATTTTTGGAGGGGGCAGAGACACAGACTCATGACCTTGAATTTGTAGTCTTCCTGCCTCCACCTTCCAAGTCCTAGGATTACAGGCATGAGCTTTCATGCCTGGCCTTTATTTTTTTTGTATATTCTTTTTGATGTTGGAGTGGTAGCTTTCAGTTTTGCATTGCAGAGGATAATGTTAGACATGAGTCTGTGTTGTGTGGAAGTATATTCTCTTTAAGCATAAATTACTTACTTTTTTAAAATCATGAAAAGATGTAGAATTTTCTCAAATACTTTTTCTTCATTTGTGATGATTGTATGACTTTCCCATCATTTCAGTAATGTAATATATTGAAATTATTGATGTATATGATCTTACATTTTTATTATTTATTGATTTTTTTCTGTGTGTATGTGTATGTGCATGTTAGTTGCACATGTGGAGGTCGGAGGGGGAACTTGTGGTATTTGGCGTTCTCTTCATACCATGTGCATCCCAGGGCTTGAGCTGTGGTTGTCAGGCTTGTTGACAAATGCATTTGCATGACTTGCTACTCTAAATTTTATGTTTTTATTCACCCACAGGGAGAAATTCTACACGATCATGTGTATTATCCCTTTATTGAAGTCTTGAATTTGACTTACTAGTATTTTTGATGATCTCTTAAATCTGTGTTCATCAGAGATATTGGCCTATAATTTTCTTTTTTTGTAGTACCCGTGTCTGGCTTTGGTGCTATGGTGATGCTGGTCTTATAAAATGAGTTTGGAAGTGCTTGTTCTTCTTTTGTGCTTTGATGAGTTTGGGGTGTGCTAGTCCTTTAAGAGTTTTGTAGGTATTTAGATAAAATCACCAGATCTCAAGCTCTTCTTTTATGAGAATCTTTTTATTAATTTGATCTCATTTCTCATAGTTATTATGTTCAGACTTTCACTTTATCATTATTCAATCTTCATAAGCTGTTACCAACAACTTATTTAGTTTATTTATTTGTTGTTCTATAACTTCATAATAGTCACTCATGATCTTTTGTATTTCTCTACTATTAATTATTATGTCTTCATTTCTGTTTTTGATTCTCTTATCTTTCTAAGCATAGCTTAAAATTTGAAAAATTGTGTTTATCTTAAAAGCTCTCACATTTCTTAATTTTTTGCTGTAAATAAAATAGATCTTTGTTTACTTGGAACATTTTACTCCTTCCAAATGATTTAATTTTTATTCCTTTAAATACTTCATGGAACAGAGTGAAACTGCTGACTTGCATGAGAATTAGGTCTAGTCAATAGAACATGATTCATTAACCTCTTTCATTTAAAAACTTTGACAGTTTCATATACATATATGATGAATTTCAGTTGTTTTCAGTCCATTGCCCTCTACAAGCCCTCATATCTCATTTATCTTTTCTCTTAATTTTATGCTATTTTGTTTGTTCTGATTTTAGTGTCTTCTATTAGCTTGGGGCTTAGATTGATCTTATGTATTTCCTGGAGGTGTGGCATTAGTCTATTTTTTAAAGTTTATGCTGTTTAAATGTAAGTTTTCTGGCTCTAAATTTCCCCTATAGAACTGCTTTTGGTGTGTTTCATTTCTATTTTAGTTTGTATTAAACTGTATTGTTTTTTATCTTATTTTTGCTTTTTTCTTTGACTCTCTGACTACTCAAGAGCTTATTACTTACTTTCCATTATTGTGGATTTTCCATTATGCCTCATGTTATTGATTCCTAGTTGCATTCACTATTGTGTTCATAAAATATATTTGATATGATTCTAGTATGCTTAAAGTTGTTAAGACTTGTTTTGTGGCCTAGCATATAACACTGTTCTAGAGTGTGTCTATGTATGCTCAAGAAGAGTGTGTATTCTCTTGTCCTTGGATAGAACATTATAAGCTTGTTAGGTGCTTTTGGTCTTAAGTATAGTTCAAGTTAAATGTATCCTTATTAATTTTCTACCTGGGTAGCTATCCATTGTTGAAGTAGCATAGTGATGTCTCTTGCTCTTACTACATTGCTACTCATCCATCAATATTTTCTTTCTTCTTGTTGTTATTTTTGGAGACAGGGTGTCATGTAGCTTGTGCTAGCCTTGAACTCTTATGTAGCTGAAGATGACTTGATTTTCTGATCTTCTTGTCTTTGCTTCCTAAGCACAGGGATTACAGACATGTGTAGCCACACCTAATAGCAATACATTCTTTATGCATACAGTTGCATTTTTGTGTTTTATCCATCACTTTATCCCATTATTATAATGCAAATGGTCATTTTTTTGTGATGGGGTTTTTTTTTTCCATAGAAGTTTTTAAAATAACTATAAAAACTGCATAGAATATCAAGTCAAAGGGGGTGGTAGTGATCTCTCTGGCAATAATATACAGTAATAAAAAGTGATGAAGTACGGGGGCTGTGGCCATAACTTGATGGCAGTGTTTGCATAATAGGCACTAGACCTGGCTTTATTCCCCATCACTATTAAAAAAGAGTGAAGTACTGATATTTGCATCAGAATGAGTATATTGCAAAACAATATTAAGTAAAAAGTCTGATACAAATGCTGCCTGATACTCCCTTTACAAGATGCTCTACAGAAAAGTCATTTTGTCCTTTCAGAGCTTCTTGACTGGAATTGAGCAAAACAAACTATTCTGGGGTCGTGGAACAGTTTTTTTTCCCCTGTAAGTTTTATCTTTATGTTTCCATTAGTGCTTATTAATTGCACAAATAAGCACTTTCATTGTGAAAGTACTTTTCCATGTATGCTTCTAATGTTCTTACATTCTAGTCACCCTCTTTATTACTCTTTCCCTTTCCCACCTTTCACCTTCCACATCTCCAATACTCCCATTTTTACTTTCATGTTGATTCTCCCACTAGACTCCACATACGAGAAAAAAACATATGATACTTTTCTTTTCTTTTGGTGAGACTGGCTTATGTCAACTAACACTATGATCTCTATTTTTCCTCTACCCATTTCCTGGAAAATGTCAAAATGTCTTTGTTCTTTATGGCTTAATATAACATATGTGCATACATAGCATATTTTCTTTGCCAATTTATCTATTGTGGGAAAGAACCTAGACTGATTCTGTAGTATGGCTCTAATGAATAATGTAATATATATGGTTGGTGACTGTGATGAAAATACATACTTATATGAAATTGTCATGCATAGATAAAAATATATTCTTAAAACATCAGTTCAGTTCCTTAGCCCATTTAGCAATTGCATTTAGCAAGTACTGTTTGGTGCTCAATATTTTGAATTCTTTATATATTCTAGATGTTAATCTATTGCCAAATGAATGGCTGGCAAAGAATTTCTCATATTCTATAGGCTGGCTCTTCATGCTATTGATTGTTTTTATAGCTATACAGAAATGTTTTAAAGATAATTCAAATGCAATAGCCAATTAAGTCCTGAACATCCTGTTTAGATTCATTGTCTATGCTTTCAACTTTATATACTGCTGCTTCTTCTATATTTTTGCATAAAAATTTCAAAGATTCAGATCTTCTATTAGGGTCCATTTTGAGTTGATTTTTGTAGAGGGTGAGAATATGGGCCTAGTTTCAGTCTTTCATAAGGATACCCACTTTCCCCAGCACCACTTGTTAAATAATCTGTTCTTTATTAATGTGTGATTTGGGGGGGGGATTTGTCAAAGTATCAGATGAATATAGGTGCATGTGGTTATTTTTTAATTAAAATTATACTTATTTTATTATAATTAACCAATTGTGTATGTGTGTGTGCATGTGCACCTGCATGTGCATGCACACATCTATGGATGTCAAAGGACAACTTGAGACAGCTGGTTCTCTCCTTCCATCCTGTGTGTCCCAGTAATTGAACTTAGGTTGTCAGGCTTGGTGAAAGTGGTGAGTTACCCAACTGGTCCTGCATGGAGTTATTTCTTGATATTCCATTGTATTTCCCTAGTCTATGGTTTATTTTATGCCACTACCATGCTGCCTTTCTGTTTCCTATGCCTAAATAGTATAGTTTGAAACTAAGTACTCTAAGTCCTTTATCATTACTCTTTGCTTAGGATTGCCCTGATTATTTGAGATCTTTTGTGATTTCATATGAACTTTATGGCTAGAATCCACTTATGAGTGAGTACATACTGTATTCATCTTTGATTTTTTTTTTTTTTTTGGTCTTGGTTATCTCACTCAGGATAGCATTTTGCATTTCCATCCATTTGCATGCAAAATCAAGATGTCATTGTTTTTTACCACTGAGTAGTACTCTAATGTGTAGATGTGCCACACTTTCTTTATCCATTCTTCCATTGAGGGGCATCTAAGTTGTTTCCTGGTTATGGCTATTACAATAATACTGCTATGAACATAGCTGAACAAATGCTTTTGTAGTATGATTGGGCATCTCTTAGGTATATTCCCTAGAGTGGTATTGCTGGATCCTGAGGTAGGTTGACTCCCTATTTTTTGAGAAATCGCCACACTGATTTCCAAAGTGGTTGCACAAGTTTGCATTCCCACCAGCAATGGATGAGTGTTCCCCTTACTCCACATCCTTTCCAGCATGGGCTTTCATTGGTGTTTTTGATCTTAGCCATTCTGACAGGTGTAAGATGGTATCTCAATGTTGTTTTGATTTGCATTTTCCTGATCGCTAAGGAGGTTGAACATGACCTTAAGTATCTTTTTGGCCATTTGAACTTGTTCTGTTGAGAATTCTCTGTTCAGTTCAGTATCCCATTTTTTATTTGGGTTATTTAGAGTTTTAATGTCTAGTTTCTTGAGTTCTTTATATATTTTGGAGATCAGACCTTTGATGTGGGGTTGGTAAAGATCTTCTCCCATTCCGTAGCTTGTTTTTTTGTCATAATGACTGTGTCCTTTGCTTTACAGAAGGTTCTCAGTTTCAGGAGGTCCCATTTATTCGTTGTTGCTCTTATTGTCTGTGCTACTGAGGTTATACGTAGGAAGTGGTCTCCTGTGTCCTTGTATTGCATGCTACTTCCCACTTTCTCTTCTCTCAGGTTCAGTGTGGTCAGATTTATATTGAGGTCTTTAATCCATTTGGACTTGAGTTTTGTGCATGGTGACAGATATTCATTCTTTTTTTATATTTATTTGTTTATTATGTATACAATATTCTGTTTGTGTGTAAGCCTGCAGGCCAAGAGAGGGCACCAGACCCCTTTACGGATGGTTGTGAGCCACCATGTGGTTGCTGGGAATTGAACTCAGGACCTTTGGAAGAGCAGGCAATGCTCTTAACCTCTGAGCCATCTCTCCAGCCCCCTATTTTCATTCTTCTACAGGTTGACATCCAGTTATTCCAGAATCATTTGTTAAAGATGCTTTCTTTCTTTCATTGTATAATTTTAGCTTTTTTTTTTTGTCAAAAATCAGGTGTTCATAGGTTTGTGGATTAATATCCAGGTCTTCAATTTGATTCCATTGGTCAACGTCTCTGTTTTTATGCCTATAGTTCGTGATCCTGGAGAAGCTAAGTAATAAGGTGAACCCAAAGAAAAACATATATAGATCCTATGGAAATTGGAAGCAGACAATATAACCAGGCAAAAGTTGGGAGCATGGGAGTAGGGTTGGATGAAGGGAAGGGGAGAGGGGGAAAGAAGGGAGAAGGGAAGGGTTGAGGAGAACTTGGGGGAGTGGGATGGTTGAGATGGAGAAGTACGGATATGGGAGCAGGGAAGAAGATATCTTAATTAAGGGAGCCATTTTGGGGTTGGCAAGAGGCTTGGCTCTAGAGGGGTTCCCAGCTGTCCAAGGGGATGACTCCAGCTATGACCCTGGGCAGTGGAGGAGAGGGTTCCTGAACTGACTTTGTTCTGTAGTCAGACTGATGACTATCTTGAATATGACCATAGAACCTTCAACCGGCGACAGATGGAGACAGAGACAGAGACCCACATCGGCGCACTGGAATGAGCTCCCAAGGACCAGTTGAAGAGCAGAAGGAGGGAGAATATGAGCAAGGAAGTCAGGACCACGAGGGGTTTGTCCACCCACTGAGACAGTGTGCCTGTGCCTGAGCTAATGGGAGCTCACCAAATCCAGCTGGACTGGGACTAAATGAGCATGGGATCAAACTGGACCCTCTGAATGTGGCTGACAGTTGGGGCAGACTGAGAAGCCAATGATAATGGCACTGGGATTTGTCTCTACTGCATGTACTGGCTTTTGGGGATCCTAGTCTATTTGGATGCACACCTTCCTAAACCTGGATGGAGGGGGAGGGCCTTGGACTTCCCACAGGGCAGAGTACCCTGCTCTCTTTTAGGAATGGAGGGGGAGGGGGTAGGGTGAGTGAGAGAGCAGGAGGGGAGTGGGAGGAGGGGAGGAAGTGGAAATTTTGCATGGTATTATTTATAAAGCAATAAAAAAGAAAATAAAAAGTAATAGAAAAAATAGTTCTATAAGGAATGTCATTAGATGTTTCCTTCTTTCTAAGTTATATATTTATGGGAATTTCATACATGAATACAATGTATTTTGATCATATGAACCTCTCAGTGTCCTCCTAAGTTCTCCCAGACCCCTCTGCCATATCTTCCTCCCAACTTCATCTCCTTTTTTCATAGCCCACTTTTGCAGTGAATAGCAATTAGTGTAGAGTTCAACAGGTAGTCAGGGCTCAGAGAATGAGTAACTGTGGTGTGCTCAGCTCTAAATAAGATGTATTTATCACATAACCTTACATGGCCCAGGGAACATTATAGAAAAGAATGAAGGAGGATTGGAAGAGCCAGATGTTGGGGAGGACTGCTGTTAAATAGTGTGTTACAGACATGATATGACCATTGTACTCATGAACTTATTACAATTTTGATGGTTATTGAATTTAATCTATAGATCACAGTTGGTAATAGAGCATGAAACAGAATTAACTCTATCAATGAAAATGAGAAATAAGCATTTCTATTTTATAATGAATTCTAGTTTATTCCTTTAGATTCTTCTATTCTATAGATTTTACTATCAAGGTATTTAGCATCATTAATTTAGTTCAGGTCTTGGTATTTTACCACCTGCCCAGGAGTGTTCCTACCCATAGTGGTCTATGCCCTTCTTCATTAATCACCAGTTAAGAACATGCACTAAAACTTGCCCACAGGCCAATCTGATGAATATAATTCCTCTTTCTTGAGGTTCCTTCTTAAGAAATGACTCTAGCTTGTTTCAAGTTGACATGAAACTAGTCAGAAAAGCACTTAATGCGTAACTCACAATTGGTTAAAAAAAAAAAAAGAGCAGAGAATAAGTGTCCATGGGGTGCTCAGCCACAAATGAGACATTTATTTATTTTATTTTATTTTTTAATTTATCTATTTTTTATTGAAAATTTCCACCTCCTTCCCTCCTCCAACTTCTCTCCCCTCCCCCCACTCCCCTTCTTTCTCCCTCTCCAGTCCAAGGAGCAGTCAGGGTTCCCTACCCTATAGGAAGTCCAAGGTCCTCCCTGTTTTCCCCAGGTCCAGGAAGGTGAATATCCAAACAGACTAGGCTCCCACAAAGCCTGTCCATGCAGTAGAATCAAAACCCAGCGCCATTGTCCTTGGCTTCTCCATCAGCCTCCGCTGTCAGCCATATTCAGAGTCTGGTTTGATCACATGCTCCATCAGTTCCAGTCCAACTGGCCTTGGTGATCTCCCATTAGATCAGTCCCTCTGTCTCAGTGGGTGGGTGCACCCCTAGCGGTCCTGACTTCCTTGCTCATGTTCTCCCTCCTTCTGCTCCTCATTTGGACCTTGGGAGCTCAGTCTAGTGCTCCAATGTGGGTCTCTGTCTCTATCTCCATCCATCATCACATGAAGGTTCTATGGTGATATGCATGTGAGACAAGTGCTCTACCAACTGAGCTATTCCCCCAGCTTCTGTTTTTTTCCTTAATTGATGTCTGATGGTAATCCTTGTTGACATTGTCAACTATCAGTGATGCTTTCCACTGAAATAGTTTGAATTATGTCTGCGTTTTTCTCTGTGTGGGTATGTGCATGTGAGCACAGATACCCTGGGAGTCCAGAAGAAGGCATCAGAGCTAGAGCTGGAGTTCCAGGTGCCTTATATGTGGGTGCTGGAAACAGAACTTGAGTGCACTGCAAGAAGAGTGCACAATCTTACCCGCGGAGCAACCTCTCAGGTCCTCCCCTCAATTTTTAAATTGCTTTCTCCCCTTGTCAAAAAGTGTAATTTCCTCACAGACTTTTCCCTCTGGGTTTTGAACTGGAAAGTAAGTTTGAATTGGAAGCTAAGTTCCTTATAGGATAAGCCAGGAATTTAAAAGTAATTAAATCTTCAAGGATTCATAATTAAATAATAAGAAGAAAAGCAATGGGGAAAAGAAAAAGGGAAAGAGTAAGGTAGGAAAGAAAAGGAAAGTATTGAAATGAATGTTGGGAATGAGAATTCCTGGAAAGAAGCTTTGCTTGCAAAAACTGATGGAACTGCGATGACATGGAGAGATAGGAATGCGGCAGGTCCAGCGGCTGATGACCTTATCTTGGGTGACTTCTAGCCCTGCCTCTGTGTCAGAACTAACACCTTGTGACAAATAGATACAAGTCTTTAGGAACCTATGAACTTAACAGATCACCCACCAATATCTTTTATACTTGCCCTGTTATATGACCTTTGTTCTGTAAAACTATAAAATTTGAGCTGGGCAGTGGTGATGCACACCTTTAATCCCAGCACTCAGGAGGCAGAGGCAGGCAGATCTCTGTGAGTTCAAGGCCAGCTTGGTCTATAGAGCTAGTTCCAGACAGCTAGGGCTGTTAACACAAAGAAACCTTGTCTCCGAAAACCAAAGGCAAAAAATCCCATAGTGTCTCTGACTACCAAGACATCTCTTTCATTGCTCTCCCACTCTGTCCCACCCCTAACTCACCCCTCCCAATACCTCAGGTTCTAATTTCCCATCCCCTTCCACCTACCACCCTTTCTCATCCCCACTTTATCCAGAAGATCTCATCTATTTCCCCTTCCAAGGGCAATCCATGCATCCCTCTTAGGGTCCTCCTTGTTATGCTGCTTATCTGGAGCTGTGAGTTGTAGCCTGGTTATTCTTTGCTTTACTTCTACTATGTACTTATGAGTGAGTACATAGTGACTACCCTAACTATCATCATAGAGCCTACACCCAGTAACTGATGGAAGAAGACACAGAAATTCACAGTCAAGCACTAGGCCGAGCTCGAGGAGTCCAGTTGAAGAGAGGGAGGAGGGATCATATGAGCAAGGGGTGGAGTGGGGGGTCAAGATCATTATAGGAAATTCCACAGAGACAGCTCACCTGAGCTCGGGGGAACTGATGAACTCTAGACTGACAGCTGGGAGCCTACATGAGACTGAAATAGGCCCTCTACATATGGGTGACAGTTATGTAGCTTGGTCTGTTTGAGGGGCCCTGGAAGTGGGACCAGACCTGGTGCATGACCTGGCTTTTGGAGCCCATAGGGATATGGTGGGATGCCTTGCTCAGCCTTGATACAGGGGAGAGCCTCAACTGAAGGTGTCAGGCCTTGTTGACTCCCCATGGGACACCTTACCCATTCTGAGGAGTGGATGGGGGTAGGCTGGGGGAGGTGGGGGGAGTAGGAGAAAAGGGGAGGGAGGGGTATGTAAAATGAATTGAATATTTGAAATAAAGAAATGGTAATGATGGATAACACAAAATCAACAGAGTAAGTGGAAAGAAGAACAATACCACTGCCACCAAACATCAGCAACAACAGCAAAGAGGAGTCAGCCTATGTGTCTTCCTTCTTGGGGTAGGATGGTGGTGGTTTGCCCTGTTGCTTTGTAGTTTGATTGATGTGGGAGGAAGGGCAGTGCCGAGTTGTTTTTTGTTTCTGAAGGCCCAACAGGTTAGACCCGAAAGGGCTTTTTGCCGCCTGAGCTCCTCCCTAACATTTCTGCCAGATTGCAGTACTGTGAGTCACTAGAGTTGATCACTCAGCTGAATTCTTTTTTTTTTTTTTTTTTACTTATTTATTTATTTTTATTCTTTTTTAATTAAAATTTCCACCTGCTCCCCATTTCCCATTTCCCTCCCCTCCTCCCAAATATTGCCCTCCCCCCACTTCCCTCCCCCTATCCCCACTCCTCTTCTCCTCCCCCCACTCCATTCCCCCTCCCTCTCGATACTGAAGAGCAGTCCAAATTCCCTGCCCTGCGGGAAGACCAAGGTCCTTCTATCTACGTCCAGAAAGGTGAGCGTCCAAACAGGCTAAGCTCCCACAAAGCCAGTTCATGTATTAGGATCGAAACCTAGTGCCATTGTCCTTGGCTTCTCATCAGTCTTCATTGACCGCCATGCTCAGAGAGTCCGGAATCAACCCATGCTTATTCAGTCCCAGACCAGCTGGCCTTGGTGGGCTCCCAATAAATCAGTTCCACTGTCACAGTGGGTGGGTGCATCCCTCGTGGTCCTGATTTTTTGCTCATGATCTCCCTCCTTCTGCTCCTCATTTGGACCTTAAGAGCTCAGACCGTTGCTCCAAATTGAGACTCTGTCTCTACCTCGATCCATCGCCAGATGAAGGTTCTAAGGTGATATGCAAGATATTCATCAGTATAGGATAGGGTCATTTCAGGTTCCCTCTCCTTAGTTGCCCAAGGTACCAGCTGGGGACATATTCCTGGACACCTGCGAACCCCTCAAGAGTCAGGTCTCTTGCCAACCCTAAGATGGCTCCCTTAGATAGGATATATACTTCGCTGCTCCCGTATCCATCCTTCCTATATCCCAACCATCCCAATCCTCCGAGCTCCTCCCATCATCCCCTTCTCATATTTCTCATCCCATTTCCCCTTTGCCCCATGCCACCTCACCCGCAAGTTCCCAGTTTTTGCCCTGGAATCTTGTCTACTTCCCCCTCTCCATGCGGATGACTATATGATTTTCTTTGGGTTCACTTTCTTATTTAGCTTCTATAGGATCACACATTATATGCTTAATGTCTTTTATTTTATGGCTAGAAACCGATTATGAGTGAGTACATCCCATGTTCCTCTTTTTGAGTCTGGGATACCTCACTCAGGATAGTGTTTTCTATTTCCATCCATTTGCACGCAAAATTCGAGAAGTCATTGTTTTTTACTGCTGAGTAGTACTCTAATATGTATATATTCCACACTTTCTTCATCCATTCCTCCATTGAAGGGCATCTAGGTTGTTTCCAGGTTTTGGCTATTACAAACAATGCTGCTATGAACATAGTTGAACAGATACTTTTGTCATTTGATGTAGCATCTCTTGGGTATATTCCCAATAGTGGTATTACTGGATCTTGGGGTAGGTTGATCCCAAATTTCCTGAGAAATCGCCACACTGATTTCCAAAGTGGTTGCACAAGTTTGCATTCCCACCAGCAATGAATGAGTGTGCCTCTTTCTCCACAACCTCTCCAGCAAAGGCTATCATTGGTGTTCTTGATTTTAGCCATTCTGACAGGTGTAAGATGGTATCTCAAAGTTGTTTTAATTTGCATTTCCCTTATCGCTAAGGAGGTTGAGCATGACCTTAGGTGTCTTTTGGCCATTTGAATTTCTTCTGTTGAGAATTCTCTGTTCAGATCAGTGCCCCATTTTTTTATTGGGTTCATTAGCATTTTAAAGTTTAGTTTCTTGAGTTCTTTATATATTTTGGTGATCAGACCTTTGTCTGTTGCAGGGTTGGTGAAGATCTCCTCCCAGTCAGTGGGTTGCCTTTTTGTCTTAGTGACAGTGTCCTTTGCTTTACAGAAGCTACTCAGTTTCAGGAGGTCCCATTTATTCAATGTTGCCCTTAATGTCTGTGCTGCTGGGGATAAACGTAGGAAGTGATCTCCTGTACCCATATGTTGTAGAGTACTTCCAACTTTTTCTTCTATCAGGTTCAGTGTGTTCAGACTAATATTGAGGTCTTTAATCCATTTGGACTTGAGTTTTGTGCATGGTGATAGATATGGATCTATTTTCATTCTTCTACACGTTGACAACCAGTTCTGCCAGCACCATTTGTTGAAGATGCTCTCTTTTTTCCATTGAATACTTTTAGCTCCTTTATCAAAAATTAGGTGTTCATAAGTTTGTGGGTTAAAATCAGGGTCTTCTACTCGGTTCCATTGGTCGACTTCTCTGTTTTTATGCCAGTACCAAACTGTTTTCAAAACTGAGGCTCTGTAATAGAGTTTGAGGTCAGGGATGGTAATGCCTCCAGACGATCCTTTATTATATAAGATTGTTTTGGCTATCCTGGGTTTTTTGTTTCTCCATATAAAGTTGATTATTGTCCTCTCAAGATCTGTGAAGAATTTTGATGGGATTTTAATGGGGATTGCATTGAATCTATAAATTGCCCTTGGTAGAATTGCCATTTTTACTATGTTGATCCTCCCTATCCAAGAGCAAGGGAGATCCTTCCATTTTCTGGTATCCTCCTCAATTTCTTTCTTCATTGACTTAAAGTTCTTGTCAAATAGATCCTTTACTTCCTTGGTTAGGGTTACCCCAAGATATTTTATGCTATTTGTGGCTATCGTGAAGGGTGATGCTTCTCTGATTTCCATCTCTGCTTCCTTATCCTTTGTGTATAGGAGGGCAACTGATTTTTTGGAATTGATCTTGTATCCTGCAACGCTACTAAAGGTGTTTATCAGCTGAAGGAGTTCTTTGCTGGAGTTTTTGGGGTCGCTTATGTACACTATCATATCGTCTGCAAATAATGAAAGTTTAACTTCTTCCTTTCCGATTTGAATCCCTTTGATCCCCTTATGTTGTCTTATTGCTATTGCTAGAATTTCAAGCACTATATTAAAGAGGTATGGAGAGAGTGGACAACCTTGTCGTGTTCCTGATTTTAGTGGAATAGCTTTGAGTTTCTCTCCATTTAATTTGATGTTAGCTGACGGCTTGCTATAAATAGCTTTTATTATAGTTAGGAACGACCCTTGTATTCCTAATCTCTCTAAGACCTTTATCATAAAGGGATGTTGAATTTTGTCAAATGCTTTTTCAGCATCTAATGAAATGATCATATGGTTTTTTTCTTTCAGTTTATTTATATGATGGATTACATTGATAGATTTTCGTATGTTGAACCAGCCCTGCATCTCTGGGATGAAGCCTACTTGATCATAATGGATAATTTTTCTGATGTGTTCTTGGATTCGGTTTGCCAGTATTTTATTGAGTATTTTTGCGTCGATGTTCATGAGTGAGATTGGCCTGTAGTTCTCTTTCTTGGTTGTGTCTTTGTGTGGTTTTGGTATCAGAGTAACTTCAGCTTCATAAAAGGAATTTGGCAATGACTTCTCTGTTTCAATATTGTGAAATACATTAAGGAGTATAGGTATTAGGTCTTCTTGGAAGTTCTGGTAGAATTCTGCATTGAAGCCATCTGGACCTGGGCTTTTTTTGGTGGGGAGGTTTTTTATAACAACTTCTAATTCTTGGTGACTAACAGGTCTATTTAGATTGTTCACCTGGTCCTGGTTTAACTTTGGTATATGGTACTTATCTAAAAAAGTGTCCATTTCTATAACATTTTCCAATTTTGTGGCATACAGATTTTTGTAGTAAGATCTAATGATTCTCTGAATTTCCTCTGAGTCTGTGGTTATGTCTCCCTTTTCGTTTCTGATTTTGTTAATTTGCGTATTCTCTCTCCGCCGTTTGATTAGTTTGGATAGGGGTTTATCAATCTTATTGATTTTCTCCATGAACCAGCTTTTTGTTTCATTGATTCTTTGGATTGTTTTCTGTGTTTCTATTTTGTTGATTTCAGCCCTCAATTTGATTATTTCCAGTCTTCTACTTCTCCTAGGTGAGTCTGCTTCTTTTTTTTCTAAAGCTTTCAGGTGGGCTATTAAGTCTCCAATGTGTGCTTTCTCCGTTTTCTTTAAGTGGGCACTTAATGCTATGAATTTTCCTCTTAGCACTGCTTTCATAGTGTCCCATAGGTTTGAGTATGTTGAGTCTTCGTTTTCATTGAATTCAAGAAAGACTTTAATTTCTTTCTTTATTTCTTCCTTGATCCAGGTGAGGTTCAGTAGTTGACTGTCCAGTTTCCATGAGTTCATAGGCTTTCTGGGGATAGCATTGTTGTTGAATTCTAACTTTAATCCATGGTGATCTGATAAGACACAGGTGGTTACCGATATTTTTTTGTAACTGTGTAAGTTTGCTTTGTTACCGAGTATGTGGTCTATTTTCGAGAAGGTTCCATGAGCTGCAGAGAAGAAGGTATATTCTTTCCTATTTGGGTGGAATGTTCTATAGATGTCTGTTAAGTCCATTTGATTCATTACCTCCCTTAATCCTCTTATTTCTCTGTTAGGTTTCTGTTTGATTGACCTGTCCATTGGTGAGAGAGGAGTGTTGAAATCTCCTACTATTAGTGTGTGTGGTTTGATGACTGCCTTGAGTTTTAGTAACGTTTCTTTTACATAAGTGGGTGCTTTTATATTAGGGGCATATATATTCAGGATTGAGATTTCATCCTGGTGAATTGTTCCTGTTATGAGTAAAAAATGTCCATCTCCATCTCTTTTGATTGATTTTAGTTTGAAGTCAACTTTCTTAGAAATTAGTATGGCCACACCTGCTTGTTTCTTAGGTCCGTTTGCTTGATAAACCTTTTCCCAGCCCTTTACTCTGAGTAGATGTCTGTCTTTGTGGTGAGGTGTGTTTCTTGTAAGCAGCAGAATGTTGGATCCTGTTTTCGTATCCAATCTCTTAGCCTGTGCCTCTTTATAGGTGAGTTGAGTCCATTGATATTAAGTGATATTAATGACCAGTGGTTGTTAACTCTGGTCATTTTTCCTTTCTTTCTTTCCTTTGGTAGTAGAGTTTGTGTGTTTCCCTTCTTCAAGTTGTGCTGGTGAAGGGTCTTTAGATGTCTGAGTTATTGTGGGCATTGTTGGACTCCTTGGTTTGTGATTTTCCTTCAATTACTTTCTGAAGGGCTGGATTTGTGGCTACGTATTGTTTAAATTTGTTTTTATCCTGGAAAACTTTGTTTTCTCCATTTATAGTGAACGAAAGCTTGGCTGGGTATAGTAGTCTGGGCTTGCATCCATGGTCTCTTAGTTTCTGCAGTACATCTATCCAGGACCTTCTGGCTTTCATGGTTTCCATAGAGAAATCAGGTGTAAGTCTGATAGGTTTACCTTTATAGGTAACTTGACCTTTTTCCTTTGCAGCTCTTAATATTCTTTCTTTATTTTGTATGTTTTGTGTTTTGATTATTATATGACGAGGAGATGTTTTTTTTTGATCCAGTCGATTTGGTGTTCTGTATGCTTCTTGGACCTTCAAAGGAATATCTTTCTTAAGGTTGGGAAAGTTTTCTTCTATAATTTTATTAAATATATTTTCTGGACCATTGAGCTGTACTTCTTCTCCTTCTTCTATCCCTATTATTCTTAGGTTTGGTCTTTTTATTGTGTCCCAGATTTCCTGAATGTTTTGTGATGAGAATTTGTTGGTTATGCTGTTTTCTTTGATGAGAGTGTTTATTTTCTCTATGGTATCTTCAGTGTCTGAGATTCTTTCTTCTATCTCTTGTAATCTGTTGGTGGTACTTGTCTCTGTAGTTCCTGTTCGTTTATTCAAATTTTCCATCTCCATCCTTCCCTCGGTTTGTGTTTTCTTTATTACTTCCACTTCGTTCTTCAAGTCTTGAACCGTTTCCCTTACCTGTTTGATTACTTTTTCTTGTTTCTCTTGGTTTTCTTGGGTATCTTTGAGATATTTATTCATTTCCTCTACCTTTTTGTTTGTAATCTCTAATTGGTTGTGGCAGTTTTTCACCTCCTGTTTAAGGTCCTCTATTATTTTCATAAAATTCACTTTTGAGTCGAATTCTTCTAATTCTTCTGTATTAGGGTTTAGACTTCTCATTTCGGGATTCCTGGATCCTGGTGATGTCACGTTGCCTTTCAAGTTGTTGGGGGAATTCTTGCATTGGCGCCTGCCCATCTTTTCCTTCAAATGGAGGCAGGAGAGGCCTGATGTCTTGGACCAGTCTTTGCTGTGACTAACTCTCTAGGTGTATCTCCTCAGTGTAGGGGCAGGAACCGTTCCCTTCCAGGTGAACTCCTCAACACCAAAGCATGGATGCGTGGTATTCCAATGACCCGCGTAAAGAAGGCCGAATGCAAGGGGTCGGGCGGGGTCCAGTAGAACACAGGCGACACTGCAGTACAAGCTGGAGGTGCCTGCGCTCCCTTTCGGGGGTTGCTGAGGCCTGCCCGCTGCTCTGGTTGGGTTGCCTTAGTGTAGGGGCGTTTGTGCTCTCTACCGGGACCGTCCGCCCCAGGATAGTACACACTCACCCGTCCCGATGAAACTTCTTGGCACCTACACAGGAACTCCTGGATGCCCCAATGAGCCAGGGACTAATGGAAGTAGGGCGCAGGCAGAGCAGGTCCAGCAGATCACAGCAGAGACTGCAGCCCCAGCAGCAGGGGCCCGCTTTCCCTGGCGGGGACCTTGAGGCCTGCCCTCTAGTCAGGGACTCACTGCTCTGGGTTGGTAGCCTTAGTGAAATGGCAGGAAACTGTTCCACTGCTAAGGACCTTGCAGACAAGGCAGGTTTGGGGGTGGGGGTGGGGGCGGGTGTGTAGGAGAGCAAGCCCTGCAGCAGGAGCTGGGGGAGAGGTGTTTGTGCTCTCTACCTGGACAGTCCGCCCCAGGATAGCACACACTCACCCGTCCCGATGAAACTTCTCGGCACCTACACAGGAACTCCTGGATGCCCCAATGAGCCAGGGACTAAGGGAAGTAGGGCGCAGGCAGAGCAGGTCCAGCAGATCACAGCAGAGACTGCAGCCCCAGCAGCAAGGGCCTGCTTTCCCTGGCGGGGACCTTGAGGCCTGCCCTCTGGTCAGGGACTCACTGCTCTGGGTTGGTAGCCTTAGTGAAATGGCAGGAAACTGTTCCACAGCTAAGGACCTTGCAGACAAGGCAGGTTTGGTGGTGGGGGTGGGGGCGGGTGTGTAGGAGAGCAAGCCCTGCAGCAGGAGCTGGGGGAGGGGTGTTTGTGCTCTCTACCTGGACAGTCCGCCCCAGGATAGCACACACTCACCCGTCCCGATGAAACTTCTCGGCACCTACACAGGAACTCCTGGATGCCCCAATGAGTCAGGGACTAAGGGAAGTAGGGCGCAGGCAGAGCAGGTCCAGCAGATCACAGCAGAGACTGCAGCCCCAGCAGCAAGGGCCCGCTTTCCCTGGCGGGGACCTTGAGGCCTGCCCTCTGGTCAGGGACTCACTGCTCTGGGTTGGTAGCCTTAGTGAAAAATCACTCAGCTGAATTCTTGCCAGGGTTTGTCATTTCCCGAATCCACAGACAACGCAGAAAGTTCCTTCAAACTCTCTTCATCTTAGCCTGAGGACACCTCTATGGCAGGTCCCCTTAAGCCCCAGGCCAATGTATTCCCACCAAAGGCTTTTGGTGCTCTGAGAGTGCGGCAATTAGTCCCACCTGAGCAATCTGGGAGCCTGAGTTACCGAGTGATCCTGTGTGCACGTTGCTTTCCATTCTAGCACCCCCAGCCTCCTTTGTGTTTGCACACAACTGCTCTCTTTCCTCTCCTCGGACTGTTGCATTAGAACTGCGCTGTAATCACTGCCAGCTTCCCTCTGCAACACAGCATGCACTTCCCAGACAGGCAGATTAGGGGTGCGAGGGGGTGCTCTGTGAATCTGAGTCAAAGTCACAGCCCAGTTTCTTGGGCCCAGAGTGAGTTTCGAGGAAGTCATTCACTTTATGCAGTGGAGAGGCCTTTGAAGTTTGGATGTATATAAAAAAAGCAGGTCTTCTACTCTCTCAGGCTGAAGTAGTTCAATGGCAAGACTTCCATTAAGGTGATTGTCCGCCATAACACCAGTGAGCAAGCCTGGTTGTACAGGGAAACCTCCCTCAGCATTCATTACTGAACAGACTGTAGACCTCTTGTCTTAAACTCAATTCTTTTCAGAGTGCCGGATTCTGTGGAGTTTATGATACTTTCCTTTTCCTCTTTTACACAGTTTTCTGGTATAGGGTCTCTCTCCCTTCCCTGCCATTTTGTCTAGTGCTTTGTGTTGTAGTGTGTTGTTTCTTCTTCTTTTTAAAATCAGCATATATTAACTATACAACAAAAGTAGGTTTTATTATAAAGTTTTTTATTCATATACGTAAATCACATTCACTCATGCTACCCTTTCTTGCCCCACTCCCACTCCCGGTATGTGTGTCTCTCTTCTCAACTAGCTCCCTTCCATTTTCGTATCTCTTTTGTTTTGTGTTGAGAGCCAGTGGGTTTCATCAGGGTTGTTTGCAGTAACTTGGGTGAGCATTTGTTTGGAGAATGAGGTTTCTCGTTTACTTTGTGTGTGTACATGTGTATGTATCCTATAGTGTGAGTGCATGTATGCATGTGTAGGCAAGAGGTTGGCAGCAGGTATCTTCCTCCATCATTTCTATGGAGTTTTGATAAAGGGTCTGTTACTGACTCTGTAGCTGCATTATTGACTAACTGACTGGCTCACAAGCTATGGAGATTCCCTCTTCTCTACATGCCCAGCAATAGTGTTGCAGGTGTGTGCTGCCACACCTACTTTTATATCGGAGCTAGATTTCCAAACTCAGCTTCTCATATGTGTGTGGCACTCACCTTACCACCAAATCATCTCTAAAGCTCTGCTCTTTCTTTCCAGACCTAACATTCAGTATCTCTTCTGATAGCCTCATAAGAATGGGAACAAGCCATTCTTCTGAGGCTAGCTTCAGATTTATTTATTTTTGAAGGGGATGGTATTGTAGCATGTGCCAGGGTCAACTATCGGGCATATGTGGCAGTGGGTGCTAATGATGTGTGCATGCTTGGCTTTCCTAGGCATGCAGGTCCATGGTTGAAATATCCAGCTGCGGGTCAGTGACAGTTAGTCTTGCTACATACAAGTGTGAATACACCTGAAGGGCCCAGGCTGGTAATATGTATGTCCTATACTCTGGATATTAAAAATTCCCCAAAGGTCCATATGTTAAAGACTTGTTCTTGTTTCTGTTGCTGTTCCTCCCCATTGAAAGGAGGTGGCGCCTTTACAAGCTAGAGCCTCCTAGAAAGAAGTAAGTCATTGCAGCCTTGACCTCAAAATAGATTGTGGGACTTCAGTCTCTTTCACTTCCTCTCCTTACTTTTCCAGCCATAAGATGATCACTTTTCCTTACCACATATTCCCATCGCAATGCACTGTGCCACCGCAGGCCCACAACAACAAGGCCAGTCAAAAACATGAGCCAAAATAAGCATTTACTCTTTATGTGTGAGTTTATCTCAGAGTTTTTTTATAGTAACAGAAATTGAGTCACACAGTATTATTACAAGGACCATCTGGGGGAAAGTACATTAGTTTGAACTGGTGTCAGAAGGTAGGGCCAGCTGCATGTACGTGTGAGTATGTGTGTGGCAGACTGGGGGCATGCATGCACATAGCTACAAGGCCTGCCCAAATGTGGGTTTTATGCACGACAGTGGGAATGATGATGAGGTTCCCTTGACTGTGTCTATATGCCCAGCTTTAGGAAACAGAGCTGCAGTGTACATGTGCACGGCCACAGGGCACAGCTGTGGACCCAGGATCAGCACTAAGGGTGGTGGCATGAGTTTTTAACTATTTGTGCATGACTAGTTGTGCCAGTTGGGGCAGGTGGTGTGCGCAAGATTGAATTTAGAAGATAGTTGTGAGCAGTGTAGACTCCAGCAGGGACCTAAGGACATTAGCCATCAGGCACATATTGTTTATCCTGGGTCCCCTTGGCCAGGATGCCCATAGCCATATCAGCTGCAGTGACTTTGTAGTGGGATTCAAGAAAGTGGTCGCAGTACAGGTACCTGGTAAAAAGCGTCAAAGGATCTGCCGTGGTTATGTTGTTAATTATTTTTTTGATTAACATACAAAGAAACATCTTTGTTAGTGACCTGTATTAAACTTTAAATCCATTTAATTTTTAATTAACATACAAAGAAATGGGCTTCACCATGACTTTTTTATTTATTATATCCTTTTTGACAATTTCATAATACATATAACATATTCTGAATAGTCTAACCCCCTCTGCTCTCTAATTTCCCTCCAGCCTCGGTAGGTAATTCCCCATTATTTTTTACAAATCTTCTCCCTGTATTCATGTCATTTTGTTTATTTAGTTTTGTTACCCACTAATTTAAATCAGGGTTGTCAATGGACTATGGGTTAGGAGTCTCTTGGCCTTACTGTCTTTTGTACACAAATGAAGACAGTGACTGTTGCTCCTTGGTGTGGGACAATTATATTCTTTCAATTATATTTTAAATAAATGCTGACTGGTCAGTAACCAGGAAAGAAGTATAGGTGGGACAACCAGACAGGAAGTAGATGTGGGTCAAAGATAACAGGAGAATTCTGGGAAGAGGACTCAGTCCCAGCCCAGACACAGAAGAAGCAAGATGTGACTGCCTCGCTGTAAAAAGCACCGAGCCATATGGCTAACATATACTAGAATAATGAGCTCATATAAGTTATAAGAGTTAATAAGAAGCCTGAGCTTATAGTTAATGTAGACCTCTGTGTGATTTCTTTGGGACTTAATGATTGCGGGAACCGGGCAGGACAGAAAACTTCAGTAAACAGATCCTCTAGAATCTGTCAGTAGACAGTTCTTCATCAGGGTGTAGTAGGGCCCCATGAGCCCCTTAATAATCCATGACTTACTGTTCACAGGCCCTGACTTGAACAGGCCCAGTGTAGGGAGCTTCAGCTGCTGTCAGACCATGCTAGCCATGGCTACGGGCTACCTTGAAGACAGCATTTTACGGCTCTTTTCTCTATCTTTCAGCTCTTAACATTGTTTCTACTCCTTCCATAATGTTCCCTGAACCTTAGATGGATCAGGTAGTTGTCCTGTTCAGGGGTGAACCCTCAACTGTCACTTATTCTCAGCACTATTGTATTCATCACTGTTCACTTTCTGGGCTCTGTGTTCCTCAACATTTCCACACATATGTATTGTTATACTTGGTTTTGACTTGCTCCAATTGTCTTTCCTTTCTCCCTCTTATTGCTCCACTTCCTTCCCATGACTAATTCTCTCTTTTTTTTTCTCTTTTGTTTTTATAACATGTATCCCATTGTCCTCTCTTGTTCTCCCCTCTCCTTTAGACCTCTTTCTTCTTTTTCATTGTCTTCTTTCTACTTTCACTTTCATGTTGTGTGCCTGTATTTAAATCTACTTTCCAATTATGAGTTTGCCTTTTTTATTTAATAGAACAATCTCCAATTGCATTCATTTTTCTTTTCTGCTAATGTCATAATTTTCTGTTTTTCAATGGCTGAATAAAATTCTATTATGTATATGTACCAAATTTTCTTTACCCATTAATCTGTTGCTGGACAACTGATGGGGGAAGGTCATTGGTTAATAAAGAAACTGCTTTGGCCCATTTGATAGGTCAGCCCTTAGGTAGGTGGAGTAGACAGAACAGAATGCTGGGAGGAAGTGAGACAATTGCCATGCCTCTCCTCTCTAGGGCAGACAAGATGAAGCTCCAGACCAAGATGGACGTACACTAGAATCTTCCTGGTAAGACACCACTTTGTGGTGCTACACAGATTATTAGAAATGGGTTAGTCAAGCTATGAGAGTTAGCCAAGAGGAGGATACAAATAATGGGTCAGGCAGTGTTTAAAAGAATACAGTTTATGTATTATTATTTCTGGGGCTAAACTAGCCAGGCGGCCGGGAGCTGGTGGCAGGAACGCTTCCCCATCAGCTCCTTCTACAGAATAGCTGGTTCTAAATTTTGACTATTGTAATTAGGGCAACAGTAAACATGGATGTGCAAATATCTCTGTGGTTTGCTGTCTTAAACCCCCTTAGATGTATAGCTAAGAATGGTATAGTGGAACATATGGTGATTATTCATTTTGTTTGTTTTTTGAACCTCCATACTGACTTCCATATTAGGTGCACAAGTTTATTCCCAAGATCTGCCTATGTTTTCTAAGCAGGACACTGTAGAGTGTAGTGGTTCCTCCCTTGTAGCGGACACTAGTCTCTTTCTTTGTTCCCAGATATCTCCAGATGTTTCTGCTATGTCGGTCTCTACAGTGATCTGGATAAGGTACAACTGAAAGTGGTCATTTAGGCAGTACACTGACAATCTCAGGAAGTTAATAATTTGCCCTTCACGCCCTGTTCTTGTGAGTGGGATTACTGCTTAGGGACTTCTAAGCCATTCTGGCCTAGAGGATGTGATGATGCAGACAGAATTAGACTATTTGTACTACTCATTTATTCTCAGGATATTTTCTTCCATTGTGTTTGTGTAGCTTCATAACTGAATTCCCTAGCCATTTCCAGAGTTATTTGCAGATGTGACTTGCTATCCAGTTGTTCTTTATAGGGAGAATGAAGGTGGAGAAGGTTTCCTTTGCCATCTTCATGATGTAACTGTATTACATCTCCTAACATATTGATGCTATTAATTCTACTACCTGGATATGACATGATACTTCAGTGTGGTTTTGGATTGTGTTTCCCCGACGATTGCTAATTGAATTAGTTATTTGTCTTGTTGCTGCAACAAAGCGCTTGATGAAAGCCGCCTATGGAAGGAAGGGTTTATTTTGGCTCAGTTTGAGGGTGTGTCCTATCGTAGCTAGGAAGTCATGATGGCAGGAGCTCAAGGCAGCTGGTCACATTGCATCTGCTGTCAGGAGGCAGAGTGATGAATGCTGCTGTCCAGCTCCCTTTCTTCTTATTCTGTCCCAGCCCTCAGTTCAAAGAATGGTGCTGATCAAGGTCATCCTACTTCAACTTAATCTAGAGATGCCCCTGCAGGCATACATAGAGGTTGATTTCCATGGTAACTCTGACTCTCATCAACTTGACCTCCGACATTAATCACCACAGTAATGCATATCATATTCAGAAGAATGCTCAACTCATGAATTAATTTTCCATGTATGAAGATGCATGTGCACATGTGTGTGGAGGCCAGTGATCAATTGGGAGTCTTCTTTAACTACTCACCATTTTATTTTTTGAGATAACGTCTCCCATTAAACTTGGCACTCACAAATTTAGCCAGACTGGCTGGCCAGAAGAACCAGAAACCCTGCCTCCCCAGTGCTTGGAATACAGGCACAAGCCATCATCATTAGAGTTTTTATGAGGATACCAGAGGTTGAACTCAGGCCTTCATGTTTGCACTAGAAACTCTTTACTGACTGAGCAAGTGCTCTACCCTCTAGGTCTTTTATTTTTAAGTCAAGACATTACTATTGCAAGTTTCCTAAAAACTTTGTATAAGGTATAGTTTACATGTTAACTCATCATATGCATAATTTCTGCTTAATATATAGGGATTTTCCCCCTTAATATCTCTTTCTCCCCTCCCTCTCACAGTTCCCTTGCTACTTTCTCAACCGCTCAAAACCTAGAGTTCAGATATGAGAGGAAAAGCAGCATTTGGTAAAACCAGGCTTATTTTGCTTAATAATAATGAATCTCCAGTTATATGCACTTTTACAAACAACATGGTTTAATTTTTCTTTATAGCTTAATAAAATTTCATTGTGCATATTACATTTTCTTTACCCATTCATTGTTGACAGGCATGTAGGCTGATTTCATTTCTCTCTCTCTCTCTCTCTCTCTCTCTCTCTCTCTCTCTCTCTCTCTCTCTCTCTCTCCTCTCTTCCCCCAAGACAAGGTTTCTCTGTAGCTTTGGAGCCTGTCCATGAACTAGCACTTGTAAATCAGGCTGGCCCCCAACTCACAAGGATCCGTCTGCCTCTGCCTCCTGAGTTCTGGAATTAAAGCTGTATGCCACCACTGCCTGGATTTGATTCCATTTCTTAGCTATTGTGAATAGTGCAGCTGAAAGTGTACATGAGTTATGAGAATTTTTTGATGGAATCATTAAAGTATTTTTTTTTAAGTATAGATAGGGTCATGGCATTTGCAGATACTTTGAGGTCTTCCTTTTTTGCTTATATTTATTTCTTTTTATGTTTTTCTCTTGTCTAATTATTCTAGCTTAGACTAAAACTTCCCAAATTGTGTTCAATGAGAGTAGCTATCCTTGTCTCATGCCTTATTTTAGAGGAAATACTTTCAGTTATTCCCCATGGGTATAATGCTGCCAATAGGATTTTCACATAGAGCCTTGACTATGTTGAGATATGCTCCTTTTCTAAGTTTCTCTATGAAATTTTTTGGGGTGGGACACCTTAAACGTTGTCAAATGCCTCTTCTGCATCTATTGAAATGATTGTGTGTTTTCTATTCTTAAGTCTGTTTGTGTGCTGCATTACACTTATTGATTTTTGTGTGTGAAACCAACCTTACAACCCTAGAATGTAATGAACTTGTTCATATGATCTCCCTTTCTTTTCTTATTAACACATTTTAATGTGACTTTGATGAGTTTTTTTTTTTTGAGTGTTTGAATTCATGTTCATTGGGAAGTGTTGTCTATACTTTTTGGTTATTTTCTTGACCAGTTTTGGTATTAGGGTAATACTGGCTTCATAGAATGAGTTTTATGGTGTTTCTTCCCTTTGTAATTTGTGGAACTGTTTGAGGAATATTCATGTTATCTCTTTATAATTTGATAGAATTCAGCAGTGAATATATCTGGTCTTGAGATTTTCAGGGTAGAAGTTTTTTTTATTACTCCTTCCATCTCAGGGCTTGTTATGGGTAAGTTGAAGCTGTTTAATAAAGATTTAATAAAGATTTAATTCTTGATTTAATTTAATTTTTAATTTGATTTAATTTTGATAGGTCATGTGCTCTAGAAAGTTATTCATGTTGTCTAGATTTTCCAATTTTTTAAAGATGTGAGTTTTTTAAGTATTTCTTTATGTTCCTCTATCTTTCACAGGAATCTGTTGGATCATCATCTTTTTCATCTTTAATATTATCCAGATTTTCTTTCTTTTCATTTTACTTAGCTTCATTGAGGTATTGTTAACCCAGTTTATCTTTTCAATGAATCAACTTTTTGCTTAAATAATTGCATGTTTTGTTTTTTTAATCTACATTTTGTTAATTTTCTTTATTGTTTTCTTGCTTTCTCCTGCATTTGGGTTTGAGTTGCATCATTAGGTTATTTGCTTCAGATATGCGTCTTTGGTAGTGTTAGCTCCCATAGCTATAAATCTTCCTTTTAAAATGAACTTTGCTCTATTCTAAATGTTCTGGGGGGGAAGCGGTGGAACCCCGGCCCGCGCGGACGGAAGCGGCAGAACCCCGGCCTGTGCGGACGGAAGCGGTGGATGGGGGATAGTCCAGGCATGAAATAGTGAAGCCCACACTGAGAGCAGTTCGCCCCACTACAATTAAATCAAGTAGGTTTTTTGGGGCCTGGCCTGTAGAGAGGGAGGCCTTTTGTTGGCGAGGTCCACGGGCGAACGGGGAGCAGGGTCCTGTCCCTGAAGACCCTCCTGAGTGGGGAGAGTGTTCTGGGCCCATGCGGGGACACAGGAAATGGAAAGGGAGCATTCTCAGACCCCCTTCACCCCCCTGGTAAGCCTGCGAAGGCTGATACCCTCTGCGGAGGCTGCTCCTCCTCTGCTGCGACCTATCTATTTCTGGCACATCCCAGCTTGTGCCCAGGGCCCTCTTCCACTCCCCCTCCCTTCTGCGGGGCTGCAGGATCACCCAGTATAGCCTGTTTGGGCACTGGGTCGGGAGCTCGGGGCAGAGGACAGCGGGAGTTTCTCTGTTTTGGTGGCTGGCCTACAGAGGGCTAGGCCTTTTGTGGACGAGGTCCTGGACAAACGGGGAGCCTGATCCTGGTCCTGTAGATCCTTCTGAGTGGTGAGAGCGATCTTGGCCCACGGCGGGAGCCAGGAAACGGAACGAGGGCACTTTGTAAGCGGGGCCCTTGGCCAGCAGGGAAACCTGTTCTTGACTTAAAAAACCCATTAGATAGCATTGATAGGAGGAGATGGGCAGGCGCCAAGGCAAGAATTCACCCAACAATATGAAAAACAACATGAAAACACCAGAACCCAATGATCTTACAACACAAGGACTTGAACACCCTAACACAGAACAAGTGGAAAAAATTGACTTTATGAAAGCAATAGAGTCCCTTAAACAACATGTAAAAAACACCCTTATAGAAATGGATGAGAAGTATAACAAAAAGTTTGATGAAATGAGTAAATACATAAATGATGCCCTGGGAAACCAAGAAAAAACAATCAAGCAGGTAATGGAAACAGTTCAAGAATTAAAAACGGAAATTGAAGCAAGGAAGAAAACACAAAATGAGGACCAGTTGGATATGGAAAATCTAGGTCAACGAGCAGAGGCTACAGAAACAAGCATTATCAACAGACTACAGGAGATAGAAGAAAGAATCTCAGATTCTGAAGACAACATAGAGAAAATAAACGCACTGATCAAAGAAAACAGCAAAACCAACAAAGTTTCATCACAAAACATTCAGGAAATATGGGACACAATAAAAAGACCAAACCTAAGAATAATAGGGATACAAGAAGGAGAAGAGTCACAACTCAAAGGTCCAGAAAATATCTTTAACAAAATTATAGAAGAAAACTTTCCAAACATAAAGAAAGATATTCCTTTGAATATTCAAGAAGCATACAGAACACCAAACAGACTGGATCAAAGAAAAACTTCCCCTCGCCATATTATAATCAAAACACAAAATATACAGATTAAAGAAAGAATATTAAGAGCTGCAAAGGAAAAAGAGCAAGTTACTTATAAAGGTAAACCGATCAGACTTACACCTGACTTCTCTACGGAAACCATGAAAGCCAGAAGGTCCTGGATAGAGGTTCTGCAGAAACTAAGAGACCATGGATGCAAACCTAAACTACTATACCCAGCCAAGCTATCGTTCACTATCAATGGAGAAAACAAGACATTCCAGGATAAGAACAAATTTAAACAATACGTAGCCACAAATCCAGCCCTACAGAAAGTAATAGAAGGAAAATCACAACACAAGGAATCCAACATAGCCAACACTGCCTACAATAACTCCGGCATCTAGCGACCCTTCACCAGCACGATTCAAAGAAGGGAGACACACAAACACTACTACAAAAAACAATAGGAATAACCAGAGTAATCAACCACTGGTCATTAATATCACTTAATATTAATGGTCTCAATTCACCTATAAAAAGACACAGACTAAAAGATTGGATACGAAAACAGGATCCAACAGTCTGCTGTTTGTAAGAAACACATCTCAACCACAAAGACAGGCATCTACTCAGAGTAAAGGGATGGGAAAAGGTTTTTCAAGCAAATGGTCCTAAGAAAAAAGCAGATGTGGCCATACTAATTTCTAACAAAACGGACTTCAAACTAAAATCAATCAGAAGAGATCGAGATGGACACTTTATACTCATAACAGGAACAATTCATCAGGTTGAAGTCTCAATCCTGAATATCTACACCCCTAATATAAAATCACCCACTTATATAAAAGAAATATTACTAAAGCTCAAGGCAGACATCAAACCACACACACTAGTAGTAGGAGACTTCAACACACCTCTCTCACCAATGGACAGGTCAATCAGTCAGAAACCTAATAGAGACTTAAGAGAATTGTTGGAGGTAATGAAGCAAATGGACTTAACCGACATCTATAGAACACTCCACCCCAAATAGGAAAGAATACACCTTCTTTTCTGCAGCTCATGGAACCTTTTCAAAAATTGACCACATACTCGGTAACAAAGGAAACCTCCACAGATACAAAAAAATATCAGTGTCCACCTGTGTCTTATCAGATCACCACGGATTAAAGTTAGAAGGCAACAACAATGCTACCCCCAAAAAGCCGACAAACTCATGGAAACTGAACAGTCAACTACTGAACCACACCTGGGTCAAGGAAGAAATTAAGAAAGAAATTAAAGTCTTCCGTGTATTTAATGAAAATAAAGAGACAACATACTCAAACCTATGGGACACGATGAAAGCAGTGCTCCGAGGAAAGTTCATAGCACTAAGTGCCCACTTAAAGAAAACAGAGAAAGCATACATTGGAGACTTAACAGCACACCTGAAAACTCTAGAAAGAAAAGAAGCAGAAGCACCCAGGAGGAATAGAAGACTGGAAATAATCAAACTGAGGGCGGAAATCAACAAAATAGAAACACAGAAAACAGTCCAAAGAATCAATGAAACAAAAAGTTGGTTCTTGGAGAAAATCAACAAGATCGACAAACCCCTATCCAAACTAATTAAACGACAGAGAGAGAACACACAAATAAATAAGATCAGAAATGAAAAGGGGGACATAACCACAGACACAGAGGAAATTCAGAGAATCATTGGATCTTACTACAAAAGCCTGTATGCCACAAAACTGGAAAATGCAAAAGAAATGGACAGTGTTTTGGATAAGTACCATATACCAAAGCTAAACCAAGAACAGGTGAACGATCTAAATAGATCAGTTAGTCGCGAAGAATTAGAAACAATTATCAAAAATCTCCCTTCCAAAAAAAGCCCAGGACCAGATGGTTTCAATGCAGAATTCTACCAGATCTTCCAAGAAGAGCTAATACCTATACTTCTTAATGTATTTCACAATATAGAAACAGAGAAGTCATTGCCAAATTCCTTTTATGAAGCTACAGTTACCCTGATATCAAAACCACACAAAGACCCAACCAAGAAAGAGAATTACAGGCCTATCTCACTCATGAACATTGATGCAAAAATCCTCAATAAAATACTGGCAAACCGAATCCAAGAACACATCAGAAAAATTATCCATTATGATCAAGTAGGTTTCATCCCAGAGATGCAGGGCTGGTTCAACGTACGCAAATCTATCAATGTAATCCACCATATAAATAAAATGAAAGAAAACAACCATATGATCATTTCATTAGATGCTGAAAAAGCATTCGACAAAATTCAACATCCCTTTATGATGAAGGTCTTGGAGAGATTAAGGATAAAAGGATCATACCTAAATATAATAAAAGCTATTTACAGCAAGCCGACATCCAACATTAAATTAAACGGAGAAAAACTCAAAGCCATCCCACTAAAATTAGGAACACGACAAGGATGTCCACTCTCTCTATACCTCTTCAATATAGTGCTTGAAGTTCTAGCAATAGCGATAAGACAACATAAGGGGATCAAGAGGATTCGTATTGGAAAGGAAGAAGTTAAGCTTTCGTTATTTGCAGATGATATGATAGTATACATAAGCGACCCCAAAAACTCTACCAAAGAACTCCTACAGCTGATAAACACCTTTGGGAATGTGGCAGGATACAAGATCAACTCCAAAAAATCAGTTGTCTTCCTATACACAAAGGATAAGGAAGCAGAGAGGGAAATCAGAGAAGCATCACCTTTCACGATAGCCACAAATAGCATAAAATATCTTGGAGTAACTCTAACCAAGGAAGTGAAAGATCTATTTGACAAGAACTTTAAGTCTTTGAAGAAAGAAATCGATGAGGACACCAGAAAATGGAAGGATCTCCCTTGCTCTTGGAATGGGAGGATCAACATAGTAAAAATGGCAATTCTACCAAAGGCAATCTATAGATTCAATGCAATCCCCATCAAAATCCCATCAAAATTCTTCACAGATCTGGAAAAGACAATAATCAACTTTATATGGAAAAACAAAAAACCCAGGATAGCCAAAACAATCTTATACAATAAAGGATTGTCTGGAGGCATTACCATCCCTGACTTCAAACTCTATTACAGAGCTACAGTATTGAAAACAGCTTGGTATTGGCATAGAAACAGAGAAGCCGACCAATGGAATCGAATAGAAGACCCTAGCTTTAACCCACAAACATATGAACACCTGATTTTTGATAAAGGAGCTAAAAGTATACAATGGCAAAAAGAGAGCATCTTTAACAAATGGTGCTGGCAAAACTGGATGTCAGCCTGTAGAAGAATGAAAATAGATCCATATCTATCACCATGCTCAAAACTCAAGTCCAAATGGATTAAAGACCTCAATATCAGTCTGAACACACTGAACCTGATAGAAGAGAAAATGGGAAGTACTCTACAACACATGGGCACAGGAGAACACTTCCTGTGTACAACCCCAGCAGCACAGACATTAAGGGCATCATTGAATAAATGGGACCTCCTGAGACTGAGTAGCTTCTGTAAAGCAAAGGACACTGTCACTAAGACAAAAAGGCAACCCACTGACTGGGAGAAGATCTTCACCAACCCCACAAATGACAAAGGTCTGATCTCCAAAATATATAGAGAACTCAAGAAAGTAGACAGTAAAGGGCTAGTCAACCCAATTAAAAAATGGGGCACTGAGCTGAACAGAGAATTCTTAACAGAAAAATTTCGAATGGCCAAAAGACATTCAAGGTCATGCTCAACTTCCTTAGCGATCAGGGAAATGTAAATCAAGACAACTTTAAGACACCATCTTACACCTGTCAGAATGGCTAAAATACAAAACACCAATGATAGCCTTTGCTGGAGAGGTTGTGGAGAAAGGGGTACACTCATTCATTGCTGGTGGGAATGCAAACTCGTGCAGCCACTTTGGAAAACAGTGTGGTGGTTTCTCAGGAATTTCGGCATCCACCTACCCCTGGACCCAGCAATACCACTCTTGGGAATATACCCAAGAAATGCCCTATCATACAACAAAAGTATATGCTCAACTATGTTCATAGCAGCTTGTTTGTAATAGCCAGAACCTGGAATCAACCTAGATGCCCTTCAACGGAAGAATGGATGAAGAAAGTATGGAATATATACATATTAGAGTACTTCTCAGCAGTAAAAAACAATGACTTCCTGAATTTTGCAGGCAAATGACGGAAATAGAAAACACTATCTTGAGTGAGGTGATCCAGACCCAAAAAGAGGAACATGGGATGTACTCACTCATATTTGGTTTCTAGCCATGAATACGGGACGTTGAGCTTATTATGCGTGATCCTAGAGAAGCTAATTAAGAAGGTGAACCCAAAGAAAAACATTTAGGCGATGAAAGGAGACAGAGACAAAGACCCACATTGGAGCACCGGACTGAAATCTCAAGGTCCAAATCAAGAGCAGGAGACAGAGCATGAGCAAGGATCTCAGGACCGCGAGGGGTGCACCCACAAACTGAGACAATGGGGAAGTTCTATCAGGAACTCACCAAGGCCAGCTGGCCTGGGTCTGAAAAAGCATGGGATAAAACCGGACTTGCTGAACATAATGGACAATGAGGACTACTGAGAACTCAAGAACAATGGCAATGGGTTTTTGATCCTACTGCACGTACTGGCTTTGTGGGAGCCTAGGCAGTTTGGAAGCTCACCTTACTAGACCTGGATGGAGGTGGGTGGTCCTTGGACTTCCCACAGGGCAGGGAACCCAGATTACTCTTAGGGAAGATGAGGGAGGGGGACTTGATTGGGGGAGGGGGAGGGTATAGGAGGTGGTGGCGGGGAGAAGGCAGAAATCTTTAATAAATAAATAAGTAAGTAAGTAAATAAATAAATAAATAAATAAAAATGTTCTGGGTTTTCTTTTCATTTTTATTTCATTCTAGGGATTTCAAATTTCAATTTCCTCCTTAAGTTCCTCAATAGTACACTGATAAATCAAGATTGTATTTTGTACTCTCCAATATTTAAGAAGTTTCTGCAGTTTCTCTTGCTATTGATGTCTAGTTTTATTGCAGTACAATTTAAGATACAAAATTATTTTTTTATTATTTTGTGTTTACTAAGACTTCATTTGTGGCCTACATATCACCTATTTTAGAGAAGGTTGCTGATAAGAAATCTGATTGTATTTTGATATGTTTGCCTTTGTAAGTGAGTTGGCATTTTTCCCTTACAGATTTTTTTCCCTTGGGTACTATGCATTGAACTCAGGGCCTTATGAATGCTAATGAATCACTTGAACACTAAGCTATATCCTTAGCTATCTCTTAAAGCTTTTAATATTGTTTCTTTACTTTGTGTTTTTTATGCAAAGTTTTTGTATTGATTCTTTGGGAATTTCACATCATGTATCCCAACCTCATTCATTACCCAGTCCTTCCATATCTGCCCTCCACCCTTGTAATTTCTCCCCAAAAGAAAATAATAAAAGTGAGAATAAAAAACATTTGCAACCCCTCTTGGTAGCTACCTGCTCTTTGATCACCTGAGGTGCTTTCCCACACCTGCCATGGCCTTCACAATTTCAGTTCCACAGTGCACACACCACTCCATTCTTCCATCTCTCTGCCCCTCCAACATACACTCACTTTTTGTAGGGGCGTTGAAAGCTGCAGTGTGTCATGCAGTACACTATTTTGCCCATATAGGTTTACTTATAAACATTCATTACAATGAGTCTTTGATTTGGTTTGAGGCCTCTGGTTTCTGCTACGTCATTAATATTGGATTCTCATTGAGAATTCTCTCTGATATTGTTCTGACTTACAGAGATCCCTTGGCTATGGTTCCACTGGACCAGACCCTTCACATGCTTCAGCAGCTCGTAGGTGGGGTAGATGTTGGGGTAGGCTAATTCCAGGCCCTGAGTTGGTTAGCCCAGGCCTCCCCCAGTGAGGGCTGGGGCCAGCTCAGCATGACCTTCAGCCATTAACATGACTTCAAGCAGCAGCCTAGACCATGGACACCCAAATGGCCCTTGGTGGCAACATGGCCCATAGACATCAACATAGACCATGGCTGTGGTAGGGCAATAGACCCAGACAACCTGATCCTTAGTGGCAGCACAGGCCTGGACATAATCATGACCTCAGGAGGCAGCACAGGCCTCTTACATCAGCCTGATCCTCACCACTGTTGAATCTCTGCTTCTGTCTCTTTCCACAGCACATGAACTGCTCTGCTTCTTTTCTCTCACATCTCCAGCACATACTTGCTCATCACAATGGCATGAGGTGACATGAGGGCCTACTTTGTGTTTTTGACATCTGGGTCCAACATGGTCTCGGGAGGTTCTTCTCTGGTCATACCTATTTGGAGTTATAAAAGCCTGCGATTTTTAGATGTCCATTTCTTTCTCTAAATTTGGACAATTTTTTGCTATAATTTCTTGAAATAGATTCTCTATGTCTTAATTTTTATCTCAGCTCACTCCCACTTCTATCTTACAGAGTTTTAGGCTTGGTCTCTGATTTTCCTAGAGTTCTTGGGAGTCTTGTTCATTTCCTTGTCCTCTTTGTTGTTTGAATATAGTATTTTTTCCAACCTTTTTCTCAATACTTGATTTTCTTTCTTTTGCTTAGTCAAGTCTCTTAACAATGCTTTTCACCATGCTTCCCCTTTGATTCATTGCATTTTTCTACTTCCAATATTTCTATTTGTTCCCCACACTCCAAATAGTAATTTTCTTGTTGAATTCTTTCATGTGCTGCCCTTGTTGTCCATACTGCTGATGTTCTTGTCTATGTCTCTCACTTTTCTTCTATTTGGTTGATTTTCCTTCCCAGTCTTGGATTTGTTTTCTTACTTGTGTCTTTTTAAATTAGTGAACTTTGGAGATCTTCATCTACTATTACTTTACCCATTTTAGTATCTTTCAATTTAGTATTTGATGAGTCATAATCTTTTGGTTTCTCACACATCTTGTGTTTCTGTCTTATGATTTTGTAATCTGTTGTCTTTCATCTCTGTTTTTTTAACAGCCTTCTCTTGAAACTCAAATCACAGCACCACCCAGGAGAAAACAAACCATTAAAACAGCAACAAATCAATCCATATAAAGTATAAGAATATACTTACAAATTAAGTCCACTAATATATCACTAATTACCATAAACCAGAAAAATGGGAACACTAATATGGAATGTGCTAAAAAGTACAAATTATTTAGGATAAATATAGAAATAGTAAATAATTGGGAAAAATGAATAGAGCAAGGAATTGGGGGAAATAGACAAGAATCAAAGTTAAATAAAAAAAAGAAAAGGAATGTTGCTGGAGTATAATATTGTGAATGGGAGGATAGAACCAAGAATTTAGAAAAGATTAAAAAAGCAAAGAAATAAAAAAAGATTTCCCAACATTAGCAAATTTCAAAAACAAAATTAAATACATGTAAGAAGAAAATACAATGTAAAACTTAGTTTAAAAATTCATAGTAGGGACTGAAGGGGTGGCTCAGTGGTTGAGAGTACTTGCAAAAGACCTGAACTTGGTTCCTGACACCCACATGGCCCTCTGTAACCCTAGTCATAGGAAATTCAAAATATCTTCTGACCTCCACAAGCTTCTGAATGAATGTGGTAAACATACATATACTTAGACATATACATATACACAAAATAAAATGGATATTTTTTTAAAAGTTCATGGCAACCAATAGACAAATATAACAAGATAAAGCCAAAGTACTAGGAGAGAGAGAGAGAGAGAGAGAACACAAAAGGAGGCATATAATGGGTAATAAAATGAAAGAAGAAAAATGAAAAAAGGTTGCCTAATAATGAAAAAGATACATAAACAAAATTAGATATAATAAGATAATAAAAAGATGCAATTTAAAATATTTTAAGGTTAAAAAACTGATAAAGTATAAAAAAGAAATAAAAGGGTAAATATAAAGTGGGGAAAAAGGATAAGGTAAAGTCATAAATTGAAGTGTTGGAGAGGTTTCTTCCTGCGTCCTTTAAAACAGAATACTGCCATTTGTTATATAGTGGGAAGGGTCAGATGAACTTAGAAGCTTTGTCTTTCTTGTGCTTTGTGCTGATGTTGAACTTGTACTGAGAAGGTATCCAGTGCTTGCCAGAGATTTCTCCACTGTATTAGCTTCTCTTCTATACATATTAGGAAGCTCTGCTGGACACACTGAGCTTTGTAATTTATGATCTGTGCAGGTGCTCTCATCCTCCCTGAACCCCCCCTCCAACTCATACCCATATTTTTTTTTAGCTGGGGATTATCTTCTAATTGTATAGATAATGTGGGAAGCAGCCACAGCACTGTGATATGTACACTATAAAACATGTGTGTTGGCTACTTTTATGTCAACTTGACACAGGATAGAGAAACCTGGGAAGAAGTTACCTCAGATGAAAAAAGGCCTCCAGTAGCATGGACTGTGGGCAAGCCTGTGGGGGCATTTTCTTGGTTAATGATTGATGCCAAAGGTCCAGCTTACTGTGGACAGTGCCAGTCCTGGGCAGGTGGTCCTTAGTTGTAAAAGAAAGCATGCTGAGCAAACCATGAGAAACGAGCCAGTCAGAAACACTTTTCCATGGCTTTTGCATTATTTCCTGTATCCAGGTTCCTGCCTTGAGTTCCTGCCCTGGCTTCCCTCAGTGATGAACTGTTACCTGGAAGTGTAAGCTGGAATAAAACCATTCCTTTCCAAGTTGTTTTTCTTCTGGTGTTTTATCACATCAATAGAAACCCTAGCTAAAATAATGTCTTTTTATTTTTAATAATTTCAGTGTATTAATAACTATATTTAAGGATATACCTGGGCTATCAAATAGACTGCAAGAACTCAAGATTTTCCAGACTCTAAAGAAATGAGGAAGTCCGGAGCGAGCAGGGGAGCGAGCTAGAGGCTGTTGGATGGCAGGAGCGGAGCAATGCCTAAATCAAAGGAACTTGTTTCTTCAAGCTCTTCAGGCAGTGATTCTGACAGCGAGGTTGAAAAAAAGTTAAAGAGGAAAAAGCAAGTGGTTCCAGAAAAGCCTGTGAAGAAGCAAAAGCCTGGTGAGACTTCTAGAGCGCTGGCATCTTCCAAGCAGAGTAGCAGCAGCAGAGATGATAACATGTTACAGATTGGGAAGATGAGATACGCCAGTGTTTGGGACTTTAAAGGAAAAATTCTAGTTGATATTAGAGAATATTGTATGGACTCAGAAGGTGAAATGAAACCAGGGAGAAAAGGTATTTCTTTAAACATGGAGCAATGGAGCCAGCTGAAGGAACATATTTCTGACATAGATGATGCAGTAAGAAAGCTGTAAAATCTGAGCCATATCAAACTGTACTGTTGTAGTTGTTTCAATCTGTCTTTTTACATTGGCTTTTGCTTTCTAAATGTTGTTTTCCAAGCTGTTGTATATTTGGATTGCAGAACAATTTGTAAGGTGAATACTTTTTAAAAAAATGTGCATTATTAAAATGTTCTGAGTGAAGCTAAATGTCAACTTTATTAAAGAGTATTGCTTTGTGGCCCCCTACCTAGTGTAAAATAAAGCCAGATTATTACAAAAAAAGAAATGAGGAACAATTAGGTGGCTCTGTAGGCTGATCTACACACTGACCTCAGGCTCAGGATTATTAAACTATAGGGTTCTTAGATCAGGTTCTTGAGATCTGCTCTTGGTAGCTAGAAATGGAGAGATAGGTTTATCATTCCCTATCTACTTCACTGTCTGAGGTAAGCCTCTTGTTACCAGCAGATTTTTAGCTTTCAGTGTCTTGCTCTCCTACTTTCACCAACTACCTCTCAAAGCTGTTCCTCACAGATGAAATTATGTGGTGGATGTTCATGTTCCTTGTCTTCTGTTTGCTCCCAGTTGTGCTCAGTTTTAAATAGCAAGGTATTTCTCAAGATGCATCTGGCTCTTGCCCTCTGAGTCACACAGAGTGACAAAATGGAATTCCTGACCCATTCACTGGAGGTTTTGAGGCTTCTGTGGGCATGTCCTGAAGATGACTGCCAGTCTCCTCCCTAAGGCTGCGTGGGCCTACCTTTTTTGAAGAAGCTTTTTTCTTCCTTTCCTGAAGGTAGTTTTGGAGTTCTGTCTTTCATTGTGGTATATTGTCACGTTCTCATTTAAGAACATTACATTCCATCCTGGGATCCATTCCAACTTCATTTTTTTAACTTAAATTTCCTTTCATTTTACATACCAACCCAGTTCCCCTCTGTCCCCTTCTCCTGGCCCTCACCTTCTTCCCCACATCCCACTCCTTAAGAATGGCACACCAACATGGTCAACTGTATTCATGTAAAACCTGAGAAAGCTTCAAAAGGAATTCTAGACACAAAAGAACAGAGTTAAGCATAGTTTTTTTGGTAGCAGCATTTTCTCGGTGGGCTCTGTTTGCTAGGCTTCCTGACTCAGCAGTAGCAGCAAAAACTGCACAACTCCTCTAAGTAGGCTTTCTAGTTCATGCTAGCTACATGAACAACTCTGACTCTTTTGGAAGGTCTGGCTATGGAGCATTTAAATGGGGTTTGTGAGCAGAGTGCTACAATTTGCTTAATGGCATCACAGACCTGCTGTGACCCAACCCTGGATCTGGGGTGGAGAGAATGGCTCTTAGATGCAGTGAGCATGCCTTTCCCATGTTGGACTGGGCAGAGTTGGTCTTAGCCATACCCACTTAGCATTAAAAAAAGGCATGTCTGGTCAGAAAATAATTACAGATACACAGTAAAGACAGATTCAGATAAAAAAGACCTCTTTATGGGTTCATAGTGTTGGATAAATATATGTAGGCTTGGGGGAGAAAAGAAAAAGAATATAGATAGTTATTAAAAGAAGTAAATGGTTTAAAAAATGATGGAGGAAGGTTATTGATTAATTAATAAAGAAACTGTTTGGCCTGATAGGTTAGAACATAGGTGGGTGGAGTAAACAGAATAGAATGCTGGGAGGAAGAGGAAGTGAGGCAGACACCATGCCACTCCTCTCTAGGGCAGACGCTATGAAGCAAGCCGCCAGGTCAGACATGCTGAATCTTTCCTGGTAAGACTGGTGCTACACAGATTACTAAATATGGGTTAGGCAAGATAAGTCACCACCTCGTGATGCTACACACTTTAATAGAAATGGGTCAAGCAGTGTTTAAAAGAATACAGTTTCCTTATAATTATTTTGGGGCATAAGCTAGCCAGGCGGCCAGGGCAGCGTGGCAGGAACACAGCCCGTAGCTCCTTTCTACAGAATGGCACCCAGACATGGAAAACTGAATCCACAGAAAGTCTGAGAAAGCTTGGGAAAGAATAGAGTAAACCATGTTTTCTTGGTAGCAGCAATTTCTCAGGTCTGTTCTGTTTGCTAGAGGCAAGCAAGCACTCTCATCTAAGAGAGGTTTCCTGACTCAGCTTTAGCTGAAAAACCCTGCAGCTCTTAAGAGGTCCTACCACGAAACACTTAAATGGTGTTGATAAAAGCTGACTGAATGCTTGTTTGTTTTCAACCATAGCAGGAAAAAAGTTGTGCTTTTTTAAAATGCTGGTGTTCTGGGCCATCCTGCCTGGGCAAACTCTGACTCTTTCAAGCAGGCGGTCCTGACTACAGAGCTTTTGAGTGTTGCTTAACACTGTTGCAGCTTGCTTGCTGGCAGGGACCTTGAAACGCCAAAGAGTTGTGGTGATAAAAATGGCTCCAGCAGTACCTCTGCCATGAGGCTGGAAAGCTAAGGAATGGGCTGGATCTAGCCGGCAAAGCCATGGCTTTAATCCTACCCATATTGCTCAGTAATTTAAAGGGTCATGTCATCAGAAAAAGAGAGAGAGATACAGTAAAGAGAGATTCAAAAACAAAGAAAACATCTAAATGATTTACAGTGTGTTAATAATATATGTAGGCTAAAAGTTAAAGTTCTTAGAGTGAAAAAAAAGAAAGAGGGTAGTTGGTTGTGGTAGTACACACCTTTAATTCCAACACTTGGGAGGTAGAGGTCGATTGACCTCTGTGACTTTAAGGTGTGGTAGTATACACCTTTAATCCCAATGCCTGGGAGGCAGAGACAGATGGATCTCTGAGAGTTCAAGGACAGCCGGGTCTACAGAGTTATTCCAGGACAAAGATATACAGAGAATATAAAATAAAAGTAAAAATAAATGAAATAGAGGTTAAAATAAAGCTGCACAAAGATGGAAAATACATAGAGAATCTTGATACTGTACACTATTATGCTCTCTTTGAATTGTTTGAATGCTGAGGAAAGACCAACAGCTGCTAAAAGATATTTGTTTATAAATGCTGCTGAACTAATCCAACATAGATATTTTGAAAATACCTTGACTTTAAAATTTTGATCTAAGGACATGATGCTTTGGAAAGGAGTTTCTTCTTTTGTTTTCACAGAGGATGAGACCCTGTGGATTGCTTCTATCCCAGTATGGTATGATAGACCACACCCTCCTGAAGGGTTGCTGTGAACACCTTCAAAAAATTACTTCACTCGACTGCTGACTGAGATGAATCTAGCACACAGGTTATACCCTAAAAGACGTCATTAACAGCACCCCTATACAGCAGGAAGCAGTTTGGAGAGAAATAACTATGTCCATATTCCCAAATATTGTTTATAAATGTTCTTTTACATTTAAAGGGGGATATGATATAGATATGAATAATTTGCATTGGTATGGATTTTAACGTCAGTTTTGTTATATGTATATGCATATTTCTAATCTTGATTAAGGTATTGTGATTGTGTAGTTCATTTAAAAATGTAATATATATAGGTTGTTAATGGATAATCATCTATAATAGTCAAATTTGTAGTCCTGTTAAATTTTCTAGATATATAGAGATATATTTCAGTTAGATAGTCATTATTCATATCTTTCAAAGACTGTAGAATATGGCATTTTAAATGTTTTAATAACTTAGGACTTTTCATGACAATGAGACATTTCTGCTCCTGGTAGCAGCAATCTACTTCAAGAGGAAGATGGGCATTGAAGAGGCTCCTTAGGGAGTTGGTTAGCCATTTGGACAAGAAACTGCTCTTGCCTGGACTATTGCATAACCTGGACACAGAGAACCTGCAGAGAGAGGACTGCTGAACTTGTCTAAGGGTGAGATGATCTTTCGGGGTTCCTGATTCATGAAAGAGTCTGTGAGACATTCTGCAGGACACAGCAGATAGTGACTGAACTGTCTTTGAAATTTCTTGCTTCATGAAAATTTCTCTGGATACTATGGGCCTGTAGGCCGAAGATGGATGCCCCAACCATACAGAGGAACTTTGGGTGACTGTCCAGGCAGTGAGATGTCTCTGTTATTTCTAGAGTTTGGAAGTTGCTTATTTCTTGTTTGCTTGGGTAATATTGTATCTTTCTCGAGTCTTTGATGGAGTTGAAGAATAGATAGTTAGTTATAGTTATAGTTTTCCTTAGTTATGATGAAGATAAAATAGATGTAAATATTGTAACTGTAATTCTTGCTTGATAACTGTTTTGTTATATGTAATTTTACTATGTTAAAGTTAAAGCCTTCCTTATTTTTGTTTAAACAGAAAAAGGGGAAATGATGGAGGAAGGTCATTGGTTAATTAATAAAGAAACTGCTTGGCCAGGTTAAAACATAGGTGGGTGGAGTAAACAGAACAGAATGCTGGGAGGAAGAGGAAGTAAGGCAGACACCATGCCGTTCCTCTCCAGGGCAGACGTGATGAAACAAACCACCAGGTCAGACATGCTGAATCTTTCCCGGTAAGACTGGTGCTACACAGATTACTAAATATGGGTTAGGCAAGATAAGTCACCACCTCATGGTGCTATACATATTAATAGAAATGGGCCAAGCAGTGCTTAAAAGAATACAGTTTCCGTGTAATTATTTTGGGGCATAAGCTAGCCAGGTGGCCAGGAGCCAGGTGGCAGGAAAGCAGCCCACAGCTCCTAGTACAAAAAAAGGTAAAGTCTTTAAAGAGACAGAGTACAGTCATAAATTAAAAGGAGTAAAGAAAAATAAGCCACATAAAGATGGAATATAAACAGAGAGTCTGCATTATGTATACTATTGTGTTTGCTTTGAATTTTTTGACTGTGAGGGAGCTAAATACAGGGAAACATTTCATTATATGGACTGCTAAGGTAAACTAACATATATACTTAAAAGGTATCTTGACTTCAAAATTTGGATCTAAGTATATGTAACTTTGGAAAAGAGGTTCTATATTTGCTTCCACAGAGGATGAAAACCTGTGAATTCCTTCCAGACTAATGTGGTTTGATCAAACAAGGCCTCCTGTAACCATGACCCAAAAGGTTCAACATCCATGACAGCTCTGGGACTGCTGGCTGAGATGGACCTACCACACAGGATATCCCATGATAGAACTGATTAACAGCACCCCTAATCAGCAGAAAGTAAACTAGACAAAAATGCCCAAATTCCCTAAGTGATTGTTTATAAATGTTTGTTTACATTTAAAGGGGAATATGATATAGATATGAATAATTTACGTTAGTATGGATCTTGGTCTATTGATACAAATTTTAGGTCAATCTTATATATATATTTCTGTTCTTGATTAAGGTATTGTGTTTGTGCAGCTCATTTAAAAATGCAATGCATAATTAAGAAATGCCGGTTAATAGATAGTCATCTATAATAGTCAAGCTTGTAGTCATGTTAGTTAGTTTTTATAGATATATAGTGATATATTTAAGGTAGAGAGATAATCTCCAAACTTTTCAAAGACCTATGGAATACAGCACTTAAAATGTTTTAAGAACTTAGGACTGTTCATAACAATGAAACACATCTGCTCCTGGCAGCACCAACTATTTAAAAAAGAATATGGACATTGAAGAAATTTTTTATGGAGTTTGCTAGCCATTTGGGCAAGAAATTGCTCTTGTCTGGACTGCTTGATATTATACTGTATGAACTGGACTTGCAGGACCCACAGAAAAATGACTTTTTAAGCTGCCTAAAGAAGGTGAGACAGTCCTTTTGGGTTTCTACTTCATGAAAGTATGGGCCGGTAGGCTGAAGATGGGTACTCACAACATTACAGAACTTTGGGTGACTGTCCAGGCAGCGAGATGTCTCTGTCAATTCTAAAGTTTTGGAAGTTGCTTACAATGCACTTCCTGTTTAGTTAGGTAATATTATATTCTTCTGGAGTCTTTGATGGAGTTGAAGAATAGTTATAATTATAGTTTTCCTTAGTTATGATAAAAGATAAAGTAGATATAAATATTGTAACTGTAATTCTTGCCTGATAACTGTTTTGTTATATGTAATTTTACTATGTTAAAGTTAAAATTTTCCTTTTTATTTAAACAGAAAAGGAGAAATGGTATGGGAAGTCCTTCTGTCTATGTTTTGCTTTTTTTTTTTTATTTTATTTTTTTTATTAATTAATTAATTTAATTATTAAAGATTTCTGCCTCTTCCCCGCCACCACCTCCCATTCCCTCCCCCTCCCCCAATCAAGTCTTCCTTCCTCCTCAGCCCAAAGAGTAAGCAGGTTTCTCTGCCCTGTGGGAGGTCCAAGGACCACCCACCTCCATCCAGGTCTATTAAGGTGAGCATCCAAACTACCTGGGCTCCCACAAAGCCATTACATGCAATAGGATCAAGAACCCATTGCCATTGTTCTTCAGTTCTCAGTAGTCCTCATTGTCCATTATGTTCAGCAAGACCGGTTTTGTCCCATGCTTTTTCAGTCCCCGGCCAGCTGGCCTTGGTGAGTTCCCGATAGATCATCCCCATTGCCTCAGTGTGTGGGTGCACCCCTCGCCGTCCTGAGTTCCTTGCTCGTGCTCACTCTCCTTCTGCTCCTCCTTTATTGATTAATGAATAAAGCTGTTTCAGCCAGTGGCTTAGAAAAATAGAGCAAGGTGGGGATCCCAAGCAGATAGAGGAGGAGAGAGTAGGGGAAGTCAGGGAGAAGCCATGTAACCACTGCTGGAAACAGATGTGCTAGAACCTTGCGGGTAAGTCACAGCCACATGGTGATACACAGATTAATAGAAATGGGTTAATTTCAGATATGAGTTAGCCAGAGATATGCTTAAGCTATTGGCCAAACAGTATTGCAAATAATATAGTTTCCATGTGATTATTTCAAGTCAGAGTAGCCAGGAATGAACAAACAGCCTCAGACAACATTGGGGGTGGGGCTGGTAAGACTTCCCTTGGATAGTCAACAAAGTCTGGAATACCAAGTTGAGGCAGGATCAAACCTTTCCACTCTGTAACAAGATTGAGCAAGGCATCCCACCTTAATGAATGGGCTCCAAAAAGCCAGTTCATACACTATGGATAAAAACTGATTTCATAGCCAATGGCCCCACAAACTGCTCAAGCCACATAACTGTCACCCAATTTGCAAGGGCCTAGTTTGGTCCCATGTAGGCTCCCCAGTTTTTGGTCTAGAGTCATCAGTGTTTTTAATCTTAGCCATCCTGAGAGGTGTAAGATGGTATCTCAGAGTCGTTTTGATTTGCATTTCCTTGATGACTTAGGAAGTTGAGCCATTTGAGATTCTTCTGTTTAGATCTGTACCCATTTTTTTTAAATTGGATCATTTGTTATTTCAATGTCTAGTTTCTTGAGTTTTTTATATATTCGGGAGATCCATCCTCTGTCTGATGTGGGGTTGGTGAATATCTTTTCCCATTCAGTTGACTGCCATTTTGTCTTATTGACTTTGTCCTTTGCTTTACAGAAGTTTCTCAGTTTCAGGTTCCATTTATTTATTGTTGTTCTCAATGTCTGTGCTACTAGTGTTATATTTAGGTAGTGGAATCCTATGCCCATGCATTCAAGGGTACTTCCTATTTTCTCTTCTATGAGGTTCAGTGTGGCTGGATTTATGTTGAGATCTTTGATGCATTTGGACTTGAGTTTTGTGCATGGAGAACGATATGCAAATATGTTGACTGAGATTTCTGCCCCGCCCGGTTCTACAGGCATTTAGTCCCAAAGAAATACACTGAAGTCTACATTAATTATCAACAGATTGGCCCAGTAGCTCAGGCTTCTTATTAATTAGTTCTTATCACTTATATCAGCCCACAATTCTTGTCTGTGTTAGCCACGTCCCGCCTGGTCCTGCAACTGTTCAGTCCCAAAGAAATACACTGGGGTCTACATTAATTATAAACTGATTGGCCTAGTAGCTCAGGCTTATTATTAACTCTTATAACTTATATTAGCCCATAATATTTGTCTATGTTAGCCACATGGCTTGGTACCTTTTTTGGCGAGGCAGTCACATCTTGCTTGCTCTGTGTCTGGCTTCCTCTGTGTCTGGGTGACCACTGCAGATTGACTTTACTCTTCATAGAATTCTCATTGCCCCACCTCTACTTCCTGCCTGGTTTCCCCACCTATACTTCCTGCCTAGCTACTGGCCAATCAGCATTTATTTAAAATACAAAAGACAGGGTACGGACCATGGTCCCACAGTATAGATCTATTTGCATTCTTCTACATGTTGGTATCCAGTAATGCCGACACCATAATTTTTCAGGCAAATGGAGAGAACTAGAAAAAAAAAAAACATCCTGAGTGAGGTAACACAGACCCAGAAAGACAAACACAGTATGTACTCACTCAAAAGTAGACATTAGACATAAGGCTACAAACCACAACCCGAGAGAAGATAGGTGAAAAAGAGAACCCTAAGAGGAACACACATTGAGGGCCCCAGAAAAGGGAAATAGTTATGATTTCCTGTACTGGTAAGGGGTGGTGGGTGTAAAGTAGGGGATGGGGGAAAGGAAGATAAATTTTCAAGAGTTCAACTTCATTTTTTAATGTATAAAGTTAGGATGTGGTAGAGAGATTCCATATTTCACATGTGTCTGTCAAGTTGGCATGAAAACACATTGTGAAGAGCCCAATCTTTCTATTACATGTACTTAGAAATTATATTTGCTAGTATCCTGAATCCCAGGTAAGACTGCTCCCCATCCCACTCATGCCCACCCAGCATAACTCTGCCCCTTCCTCCTCTTCTTATCATCATGTCCTGGCCCACACCTCCTGCAGAAGTCTCCTACCAATAAGAAGCCAGGACAGCATCCTGAACCCCAGAGATCCCTGGCATGATCAGAGGCAAGGCACAATACCAGAACTCCAGCCCCCAAATTGGGTGGAAACCTCCTACTTGACCAGTGTCCACCCAGGACATCAGAGACCCTGTACTTAAACACAGGTCCCTTCATCCAGAAGACCAGAGAGGAAGCAGAAACCAAAAAAAAAAAATCCATCCAGCAAAGACAAACCTAGAAATCACTACCTAGACGATAATCATTCTAAATCCAAATGTCTAGATGCCAGTGGCCAGGGCAATATGTCACCACCAAAGCCTAGCCATCCCACTATAGCAATCTCTGAATATTCCAAAACAGCTAAAGCAGAAGAAAAAGACCTTAAAATCAAGTATATGAAGATGATAGGGTCCTTATAGAGGAAATGAATAAATCCTTTAAAGTAATTGAGGAAAAGATAATAAAAGATTATAGGAAGTCAATAAATTCACTGGAGAATGTCAAGAAACCCAAGAAAAAACAAATGTTTGAAGAAAAAAAATAAAGCTGTTCAAGATAGAACAGAAACAAAATAGAAATAGAAACAATAATGAAAATATAAACTGAAGTAATTCTGGAAAAGAAGGTACGTGAACAGGAACTACAGACACAAGCATTACCAACAGAATACAAGAAATGGAAGAATCTCAGGCATTGAAGACTTGCTGGAAGAAATAGATACATTGGTCAGAGAAAATATTAAATCTAAAAAAATTCCTGACACAAAACATCCAGGAAATCTGGAACACAATAAAATGATCAAACCTAAGAATAAGAGATATAGAAGAAGGAGAAAAATCCCAGTTCCAAGGCTCAGAAAATATTTTTAACAAAATTATAGAAGAATTTTTTCCCAACCTAAAGAAGGGCATGCCTATAGTAATAAAAATTGTTTGCTAAGAAGCATAGAATCCCTACTTGTGCCAACAAAGTAACTAAAAGCAAGACAAAAACCTGGCATTTTATTTTTTTGTTTTGTTGTGGAGTATTTTTCTTTTCTTTTTCTTTTTTTTTTTTGGTTTTTTGAAATAAGGTTTCTCTGTAGCTTTGGAGCTTGTCCTGGAACTAGCTCTTGTAGACTAGGCTAGCCTTGGTACTCACAAAGATCCACCTACCTCTGCCTCCCAAGTGCTGGGATTAAAGGCCTGCACAACCATTGCCCAGCTGTGGAATATTTTTCTTTGTCAATTGTGATTGACAGTTTTTCAGGGTATAATAATTTGGCCTGGTACCTAGAGTCTCTCAGAGCCTAGAGTGGTTCTCAAATTTTCTAATGTTGTAACCCCTTGATACAGTTCTTCACATTGTGGTGACCTCTAACTATAAAACTATTTTTGTTGCTACTTTAGAACTGTAATGTTGCTCCTGTTACAAATTATAATGTAGATATTTTGGAGAAAGAGGTTTTCCAAAGGCGTTGTGACCTATAAGTTGAGAACTGCTGTTGTAGAACATCTGTCCAGGCTCTTTTACTTTTAGAGTTTCCATTGAAAAGTCATGTGTTAACAAGTCTGCCTTTATATGTGACTTGGTCTTTTCCCTTTGAAGCTTTTAATATCCTTTCTTTGCCCTGTACATTTAGTATTTTGATTATTATGTGTCATGGGTAATTTCTTTTCTTGTCCTGTCATTTTGGTATTCTGTGTGTTTCCTCTCTCCTCTCTCTCTCCTCTCTCTCTCTCTCTCTCTCTCTCTCTCTCTCTCTCTCTCTCTCTCTCTCACTGATATGGGATTCCCCTCTGTATGCTGTGAATACCATTGGTTAATAAAGAACTGCTTTGAGCCTACGGCAGGGCAGAACAGAACTAGGTGGGGAAAGCTAGGCTGTATGCTGGGAGAAAGAAGTTGGAGTCAGAGAGAAGCCATGGAGCTGCTGCCAGAGACAGATATGTTGAAACCTTGCCGGTAGGCCGTGATCCTCGTAGTAAAATATAAAATAATGGAGATGGGTTCATTCTAGATGTAAGAGCTAGCTAGAAATATGCTTAAGTAATGGCCGAGCAGTGATGTAATTAATATAGTTTCTGTGTGATTATTTCGGGAGTCTGGGTGGCCAGGAAACGAACAAGCAGAGGGTGACTGGGAGCACACTATTGACCTCCTTACTCTCTCTCTCTTTCTTAGATTAGGAATTTTCTTTTACTATTTTGTTGAAAATATTTTCTGAGTCTTTGACCTGGGTTTCTTTTCATTCTTCTATACCTATTATTCACAAGTTTAGTCTTTTCACAATGTTCTGGATTTCCTGAATGTTTTGTGCCTAGATTAGTATTTTTAATATTGCTAACATTTTCTTTGACTGAGATACTATTCATTTCTTCTGTCTCATCTTCAGGACCTGAGAATTTGGCTTTCCAAGTGCCTATTGCAATAAGGTTCTGGAGGATGCGTATTACCTTGATTATTCATGTTTGTGCTCTTGTAATGGGATCTAAACATATCTGGTCTCATCTTTATTGGGTTGTTGTTCTGTTCTTTTGTTCCTATTGCCCAATCTGGGTCCTAGCCAAATGCAGTGGTTATGGGGTCCCTGAGTCCCAGCATAGTGTAGTCCCTGGGGTCCTTGGTAGAGAGTGTTTCTGTGGGTCAGCAAGCATCACTGAGTAATGGAGAGATGCTAGAAATAGAGGCTGAAAGGAACAGTGGAAAAGATTACTTTGCTTTTATTTACTTTGGCAGTTTTGTATTTTTCTAGTTTACAAATCTTCTGTGTCTGATAAAATATGTTCCTAATGATTATATCCTTTATAATGGTCTTAGAAATGTAATTATATTATAGTCCATCTAATTACCGTTGAAACAATGACATAAACTGCAGGGATCTTTAACAAATTTATTTCTCACACATATGAGGCTGTAAAGTCCAAGATCAAAATGGCAGCATCCTGGTGTCTTATAATAGTAAATGCCTCATAGATATGTCATTGAATGTGTTGACATCAAGAAAGTAGTTAAGGTACGTTCCTGAAGTACCCCTTATAATTAAACTAAATCCCATTAAAAGTATAATTAGCCCCATTACTATTGGTCATTCCCACATAATCTATTTACCTTAAAAACACCTCACCTTCATTAAAGTCACTTTGAGTGGGGATAGATTTCAAAACAAGAATTTGGAGGAACACAAACTTCCAAATCATAAAAAATAATTTTTTGTTCTGTTTTGGAGTGTTCCTTATAATATTAGAGGAATACAAATGATTTCTGCATGTTTATTATAATATCTTATAATTTCAGCATTTATTAACATTACTAAACTATTTTTATAGGATTTTCTCTGTAAGACTATGACAGTCTGCAAAAGTGTTATTTGTGCTAGTGTATGTGCCTCTTTCTTCTATAATTGTTACATAATTGCTGTCTGTAGAACTGTCAGTGTGGTGATGATGAGCATTCTGGAAACAGACATCCTGTCTTGTTTATCATGCTAGCAACACATTTCGTATGATTTGAGTTGTGTGTTTTTCATATATAGCCTTTAGCATGTTTGGAAGCTTTTCTTTTATCTTAAATTTCTAGTATTCTAATTAGGTAAGGGTTTTGAATTTTGCCAAATGGTCTTTTTTCATTCATCAATTCTGATACCCATGTGACTTCTTTATTCTATTCTTGAGGATTTTTCCATCTACATTCATAAGGAATATTTGATATTAGGGCAATTATGATTTCATATAATTAAAAAATATGCATTCCTCTTTTAGTTTTTGGAGGAGTTTGAGAAAAAATAGTATTCCTTCTTCCTAAATAATTCGTAGAATTTGCCAGTCAAACCATATGATGTGGGCTTTTCATTGTTGAGAGTTTTTGTTTAGTTTTTATTACAATTTAGACACATGTTGGAGTCTAGAGTTATTGCTTCTAGAGTCAGTTTTGGTAGATTGTGTCTTGCTAGTAATTTATCCTTTCTATTTTATATAATTTGTTGGTATAAAATATTTAAGGTATTTCCTGGTAACCTTTTTTACCTCTTTAATGCTGATATTTGCCAATATATATGAATTCTATGATTGGGACATAATAGAAATCCCAGGGATGTCTTAAAAAATAAGGACTACTTTCTTTACTTATCATGAAGGCTAGACATGTCTTAATATTATCACGGGAAACCCTAAGCTACTTCTATTCTTTTGCTCCATTTCAAATATATGACTTTTTGTTTTCATTTTTATTGCCTCATGGTTGCAAGGTAGCTGCTACAGCTGCAGGCATGGCATCCACATATTTATGTGAAAATTGGACAAGAGTGCAAGGTTTTCTCATCAAACTGGAGAAATCCGCATAAAATCTTCCATAGAAGAATTCCAAAAGATTTCCACCTATATGTTTCTCTGGACAGAACTTCATCTTATGACCACTTCTACTTGCAAGGGAATCTGAGAAAAAGAAGAGTTGGCAAAGGGAACCAAGAGTACTTGAATAGCTTAAAATAATCATGATTCATCTCTTGAGTCTAGGATCTATCTATCTATCTATCTATCTATCTATCTATCTATCTATCTATCTATCTATCATCTACATATATACAGCTATTTCAAACAAACATGAAGTACTAGTAAAGCAGAGGACAGTAGCTAGTGAAGATTTGGTGACACTCCCATTGTCTTTTTGCAGCTCATCTCCTTTTCTTCTCCAAGCTCCTGAACAACAGGATTCAAAGACCAGTGTGAATTCTGGCACTTGGCGTATAATAAATGTTCTATGACAGCCTAGTCAGAAAAAAACAACCTGTTTCTGTTTTAAATAGTGCTGTTTTGATTGTGGTCTGAAGGTTTGATGCAGTATTTGACACCTCCTTTTCCTTTTTCTTTTCATCATCCAAATATGACAATATGGCAAAATATGAGTTGCCAAGTTTTCTCGCTACTACTTGGTCATATTTATGTGAATCCATACAATTATTGTTTTTTCTGCCATGGATATGTTTTTTCCTCTCTTTTCATTTTAGCACTTTTAGCTGATGTTCATGATGAAGAGTGAGTAGTTGGAACTGTGCTTATTAAAGGAAATACCATCTAAGAAAGTGCATTTCTAGTTAACAATGTATTACAGACTCCAGATAGAGAAACAGGTAGGCTAACTGCATATTTTCACCTTTCTCCCCACTCCTCCAAATCTAATCCCGAGCTTCATCCCCAGATCTGCAGCAGAAGGCCTGCTGTGGACTCCCTTTCCTTTGTCCCCATCTCCAGCAGATCACACAGATCTTCCCTTCCTAACTTCCTCCTCTGACTTATGACTTTATCCCAGCCTTAAACTCCAGTAGGCACTCCCTCTGAACCTGTAGGCCACTCCATTCAAGGAAGCAAGTAGGCTAACTGCAGATCTTCACCTTTTTCTCCATTTCTCCAAGTCCAATAATCCAGTCTCATCCCCAGCCCTGTGGCTTCTCCTCACTCTCTGGACCCATTTCCAGAGAACTAAGTAGATCCTGGCAGAATTCTCTGATTTCCTTCCTCTTGAGGACTTCTTGAGTCCCCCCTCATAGCCAATACCCATTCCGAAGGTTCAGCTCTCATTACCTAGAAACACATTTTACTTTGAAGCCCAAGTAACCACACCTAATAAGGATCCCAGAAGAATTTCCTAGCAGGCAGCACACAGACAACACACACTCCCAAGAAGCAGAGAAGGCAACAAAAACTAAGGAGCAAAACTCCCACCTAACACAGACAAGACCAGGCACCAGCATTTAGAATTACAAGTTTCCCAAACCCAGATGTCTTGGTAACATCTGTAAAAACACAATCAATAAAGGCCAGGACAATATGTCTCCACTAGAGCCCAACAACACTACCCAGCAAGCCCTGAGTATTGCAATGTAATTGAAGCACAAGAGAAAGACCTTAAGCCAAAAGGTGGTGGTGCAAGCCTTTAATCCCAGCACTCAGGAGGCAGAGGCAGGCAGATCTCTGAGTTCAGGGCCATCCTGGTTTGTAGAGTGAGTTCTAAAACAGCCAGGGCTACTCAGAGAAAGAAGGAAATGGATGAAACTAGGAAAAAAAAACATTCCAAGTGAGGTAACCCAGTCCCAGAAAGACGAACATAGTATATTGTTACTCATAAGTGGATATTAGGCATAAAGCAAAGGAAAATCAACCTATAATCCATGACCCCAGAGAAGCTAGGTAAAAAGGAGAACCCTAAGAGAGACATAGATGGATTCCCCTGGGAAGGATAAATAGAAAAGTTCTCCTTAGTAAATTGGAGTGTGGGGAGGATGGAGAGAATGAAAGGTAAGTGGAGGGGGAGAAGAGGAGGGAGAGGAGAGAATTAGGGATTGGGAAGGTTGAGTTGGGGGAAGGACAGAGAGGGTGAGCAAGTAAAGGGATGTCTTGATAGAGGAGACATTATGGAGTTAGCAAGAAACCTAGAACTAGGAAAATTCCTGGGAACTCACAAGGAAGACCCCAGTTAAGAATCTAAGAAGTAATAGAGAGAGTACCTCAACTGACCTTCCCTACAAGTAGATTAATTGTCATCATAGAACCTTCATCTAGCATAGAACTGATAGAAGCAGATGCAGAGATCCACAGCTAAGTACTGGGCTGAGCTCCTGGAGTCCAGTTGAAGAGAGGAGTCCAGTTGATAATATGAACAAAGGGATCAAGACCATGATGGGGACACCCACAGAGACAGCTTACCCGAGCTGGTGGGAGCTCACAGACTCTGGACTGACATCTGGAGAACCTGCATAAGACCGAACTAGGCCCTCTCAATGGGGGTGACAGTTATGTGGCTTGGGCAGTTTGTGGGACCACTAACCATGAAAACAGTTTTTCTAGTGCATGAACTTGCTTCCTGGAGTCCATTTCCTATGAAGGGATACCTTGCTCAGTCTAGATACAGGGAGCATGGCCTTAGTCCTGCCTCAAGTGATGTGACAGACTAACCTAAAGAAGTTAGCCATACCCAATAAAACACAAGAAATAAATAATCCCAGACCAATAAATCAAAGAAGGGGAAACACATGCATACACATACACACATACACACACAAAAAAAAACTCAACCACCACCACCATAACATAACAGGAATCAACAAATCCTACTCACTGATATCTTTCAACATCAATGGTCTCAAATTCCTAATAGAAGGACACAGATGAGCAGAATAGTTTTGAAAACACAAAGCAGGTCTCTGATGTTGGATTTCCCTCTGTATGCTGTGACTATCATTGGTTAATAAAGGAATTGCTTTGGGCCTATAGGAGAGCTATAGGGGAACAGAGCTAGGCAGGGAAAACTAAACTGAATGCTGGGAGAAAGGAGGTAGTGTGAGACAGAAGCTATCATGCTGCTGCAGGAGACAGATGTGCTGAAACATTAGCCTGCAAACCACAGCCACGTGACAATACACAGATTAATATAAAGGAGTTAAATTAATATGTAAGTGTTAGCCAAGAAGAAGCTAGACCTAATGGGCCAAGCAGTGATTTAATTAACACAGTTTCTGTGTGATTATTTCAGGGCTAAGTGGCCAGGAACCAACAAGCAGTCTCTCCCAACATGTCTCAACAGATATGAGAAAATTGAGATAACACTCGGCATCATACCTGAGTACCACAGATTAAAGCTGGTTATCATAAACAACAGAAAGTTTACAAACTCATGGAAACTGAACAAATAACTATGAAACAGAAAGCAGGTCAAGATAGAAATTTTAAAATATTAAGTACTTTCTAGAATTGAATAAAAATGAATACACAACATACCCAAACTTAGGGGATACAATGAAGATGGTTCTAAGAAGCAAGTTTGTAGTACTGTGACTACATAAAAACAAATTGGAGAGCTCTCATACTAGTAACAGCAACGCACATCTGAAAGCTTTAGAACAAAAGGAAGAATTATACCCAAAGGAGCAGATGGCAAGAAATAAACTCAGAACTGAAATAAATTAAATATAAACAAACAAACAAACAAGCAAGCAAACAAAATAATACATAGACTCAATGAAGCAGAATTGCTTACTTGATGAAAGCAGTAAGAGTGATCAGGCAGCCAGCTTGGGCACCCCACTCTCTAGGCCCCATCTGCCTTCAGCTTCACTAGCCAGTTAGCAGGCAAGCTTCCTGCAGATAGGGTGCTCCAATACCCCCCCCAGAATTGAGTGAGCCCTGTAAGCTACAAGACCCACTCCACTCCCAAACCCACCCATCCCCTGAGACCTCAGGGGAATTCTAAAGCACAGGATGTAACAGTACAGAGCAGACCAAGAGGTGACTGATCAGCCAGCCAGCTAGGCACCACACTCTCTGGGCCCTAAGTACTGGAAAAACACTAGGCCCATCCCCCACCAGCTTCAGATTCACTAGCAGCAAGCAGGCAAGCTACCTGCAAGTAAACTGCTCCAACAGCCCTTTCCTCATGGAGCAGAGTCTGTAAGCTACAAGGCCCCCTCTGCCTCCAAATCCACCCATCCCCTGCAACCTCACAGGAACTCTGAAGCACAGGCTGCAACTGCACAGAGTGAAACAAGAGAGCAGGCCAAGAGAAGCCTCAGGGGCTCCTGAGACACAGACAGTGATTGCACAGAGCAGACTAAGAGCAGCTCCCTAAGACACAGATAGCAACTGAAGAATTGGACCAAGAGGCAAAGACACTGCCAGCACCAATTGGAGGAAGAGATGGTAAGGCATCAATTTAAGAATTCATTCAACAACCCAAAAAGCAACATGGTAACACTAGAACCCAGTGGTCATACAACAGGAAGACATAATAATCCTAACCCAGAAGAAGGAGAAGAAAACTATCTTAAATATAACTTTATGAAGATGATACAGACCCTTAAAGAGGAAATGAAAAATTCCCTTAAAGAAATGGAGAAAAAGACAAACAAAAAATTAGAAGAACTCAATAAATCTCACAGAGTCAAGAACACCAAGAAAAAAAAAATCAAACAGGTGAAGCAAGCAGTTCAAAGAGTACAAGACTTGAAAACTGAAATAGAGGCAATAAAGAAAATACAAACCAAGGGAATTCTGGAAGCAGAAAATCTGGGTAAATGAACAGGGACTACCAATGCAAACATAACTAAAAGAATACAAAATATGGATGAAAGAATCTCAGGTGTTGAAGGTACTATAGAGAATACAGATTCATCAATCAAAGAAAATGTTAGATCCAACAAATTCTTAACACAAAATACCCAGGAAATCTGGGACACCATGAAAAGACCAAACCTAAGAATAATAGGGATAGAAGGAAAAGCACTCTGCCTCAAAGGCACAGAAAATATATTTAACAAAATCATAGAAGAAAATTTTTCCAATCTAAAGATGGATTTACATATGAAAATACATGAGGCTTACAGAACACCAAGTAGACTGGACCAAAAAAATAACCCCTCATCATTTAATAATTAAAACACAAAACATACAGAATAAAGAAAGAATATTAAGAGTTACAAAGGAAAATGACCAAGTAATATATAAAGGCAGACCTATCAGAATTACACCTGACTTCTCAATGGAAACCCCAAAAGCCAGAAGGTCCTGGACAAATGTGCTCCAGACACGAGACCATTAATTCCAGTCAAGAATACTACACTCAGCAAAACTTTCAATCACAACTGATGAAGAAATCAAGATATTCCATGACAAAACCAAATTTAAGCAATATCTGTTCACAAACTTAGCCTTACAGAAAGTATGAGGAGGAAAACTCCACCCCAAGGAAGCTAACAGCACCAAACAAACAAATAAAAAACACAAGCAAAAACGAAAAACAAAACAAAAAAACTCCACAGGTAACAGATAACCTCACACCAGCATACCCCAAAGAAGGGAAACACACAAACACTACCACCAAAAAAAATAACAGGAATTAATAATCACTGACCATTAATATCTTTTTATTTTTATTTATTTTTTTCATTTTTATTAAAAATTTCCACCTCCTCCCATTTTCCTCCCCTTCTCCCTACCCCTCCCTCTTCAGTCCAAAGAGCAGTCAGGGTTCCCTACCCTGTGGGAAGTCCAAGGTCCTCCCCCCTCCATCCAGGTCTAGGAAGGTGAGCATCGAAACAGACTAGGCTCCCACAAAGCCAGTACATACAGTAGAATCAAAACCCAGTCCATTGTCCTTGGCTTCTCAGTCAGCCCTCATTGTCAGCCACATTCAGAGAGTCCGGTTTGAGCACATGTTCCATCAGTCCCAGTCCAGCTGACCTTGGTGAACTTCGATTAGATCAGCCCCACCAGCTCAGTGGGTGGGCACACTTCTCGAGGTCCTGATTTCCTTACTATTGTTCTCCCTCCTTCTGCTCCTCATTTGGACCTTGGGAGCTCAGTCCAGTGCTCCAGTGTGGGTCTCTGTCTTTCCATCCATCGCCAGATGAAGGTTCTATGGTGATATGCAAGATATTCATCAGTGTGGCTATAGGATGGGACCAGTTCAGGCGCCCTGTCGTCAGCTGCTCAAGGAACAAGCTGGGGACATCTCCTTGGATACCTGGGAACCCCTCTAGAGTCAAGTCTCTCGCCAACCCTAAAATAGCTCCCTTAATTAAAATAAATACTTCCCTGTTCCCATATCCACCCTTCCTCCAACCCAACCGTCCCATTCCCCCAAACTCTCCCCATCCTCCCCTTCTCCCTTCTCTCTCCCCATCTCTCCTTACCCTCACCCCAACCCCACCCCCAAGCTCCCAATTTTTTCCTGGCAATCTTGTCTACTTCCAATGTCCAGGAGGATAACTATGTTTTTCTTTGGGTTCACCTTTTTATTTAGCTTCTCTAGGATCACAAATTATAGGCTCAATGTCCTTTATTTATGGCTAGAATCCACTTATGAGTGAGTACATACCATATTCATCCTTTTGGGTCTGGGTTACCTCACTCAGGATAGTGTTTTCTATTTCCATCCATTTGCATGCAAAATTCAAGATGTCATTGTTTTTCGCTGCTGAGTAGTACTCTAATGCATATATATTCCACACTTTCTTTATCCATTCTTCCATTGAGGGGCATCTAGGTTGTTTCCAGGTTCTGGCTAATTCGGATCAACCTACCCCAGGATCCAGCAATACCACTCTTGGGAATATGCCCAAGAGATGCCTTATCATACTACAAAAGCATTTGTTCAACTATGTTCATAGCAGCATTATATGTATTGGTCATTAATATCTTTTAATATCAATGACTCAACTCACCTTTAAAAAGACACAGGCTAAGAGAGTGGATACAAAAGCAGGATACATCTTCTGCTGTATACAAGAAACATACCTCAGCCTTGAAGACAGACATTATCTCAAAGTAAAGGGTTGAGAAAAGATTTTCCAATCAAATGGATCAAAAAAGTGCATGTAGATATCCTAATATCTATCAAAATAGACTTCAAGCTAAAATCAATCAGAAGAGATGGAGAAGGATACTTTATACTCATCACAGGAAACATTGATTTAGATGAAGTCTCAATCCTGAACATTTTTGTCCCAAATACAAGAACACCCACATATGTAAAAAAAAATTACTAAAGCTAAAATCACACATCAAACCTTACACACTAATAGTAGGAGACTTCAACATCCCACTCTCCACAAAGGACAGGTCAACCAGTCAGAAACTTAACAGAGAAATAAGAGAACTAACAGATGTCTTGACTCAAGTGGACTTAACAGATATCTGTAGAACATTTCACCCAAACACAAAAGAATATACTTTATTCTCAGCTCCTTATGGAACTCTCTCTAAAACTGACCACATTCTCAGTAACAAAGCAAACCTCAACAGATTAAAAAAAAATTGAAATAACCCCATGTATCTGATCGGATCACCATGGGATAAAGCTAGAATTCAACAGCAACACTAATTGGAGAAAGCCTACAAACTCATGGAACTTTAATTGTGTTTAATTAAATAACCCTTAAGTCAATGAAGAAATAAAGAAAGAAATGAAAGACTTCCTAGAGTTCAATAAAAATAAAGGTAAAATGTTCCCAAAGCTATGGGACACTATGAAAGCACTGCTAAGAGGAAAGTTCATAGCACTAAATGCCTACATAAAAATGTTGAGAAATCTGACACTAGTGACCTAACAGCACACTTGAAAGCTCTAGAACAAAAAGAAGCAGACTCACTCAGGAGGAATAGAAGACAGGAAATAATCAAATTGAGGGCTGAAATCAATAAAATAGAAACAAAGAGAACCATACAGAAAGTCAATAAAGAAGGGAGGTGGTTCTTTGAGAAAATCAACAAGATAGACAAACCCTCATCCAAACTAATCAAAAGGAAGAGAGAGAACATTCAAATTAACAAAATCAGAAATGAAAAGGGGGACATAATAACAGCCACTGAGGAAAATCGAAAAAATCATTAGGTCATACTATGAAAACCTGTGTTCCACAAAATTGGAAAATGTAAAATAAATGGACAATTTTCTGGATAGATACCATATTCCAAAAATAATCAAGACCAGGTGAACAACTTAAACAGAACTATAACCTGCAAGGAAATAGAAGCTGTTGTCAAAAGCCTCACACACACAAAAAAAGCCTGTGGCCATATGGTTTCAGTGCAAATTTGACCAGAACTTCAAGGAAAAGCAAACACCTGTACTCTTCAAATTGTTTCACATAATAGCAAGAGAAGGAACATTGGCAAACTCTTTCTGTGAGGCTATAGTTACCGTGATACTGAAACCACATGAATCTCACTCATAAACATTGCTGCAAAAATACTCAATACAATACTGGCAAATCGATTCCAAGAACACATAAAAAACAATCATCCACCATGATCAAGTCAGCTTCATCCCAGAGATGCAGGGAAGCTTCAGCATATGAAAATCTATCAATGTAATCTACTATATAAATAAACTGAAAGAAAAAACAGATGATCATATCATTTAGATGTTGAAAAAGCATTTGACAAAATCCAACACCCCTTTATGACAAAGGTCTTGGAGAGAGCAGGGGTACAAGGAACATACCTAAACACAATAAAAGCAATATATAGTATGCTGACAGCCATTATCAAATTAAATGAAGAGAAACTCAAAGCTATTGCACTAAAATCAGGAACAAGATAAGGCTGTACATTCTATAGCTCTTCAACATAGTTCTTGAAGTTTTAGCTAGAGCAATAAGACAACAGAAGATCAAGGGGATACGAATTAGAAAGGAAGATGTCAAACTTTTGCTATTTGTAGATGATATAATAGTATACATAAGTGACCTCAAGAATTCTACAAGGGAATTCGTACAGCTGAAAAATAGTTTCAGTAATGTGACAGGATACAAGATCAACTCAAAAAAAATCAGTAGCCCTCCTATATATAAATGATAAAGAAACCAAGAAAGAAATCAAAGAAACATCACCATTCACAATAGTCACAGATAACATAAAATATCTTGGGGTGACACTAACCACAGAAGTAAAAGACCTGTTCAACAGGAACTGTAAGTCTATAAAGAAAGAAATTGAAGAATATACCAGAAAATGGAAAGATCTCCCATGCTCTTGAATAGGTAGAATCAACAAAATAAAAATGGCAATCTTACCAAAAGCAATCTAGATATTCAGTACAATTACCATCAAAATACCAAGATAATTCTTCACAGACCTTGAAAGAAAAATAACCAAGTTTATATGGAAAAACAAAATACCCAGAATAGCCAAACCAATCCTGTAAAATAAAGAAACTTCTGGAGAAATTACCATCCCTGACATCAAACTATTATAGAGCTACAGTAATGAAAACATATTGATATTGTCATAAAAACAGAGAGGTGGACCAATGGAGTCAAATCAAAGACCAGGATATTAATCCACATACCTATGAACACCTGATTTTGACAAAAAAGCTAAAATTATACAATGGAAAAAAGAAAACATCTTCAGCAAATGGTGCCGGAATAACTGGATGTTAGAATGTAGAAGAATGCAAATATATCTGTACCTATCCCCGTGCACAAAACGCAAGTACAAATGGATTAAAGACCTACATATAAATCTGAGCACCCTGAACCTGATAGAAGAGAAAGTGGGAAGTAGCTTTTAATGCATGGGCACAGGAGACCACTTCCTAAATATAACGCCAGTAGCACAGACCCTGAGAGCAATGATAAGTAAGTGGTATCTCCTGAAACCGAGAAGCCTCTGTAAAGCAAAGAACATAGTCAATAAGACAAAAAAAGCAACCTATTGAATGGGAAAGGATCTTCACCAACCCCACATCAGACTGAGGACTGATCTCCAAAATATATAAAGAACTCAAGAAATTAGACGTCATATATGTATATGTATTTTTGATTAAGATATTGTGTTTTTCCAGTTTATTTAAAAATGTAGTGTATAATTAAGAAATACAGGTTAACAGATAGTCATCTATATTAGTCAAGCTTGTAGTTATGTTAGGTTTTCTAAATGTACAGAGATATATTTCAGGTGGATAGTTATTCTTCAAACCTCTTGAAGAGTAACAGAATATGGCATTTAAAATGTTTAAGAACTTAGGACTTTTCATGATAGTGAGACACATTCCCTGGCAGCAGCAAGCTACTTCAAAAGGATGATGCGCATTGAAGTGGCTTCTTATGGTGTTTGCTAGCCATTTGGGCAAGAAATTGTTCTTGCCTGGACTGCTTGATGCTATGCTGTATGAACTGGTCATGCAGGACCCACAGAGAAATGACTGCTGAACTTCCCTAAAGGTGAGATGGTCCTTCAGGGTTCCTGCTTCACGAATTTGCCAGATATTTTGCAGGACACAGAAGAAAATTACTGATAAACTGCCAATATAGGTGGAACTGTCTTTGAAATTTTTTGCTTTATGGAAAAGTCTGCTGGATACTATGGGCCTGTAGGCTGAAGATGGATGCCACAATGGTACAAGAAACTTTATGTGACTGTCCAGGCAGCAAGATGTCTCTGTCAATTCTAGAGTTTTGGAAGTTGCTTACAACACACTTCCTGTTTACTTAGGTAGTATCATATCCTTCTACAGTCTTTGATGGAGTTGAAGAATAGATATAGTTTTCCTTAGTCTTGATAACAGATAAAATAGATATAAATATTGTAACTATAATTCTTTCTTGATGTCTGTTTTATATGTAATTTTTCTATGTTAAAGTTAAAACCTTCCTTTTTATTTAAACAGAAAAGGGGAGGTGATGTGGGATTCCCCTCTGTATGCTGTATTACCATTGGTTAATGAATAAAGAATCTACCTTGGCCTGTAATAGAGTAGAGCTAGGTGGGGAAATGTAAACTGATTGATGGGAGAAAGAAGGTGGAGTTTGGAGAAGCCACCAGAGACAGAGTTGCTGAAACTTTGCAAGTAAGCTACAGCTTCATGGTGATACATAGATTAATGGAGATGGATTAATTTAGGATATAAGAGTTAATCACAAATATGCTTATAGTTTCTGTGTGGTTATTTTAGGAGTTTGGGCAGCCGGGAAATGATCAAGCAGCCTCATATAAGACTCTGAGAAATGTTCAACACTCTTATCCATCATGGAAATATAAATAAAAATGACGCTAAAATACTATCTTACATATATCAAAATGGCTAAGATAAAAACCAGCAATGATAGCTAATACTGGAGAGGACTGGAGTAAAGGGAACTCTCCTCCATTGCTGGTGGGTATACAAACTTGTACAACCACTCTGGAAATCAGTATAGTGGTTTCTCAGAAAATTGGGAATCAACCTACCTGAAGACCTAGTATCACTCTTGGGAATATACCCAAATGATGCTCAACAATACTACAAGGATATTTGTTCAACTATGTTCATAGCAGCATTATTTGTAATAGACAGAACCTGGAAACAACCTAGATGCCCCTCAACTGAGAATGGATAAAGAAAATGTGGCACATTTACACAATGGAGTACTACTCAGCGGTAAAAAACAATGACATCTTGAAATTTGCATGCAAATGGGTGGAACTAGAAAAAAATATATCCCGAGTGAGGTTAACCCAGACCCAGAAAGATGAACATGGTATGTACTCACTCAGAAATGGATACTAGCTGTAAAGCAAAGGATAAGCAGCCTATAGTCCATGACCCCAGAGAAGCTAAGTAACAAGGAGAACCCTAAGAGAAATATATATAGATCCCTCTGGTAAAGGGAAATAGACAAGTTTTCCTGAAGAAATTGGAACATATGAGTAGGTGGAGAAGGGAAGAAGGGAGAGGTGGATGGGAGAAAGGAAGGGGGAGAAGAACTTGAAGGGACTGATAGTCAAGATGGTGCAACACAGGGAAAGAGAGAAAGGAAAGAGATATCTTGATTGAGGGAACTATTATGGGGCTAGCAAGAAACACGGCACTAGAGACATTCCCAGGATGCACAAGAATGACCCCAGCTAAGACCCTAAGCAATAATGGAGAGTGATGTAGGTGGGTCTTCTTTCTATGTGTTGCTTTCATTTGTTAAATAATAAAGAAACTGCTTGGCTTGATAGGTCAGAACATAGGTGGGTGGAGTAGACAGAACAGAATGCTGGGAAGAAGGCAATGAGGCAGACACCATGCTTCTCCGGTGCTACCCAGATTATTAGAAATGAGTTAATCAAGATGTGAGAATTAGCCAATAAGAGGTTGGAACTAATGGGCCAGGCAGTGTTTAAATGAATACAGTTTGTGTGTTGTTATTTCCGGGGCTAAGCTAGCCATGCGAGAACCCAGTGGGACAAAAAGCAGGCCTGCTTGCCTCATCACTACAGGAGAGGGTACCTGAACTGGCCCTGCCCTGTAGTCAGACTTATGGATATCTTAAATGTCACCATAGAGCCTTCATCCAGCAAATGATGGAAGCAGAGGCAGAGAGTCACAGTGGAGCACTGGGCTGAGCTCCCAAAGTCCAGTCAAAGAGTGGGAGGAGTGAGAACATGAGCAAAGAGGTCAAGATCATGATGGGGAAACCCACTGAAGCAGCTTACCTGAGCTAACAGGACCCTACCAACTCTGGTCTAACAGTGAGGGAACCAGCATAGAACCAAACTAGACCCTCTGAATGTGGGCAACAGTTGTATGGCTGGGGCAGTCTGTGGGGCCACTGGCAGTGAGATCAGAATTTATCCCTACTGCTTGTTCTGGGTTTTTAGAACCCATTCTCATTGGAGGGATACCTTGCTCAGCCTAGATATAGTGGGAAGGGCCTTGATCCTGCCTCAAGCAATGTGCTAGACTTTTTTTGACTTCCCATGGGAAGACTTATCCTCTCTGAGAAGTGAATGGGGGGTGGGATGAAGGGGAAGGTGGAGGGACCGGTAGGAGGGGAGGGAATGGGAACTGGATATGTCATGTAAAATGAGAAAAGATAGGTTTTTAAAAAGTAAACCCTATCCAAACTAACTAAAAGGCAGAGGGAGAATATTCAGATTAACAAAATCAGAAATGAGAAGGGGGACATAACAACAGACACCTAGGAAATCCAGATAATTATAAGGACATACTTTCAAAACCTGTACTCCAACCAAATTAGGAACATCAAAAGAAATTACTATATTTCTTGATACATACCACTTACCAAAGTTAAATCAAGATTAGATAAGCAGCTTAAACAGGTCTTTAGCTCTTAGTGAAACAGAAGCAGTCATTACAAGTCTCCAAAAAAAAAAAAAAAAAAAAAAAAAAACTACAGGGTCAGATGATTTTAGTACAGGATTCTACCTTATTTTCAAAGAGCAGCCAATTCCAATACTCTGGAAACTATTCCACAAAATAGCAAAAGAAGCAACATTGCCCAAATAAGTTTTAAAGGCCACCATTATCCTGATATACAAACCACATAAAGGCCCAACAAGTAAATAGAATTATAGACAAATTTTCCTTATGAACATAGTTGCAAAATTCTCAATAAAATAGTTGCGAACTGAATCCAAGAACACATTACAAAGATCATCCACTCTGATTGAGTAGGCTTCATGCCAGAGATATAGGGATGGTTTAACATACATAAATCAATAAGTGTAAACCACCATATAAACAAACTGAAAGATAAAAAAACACATGATCATTTCATTAGATGCAGAAAGGGTCTTTGACAAAATCCAACACTGCTTCATGATAAAAGTCCTGGGGTGATTATGGATAAGAGGGACATACCTCAACATAATAAACACAGTTTACAGAAAGCCCATAGCTCTCCCTCCACTCCTCCCACTCCCTCCCCCACAATTTTCCTTCTCTCTCAGATCTACCAGTGCTTTTAATTGTGGAACCTGCTTCAGTCCACCTGTTTTTTTTGTTGTTGTTGTTTTGTTTTTTTAATGAGAGACAGAAAGGGGAGAGATCCTGATGGGAGGGGAGGTGTGAGAGGGACTGGAGGAGTAGAGGGAGGGGAAACCAAAATCAGGATATATATGTGAGAAAAAAATGCTTTTAATAAAACAAAATTATTTATTATTATTATTATTATCATGATTATCATTATGCTCTGTGGGTACATACATAGGGGCATGGATGCCTTGGCATACACGTGGCAGTCAGAGCACAGGATCAGTCTTCATCTTGCACTGTGCGATCTGAGAACTGAACTCAGGTCATCAGGCTTGTATTTCTACCTGCTGAGCCATCTCACTGGCTCAGAAAGTGCATTTTCCTTACAGAGTTACATCATACTATCTCTTGGGAGTTGTCTGGAAAAGTAGAGTTGAGTCAACCAACACCCTTTCAACTGTGTCCTTTAGTATTAAAGATGTAGGCCAGTGCTGTGTTATACTTCTGTGGATATAAAATAGTTTGTACCTGCTTGATGATACATAGTTGTGACTTTGTAATATCAGAGATGTTTGTAATAAAATTCAGATTATGGATGAGAAGCTAATAAAGGAAATGATTGCAGATACTAAACAGTAACAAAATTGCTCTTTTCTGGAAGTGTAGTTTATTTGTGCCTATGTGTGTACATGTGTGTGGTATGAGTATGTATGATGTGTATGCAGGAATATACTAAACAGTAACAAAAATTGCAGTTTTCTGGAAACTTAGTTTATTTCTGCATATATGTATACATGTGTGTGGTATGAGTTTGTATGATGTGTGTGCAGGTGTATATGTGTCTGAGTACATGTATTGAGGCCAGAAGACAACTTGCAGTGTTGGTCCTTGCCCTCCCATTTGTTTGGGACAGGGTCTCTCTTTTGTTGTTTGCTCATAGCCTGTTTGTACACCAGGCTAGCTGGACCATTATTTTCTGAAGATTCTTTTGTCTCTGCCTCCCATCTTACCATAGAAACAATGGGATTACAGACATGTGTTATTATGTCTAGTTAGTTGTACATGAATTCTGGGAGTTTGAACTCATTCTTGTACAGAAAATGCTTTTTACCCACTAATCCACCTCCACAGGTAAGCACACAGAAAGACAGGCAGACAGACACACACACACATACACACTCACTTACACATTCTTTCTATGGGGTGTGCTGAACGCCTTTATAAATTTGTGTAGACAAGTACAGAATCAGGAAAAGTTGTTGATATTTGTATATAACATACTGCTTGTACTGACTGTCTTTGTCAACTCAACAAATCTGTCAGGTATTTTTTTGATCAACGGCTGATGCTGGAGTGATCAGTTTCCTGTGGGTGGTGCCTTTCCTAGGCAGGTGAGCCTCCTATGTAGAAGAAAGCAGACTGAGTCATGGGCGGCAAATCTATGAACAACCTTCCTCTGTGGTCTCTGTTTCAGTCCCTGCCTTCAGCTTCTTGCCTTGACTTTCTTCAATGGAGTATAACCCAGGATACATAAATTAAATAAACTCTTTCTTTCCCAGGTTACTTTTGGTCATGGTCTTTATCATAGCAATAGAAGCATAACAAAGTCATATATATTTATATATACATATTTATGAATATATATGAACATCTATATATATAATTTGGATTTTGGGAAATTTTAGCTGTACTGTCAATTTTATGAAAAAAAATCAGTTTGCCATGTTGAGATGGTGTTACAGAGATTAACAGTCCATATTCACCTAGAAGTGTCATGCTTAATTTTTTTTCATTTAACAGAGATAATGGATTATATCAAATAAGAACTTGTTTTATAGCGCTTATATTGATTACAGAAATTAAAACATTATTCTTTAAATAAGGGTTAAAAAAATAACCAGCCATCTTGGTTGTGGTACAGACATTCACAATACCCACAAATTGCCATCATTAATTTGTTGGAAAACCAGGCCTTAAGACCTAAGTTTATATAAAAATGTTTATAAACATTTACAGTTTTAGCTTCTGGAGGAATGTTCCAGAATATTGATTTCTGGACAGGGAGGTAAACTACATTGCTATGATAGGCTGTCCACGTTGAATGTGATTTCTAAAACTGGATCTGGAAAATATTTTTGTTTTGGTCTTAATTAGTAACATTTATATAAATTTGGGTCACTTGATTTTTCTAAGCATCTATTGATGTGTTTGTGGGGGGTGGGGCTTTGATCTCTTGGGTCTTGATGAGATCAGAATTCCTTTTCTCATGAATGGCTCCAAATGCTGCTTACACAACTCATTTGAGCACCAGACATGGGAGAGGCAAGGGAACATGGCCTGTTTACCCACTGGAAAGAGAAATCCAGGAGATTACAACTTCAATATGGAACCAATACTTTTGAGGACAAGAGGAGCAGGGAGCCACAAAAGGAAATAGATTTTCTCTTCATTTTCTATTCTTTTCACGACTGAAAAGCAAGTGTTCATCAATTTGAAAGCTTAGAATCTTAGTTCCTTATCATATAGACTTCTTATCTTCCCTTTCTACTTGTATTCTTACACCCTGTAACTCTTTCTTCTATGTGTTACAAGGTGAAATGTTTTCATACATAGTTTTTATTAGAATAATTTCTTCTCAAAAGCTACCTGTAACTCCTCAGAACATATAGGACTTGCCAAAACTCTTAAGTCTGTCACTCAAGACCCTTACCTACCTCACAAAGTTACTGCAACAATGTATATAAATTTTCTTTGTGAGGTACAAGTCCAGGACCTCCAAGGAAGTAGGCCTGAGCCAGAGACCTCGGCTGGACTAGGCCCAAGCCAGGGACCCCTGCAGGAGTGAGCCCAGGCAAGGACATCTATGGAAATAGGGCTGAGCCAGTGACCTCCACTGGAGCCGGCCTGAGGCAAAGAACTACATAGGAGCAGGTACAAGGGAGCAACTGGCAAGGGAGCAGGCCCAAGTCAGAGACCTCTACAGGACCAGGTGCAAGTCATGAACCTTTGAGAGAGCAGGTCCAAGCCAGGAGCATCTGTGGGAATAGGCCTGAGCCAGGTACCTCAGAGTAGGCCCAAAGCAGCTTCCTCCATAGGAGCAGGCTTGAGCCAGTGACCCCTGCTGGAGCAGGCCTGAGGCAACAACCTCCACAGGAGCAGATATAAGGGAGCCACCTCTCAGGGAGCAGACCCTAGGCAAATAATTAGGCCGGACAGGGCATGAATCAACGACCTCTGAGTTAGCAGGCCTGAGCCAGCCACCTTTGACAGAGCAGGCCCAAGGCAGCAACCTCAGTAGAAACAGCCCCAAGCAAGCAATTTCCATGGGATCAGGCCTGAACAACCCCCTGTATTTATTGCAGAGTGACTCCCAGGAGCACTGAACGACCTCCAGGAATATGGAGTGACCAATGGGGTGACTGGAACCATGGCCCTGACTGCACCATAAGGAACAACCATCTGGGCCTTGGATCCACTGGCACCTGGAAGACTGATCACCAAATACACGGTCCCAAACACACCAATCAAAGAAAAAGATGGGTAAACAAGGTAAGAACACATGCAACACCACAAAGAGTAACATGACACCAATTAAAACAAGTGGCCCTGCAACAGCAAGACTTGAATACCACAATACAGATGAAGTAGAAAAAAAGTACCTAAAAATTAACTTTAGGAAAATGTTTGAGGCCCTTAAAGAGGAAATGAAAAATTCTCTCAAAGAAATGAAGGAAAAAACAAACAAAAATTGGAAGACGTCAACAAATCCCTTAAAGAAAACCAAGAAAAAGAAATAAAACATATGAAAGAAACTATACAAGACTTGAAAACTGAAATAGAGACAATAAAAAGCACAAATCAAGGGAATTATAGGAACAGAAATTATGAGAAAATGATCAGGAACCACAAATGCAAGCACAATCAACAGAATACAAGAGATGGAAGAGAGAATCTCAAAAGCTGAAGATATAGTAGAGGAAAGAGACTCATCGATCAAAGAAAACATTAAATCTAACAAAAGCTTTAATACAAAATATCCAGGAAGTCTGGGACACCACGTAAAGACCAAACCTAAAAATAATAGGGATAGAAGAATGAGGAGAAGCCCAACTCAAAAGCATAGAAAATATATTCAGAAAAATCATAGAAGAAAACTTTCTCAACCTAAAGAAAAATATGCCTATGAAGAAACAAAAAGCTTACAGAACACTAAACAAACTGAATCAAGAAAAGTCCTTTCCCCACACAATAATCAAAACACTAAATATACAGATTAAAAAAGAATATTAAGAGCTGCAAAGAAAAATGGCCAAGTAACATATGAAGACAGACCTATCAGAATTACATGTGACTTCTCATTGGAGACAATGAAAGCCACAAGGTCATGGTCAAGCATTATGCAGACATTAAGAAACCATAGATGCCAGCCCAGACTATTATACCCATCAAAACTTTCAATCACCATAGAAGGACAAAACAAGATAGTCCATGACAAAACCAGATTTAACCAATATCTAGCCACAAGTCCATCCCTACAAAAAGTACTAGAAGGAAAACTCCAACCCAAGGAAGTTGGCTACATGAACAAAAATACAGGCAATAGATGATATCACAGCAGCAACTCTCAAAGAAGGGGAAAACACACAAAATAATATCACCAACAATGAAAACTAAACTAACAGGAGATGACAATTACTGATGATTAGTATCTCTTAATATAAATGGACTCAACTCACATATAAAAAGACACAGGCTATTATCAGATTGCATACAAAAACAGAATCCGTTTTTCTGCTGCATACAAGAAACACACCTCAACTTTAAAGACAGACATCACCTCAGAGTAAAGGATTGGGAAAAACTTTTCCAATCAAATGGACCTAAGAAACAAGCTGGTGTAGCTACCCTAATATCTAATAAAATAGACTTCAAACTAAAATCAGTCAAAAGAGATAAAGGAGGACATTTCATATTTGTCACAGGAAAAGTCCATCAAGAGGAAATCTCAATACTGAACATTAATGCCCCAAATTAAAAAAAACACCCTTATATGTAAATGAAACACTACTAAAGCTTAAATTGCACAATAAATGGAAGACCTCAACACTCCACTCTCACCATTGGACAGGTCTGCCAGACAGAATCCTAAGAGAGAAATAAGGGAACTAATAGATGTTATGACTCAAATGTACTTAACAAAAATCTATATCCAAACATAAGAGGATATACTTTCTCTCAGCACTCCATGGAACCTACTGAAAAACTGACCACATACTCAGTAACAAAGCAAACCTCAACAGATACAAAAGAATTTAAATAACCTCATGTATCTTATTAGATCACTAGGGCTTAAAGTTGGAATTCAACAACAACACTAATTTCAGAAATCCCAGAAACACATGGAAATTGAACACTGCTCACCTGGTCAAGGAAGAAATAAAAAAATTAAAGACTTCCTCAAATTCAATTGAAATGACTGCACAGTATACTCAAACTTATGGGACCTAATGAAAGTAGTGTTATGAGGAAAGTTCCTAGCACTAAATGCCTACTTAAGAAGTGGAAAAGTCCCACAATAGCGAGTTAACAGAACACCTGAAAGCTCTAGAGCAAAAAGAAGCAAACTCACCCAGGATGACTAGATGACAAGAAATAATGATATCGAGTGCTGAAATCAACAAAATAGAAGCAAAGAAAACAATACAAAGGACCAATGAGACAAAGAGTTGGTTGTTTGAGAAAATCAACTGAATAAACAAACCTTTATCTAAACTAACCAAAAAGCAGAGAGAGAATATCCAGAGCAACAAAATCAGAAATGAAAAGGGGGACAGAACAAGAAAATCCAGAGAATCATCAGGTCAAACTTCAAAAATCTGTACTCCACAAAATTGGAAAACTTAAAGGAAATGGACAATTTTCTGGATAAATATCGCTTACCAAAATTAAATCAAGGCCAGATAAACAAATTAAATAGACCTATAACTGCTGAGGAAATAGAAACAGTCATCAAGAGTCTCCCAACAGAAAGAAAGAAAGAAAGAAAGAAAGAAAGAAAGAAAGAAAGAAAGAAAGAAAACAAACCCAGGACCAGATGGTTTCAGCATAGAAAATAATATTTTCAAAGAAGAACTAATACCAATATTCCTCAAATTGTTCCACACAATAGAAACAGAAGGGACATTGTCAAACTCTTTTTATGATGCTACAATTACCCTTATACCCAAACTGCATAAAGACATTACTAAGAAAGAGAATTACAGGCCAATCTCACTCATGAGCATTGATGCAAAAACATTCAATAAATTGTTTGCAATTCCAAGCAATTTAAATCACCCACCATGATCAAGTTGACTTCATCCCAGAGATGCAGGGATAGTTCAACATATGAAAATATATCAATGTAATCCACCATATAAACAAACTGAAAAATAAAAACCACATGATCATCTCATCAGATGCTGTAAAAGCCATCGATAAAATACAACATCTCTTCATGATAAAGGTCTTGGAGAGAGCAGTAATACAAGAAGCATACCTAAACATAATAAAGACAATATACAGCAAGCCAACAGCCAACATCAAACTAAATGGAGAGAAACACCCAGCAATCCCACTAAAATCAGGAACAAGACAAGGTTGTCCACTCTCTCCATATCTATTCCATATAGATTCAATATAGTTCTTGAGGTCCTAGCTAGAGCAATAAGACACCAAAAGGAGATCAAGGGGATACAAATAAAAAAAAAAAGAAGTCAAACTCACTATTTGCTGATGATATGATAGTTTGCATAAGCGACTCCAAAAATTCTACCAAGGAACTTCTACAACTCATAAATACTTTCAGTAATGTAGCAGGATACAAGATTAACTCAAAATGTCAATAGTTTCTGTAAAGCAAAGGACATTATCAACAAGACAAAACGACAGCCTACAGAATGGGAAAAGATCTTCACCAACCCCACATCAGACGAGAGCTGATCTCCAAAATATACAAAGAACTCAAGAAATTGGTAATCAAAAGAACACATAATCCAATAAAAAATGGGATACAGACCTAAACAGAGAGCTCTTAACAGAGGAATCTAAAATGGCTGAAAGACACTTAAGGAAATGTTCAACACCCTTAGCCACCAGAGAAATGCAAATCAAAACAATTCTGAGATTCCATCTTACACCTGTAAGAATGGCCAAGATCAAAATCACTGATGACAACTTATGCTGGAGAGGATGTGGGGTAAAAGGAACACTTCTGCATTGCTGGTAGGAATGCAAGCTGGTACAATTCCTTTGGTTGTCAGTGTGGCAATTTCTCAGAAAATTAGGTAACAACCTTCTTCAATACCCAGTAATACAACTTTTGTGGTGTATACCCAAAGGACGCTCAATCATGCTACAAGGACATGTGTTCAGCTATACTCATAGCAGCATTGTTTGTCATAGCCAAAACCTAAATGCCCCTCGACCAAAGAATGGATAAGGAAAATGTGGTACATTTACACAATGGAGTACTACACAGCAGAAAAAAATAATGACATTTGAAGTTTGTTGGCAAATGGATGGATCTAGAAAATATCATGTCAGGTGAGGTAACCCAGACCAAGAAAGACAAATGTAATATGTACTCACTCATAAGTGGCTTTTAGACATAAAACAAAGAAATCCAGCCTATAATTCACAATCCCAGAGAACCTAGACAACAATGAGGACCCCAAGAGAGACTTACATGGATCAAATCTACCTCAGGAATAGAAAAAGACAAGATTTCCTGAGTAAATTGGGAGCATGAGAACCATGGGAGAGAGTTTGAGGGGACGGGTGGGGAAGGGAGGGGAGCAGGGAAAAA